>NC_083339.1:108414632-109038598 GCF_019175385.1 Lycium barbarum | reverse complement strand
AAAGTAGGGCGAGGTGAGTCTTGGCTCCTTTCACTTTGTCGTACTCGGAGGAGTAACACCAAAAAATAAAAATAAAAAATACAGAGTTGGAAAACTAAAAAAAAAAAGACAGGAAAAGAAAAGAATAGAAGAAATAGAAAATGATGACGAAAAATAACAACAAACTCAATATGATCCCACAAGTGAAGTTTGGGGAGGGTAGGATGTACGCAAACCTTACCTCTACCTTTGTGGGGTAGGAAGGTTGTTTCTGATAGATCCTCGACTCAGAAGAGGTACCTGACACAGTAATGTTAGAAAAAAGAAAGCAAAATATCAAGATATAGAATAACAAAATAAAAATTACTAGTGGTAATGGATGATAATAAACATCAAGGAATAGAAAACTACGCAATAGCTGAATATTACTGCTAAACGATAAATAGGAGAGAGGGGGACTCGTCCCCTCCCTCCCCACACAGAAGACAACACTTAATTATCTACTAACCTTCTACCTTAATTTTCGACCTCCATAACTTTCTATCTAGGCTAAATTATGAAGAAAAACAAACTAAAAAAGAGAATGGTTTTTTTCATCTTCTAATTTATATCATAACCTTAATTTCAATTACTACCTCTTTTTCCTTTCAACTTAAAATATTGTCCAATACTTAATTGGAAGAGGATCATATTGGTTTCATCATCATCCAAAATAATTAAATCGGGCATGGCCTGCAAAGGTTTCAAAGGAGTTCATGCATAAGATTTTGAACGGCTACGGTTGTTCTCTTTTCTTTTTCCACAAAAGCATTGTAGTAAATTAATTTCAGGGAAAACTGAATCGGGACATGCTTTACTGCATGCCTCAGGTCATTTGCTCCTTGGACCTACCCATACAAAAAAGTGCTTGCTCACAAATCACGAGTCAGCTTTTATTAAAATAACTACTATTACATTTTATGATATATTTTGACTAGGAAAAAGCAAAACTGTTAAGATACAAGGTGGAAAAGAAAAAAAAATTGCCACCTATGAGGAGGCCACCAAGCAAGAACTAAGTAATAAGAGTAATTGAACCTATATGTGGAAAAATCTAATGTTCATATTTCATAAACAGCAGCCGTAATATACATTTTTCTTCATCATCGCAAAATTTTGACGCCAAGAGGGCAAAACAATTCCTGTACAGTCAGTCAGCTGTCTGAATAAACTCTATTTGCATTCTTCACCATCTCCGGCTGTAGTTTCCGTAACCTCTGCCACCACCTCTTCCGCCTCTGCCTCCAGAAAATCGACCTCCACTTCTCCTGTCAGAGAAACCAAGACGACCACCACCAAATCTTCCACCTCTAGCCTGGTCTTTCTCTTGTAACCGAGGCAGTTCTTTTACTACCTCTAAGTTTACACCTTGCGCGTTCTTCCCTGCAGAGCCCCAGCGGGGAAAGGAAAAATCAAAGACGAGAAAGAGCTTAGACAAGCAGGGACAATTTGATCACTGATTAATGAGATAGTGGGGTTGGTTGAATTGGTATAACAAGCAAACTCTGATGAAGGCTTTTAAAGTAGAATTTGTTTGGATGATTCTCATAATTACAGAAAAAGGAGAAACATACCTGCTAGAAATGTATCCAGATCATCAGCAGATACATCAAAAACCGCACCCCTTCCATCAGCTGTCAAAGCAATACCTGTGATTGATTCGACCTTTTCCTCAGGTACGAATCCCCGCAAAACATTATACGCAAAGCTGCAATATTAACAAAGTAGGAAAGATCAACAGAGGAATTATTCGACCGAACTAACAGCAGGCTCTGCCATAGCAGCCCTCACTGAGTATGACTTGTTAATTGGAAAGAAAGAAAACCATTTAGTGAACATGGTACTCACGAAGGTGAAAATATGGGCCTCCCACACTCAAGAAGTAGAGTAACACAGTTCTCCATGGAAGAAAGAAGCGACCGACTCTTGATCTCAGAGTAGCCCTGTAAAGCGAGAGAACAGTCCTGTCAACCATAAGGCCAGGCTTGGTTCCCAGATCAGACAAGTAATGAGGAGAAATACTTACAGCTGCCTTGGCGAGTGCCTTGGCAAGCAATTCAGCTGGTGAAAGTTCAGAGGTCTGTAGAAGCTCCTCCGCAGCTGCCTTGAAAGCAGGTATTACACTACAGAGATTTGAAAATAAATGAAATGATGGACCGAAGGAACATTAAAAATCCATAAAACGCACATATTAAAAACATACCTATCGGAAATTTCAGCAACTGCATCTGCTGCTTCTTTCCCAGCTGCTTTAGCAACATCAGCTGGCTGTGGAGCAGATAGATGCTCGAACTTCACACCAGATTCTCTTTCAATCTTAGAAATGTTGGACTTCTTAGGATCATAAAGCATTACAGCAACACCAGTATTCCCTAAAATGAATAACAAACAAATATAAATAAGAAAGTGATAAAGTCCAGTGATCAAATAAAAGCAATTCCAACATCATCAGCGGCTCACCTGCCCGTCCTGTCCTGCCAGAGCGATGAATATACGCTTCGACATCTCGTGGAGGCTCACACTGACCATACATATTAACTTCAGCATTCACAAATATCAATAAGGCTTGAGCATCAATATCGAATATGAACTTAATGATATCAAACCTGAATAATTAACTGAACGTTGTCAATATCCAGTCCACGGGCTGCTACATTTGTGGCCACTAATGTAAGGAACTTTCCTGATCTGAATCCAGAAAGTGTTTTCTGGAACAGCATGCAACAATCAGGGTAACAATTGTTAGTTGAAAACCGAAAGAATCTAAACTCATAACATAACTACAAAATTTGTTGAAGGAGTCAAGGAATGTGACAAGCAGTCAACTTTTATGCAAAGTCCTTTGGGCTTTATATTCAGCAAGGTCACCAAAAGAGAGCAGTAAAGATTGAGAAAGAGAGCACACCAAAACACAGCACATGTTTTAAACAAAATTTTTACCTCACGCTGGGACTGTTGTATCTCTCCATGCAATGCACATGCCCCAGCCAATAAGCCAGCTAGCTCCGAAGCATAACCCCTTGTCTCAGTGAAAATAATTGTGCGCCCACCACTGATGTTTCATGGCAAAAAAGGATGGAAAATGATCTCATAAGTTGATTGTCATTCTAAAAATCTCAAAAGTACAGATACTTAAGAATGAGAAACAACCAACCTGCTGTAGCAGCGAATGATATCAGGAATCAGCTGAGATCTGGCTGAACTAGAGCATGGTATAATAATATGCCTCACATTCTTACTGGCCTTCATTTTCTCATCACCAACAAGATCAGCTGTTTTCTTATCAGGTTTGAGAAACTTGGAAGATATCTGCCACCAAAACAGATCACTAATTAGGAGAAACGAAAATGCAAGTCTAGGACACAGAAGTTGTACATCTCCCCCTTTACCCCCAATGTGGGCTGTTTTCCAAGCCCTTGCAGAAGCAATTTGTTTAACGAAATAAACGAAGGGCTATGAAATATTCCCAGGAGCAAAACTCATTAGTATTTATTGAAAAGAGAGGTAATGAACTAACATGCTTCACCCAGCTTGGCAGAGTGGCACTGAAAAGAAGTGTTTGAACTTGGCTTGGATCTTCTACCTTGCCTTTAAAAATCAAAAGAGAAATAGAAAAAGAAAACAAGAAAAAAAAAAAGCATAACAAAATCAATAGCCATAAGATGACAAGATCCCTATAAATGACATTTAATGCACAAACAAATTTCAGCTCTCAAATGAACTGACATAACTGACAGCACCGGATAAAGAGAGGGCAAAAGATTAGAGACCAATGGTAAGATACAGCTGAATAGAAGCATACCTAATATAAATTCAACATCATCAACAAAACCAATTTTCAACATTTCATCAACTTCATCAAGAACACGGAACTTTAAAGACCTGAAATCAATATTTCCTCTTTCAATGTGGTCCTGCAGCAAAATTTGCAAGGAGTGAATCTAAACTCTCTGAAGCATGAATACATAACAACAATGAATATTCCAAGTCACCAAATGTAAGATCAATTAATACACAACCTTAACTCTTCCAGGAGTACCTACGACGATATCAACACCTCTTTTCAATTGAACTTGTTGTTGTCCCATGGGAGAATTTCCATATAAACAACATGAACTGAGCCCTACCGCACGACCATAAACTTCAAAATCAGCAAAAACCTATAATTAACATGAAGTGAGAATACAAAACTCAAAGGTTCACATTCAGTGAAGCAGTCAACTTCTGTGAGGCCTCTAAAATAATACCTGAAGTGCCAACTCCCTAGTAGGTAAAAGCACTAGGACACTAGGAGCCCTCCCATACCCTGTTTTCCGCGATTCTTTAGTAGGTCCATTTATCAGGGACTCCAATATGGGCAACACAAAGGCCAATGTTTTACCCTGCAAATGTGGGAGCACCAATTGAAATAATAACTACATGTTAGTGACTATTTAGTCAACAAATAATCAAACAGTGCATAAAATGTCTTGTAATACTGGACTATTTGGCCCATCATTATTCTCGTGATAGTAGAACCAAATTGAAATAATAACTACTTGTTAGTGACTATTTAGTCAAGAAATAATCAAACATTGCATAAATGTCTTGTAATAATGTACTATTTGGTCCATTATTATTCTCGTGATAATAGATGTCCATTTGTCATAATGAATAAGTAAAGGCAAAGTCTTTATTTGAAAATAGAAACCATCAACTCCTGTGCTCTCAGAAAACTCATTTCAGATATAAAATTCACATCAAAGTGAAACCTGCGTACCTTCAGCAGGACCTCGCTAATAGATAGTCATAAGCACCATAGGTACTGTAAGCCTCTTTCAAAAAGAGAAACACGGGAACAAAGGATGTACCCCTTGGACAAGTAAATTGTAGAACCATATGAACAATGCAGTAAATGAAAATTTATCAATTATGGTTCTAGAATGAAAATCATGGAACCAGAGCTTGCTGTTAATCCATGGAAGAGGAAAGGCCTTGGCAACATTAATTGCTTGGTTAAGATGATAAGGAACAAATAATACAAAATAACTGCATTTGTGTTTGAGTTTTGCACTAACAATTAAAAGAGGAAAAAAAAAGGGTCAACAAATTCTTATTAGCTCTACGCGCTCGAGTGTGTGTAACACAACAGATGCCATGTCCTGACTTCATGTACAATTGGCACACTTTGATAGTAGTTTGAGTGCTTTACAGGTCACAATCCCAGTTAAGGTGTCTAAATGGAAAATGGTGACAACTTTAAGGGGCTATCCATGTATTTGGCCTTTAAATTATATCAAATGACAGCCAGCTTTTTAAGACATTAGCATACAAGTTTACATTATTAACTGAACAGAAAAGGTAATTACAAAAATCAAGAAATGTTATTTCCCTGTTTATGCGTAAGAGTTAAGAAGGTAATTGCGATACCTGACCAGTGCGAGCTCGACCAACCAAGTCAGACCCGTCCAAAACAGTATCAAAAGTCATAGCTTGAATAGGAAACAGCGCATTTATCCCCTTGGAAATCAAAGCCTCTCTCAGTGGCACTGAAATCCTAAAATTAGACAAGGCATTAGGATCCTCCACTTTCTCCTCAATATCATCCTCCACCAATTTAGCCTTCTTTTTCTTCTTCTTCTTCTTTTCATCCTCATTCACAGTACTCGGTTCCGAATTTTCATCATCCAAGTTTAAAGCTTTACGCTTCTTATCTTTCTTTTTGCTCTTCTTAAGCTCTTCTGAATCAGACCCAGAATCAATCTTGATCTTCTTCTTTTTCAGCTCCTTTGATTCTTCAGACGCCATTGTTTCACTTAAAACAAGTGCAGGCATTAAAAGTTCAGTAATGTATGTGTATAAAAAGAGAGAAATGTAAGCTTGGAGATGGGGGTCCTGCTGAAACGGTATTGCAGTTGAGCTGCAATAGCAGGATCAGGAAGAGGGGAAAATTGAAGTTTAGGGTTTGATATGTATAGGCTTTGGCGGTGGATTATTTGAAACCGTTGGATTGAAATGAGTATTGAGGTTTATTGTTAACCGTCCGATTCTTAAAAATGTCCCAACTTCGCGGGAATACGTTGAGCATCAGCTCCTCCCTTTATTTTGTTTTATTCTGGAGTATATGGGCCATTTTATAGGTGATTGTTTTAGTTTTAAAATTGAAGGGAGGTGATTCAAGTTTTAATTATTTAGTAGAAGTAACTAAATTTGATTAGTGATTAAGGGGCTTTGAGCTTGCCCAATAGTTTCTTTTTTGACACTTTGGCTCTCTATTTTATTTTTCATACTTTACCCTCAGGTTTTATTTTTAACACTTTGACCCTAAACTTTACTTTTAATACTTTGCCCCAAAGTTTTATTTTTAACACTTTGACCCAACCACTATAAACCCTAAAATACAAAAATCGGGAAAAAAAAATCCTCTTCAACGCCGTTTCCTCCATTTTTGTTCTTCCCATCTGTTCTTCGTGCTGCTTTCTTCTTCTTCTTCTTCTTCTTCTTCTTCTTCTTCTTCATCCGCCATTGCTCAAGAAAAAAAATCATCCGATTTTACAATTTTTTTATTGAATGTCATTGGTGTAGCACTGCATTACTTCATAAGTGTTTTCGGGTCCATTGGTAAGTTAAACAATACTGTTTCTTTCAATTGTTCATCTGAGTATAGTTGCCTTATTTGCTGATTTTCCCAGATTCGTAGTTACAGCAGTATAGTTGTTGCAACAAGTTCTAAAGCTGCTGTGTAAGAGCTTCTGAACTTTTTGCATCAGCTGTTGTAGTCCTAGTGTTTCTGCAAGAGTTGTTGATAAATTATGAAGTTGTTGCAACAAATTTACTAATCTGTTGCAACAATTACAAAAAATGTGAATAAATAATTTACAACAGCTATTGTACATTATGCAATAACTGTGAAATCTGTTGGAGAGCTCCTACTCTTTCCAACAACTGAGTTACTTGTTGCAACAAGTATGATACTTGCTGCATCAATTACAGCAGCTGTTGGACATTTTTACAGTTGTTGGATGAAACAGAGACTGAAACTATCTCCAACAAATAAGTGAGTTGTTGCAACTAGTAACCTACTTGTTGCAACAAGTATGTTATTTGTTTCAATAAGTCACTTAGTTGTTGCATTTTGTTATGAAAGAGACAAAAACTGAAGTTGTCTCCAACAAGTAATCAAGTAGTTGGAACAGGTTACATACTTGTTGCAACAAGTACGTTAGTTGTTCTAACAATTCATATAATTGTTCCATTTTGTTATGAAACAGAGACAGAGATTGAAGCTGTCTCCAACAAATAAGTGAGTTGTTGCAACTAGTAACCTACTTGTTGCAACAAGGCAGTTATTTGTTCCAACAAGTCACTTAGTTGTTGCATTTTGTCATCAAACAGACAAACTGAAGCTGTCTCCAACAAGTTACCAAATAGTTGTAACAAGTTACATACTTGTTGCAACAAATACGTTAGTTGTTCCAACAAGTCATATAGTTGTTCCATTTTGATATGAGACAGAGAAAAAACTGAAGCTATCTCCAACAAATAAGCGAGCTGTTGCAACTAGTAACTTACTTGTTGCAACAAGTCAGTTATTTGTTCCAAGAAGTCATTTAAAGTTGTGATTAAGTTAACTACTTTGGGTCCGAAATTACAGGAAAAAACCACTCAACTATGAACTTAATCATAAATTTAAGTGGTCTTTGGGCTTGGGGTGGTCAAAGCTGTCGCCTAGAGTAATTTCAACACTTGACATTCAAGCATTGTAATTACTAGTTGTGACAACTTTGAACATCCAAGCTCAAAGGCCGCTCAAAATTGTGATTAAGTTAATTACTTTGGGTCCAAAATTTCAGAAAAAACCACTCAATAATTAACTTAATCATAAATTTAAGTGGCCTTTGGGCGTGGGGTGGTCAAAGTTGTCACCTAGAGTAATTTCAACACTTGACATTCAAGCATTGTAATTACTAGTTGTGACAACTTTGAACATCCAAGCTCAAAGGCCGCTCAAAATTGTGATTAACTACTTTGGGTCCAAAATTTCAGAAAAAACCACTCGATAATTAACTTAATCATAAATTTAAGTGGCCTTTGGGCTTAGGGTGGTCAAAGCTGTCACCTAGAGTAATTTCAACACTTGACATTCAAGCATTGTAATTACTAGTTGTGACAACTTTGAACATCCAAGCTCAAAGGCCGCTCACAATTGTGATTAAGTTAACTACTTTGGGTCCAAAATTTAAGAAAAATCACTCAATAATTAACTTAATCATAAATTTAAGTGGCCTTTGACTTGCGCTGGTCATGACTGATTTTCTTAAAACAAAATATCTTCAGGCACCATTAATGGGGGACTCAATAATAATAGGTGTTGATTGCCATGGTGAATGGATCGAGGTGAACAATCGATATATTTGGCGATGGAAGGGTAGTCACATGTTAGAGACGATAGCGATGACTGTCCCAAGAGATGTTGAGTTTGATGATTTTGTGAACTTAATCATTAACTATTGTGAATTAACTTGTGAACCGAAAGACCTTGTCATCACTTACATGCATAGCTCTTTTGAAAATCAAAGTGCTACACCTCGGAAAATTTCCTGTTAATGCACGGTGAATGGGCTAACGAAGAGCACGAAGTGTATGGTATTTCAATAAGTAAATAATGGCATTTGATGCCCCTAAGTAAGATTTCAAAGACATCCGATGTTAGACAAGAAAGTTACCAAGAGAAGGCAAGGCATACGATAGGTATCGGACGAGAATTATGAGTAACAAGTTGATGACGGCTTAATGATGTTTGAGGAAGAGTTATAACGTCCCTTGGATTGTTAATGAAGTGTTAAACAAGTGTTGAGAAGATCCCATAAGGATTGGAGATCCAACGAAGTAACGAGAACAAGTTCAGTAGACTGATGGGTTATACGGCTCATTATACGGACCGTATAATGTTATACGGACCGTATAATGGACCGTAGAACCATCACAGTGAAGATCGCTCACCGGTGGGATTATACGGTCAGTTATACAGACCGTATAAATTTATACGGCCCGTATAATGGACCGTATAATGGTCACAGAGACGAGTGAATGAAAGGCCCATTTCACGGTCACTTATACGGACCGTATAAGTTTATACGGACCGTATAAGTGTCCGTATAATGTCCCGACAGATCAGATTTTTGGGTTATTAAAAAGGGGATCAAGTTCATTATTTCATTTCCACATTTCACTCCTTCTCTCTAGAACTCTCTAGAACATTTCTCCCACACAAATTCAAGAGATATTAGTGATCATCTACATCAAGCTAAGTGAATCAAGTGTAAGAAACCCATTAAAGTTCATCCAAAGCAAGAAATCCAAGTGAAGGTGAAACTAGGGTTTTTCTCAAGTGAAGTGTTTGCACCCAAGGTTTATTCCTACACCATCTAAGGTAAGTTTTATGACATTTCCTTGTTGTTTAAGGTACTTGAAAGTTGAAACACTTGGATTATATAAGGAAATAGAAAATGAGTCATGAATGTGGGAATAGTGTCATTTTTGAGTAAACGTTTGAATTGAGTTAGGACTCTTGATACATTCTGATTATAATCATGTTATAAATGACATTGAGAACGTGGAATAGATTTTGTATATGAATGAACGAAATTGTGTGATATGACCATGAATATGAATGAATTAGGGGAAAAGGAGACGTAAGGATAATGTAGGTGAATAAAGGCTATTGTGATGATATTGTGAATATTATTATTGATGTTTGGGAGTTGATCTATGATATGGAGGAAGTCGTGTAAATAAAGGAGATGTTGTCCAATTTTCCCTAGCTTTAGTCATGAATGCTAAGCTATCAATTCTCTAATGTTAGTATGCACTCTAATGAAGGTAGAAACGTGAGCATTGAAAAAGCACGTGCAAGTGATAGAATAGTTGAACGGAAAGGTATGTAAGGCTAACCCTTCTTTCATAAGGCATGGTTCTTTGGCCAATCATCTAAACCTTCTATAAGATTATGATATCCTTCAAGTGATTCTATCTTTCGAGCTATTGAGCTCATGATCCTCGATATGTATTACGATTGTACTAAGTTCCTCATATGACGAGTAATCCTATAAGGATAGATGTAATGAACAACGATGATAGTGATAACGATAATGATAACGATGATAATAGCGATGACGATAATGATAGTGATGATAATAATAAGATGCTTATGAGCTATTATGTATGTGTATCTATGTATGATTATTATGGAACCCCGAGCTTATGAGGTCGGGTAGGATATGTATCTATTTACGTAACACGCGCACACCTCTGCAGATGGTATGAATAACCCTGAAGCCTTGGTAAGGCCAGGTAGATGTAACCCTGAAGCCTTGGTAGGGCCAGGTATGTGTAACCTTGAGCCTTAGTTGGCCAAGTATGTATGAAACACCGAACCTTCGTGGTCGGGCATGCTATGTAAATGTTATGTATATGATATGGTTATGTATATGATATAGATATGAGTATGAATACGAACATGATACGGATATAAATACGAATAAGAATATGTATATGAATACGATTATGGACGCAATGTAAATGAATACGGATATGAGTACGGATACGGATACGGATATGGATGTATGTACACGAATACGCGATAAACAATTGGAATCAACCATATTTAGTGATAAACAACGGAAATCAAACAAGTGGAGTGACTTGTTACAGAAAATGGGTAACTTGTTGCGTTTTATCCAGCAAGAGTAAGGACTTGTTCAACAACTTACTCAGTTTGCTGCAACAGATACTACACTTGCTGCAACGGATACTAAACTTGCTCCAACAGATACTACATCTGTTGCAACAGATACTACTTCATTCACCCACATTTAGTGATCAATAAAGGGAATCAGCCACATTTAGTGATAAACAATGCATATCAGCCACATTTAGTGATAAACAATAAAAATCAAACAAGTGGAGTGACTTGTTACAGAAAATGGGTAATTTGTTGCGTTTTATCTAGCAAGAGTAAGGACTTGTTCAACAACTTACTCAGTGTCGCACCCCATTTTAACCGGGAAGGTTTAGGAGTATGACGTATTGGTGATTCCCGTTTATTTTATTTTAAGGAGGAGTCGCCACCTAATTAATTTAATGGTGAATTAGGACACCTAAATATTAACTAAGGCAAAGTTAAAACTGAACCTCAATTAATAGTCTGCTTAACCAATGTGATTCTAGGTAAGGGCTCTATATTATCCTAAAGGGAAGGGGTTAGGCATCCTTTAGAATCCGTTAACTTACGGTTATCCGACCAACTTAGGTTAATTAATTAAATTAAATGCGGATATAATATTTGAGAAAATAATTTTTGTAAATTATTACTAAGGTTTAAAAAGGATAAAAATATAGTAATGCTATTTAAAATAATGCTTATAGATATTACTAAGGTTTTAAATGAGAAATATTAGCTAGAATAAGACGAATAGAAAATATGATAATTTATATAGAAAAGGAAATTTCAAATGTCGTTTAGCAAAAAAGGTTTGAAATGCTAAGTAACACTTAAAGGTATGTTGATATGATTTTAAATGCTAATACTATTTTGAAATAAAACTTGTAAAAGATAACTTGCATATGAGTAATAGTTTTAATAGAAGATTTCGCAAATTTGAACTTTGAATAAGATAGTGTGATATAAATATGACTATGTAGAAAAATCTAGACTATTCTTTAAATGGAGAGCAGAAAGAAGTGAGTTTTCTTTTAATTATCTTTTATTGACTATGTTTAATTAAATGCATGATTGATTCGAACTTGGAGGGTTATCTATAGATTATACTTATAATTGCGTACTAGTGGCGTTTTGAAACGTTTTATGATAGAATGTGATTCCTTTTATTTAAAATATATAGTCATGTCATTTTGCAAATTGATTATTTCAAATAAAAATAAAGCATGGAAAGGAGAGAATAATTTATGAAATCAATTGTTAGTTTTCTTTTAAGTTAACTACCCATAACTAAGACTAATCCACTAAATTTGCTAAGGTTCACCTAAATTAAGAAAATAAAACAAAATATAAAGTTAGTCACATAATACAAATCAATGACAATGAAATAAGAAAGTGCAAATTAAATGGACCCAACCCTAAACGGGCTGTTGGATCTCTCTGCTGTTGGGCTTCGGCCCAGCAGTCTTTTTTATTGCTGTGGACTGGACTGTTGCTGCTACTGTTCCTGTGTAGTGGGCTTTGGCCCAGAATTTTGTTTTCTATTTTTTTTTTTTGCGAGTTGGCTGGATGCGGAAAAGATTTCGTTGGGCTTTTAGCCCAACACCGGATATGGAGGAAGAACGAGTCCCTCGGACTCATATGCGATGGTCATGCATAAAAAATTAAAAGAAAAGGAGTAGCATATGATCAGCGAAATGAGGATAAACATATAAACATTAATCTCAAAACAAATCAACAGATTATGCATATCATTTTGTATATTTAAATATTTCTTATGTATATACATTCACAAGGATGTATTCATGAATATACTTTGAGTATATATAGGTATAGAATTCTACTGTCTCAACAACATTAAAGTGTTTAGAACATATTAAGGCATGCAATTTGCATAGTAATGGCAATGGATATCACAAAGGAAATCAATAACACCACACAGCGAACAGATCTACATAGCAATGACAACACATTCGAAGGACTAGTTGCGTCATATACTAAGGCACAGAAAATGAACATAGAAAAGACAGTGAGAAAGAATACACAACATATTACAACAAAATAGCCTCTGTCCAGCAAAGGCAGTGCACGACATTGACCACAAACATGCTTAAGCGACAACAATTGTAGGCAACAATACTGTACTTCATAAAATTTGTACAGCCATGGCAATAACAAGGGTCCGCAGATTACGAAAGACTCAAGAACTATATAATAACGCACAGGAGCATGCGATAGCAGACCCGCAACACAGGATTCTCAAGTTTTTTTTTTTTTTAATAGCCAATCGCACAAAATTAAGCAAAGATGAATATGTTAAGTTCATATGTGATGGAACCAGCAAATTGACATTTCGAGCAGCCTTAATCAATACAAGCAACTTCGATATATCTAAATAACTGCCAGTCGCATATAGCCTATGAAAATACCTAAATCAGTATTTCAGTTCATTGCTTCAGGGGCAAACAAATAGACCACAAGCGTTTTATACCATAAATATAGAGACAACAGTTACGGATGGCCTAGGTTCCTAATTCAGATCAGATTTAGTTAATCTATGCTTGGTAAAATAATACACAGAGCTGAGAGATAGTTATGTTTCACCCGATAGATCTAAATTAAGATAGAGGGGCAGAAGTGCTCTAAACATTGCTGGGCAAAATAAAATCAGCGAAAGAAGATCAGAATCCAAAGAGCATGAGGATTACTTAGCCTGTATATGGCATCCATGAAACTAGCAATTAAACAAACTGCATCGAAATGACAGTGAGTAAAAGAAGACAATCCCTGGGGCCTTTGAAGGTGTTTCCGTGAATACAACAATGAATCTTTAAGACTCATGCTTATGATCACAATATCTATTTCAAGAGGTTAAGCAAACCAAACCAGATTTTACCCTTTTTAAGATAACAACAAACCAAATTTCAATCATCCTTACCACAGATTATCATTCTTATCATAATGCAAGACTGGATATACTTAACAAGTTAGAACCAAATATATGTATATCATCGAAGCTGCCATTTCAAAGTAGATGAGCATAGGAGTTACAAACACAGATTAATACAAACAAGAGAGGAGAAAGGCATAACTAGTTATTTCAAATCTATTTTTTAACACATAGAGAACCTAAAGACTAGATGAGATTAATGTCTAATTCCATTTGGATCACGCTTAACAAATGAACCAACAGAAGTCCAAACCTTGATACTTAGAATATGCTTACATAGACACAAGGTTTTTAACAGCAAGTTCCAAACTAGGCAAAGTTAGAGTTCAAATACAATTCCAGTTTAAATCTTCAACATGATCATGTCAAGCTATTTAATGAATGTCAGACACCAAATAAAACACAATAGGAGTGCTGCCAGCTCCAAAATAGCCTAGAACAAGGTAGTAACATGAGCAGGCATTTGGAAAGAATAAACAGGTCATTTTTTTATGGTAATATCATCTGTAAGCTAATATGGAAAAAACAGAGATAGCATATCAAAACTTGACATTACCAGTTTAAGATTTTCTCTTTCAACCTCTCAAGAGAAATGCTGAAAATGATTCAAGGTTTCTAAACTTTCTTCCAGAAAACAGCATTCGAAATTCAAAGAAAAAAAAGGAACAAGTTGGAGTTCTTATTTTGGAAGAAAAAATATAAATTAGTTTTAGATTAAAGCAGCCTCATACCAAACTTGCACATAACTTATTATCAAGGTTTAATATACAACAAATTTAAACTCCTTAAGAATTAACATCATATGGTATAATCATTCTATATTGACCTGCAACCAGACATATACATGCTTAACTATGACTTTATGCTACCAAATACCAAATAACTATTTAGGAAACAGGTAAATCATCAAAACAGGCTACATAAGTATTTTCGACAATCCTGATCAAACCAGATCTCAAGCTAACACAATATAATCAAACCAGTCATTTACACAAGTAAACAAATTCCTAATGGACAGGGTGATGAATGCAGGAGCAGAAACAGCATACACTTCTATACTTTATGTGAGTTCACACAATTCCAACAAAGCCATACACAAATTGACTCTAACTCTTAACTTAACTAACATGCAGATTCAAGTGATTCAAGACCAAACTTATACTTAATAAAATTTAAAACTGATAACATCTAACCCACGTCACATAACAATTTAACTAAAAAAAAAAACTTAAACCATACTTAACCATAAAACATATTAATCTAACAAAGAAAAACCAAACTACTAATGACGAAAGAAATCGAATGATAAAAAATGTAGAATAAATGAAAGGGGTTTACTGACCTTTCGCAGGTGCAGCGAAATGGAGGTTCGAATCTCCGATATGCCTCGAAACTCGCTAAATTGGAATTTGCAAGGTTCAGATTCAAAACACGACCAATGCAAACGAAGACAAAATGACCGGATTTTGACTCGACGTTCAGAAATAAAACCAACGAACTAATATTGCTTAGGTGATTTTGCTACTAACAAAAAACTTGTTATTTCTTAGAGAATTTCGGGGTTTTAGATCTGTTCTTGTAAAGGGGGATTCTGGCGATTTTTTTAGAACCTGTTCTTTTTGGGGATTTTGAATCTCCCAAAATCCTCTCCTTCTTGATTTGGACCGCGATTATATATAGGGCAAATTAAGGTTTTTGTTCGACGAAGAGAGAGAGAGGAGCGGGGGGGACAGAGGTGAGTGGGGAGGCGGGGAACAGGGTGTAGTGGGAGCGGAGAAGAAGGAGGAAAGGAAGGAAAGAGAGGGAGAGAGGCGAAGGCGGAGAGGGAGCGGGAAAGGGGCGAGGGGAGAAAGCGGCGGAGGAAAAGGGAGGAAACGAAGGGGAAACCCTAAAAAGGGTTTCCCTTATTTGGATGAAAAACGGATCGGACCCGGTCCATTTGTGGACCGGGTCAAATTTTAGACTGGGTATTAAAAGGATGGACTAGTGAATTAAAACATGGACTGGTCTAAAAATTGAGATAAAGAATATGGTCTAGTCCAAGAAGTATTAGGAGTTAATCGGACTTTGATTTAGGGTCCGGTAAGTCAAAATACGGACCGAGTGCAAGAAATAGTTTGGCTTTTAAATTTGAATAAGAGATCCATTTTGATTAACGATGTACTGAGAGTGACAGAATATCACCTAATACCAAAATGTGTAATTATTAGAAACTCGGGTAATAAAATTATATGGTGTTACAATAGCCGTGCAATAATATTTTTTGAAAATCCACAGTAAAAATAAATACCATTATATAATTATGCAAAGATAAATACGATGCGTTGTGCGTAAGCTGGTAAAATACCGAAATGATATGAATTATAATAATAGTAATAATAATAAATAATAATAATAATAATAATAATAATAATAATAATAATAATAATAATAATAATAATAATGATAGTAACTGTAATAGAATAATGAAGTTCGGTATTGATAAGAGGCTAATGATTTAGTAAAAAATAAATATATATATTTTTTAACTTTTTCTAAAAAATATTAGAAGCGTAAAATAGGTATTTTGGAAGAGAGGCGGGACAAAATTGGGTGTCAACACTCAGTTTGCTGCAACAGATACTACACTTGCTGCAACAGATACTAAACTTGCTCCAACAGATTCTACATCTGTTGCAACAAATACTACTTCATTCACCCACATTTAGTGATCAATAAAGGGAATCAGTCACATTTAGTGATAAACAATGCATATCAGCCACATTTAGTGATAAACAATGAAAATCAAACAAGTGGAGTGACTTGTTACAGAAAATGGGTAACTTGTTGCGTTTTATCTAGCAAGAGTAAGGACTTGTTCAACAACTTACTCAGTTTGCTACAACAGATACTACACTTGCTGCAACAGATACTAAACTTGCTCCAATAGATACTACATCTGTTGCAACAGATACTACTTGATTCACCCACATATAGTGATCAACAAAGGGAATCAGCCACATTTAGTGATAAACATTGAAAATCAATCCCATTTATTGATCAATATATATACTTAAGCAATTTCATGGTGTTTTAGGTCAGGATAGATGATCAACTAAGTTCAATACGCACTAAATAGAGTGATCATTGGAGTGAATTGATGGGATTCACCCACATTTAGTGATAAACAATGGAAATCAATCCTATTTATTGATCAATATATATACTTAAGCAATTTCATGGTGTTTTGGGTCAGGATAGATGATCAACTAAGTCCAATACGCACTAAATGGAGTGATCATTGGAGTGAATTGATGGGATTCACCCACATTTAGTGATAAACAATGGAAATCAATCCTATTTATTGATCAATATATATACTTAAGCAATTTCATGGTGTTTTGGGTCAGGATAGATGATCAACTAAGTCCAATACGCACTAAATGGAGTGATCATTGGAGTGAATTGATGGGATTCGCCCACATTTAGTGATAAACAATGGAAATCAATCCTATTTATTGATCAATATATACACTTAAGCAATGTCATGGTGTTTTAGGTCAGGATAGATGATCAACTAAGTCCAATATGCACTAAATGGAGTGATCATTGAAGTGAATTGATGGGATTCACCCACATTTAGTGATAAACAATGGAAATCAATCATATTTATTGATCAATATATATACTTAAGCAATTTTTAGTAATTTGTTGCAACTTCTTTCCACAACTGTATGATATGTTGCAACAGATTAGTAACTTGTTTCAGCAGATCATTTACTTGTTGGAACGGATTAGTAACTTGTTGGAACGGATTAGTAATTTGTTGCAACTTCTTCCCACGACTGTATGATCTGTTGCAACAGATTAGTAACTTGTTTCGGCAGATTAGTTACTTGTTGAAACAGATTAGTAATTTGTTACAACTTCTTTCACAAATGTACTATCTAATGCAACAGATTAGTAACTTGTTTAAAGATATTAGTTACTTGTTTGGAACGGATTAGTAACTTCTTCAACAACTGTATGACCTGTTGCAATCATTTAGGCAACTTTTCTAAACAGATTAGTAGATTAGTAATTTTTTGCAACTTTTTTAACAACTGTACTATCTGTTGCATTTGTTGCAACAGCATTCATAAATAATAACAAGGACAAAAAAAATTGTTCAAGTAGTAATTTGTTAAACAGCCAGCTCAAGGCTCCAAAACTTTATCTATCACACCCACTGCCCACCGCCACTGCATCCTCACCACTGAGTTGTCGCACAATAGAGTCTCAAGCTTCATCATGTTAGTGCCGGTAAGCAAATGCTCAATAAAATCAAGTGAATACGATCCACATGCCATTGCAGTTTCATTGCGGGGGAGATTCTCCTTCAGCATAAATTTCCAAGCTTCATTGAGCAGCTTTTCAGGCAAGCGTTCAAACATGCCACTCTGCTTCAGTAGTTTCAGCCATAATTCAATAACTGGCTGGATGTGGATGAAGAACTCATCCTCTTGGATTTTTGGGACGTTGTAGTCATAAACATTTATCACCCCCTCCTCAATTATGAATTCGAGGGTGACAAACTGTCTGACATTTATGTTCATGATAGTAAGCACCCTTTTGGCACCAACCCACTCGTGACCACCTTTGGCTGGTGCAGTACCTCTACAGTAAGCGATAACATCATCATCCCATATAAAATCATCAAGCATTTGATTGAATGGAATAGCTTCCGGCTGTGTGCTTTCATCCGACAACTTTGTGTATCGCTTGAGCATGATATTGTAGAAGTTAAGATCCAAGATTATATCCGTGGAAGCATAGTGCTCAGTGAAAGTGCTTTGCCTCACATGCATTAAGAGCATAATTTTATCAACATACTGCATTAAAAGTATAAGGAATGTCAGTCACCTAAACAACTAGGAGAGTTGTTGCAACAAGACCAATACTTGTTGCAACAAGTATTGGTCTTGTTGCAACAACTCACTTAGTTGTTAGAGTTTGCTTACAACAGTTACCAACTGCTGTAAGCAAACTCCAACAACTAAGTGAGTTGTTGCAACAAGACCAATGTTGCAACAAGTGTTCCACTCGTTGCAGCAAATATATAACTTGTTGCAACTAATACAACCAAAATAAGACTTGTTTCAACAAAAATAATTGTTGTTTTCAAACTTACACTGGCCAGCCACCAATCTTCCATGCTTGTCATTATCCTGAAGTCATAGGCCTTAAATTCATGCAATGAATACATCGTACCCTTGCTCTTCTTGGCATTGACGAATTTTTCAAGCTTTTTCATTTTTTGAGCATCTGCATGCTTATACACATTTACCTTTTTAAGATTAACAACAGTAGCTTCCTTGTGGGGTGTAGAAGATTTCCTTGACCTAACATCGGCAAGTGCCTTGGAAATTGCTTTTCCCTTCTTGCGAATGCGAATAGGAGTATAGGGTGAGGTTAGCTTCTTGGATGGATTGACACCCCTCTTAGATAACAAACTCTGTAAAGCAGAATTTGTGTCTTTTTGTGTCTTTTTGTGCCTTCACCAACTCCTCAACATTATTTATCAAATCATGCATTCGCTGCTTGCAATAGGTTCATTCACAAGCACATTTCGATGTGTCGGCACCAACAAAGGAAAATCTACCACCAAATCCGCCACAACTAACATCTCCATCAATTGGAGTTTGTCCACCGACATCACCACCAATTAGAGTTTGTCCACCAACAACACCACTAATTGGAGTTTGTCTACCAAAATCAACATCATCATCTATTATTTTTTTCACCGGAAATTTCTGCCGCAACGTCATCAACAGCAGGTTGACCACCAGCAATAATACCACCACCACCAACATCTACCACAACTGATTCCCTTTTGATGGCTGTCACTCCAGCCAATTCTAATTTCATCACCTCAATCATTTTATCAGGAACAGATTGTAAGGGCTCAAAGGAAGCAAGGAATGGCATCTCCAACTCCCGTACTGTCGGGACAAGCCACGGGTGCACAACCTACAACAAAAAAGTAGATATATTAAAATGGTCCTAAATCATGAAATGCAACAGATAACTAGGTTGTTGCAACAGGTGTCAAACTTGTTGGACATTGTCCAATAGATTAGTAACTTGTTGCAACAGGTGTCATACTTGTTGGACATTATCCAACAGATGACCAAGTTTATTCTATATATATGTCTTAAGGCTTACCTCTTCCAAAGGAGGGTTAAAAATATCAACACTCAATCTTGTGTTGCTCTTTGCAGTCAGCCATCTAAGCATTCTTGGAAAAGACACTTCTGAAGGTTAGTCCTTCACTTGTTGTCGGAGGTGAGGAATGGCTTCAAATGCCCAAGCCTAGAAAACAAGATACCATAAAAATCAGAATGATGATATAAATACAAAAAGTACAAGAAATTGACATTGCAAATGCTTTACCATGAAAGCCCAAGGGAAGCCATATAAATTGACTGTCTTCACTGTTGGCTTAAGCTCTTTCGATAAATAGTCAACAGTCAACTTGAAGCTTTCCCGACCCCATCCATGGTTGTTGAATGCCTCATAGTCCTCCGCAAGTTTAAGCAAACCAAGTGGTATGCTCAGACTTGTATCTTTTGCTATAAGAACACAATGCACAAACCAAGCTAAACACAAGGATTGCTTATGCTTTTTTGACATGGTTTTGGACTGCAAATCTACAAGCAGCTTATCTCCTTTGTAGCTTTTTCCAACTAACTCCACCAAACCAGTTTCACTCTTATCTTTTCCACCCTTTCCTACTTTTTTGGCTTTTTTCGCTGTCTTGCTAGTCCGAGCTGGCTTATTCAATACAACCGTAGGAAGCTCACAAGGATGACATCTAAGGCCAGTAACTATGGCAAATTCTTTCAAGCCAAAGCACACCGGCATGCCACAGTAATTAATCCAAAGCTCATCCTTTGCATCCGAAAGAATTCTACGCTTCATAAGCCCATATACCATTTTCATTTGAAACCGTGCATCGGTCTTTTCAGGCAGATCCAAATACACCCCAAAATAGCTTTTCCTAAAGAAATCCTCCAACCCCTGCTTTTTAAGAATTATCCTAAACATATCAAAGTTCTTGCCATGCCTGATTTGACCATAAGATCAACAGTCAAATCATTATTTTCATTCAACGGCATCTTCACGGCATACTTGTCAATACTGAAAACCTTGACGACCTCAGCAATGGAAGGTCTGTTATGATCTATGTCCAATCTACTAGAAGATTCTGCAATTAAATTGACATTCACATTATTTCTCTTCTTTGTTCTTGATTCAGCTATGAACGTCGACAAGTGAACTGTATTTTCGGAAGCACTGCCCTTTTCATCATCTTCATCCAATCCACCTACTCCATCAGCAGTTTCTTCAGCTTCTAATTCTTCTTCACTTTGTTCATTTGTATCTACTGCTTCTTGGCTCTGTACTTCCTCTCTTTTTGAGGATTGATTGTCAGTTTGGCTGTCTCTTTCCTCTAAATTTGCTGATTCAACAATAGATTTTGCTAAATCAGCAAGATTCTCTAATGATGATTGCACTCTAGCTTTTTTATTATCTCTATGACCCTCAGTTGATTTCTCAACTTTTCTTTTGGCTGGAGACATTTTATCTACACACAGGAGAAAAAAAAAAGTTTCAACTGATTAGTACATCATTCAAAGTAAACAGATAATAAGAAGTGCAGCATTTGATCAAACAAAATACAACAAGTAATAGAATTCCCCAACAACTGAAGAATTTGTTGCAACAAATGATGTAAATGTTGCAACAAGTGAATAGGTTGTTGCAACAGATTCTTCAGTTGTTGAATAAGTGATTAAGATGTTGTATATCTTCTACAAACACAACCAAATAAAGTCCAACAGATTTATAGTTGTTGTAACATATGGTATACTTGTTGCAACAAATGTATAACTTGTTGCAACAACTATAAATCTGTTGGACATCTTCTACAAACAAAACCAAAAAACTAAAACTAAGTCCAACAGATTTGTAGTTGTTGCCACATATTGTATACTTGTTGCAACAACTGTATAACTTGTTGCAACAACTAAAAATTTGTTGGATATCTTCTACAAACAGAACCAAAAAACTGAAGCTATGTCCAACAGATTTGTAGTTGTTGCCACATATTGTATACTTGTTGCAACAAGTGTATAACTTGTTGCAACAACTAAAAATCTGTTGGATATCTTCTACAAACAGAACCAAAAAACTGAAGTTATGTCCAACAGATTTGTAGTTGTTGCAACAATAACAACAACAAGATGGATTTTATCCAAGCTTTTCCTAAACACTTAACCAAACCAAAACAACAAGCATCTACTTCCAAGACAATAGCCAAATCGTCTACTACAGACACACAATCATACAAGTTAAACAAAATACACCAAATGTATGTGCAATAATTGTTTATCCTTTCTTTTCCTAAACCATACCATAACAGGACAACACCAACACCAACATCAACGCCAACATCAACATCAACACCAACACTAACACCAACACCAACACCAACAACAGTATTTCACTACAAATACACTAAATAGAGGTTTTTAAAGCAAGCAACCTCAGCAACTGTCAAACAAGTGCTGAAGTTGCTGCAGCAACTTACTCATCTGTTCGAAAAAGTCAACAAGATTGCAAGCCATTTTTTCGAAATCTTAAGGAGAACAAGAACAAAAACATCACAAAAAACCATAATTTGAGAACAATGTACGCTATTTACAAAAGCAAAAACCCCAACAAGTCAAACAAATACCCTAAATAAGGGTTTCTCGAACAAGGAACAACAAAATAAACAACATTGAAGACAAACCCATGTTGTTCTTCTTCTTTTTCTACAACCAAAATCATCAATTTCTACCAAATAACTTTTGGAACAAGTGAAACAAAAACTTTACCTTGATATTAAAGAAGAAGCAGCAGCAGCGGCACCTATAGACGAGGGTGAAGAAGAAGATGACAAGAAAAGAGGAGAGATGAGAGACGTCCAAGTGAAGGAGATTAATTGTTTGCTTGGGAGTTTTGATTTTGAAATATGGAAGAAGTGCGAGGGAGTTGTGGGGAGGAACGGTTTGGGAAGTTTTGAATATTGGGTGGGTGTTTTAGTATAATGGGTGGGTGTTTTGGGTTTTTTTGTAGTTTGTAAAAGATTAAGAAGTTTTAAAAATTACATTTTGGACCCAATCTTCTTAATCCCAAATTTAATTAGGTTTTGATGTGGGGTGGGCCCTACACGTCACCTTTAGTAATTTGAAGATTTTTTAGTCACCTAGAGTTAATTCTTCGGAGTATATGTATATATACCCAAAAGGGCGTTTTTGTAAAATTCCGCAATCCAAAAGGTCCAAAATGAACAAACAAAAAACAAAAGGTTCAAAACGCAAAAAAATAAAGCTATGCATGTATTATGGAGTATATATGCCTTTCCTTCTATCAATATAATAAGGGCAAAATACATCAAATGAACCCTACACCATACCCAAAATGTCGATATCACACTCAAACTATACAGGCGACCTATTACACCCTCGAACATCTTAAAAGTGAATTATTTTACCCCAGATACATCTATAACCAGCTGCATATGGGGAGGTGTTATGCACTCGCCCGCCACGTCAGCGCCATGTCAACGCCACATCAATAAACTGTCAAATTTGTTTTTTTTTTTTAAATCATGTCATTTAATTCCTTCTCCTTCACATTCATAAAAAATGCAACCACTCAACCGTCATGGATTTAATCACCCACCACCAAATTCATCCCACCACCACTACCAGATTCACTGCTTAATCAATCGTAGCATTCTCCGAAAGTCTAAATTTCTCATGAATTTGTCACTACTGCGTTCCACGCGATGCCAAGTATCATACTTATCTTCTCCACCAAAAAAAAAAGTAGAAGACGAGAAGACAAAGAGGGGTGGTGAAATTTATGATAGGTTTGATGAGAAAAAATGAATTGATGAAGAAATTAAGTTATAGAGAAGTGTGATGAGAAACAAAAATGAAGTAGAAGACGATGGAAAATGGGGCGTGAAGAAGAAAAGGCCCGGGGGGAGGGGGAAGAAGAAAGGGACAAGTGGGGGTGGGGCGTGATGAAAAAGAAGAAGTGTGGGGTGGGGGGAAATGAAGAAGAAAGGGACGGGTGAGGGTGGGGTGGGGTTAAGAAACATTAAATCTTTAAATTAAAAAAAATGAATAATTCTACTCAAAACGCTCTTTTTTATTTTTATTTTTTATATTTTGTGCTACATCAGCAGCTCAGGGAGTAAAATAATTCACTTTTAAAATGTTCGAGTGTGTAATAGGTCGCCGGTATAGTTTGCGTGTGACATCGACATTTTGGGTATAGTTTAGGGTTCATTTGGTGTATTTTGCCATATAATAAGGCCAACCCCATTGATACACACTTGTGGTCATCCGGCTCTTTCACTTAAACACCTCAACTAAACTTTATTTCATTTAAGCACCTGAGGTGGGGTCTGACTGTGCCATTTAGACATTTTTTTGCTGACTTGGCAACTTGAGTGATTTTCACACAAAACTGGCACGTGAAGAGCCCAAAAAATATTTTTAATTCTTTTTATTTCCTTCTTCTTCTTTATTTTTTTTTCTCTTTTTCTTCTCCATTTAACAAACCTTCCACCATTGGTATCCTATTCACCCAAAAAAATCAAGACCGCCACCGCCCTCTCTCTCCCTAAGCATTTACAGGACAAGAAAGATGATTTTTCTTTGGATAAATCTATTCAATAAACAAAAGAAAAATAAAATTCGCAAAAAAGATTTTTTTTTTAAAAAAAAAAACTTGTCATTAATGGAGTCTTTAGAAAGCTTGATTTGATGATTTAAAATGGGTTAACTGATTTGATGAAAATTTTGAGAAATTAATGTTGGATTGTCTTTGGGTCTTCATGGGGAATCTTTAGTTGAATGTATAACAATTTTAGAGGAGTTTCTCTTAAAAATTTGGATTAAAATCGTGGTTGTAACAAGAACAACATGATGATGGTGAAGAAAACCAAGAACAACTATTTATTTCAGAATTTTCAATGTGTCCTTTTTTTCTTTTTCTTTTTGTTAATAATGTGTCTTTTTCTGATTGAGTGTAAATCAAGTTTTTTTTTCTTTTTGAGAGTATTACTTTTAATTTGTTAAGTAGTAGTTTTTTTTTAACCTCATTTTATTAGTCATTTGTCATGTCAGCAGCGAGTATATTGCACACACTTTGTAAATTTGGCTGATTCAGTGAAAAGTGTCTAAATGGCACAGTCGGACCCTATCTCAAATGTCTAAATGAAACAAAAATTTAGTTGAGATGTTTAAGTGAAAGAATTGAACGACTACAGGTGTCTATCGATGGGTTTGGCCATATAATAAAGTTAAGAGAACATGCATAAAGTCCTATCCAAACTTGTTCATGTAACTTACTTTAAGCACTCCAATTTTACAGACGTTTATTTGCTCCCTAAGTAGAATTTTATTGGACACCCTCTTGCCCACAAGCGCGTGCGTACTGAAGCTTTGTTGTTGGGCGTGCTATTTAAATAATTTAAACTATTAAGGTTCTTTTTAAGGAAAAATAGTTTATTTAAGGGAAAATAGTTTAACTCCCAAAGTAACGTTAATATCCACCCAACCCACTAGTTTAAACAATTTATGTTTAAAATAAATAAATTATGCACATTCAGATGTTAAAAAATAAACAGTCTTAATCATTGAGATGTACATTCATATTCAGACATCTTAATTTTAATGAGAATAAATGAGGCCTAAGTTGAATTTATTTAATTGAAAGTAAAATTCTAGATGCTTGATTTTTTTCACCGAAACGAACCAATTTGTATTACCGCATCAACAAACTACATAGTTCAAACGTACCCTTAGCATCATGTGCAATTCAACTTGGGAAAAACTTCTCCCAAGAGAATTTCTTCAAGCAAAGAAATAGAAAATCTAGCTAAATTATGAGCTATCTTGTTCAAACATCTAGGAATATATATATATATAATCGACATAATCAAACATGCTTGAAAGCTTTCATATGTATTCACACATCACTTCTGTCTCCCATGAAGTAGCTACTCGCTTCTGGATCATATCAACAACATTTTAGTGTCAGATAAAATCTTCACATTCTTCCATCTGTTACTAATAGCACGTTCAAGTGCATTCCTAATAGCAATTACTTCAGTAGTCGTGTCTCCCAGCATATAACATTGGGGATCCATGGGGATGAAGCAGTTTCCCAAGACTATCCAAAGCCGCAAAACCAATACTTACCCTCTGATCATCAATCTACAATACTGCCTTGAAAATAATAAAATATCATCTTGGAGATTTGTTAGTTTAAGTACATGATGATTTCCATTTGAGGAACAAGAAGATAGGATTTTAGTTACTAAATCTTTATATTCTGCTTACTCAAAGAGAAATTTAGAAACAACATCTCTTGATTCTAACATTTCCTGATTAAACAACCAGGCATTCTTACCTTTTAAAATTTACCACATATTATTAAACGCTCAAATTTAACACTTTTATAAAATCAGGAAGAAACTTAGTTTTTAAGAACAAATTATACCACCAGATAGAAAAGCAGTAATATTTTCAATCCTAAATCAGTTTATTGGACATTGCTTCCAAACAAGTTGAGACTGGGGATTATACTATATGTCCTTCTCACGACCCAACTCGTGGGTCGAGCGGGTACCCACACTAACCCCCCTGGTGGGCAAACCCTTACTTTATCCAACATTCATTGCAAGCATACCAAAAAGGAAATAGAATTGTTTAAGCAGTCTTAATATATAAATAACTACTAAGTGCGGAATACGAATACAAAATACTAAAAATCTAGTCTAAGTATAGTACAAGAGCCACTATAAACTACATATGGCTGAAAATAACAGATGCATAAGAGTCTGAAATACTGTATCGGAACAGAAGGACAAATATCATGAAAGAAGAGTTTTAGGGGCTGCGGATCTGGAACATGGCTCATCCTGGAAACTCTAGCAATGGGCCTCGGGATCACTCGCGAGGTGTAGAAGCAGAGCCTGTGACGAACTCTGCACTCAGAAAAGAATACAAGAAGGTAGTATCAATACAAACAACTAGTTCTGGTAGGTATCATAAGCTGACAACAATTAGTTCACGTAAATGAAAAAAGAAATCAACAAGTAGACATGTAAGAAGACAAGTACGTTAACGAACCAATCAACAATGAAATCTTATTAATACCAAGTGCAACTCATTAATGAATAATGGAAGCGAGAGTAAAATGCATATGTAATGCGATGCAATGAAATATACTGGCCAAAAACCTCGAAACATGTACACACATGCTACGGACGGAAACCTCCACGTCTCGATAGTTATGACCCATGGGGGACCCGCGAAGTCCATGTACTCACTCGTCCTAGCAGGAAACCTTGGGCAACAAGTATATCACATTTCGCTCCTGTAATAACCTCGGATCACGGATTCTTATCTCTTTCATATACAATCCAGTAGAGACCTCGGATGTTCCCTCGTCTCACTTATCATCATCAGTACCAAGTCGCAGTTCATATCAACGCATCATATGAAATGATAGTATATGCAATGCAAGATATCATAATCAACGACAAATCGAAGTCAAAGTCTCATTCGTGTCTTATCATAAGCACACATCATAGTGCAAGCCTAAGCTCATGGTTCTTTCCCCGTTAGATGATAAGTGGCATAAGCAAAGAGAGATAAATGCATACACAAGTCACATCATAACAAAAGGGCGACAAGCCCAAATTACACAAGAAGGCAACAAACCCACAACCAACAATAACCAACCTAATAGAATTCCATCCCAACTTCGTACCTAAAGGCCTAGCATGCTTTCCCCGTCAATATCTAACTCTTACATATGTTTCACTAATTGGAGTCTAATCGAAAGGTAAACCGTAATCTACCTCAATACCGAGCGGGTACCACGAACTATCTAACTTGAGCTTTGCTCTTCCGAAGAGCTTTCGAAAGATCGAAGTCTATTCAACAACACATTCTATATAAGAAATAGAGACTAACGATATCTATAAAGCTATAGTACTAATCGAATCGAAAACAAACCTTTAAAAGAGGAAAATTGGGTCCACAAGGGCAAAATAGGAATTTTAGGTAAAAATCGGTTAATCCAAACTTAGGAGGTCCAATACTATCCTTCAATTGCTAAATAGACTCAAGAAATCATCATTTTCAACTCTTAATAAAAAAAACCCAAATTAGGAAGAAACCGTAACTTTTCAAATCATAAACAATGAAATATAGAATGATTCAACTTAGTATCTACTCAAACCAAGAATTCATGACTAGGTTTAACAAGATTTCTCAACAAATCTCCAATGCTATAGCATAAGATATCAAGATGGCAAACTTAGAATCTCAACTTACTTTCCATACTAACCCCTTTAATTCATCATGAAT
This sequence comes from Lycium barbarum, assembly GCF_019175385.1. Taxonomy (NCBI): domain Eukaryota; kingdom Viridiplantae; phylum Streptophyta; class Magnoliopsida; order Solanales; family Solanaceae; genus Lycium; species Lycium barbarum. The sequence continues at coordinate 109,010,469 of NC_083339.1, read as the reverse complement.
TCTAACTTAGGAAGTAAATAAACATAAAACAAGGTTAAGAGAACTTATTCAAGGATGACACAACTACAAATGCTCTTCAAATTGCCTCTAAAATCTCTTAGGGTTTCAATTTGATGAATGAATGAAGAATGGTCCAAATTGAGAAATCAAAGGGGAATCTGTTCAGCGATCCCCGCTTCCGAGCTCAAGGTTCCGCTTTCGCGCTCCCGTCTCGGCGAATGACCGTCCGCTGAGGCGAGTTTCATTAAATAAGTCAACTTCTGTGTCTGCTGTCCAAGTCCCGCATGGGCGGACCCACAGAGGCAGGACACCAGGAAATCTGATTTTCACCAAGTTTCACCCCAAAATCCCGACATCCATCCGAGACCTCTCGGCCGCAAACTGAACATATAGACATAAGTAAAAGCACGCTACGAACTCAACCGTGGCCTCGGAATTCCCAACAGAGGTCACCTTGACTTGGTCAACCCCCAAACGACCAAAACCCAGTTTCCAACCAAGGTACAAAAACGCTCCTGATTGCCTCGGGAACCGAAATAAACATCCCACCAAGTCATAATCAACCCTCCAGATCTCATGGAATCGACGGAATTTCGAAAAATGTCCGTTTACCAAAAGTCAACGATTGGTCAAACATTTTTCACTTTAAGGTCCTAAATTCCTCAAATCCTGTCCAACCTCGCCCGATGAACTCGGGAACCGTGTCGCCCATCCCTGCGGGTCAAAATCACGCTAACAGGGCTAGGGAAAGGGTCAATGGGGGTATAAGTGTCAAAACACATGTAACGACCAAATTGGTCGTTACATTCTATTTGATAAATTTGACTGCAAATCTACGTTTAGTAATTTGCACAAATGGGACCTTTTAATGCCACTATTTATATTTGACTTGTTAAAAAAATAATTGTTCCGCTAGAAATTGGAGCAAATTATTTTTATTATATATGAGCAAGACTTCCTTAACAAGTCATGGTAGTCGTCAGGATTTTAATTACAAATTATGACAAATTTTCAGGATTTCAGTCACAAAACTTGCCTTAGCATCAAGTTATGATGATCATCAAGATTTTGGCTGCAAATGACGAGTAGCTAGGATCTAGCCAGAAATACTGATGATCGTCATGATTTACTGTGTAGAAATTTCAACAATATATTTTTGCCTCATAATTATGACGATATTATTGAATTTTCAAAATATAACAATAGTTTTCTTCAAAACATATCATACATACATACATACACTAGGGGCTACATACATATAGTAAGACATGCATGCATACGTATATACATACAAAACTTTTACACACACACTAGTTGTGGTACATATATACACTAGGCATCATACATACATACAATAAAAATCTAGTTGTTTTTTAATAATAGTTTAAAAATATCATTAAAACGAGTAATTAGTGGCCTTAAGTCGTATCACATTATTTGAAGTAATTGCGTGGTTTGTCCTTCAAATGGCTTCTTTAATTTTTGCCCTTTAAAATCGAACTTATGCCTACCGAGCATGAGTTCTTTAACGGCGTTGCCACTTGTGAATATTATGATGCGTAATTTATGCCCTTTTAGGCATAAGTTCGATTTTGAAGGGCAAGAATTAAGCTAGCGTTTGGCCATAGATTCCCAAAAATAATTTTGAAAAACTTGATTTGGGTGAAGTTTTTCAAGTTTTGAAAATGTGTTTGGCCATAGTTTTTCAAAACATATTTCACTTTTTGTTTTTGAAAATATGAAACATTACTTGTACCTATAAGTTCTAACAACTATCAAGAATACCCAGCAATACAAAACATACATACTTGCTAATCCTAAATTATGTAGAACATGATATTTTAGTAACAACTGCTAATAACACATGTACTAATTACTAGCTACTACAATTCAAATTACAATATAAAAAATTCATCCGTGCAAGATGTTACGGTTCGCATTTCGCGGGCGGGATTAGCGCTCGGAAAGCTACTTCGAACTTGTTGGTGCTCTTTCGGACTTTGTTTTGAAAAAGAGTTGCCACTTAATTTTTAGAAAATTATGAAAAACAGTGGTGAAGGGTTTCTTCAAACACCGTGATAAATCCTTCGTAATCCAATGTTCTAGATAAGGGTTCTGGTGATCCCCTAGAGAAAGTATTAGACACTCTAGTATTAAGGATCCGCACTATACAGTTGACCTTCGAATTCCAATATATGATTATTTGCATGAATTATTCATTTTGTGTTTATTCCCGTATTTATAAAAAATTGAATACGGGATATCATATCATTTTGTTTTAGAAAAGAATTGAATACATTCCCCTTATATATGGGGTATTTCGGTTCGAATTTATAATATCCGGATACGAATAGGCTCCTTTTATGTATAAGGATAGTATTTTTTTTTATAAAGAAACACAAAATGTTTTGGTTTTATATAAGTATATTTCTATTCATGCTTAATCTCACACTTAACTTCGGGTCAATCCGTATGGTACATTTGTCTTATCCCAAAACCCCTTATTTACAAACGTCTTTTCACTTATTTGAAGAAAACTTAACTTATAAAAATGATTTGTTTTACTATCATGAATTTGAGGATGAGTGTGTCTATACAAAATTGATTTTTTCTGAATTTGGGCTTCAAAGCCTAAAATATGACACTTTCATTGAAAGGGTTGCATTTTTCTGTTTGGGCTTGGCCCAAATTATTGTTTGCATTTTTGTTTCCTTTTCTAAAAAATCAAATGAGATTCAGTCAAAAAATCTTTGTTTTATATTGGGCTTGGCCCAAAATCATTTAATCTTCGATTCAGTTTTGGTTCAGAAACCTAGTTTGATTGTGGAAAAACATATTGCCATATTTAAAGATTGATTTGGTTTAACGAAAATGTCATACCATTTATGATTTTTTGAAATCTTCTTTTAGTCCTTCTATTTTAGCTCGTACCAAAGTGATTTTTATTAGTTATCCGTTTAATTTGAGAAATTATTATGCTAAATCTGGGTTTTGAAAATCGTTTGGGGACCTAGAGTCAACTAAACGGCATAAGCACTGTTTTCCTAAGACGACTAGGTCAAACCATAAAAATTCCAATAGTATATATAAGTTTTATAAACATTACAAATACAAATACAACATCTTTAAGAAAAATGCATAATAAACAACAAACAAACAAACAAAAAAGAAGGGAAGGCTAGGGGCGTACCAAGCCCCCTAGTTGGCCATTTTCACCCATGGTTGAGCCATCTACGCATTTTATAATACTTGCTTCCAATTTTTATCTGCTGGACTCGATCTTAATGCAAAGAATTGCCTGTTGGGCCTTGGCCCAATAGGTTGGCTTTGGACTCGGCCCAAACGGCCATGCAGTGGAGGAGAAAAAATAAAAAGGACCCCGATTAGATTCAATTTATTGAACTTATGCAGACGATGAATATGATGCACAAATTAAGATCAGAAAACCTGTAGGGCCTAGAAGCCCAAATCTAAATTTAAAAAATAAAAAAAGGCCCAACCCAGCATCTGTTCTTCCTAAGGTCTCACATACACATATATACACCCAGTATACCGGCTGATGAACCCCTATACCTCTAATGTTCTGATGGTATATTTTTAACTATATGTATTCGAAACGTATATCCTGTGTACACTTCTTCTTTTCTTACTAACTTAGTATATTTTTTATGTATATCTAGCCTTAAATGTGTCTTTGAACTTCTATTCCCAATTTTGTAAGTGTTGATTTTTATCCTACACTAAGGCCCTAATGAACTCAAAAACGGTGCAGGGGTCTACTCAAGTTCAACATAGTCTCAAAGTAATTAACAACCACATGACAACCTCAAAGGATCAAACCCAACATATTGGCTGCTACTGATTATAGCAACATTAAGCAAGGGGAGAGGTATTTCTCAGTCAGACAAGGGAAAACACAGAAACCAAATTCACAAATCAATAGTTATGACACAGAATATGAACCACAACAAATTCAGCAAAAACCAAAGGACTATAGAGGGACTCCTGGTTTTACAGACTTCAACAGTCACAAATAAAGCAGGAGATCATTTGCATATAAACAGGAGAATGAAAGGGGGGAGGGGGAGTTTTATAAGGGAATTAGTGTTTAAATAAAGATAGAAAGGTGTTTGGAGAAGATGTGCAGAAATCAACTATGTTACAAGTTAGATGCCACAAAAGGGAAGACTAAGACTTTCAGCATTTGACAGAATCTTGGAGAGGGCAAGTGACACAAGAGTTCAAAATAAATCATGTTATTAGTGCACTAATGTTCATCTTAAGCTAGACCTTAATCATTAAGGGTCTTATATTAATCAATCCCTCTTCCTTACCCCCAAAACCAGCAACATAAAGACAGTCCCCTTTTCTCTTATCAGTTGGTTGAAACAGTTTATCACATGCATCTTTTCTTTCATCTCCTTGGTCTAACGAAAAGTAGGGAAGATTAAGGAGCATATGTTATAAGTTTCACCCCATGGACACATGAGATATGCCATGGAAACTTCTCATTTGGGAGAAGGAAATTATGGACCAAGTGTGACTTGGCCTCTTTGTCCTTCTTCTCCTGAAGTGCCTTTAAAAGACTATCCTCACCCATCAAGTGGCTTTAACCTATGCATTCACACCTATGACCACCTCATCTCCTCATTTGACCAATTCCCAATTTGATAGGCAGTGATACAGTTCAAACTTATAGCTAGGTCATCCGGCAATTCTAATTATGAAATGTCCTCTGATTTTTAAACCTTAACAGAACTCTAACGGGCCTATAAGTTCTATTTTTAGGTTGATTTTTACAAACATGGGATAGACTAAGACACTCTTGGCAAAGTATAGACTCCAACTAAACTTACACACATTTTCTTATAATATCATTTTTTTAACTTATTATTCTATTATCAGTCATATCTACTGCATACCTAACAAATCATTTAAATCATGGATTCAAATAATTAAGTAAGGAATGGACAGGATTTAAAAGATTTCATTCATCAAATCACACACTGCCTAAGATCACTAAATTAGGCATGTTAGGCTATTAAGAATAAGAGAACAGACACAGACTCTCACATGACCAGATCTTCCTTAGTTCAACCAAAATAATACTAATTTCCTGTCCAAATGGAGCAGGTTTTCAAACACAACAACATTCAAGATAAGCTCACTATGGTTTATCTGATCAAAGCTGGCTAAATATGCCAAGGAACTGGTCACTTATAGCACCTGCTACCAGGTCAGTTCAATCTTTAAGTCCAGCCAACTCCCTTAGTTACATATGTCCATAATTCTAGGTGATCAGTGTTACACTTAAGTTTTAAACTAAATGATGCCATTTTGTAATCCTGGGTGTTAATTAGGAGCCATTCAGCTTAATCCTATATTACATAGTGAACCATACTTCAAAAACTTCTTCTCTCAATTCAAAAAAAAAATTCTTATGTGCTTAAACATTCAGAAGTCTAACTCACATACAAATCCATAGTATTCTTATGAACAGCCTTTAGTGCATTCTAACAGTCCACTATCGAAGAGAACAACATAAGGTCTTTATTTTTGTTGACTTCTTAATTCATTCCTAGAGTCTCATGCTTCAACTAAGAGACTAAAACATCTTTGAGGTTAAACTTAGATGAGTTATACACATTAGTATTTTCAGAGGTTCAGGATCGAAAGATGTCATCAAAATTCCTTCAAGTCATTAGTGTTAAATCTCATAGTCATGTATCCTCACACTAAAGGACTAGGCAGTAAGGCAATGACTCAGGTGGCATTCAAGAGAACATCCAGGTTTACAATATCCTTATCAACAAATCACATTATCCAAATTGGTATTCTAACAGACATATGTTACAACATTGGTTATCTGAGTGATAAATAACTAAGAGCCTGTTTGGATGGGCTTAAAAAAAGCAGCTTATAAGCCAAAAAAAAATAAGTTGGGGTAGGCCAACTTATTTTTTTTGGCTTATAAGCTACTTTAGATAAACTAAGCTAAACGGGCCCAATTAATTTTTTAGACTTATTTTAAGCACAAAATGACTTTAAGCTAACCAGCCAAACACTCAAAAAAGCTGAAAACAGCTTATAAGCAACTTATAAGCCAATCCAAACGGGCTCTAAAGCAAGACTTAAGACAAGCATGCTGTCCAGAACAACTTATATCTTGATCCCAGCAAACTCAAATAAATGCCAGGGCAGTAATCACACTAAAAACTAATATTTAAACTAAAGCATTCATTAGCAGAACAAACTACATTATAGTTGAGCAAAAATAAACTAGAAAATGAGCAAAAACAAGATATAATGTTACCTTTTTGATGTGCAGCCGCCAACAAGATCGAATTTGGAGCCTTGTGCTTCCGATCCAAACTCTGCACACAAACAGAAAGAAATAAATTTTAGAACTAAGAGACTCAACCTTTTAAAAAGTTTAAGTCTAAATTTTTTTACTAAATAACTTAAATTACAAGTTAAACTGAAAATTCAAGCTTTTATGGTTCTCCCTCCTTTTGAATGGTGAGGGTTGGGGTTCTATTTATAGAGCCCCAAAACAATCAAAACCCTAGAACCAACGATGTGGTACAAAGTGAGATTTTTTATAAAACAACTTGAAAAATGAATTCTACGGTCTAGATTGACCCTTGCTAACAACGAATGGCTCGATTTGAGCCTGATCTCTCTCGATCCTGCAGAGTTGCCATTTTTGACATGAAAGAGAAGAGAAAAGTGGGGCGGCGGCTTAGGGTTTAGGGGTAAAGGGGAGGGGGGAAAAGAGAGAGTATAGTGGTGCGTGTGGGCTGGACTCGGTCCGGATTTTAAAAGAAATCGACAGGCCCCTTTATATAGTGCATACCTATATGTATATTTAACGTATATACATGTATGAAGGGCAGAACGGGTATTTTAACAAATGGACCAAAATTAAAATTATCGATTATTGACCATAGTATTTTAATTAGGACGTCATTAACCTGTTAATTTAAAATGCGGCCAATTATGTAAATGGGCTAATTTGTAAATACAGTCTTAATTGATTTTAAATCTAACTGATTATTTCAATTATTTCCATGTTTAGCCTAATTAGCCAATTAAAGTTAAATTACACTAATGACCTTAATTGATTTAAACAAATGATTATCATAATTAAACACTAGAAATAATTATGATTAATTCTAACAAATTATGCCCATGCACATTGAGTATGCAGAATTGAGGATTGAGGGGTAAAACGGTCTATTCTTTTAATTAATCAAATTCCTTGGACTGAATGAAATAAATTATTTTGATAATTAATTTTGGAAATTTAAATAATCAAATAAATAATTATTTAAAATTGCTTTTCTCTTGGGTTAAATCTAGCAAATAACCCATAATTGTTATAAAATGTGCCAATTAATTCCTAAATGATTTATAACATTATAGAAATTATTTTATCATATAGGAATGGTAAAATACTTATCTAAATAATTTTATAAAATCATTTTGACTTTAAAAAATGCATGGTTCACTTTGTTTATCATCGAAGGATTCTGAGTAATTAAAATAAATTACGGGAGGTCAAAAATTAAATGTCGACACAAGACAAAAAACAATTGTAATAACTAGCTATTCTTTAATATAATCTTTCCACATTGTACGAACAATCTCTTCACGACGAGCATGCATTTTCAGATTAGATGTCCAACTCTCCTTTCAGAAGATGGCGTGCTAAGAGTCAGGTGTTTTGGCAACAAATTTACAACATAGAAAAATTGAACAATTAGAAGGTAGAACATACCTACATAGAAAGAAAAAAAAAAGATTAATAAACTCATTGGCTCATCCCCCACCCCCTAAAAAGGGTACAAACATTAAGATTGAACGATAACTGTCTCCTCTTCTATTGTACTTCTGAAAAATTAGATGAGAGGGCCCCGTGTGCAGCTTTATCTAAGAGACTACATCGGGGACAACACTATCTGGCCATCGAAACATGTCACTCTGAAAATAATCCAACAGAACAATATTTCCAAGTAAATCACCGCAGATGCTAGCAACTATACTTAAATTCTGCCAATCATCAAAATCATTGGAAAGAAGAATTCTTACATCAGCACCGTTGTCTAGAGACTCATTCACAGGTTTTACAGAATCAGTGTTACCCGTAAGATGACCGAGAAGACGAATCAACATTGTTACTCTGAGTCGATTTTTCGTCAGTTTCATCAACAACCATATCATCATGTTCATATTCAGTGAATATTCCGGTCACCACTTTGGTGTTCATGGAGGAACATGGTAGACATAATTAATTGGGTCATAAATAGATGGACCTTTTTTATAAAATATAAAAGTTTGGGGCAGTTTTTAAAAGTTTTGAAAAGGTTGTCATAGATCTTGGCCCAAAAACAGGTTTGAGCCAGAATTTGGGATTTGAAGATTTATTTTCTAAGTCTGTCAAAATGTTATGGCCATACAAAAATCTTCAAAATATGCTTCCAAAATCTATGGCCAAACGGGAGCTAAAGACCAGCTCATTTGAAGGGAAAAATTAAAGACTAGCACAAAATAGGGGCAAAAATTACCCCATTATTTAAGTAAAAATCTCCACAAGGCCCCTTTTTTTGGTTTGAATTGTTTTCAATGGCCAATAAATAGTATGGGAAGTTACATAAATACTAGCAAATGAGTAAATTATTACATAATCTACAACCAATTTCATTATTACATTTGGTATACTAAAAATGAACCTATTCTCTCTCTCAAAATCAAGAAATTCACATTATAAAAAAATCCCTAAATTTAAGCTAATTCATTTTTTATGTCTTTATCAGTTATAAGGTGATTTATGAAGATTCGCTAATCATAAATAGAAAAAAGGCATTGTTTCCATATATGAATAATGTTTTTCATCAAGAAGCTTTTTAGTTTTTTTTTTTTTTTTTTTTTGTGTGTGTGTGGAAACAAATTAGATATTATATGACCACCAATGATGAAAATCTTCTGCTAAAATCATATTTAATAGTCTTTTTAAAAATGATATATTAATGGTCTATACTTGATATACAATTAATACATAATTTACACTTAGAATAACACACACACTTAATTTTCACTTTTACATTTGCACTAGGTATATTGTTTATATGTGTATACTATATTATATACATTTTTAGTATGAGTGTACTTATACCGTATATTAGTGATTTTAGTTTCTCATTAGGAATTTTTTTTGTTTTACATTTTTTTGTTGTGTGGAAACAAAGTAGATATTATAATGACCACCAATAAAAATCTTCTGCTAAAATCATATATGATAGTCTTTCTAAAAATGATATATTAATGATGTATACTTGATATATACAATTAACACAGAATTTATCCTTAGAATAATATATCGTATATATATTGTTTATACATATAATACAGTATATTTAATATACATATGTAATTAATTTTCACTTTTACATTTGCACTAATATATCGAATATACTGTTTATATGTGTATATTATATTATATACATTTTTATGATGAAGCATGTTTATACCGTATACTATATCTCTCTCTGTGTGTGTATTCAACTTACATAAATACTCCCTCCGTTAAACAAAAATAACACTACCAATTATATAACACAAGACGAAAAGCACAAATAATACCTTAACGTGCTGTCAAATATTTTGTTATTATCTTTTTAATTAAATTAACAATTTGAATATACCATATATTTTTTAGGTATATTTTCATGTACTTTTCTTACACCATATACCATATTTCCATATACCATATCTATTCATGTACTTTTCTTAATACTAGTTTAGTGTACATGCGTTGCGCGTGTGTATCGTGTCAAACAATAAACATATACATAGATTATTGGACGATAAAAATTGACTTAGTTAATTAAATCACGGCATGATAATAATTAAAAAATCATGAAGCAACAAATATACAATTTTCAAGACTAAATTCATGTATAACTGTCACGACCCGACTAGGGGCCGTGACGAGTACCCGATACTTGTACCGAGCACCCCTTATCTATCGTTTTACCTTTACTTCTCAGCGGGCCGTAGGAACTGTGCCATATATATTTTTTTCGTTACTGAACATTAACATTAGTAGCATCATCGTAAACATAGACTAGTAAACTTTGCTATCACGTTATACGGCGACGTGAACATTCCAAAATACAACACATCTAACTGTACATATCTGTCTACGAGCCTCTAGACATAGTACACATATACATAGAAAGGGGCCGAGTACTGTCGTGCCCGAGTATATACACAAAATAGTACCAAGGAACTGGGGCTCCGGAACAACTGGAGCGCTGTCAAATGCCGCTGGTAGAACTCCTAAGAATCAAACCCGCCTGTCTGCTGACCTGCGCGGCATGAAACGCAGCGTCCACAAGAAGGGACGTCAGTACGAATATTGTACCGAGTATGTAAGGCATAAAAGATAATACAAGCAGGAACATAGAGTACGATTAACAATATCATGAGGTCGTAGGGCATATAATGAGGCTAGAAAGTGACCTGTACGTAGGAACACCCCTTTCAGGCCGGATACCGTGCATGCTTGTCCTTCCCTTTTTAAAACGTTCCTTTTTCATAGGCATAGAAAATAGGGTTTATATCGTGTCGTGTTTTATCATATTATATCCTATCATCTCATAGCGTGTCGTATCATATCATGTCGTAGCATATCATATGATAGTATATTATGTCATAGCGTATCATGTCATAGCATAGCGTGTCATAGCGTATCATGTCATAGCATAGCGTGTCATAGCGTATCATGTCATAGCATAGCATGTCATAGCGTATCATAGCATAGCATGTCATGTCATAGCATAGCACCGAACAATGTCGGCTCACCCACATAGCGCCGAAATACCGGCTCGCCCATATATCCCGCGTCCGGGCATCCCGCGTCCAGGATGATAAGCCAGCTGACCAGGTGGCAATGAAACATGTTTCCCTTCCCATTCCCCCATGTATCCCTTCCCCCCATCCCATGTTCATATACATATCTTATATACATATACATATTTCCATTAGAATGGTACAGTACTTATCGTTTGATAATCGGAACGAGGATCAAAAGTTTCCTTTGGATTCTACTCCAAAATAAGTCAAACGGAGCAATAGGGAAAATCTGGGAACAATGGGCCCACCTCGGGTCAAATGAGGCGGCGTACCAAATTTACGTACATTATATTTCATGACGTCACTTGTGAGGGTTTTAAGGTAGTCGGGTCATATTTATGCAGTTCCAGATGTTTAGGAAGTTTTTCCAATATTTTACACAATTTCTAATTCAATTCTACTGAATGAAAAAGGGGAAACTTTAGGTGCGGATTCCGGAGAATGGAGTTGTCCTCGAGGCTCGTATCCAACTTATTACGTCTAAGACATGCCATAGAAGGAAGGGTGAAGCCTTACATACCTTTTCCGCTTCATACACGTCTCCAAAATCAAGTTTCAAGTTCGCCAAAATCTACAATTTGGTCACAATTACCAAATGTTAATTGTAAGGCTTTAAGATTTCAATCTTAACCAATACTTGTCTACAAAAATTTAGGCAGCATCTCCCCTATACGTACAACATCCCCAAAATTCAACTTAGCCAATTTTTAATCAACAACAGTCCGGGAATTCAACCCGACCAAACTATCAACACAATGACAACAACCATGACTACAAAACACAATATAACACAACTAGTCTTCTTTCCAACATAATGCAATAGCTTTCATTCCAACTTCACATTTCCAAACCAATCTCAATGTTTTTACATTCATTACTAATCAAGATCATTACAATATAATTCGGAAGCATTTCATATCATTTCTACCAAATATTCACAAGATATACAAAATATACAAACTTTCCACCAAAACCATAATCCATCCAAAACTTCAAATCTTCAATCTACATATTCATAACATATTTCCATCTTCCAATTTCATCAACCATAATCATAATTCACATCTTAACAACTTCATTTCCATTATATCACAAAATCATTCCAAAGTGACATAATCTTCTACATTCCATATTTCCAACTTCCACCAAATTTATTCAACTTTCATTTCCAATATAAATTTCACCATAACCACAACTAGAATACAACATAAAATTCAACTCATATTATTTATACAACAATATACATATATGTCCACTTACATATATGCACACCCACTTTGTAAACTTCCATATTTCCATAAATTCTACTCATTTCTACATACTACAACATAAACCAACCTTCATAACATAATAAAAAGGGATTAATTCTTACCTTTTTCTACAATCTTCTTCACTTGACCAAGTTGTCAACTTGAAGAAACAAGTGCTCTTTCTTCCAAAATAATTACACCAAGTTGTAAAGGACCCTTGAATTAGTAGAAATACCACAAGAAAATAATTTTTGGGATAAGATTTCAAAGGGTCAATTTTTTTTCTCCATGGCCGTATGGCCTTTAGTTCTTTTGCTCTTGTTTCTTTGTTTTGTTCTTGTTTTCCAACTTGTGTTATTTTCTTGAATCTTCTAGGCTTTATATGCTAATTATCACATGGGAATTAATTAAAATTCCATGGGCTTGGGCCATTGTTGGCCGGCCACCCCATCTCCTTTGGGCCTTAATTCGTTTTTATTTTTTTGGGCCAACTCGGTTGATCCCGAGTTGGGCCTAGTCCACTGACCTTTCGACCTTAAAACGTCCATATCTCCTTGTACCGATGTCACCTGGGAACCCACGACCTATGGTTGGAAAGCTAATTCAATTATCTACAACTTCTATTTCTTGGTATTTTTCCAAATTCCAAACTTATAATACCTTTTTTGCCCCTAAAAGTCAGATCACCCGAAAACGTTTTCTTAAAAATATTCGTTTGGAGGACTTCCACTTTGATTTGGCCCAAGGGTCCTTCTTGAGTTGTGTTTAACTTCACATATGTGATTCATATGACTTGTCACATGTTCCAAAAAAAATCTTAACGTGTGGGCCCCACCTCAGCTTACAAATAATCCGACGTTTAAAATTACGGGATATAACAATAACAACAATATAAATGAAGAAAATAAATATCATAACTTTAAACATACACGCAAATATATAATAATTGTATGAACATAAAAAGTGTAAGGTCAATATGCATAACAAAAAATAAAACGACGACATATACCTTCAACTTAAAATCCTAGCCAAAACTATTTCATATAAGTTTAAAAAAAAGAAAAAGAAAAAAAAAACAAATTTGTCCAGCCTTTCATGAATTGGGTTTTCTACGAAAGAAACATCATCATCCACATCACACAGTTGGCTCTGCACCAATCTGATTTAGTTTCACTTGCCCCTATATAAAATTGCAAACAAAAAACACACAATCAGATTATCATGGTACACAACTACACACGTTCAATTTGAGTTGGAAAGTTATTCGGATCCCGACAACGAATTTTCTTTCTTAAAAAAAATGAGGCAGTTTTCTTTTGCCAAAAATTAAGGCCTTTTACCAAAAGTAACGACAGATTTTTATTGAAGTTTTTATTTTAACATGAAATTTTAAGTTGAAATCAATTGCTACATATTAACTTGGCATGTATATGCTTGTGGTGATGGTTACGAAAATTCAAAGTGGATAAGATTTTAATTCCATTCTACGCACTTTCAACATTAAAGTACTAATTTACGTCTCCAAAAAATTATTTTCCCAGTGTTTTCTCGCATATCTTTTTCTTAAATTCTAAAATAATAAATTTTAGGAGGAATTTTTATTTTATTCCAAATTATTAAGCACTAATGGAGGTTCTAAGGGGAAATACTTTTTTAAAAAAACTCTAAAATAATAAGTATTAGTAGGAGTTCTAGAATTCTTCTATAATTTACCTTTTTTGTTTTATTAAGCATTAATGGAAGCTCTAAGGGGAAAGATCTTAACATGCAGCAATCGAGTTAATAAAAGTATCTACAAATATGCAACAATCGAATAGGATCGAACTTATTTTCCTTTTGTAATGAAAATAGACTTCTTGAAGAGAAAAACTCCTCGAACAATTATGAGTACTCTGTGCATAATTAAATACTCAATAATTTAAAGAAAATAGTAAATGAGAATTTTGTCTAGTTTAGTGTACGTGTAACTGTATCGCGTCAAACAATAAATATATACAGAAATTATTGCAAAACAAAAATTGACGTTAAATGCAATATATGTTTAAATGATGAATAAATATTATTATGTTGATGCAAATTTGGGAAAAACTTACCTTTTCAGCTTCTGAAAAACAATTTAATTTCTCCCAAAATCTTGATCAAATGCCTCACTTTTTTAAAATAAGTACTTTTTGGTTAAAAATAAACACTTTTGACCTCCCAAAAGCTTGACCAAACAGGCTATTAGAGTGGTTTGAACTCACTTATCATCTTACCTATAACATAAAAAAGTTGGGACAACAAAAATTGGTATTTTACGTGTTAATATAATACAACAAAAGAAAAATATCTATAACTGGAAATCATATAAAAACTACTTAGAATCTAAAACATACCAATATTGTTGTTCATTCAGGCACAAAGTGCATTAGCCAAAGAAGAAGAAAGTCACCATGTTAAATGGGTACTTCTGACTTTTTCATCCTCAAATCTACAGAATGATTTGGGAAAAATAACAGTTCATAAACATACAATGAATAAGATGATTTGTTTGTAACATTATTTGTTCTTTGCATCGAAAAGTCACGATGAAATTAACTTCTTTCGTCTATTTCATCAACTAAACAAAATTAAGAAACATCATGTTCAATTTCAATATAATGCTCCAAGTGACTTGATTATTACAAGTCCAATTACCTCTAAAAATAGCAGTTTTGAAGTCCTAAATATTAGAAAATAATTAAATATTTATTCCTAAATAAATATAAAGAAAATAATTAAACTATAATTCCGTTTCGATGTATTTAATTATCTCAAACTCTATTCGTCTATATATCTATTAGAATCTGAAAGTTCTATGATTCGACCCCATCTTAATAACTCAAAAGTACACGGCTTTGTTCGTTTGTGACACTTAAAGATATTAACCATTGAAGAGCGCCTTCTTATTCCTCCTCTGAAAAACCAATTGTGATTCATATTTTATAAATGAGAAACCACATCATAAGCAAAAAATTCTCAAAACTTTGAATGATTAAAGACATACCTGACCATTTAGTTTGCTAGTAAAAGCAAGGAGAGCATAAGCAAGAAATTTAACGAAGTGGAGTTTTATAATTGAAAGTCCTGCAACGAAAAAGCAAAAATAAGAAGTTAAACCTAAATCAAACCAAAACAAACTATAAAATAAATCAGACAAACATAAATCTCTTCGGGTACGCTTATATAGCCAACTTCTTCTTCTTCAGGTCTCCAAATTTAATTAGAATACGCTTATATAGGACTTCTTCAAGTCTCCAAATTTGGAATGAAATGAAAGGGAATAAGGACTTTCTTTAATAAAACTAAGCATATTTATTATAGAATATTTAAAAATGTTTGCTTACTCGTGCAACTGCGCGTATAAATTTGGTTCCCATGGTATGGTAAACTTCATTATTAAAACACTTATAATTAGATCTGAATTCCTATTACTTATTAGTAAAAATCTAATGGAAGTTACGCTATATGCACCTTTTTTAACTAATAGAAAGAAGCTATTACTTTGCCAAAATCAAATAAGGAACAAATTCATTTAACCTAAATATACCAAAAATAACAGTGGATTTTTTACTTTTGCAATATATATATATATATATATATATATATATTATTAGTGTTTATGAAAATGGTAAATGATAATCTTATCTATTGTGGAGTCTTTTAATGAAGGACAAAAAGTTCAATCAACATTTCAAAGACCCTTTGTGCTTTTAATATAATATAGATTAATATATTCAAATTATTTCTTTTAGTCACAAAAAAATAATTGGATCAGTCATCGAGTGGAAATAAAAAAGAAGAATAAAGAGCAAATGAAAGAAAAAAGAAAAAATCTATTCAGATCGTAGATGAAATATGGGATTTAAAGTTGATTTTTTTTTAATTTGAAAAATTACATTCTCTCTCATGCCCTTTTTATAGATTTGATATTGGGGGGGGGGGGGGGGGTGATTTTGAAAGAAAGAGAAAGTAAAAAGTGGATATACATTAATGGTAGTAACTCCTAAACTTAAGTATTATTGATATTTTAGGAATGTAAAAAAATGTATTTTTATAATTAAAAAATTTAAAATTTTGAATAAGTTGTATTTATGTAATTTTTAGAAAGTAATTGTAATCTTTTTAATTACCATTTAAAAAGTTATATTTGTGTGGCTTTTCCTAAATAGTAAGCGGGGTCCTGAAACAGAAAGGAAAAATTGCCATAAGCACAAAGAATGAAGAAATAGCACGTTTTCCCCTTCAAATGGACGGGCAATTTGTAGGATTGCCCTTAGCTGGGGGTGTTCTTTAATTTTTGCCGTTGAAAATGGTGATTTTTAACTTTTTCCCTTCAGGCAGAATTCTGGCTCAAGGCAGAATTTGCAAATTTCTGCCCATGCAAATTTTGCCTTAATGCCCAAATTCTGCCTTCATGGGCAGATTTAAGATAGAATTTGCATGGGCCTAATTCCGCATTAAGGCAGAATTTTGCAACTTCAACCTTGCGATTTTTTTTTTTTACTGAGCTGGGGTTCGAAGCCACAACCTTGAGGTATTAGGCGAAGGGCAAAACTTAAAGACCACCAATTTGAAGGACAAAAATTAAAGACCACCCCAAATGAAGGGCAATCCGTGCAAAAAAAAAAAAAGCAAATGGAAAGGTCTTTAATTTTGCCCTTTAAACGGGTTGGTCTTTATTTTTTGCCCTTAACAATCTAATTTATGTCTAGCGGATCATAATTTCTTTAAAGGAGCCGCATAGCTCGTAGAATATTATGATTTAAAAATATAAAACAAATAAATTGCTATTATTTGTTAAGAGAGGTATAAATTAAATATCGGCATAAGTCCAATGACCCACAAAGAATTGCCACTCTTTACGATTTTCGGGCTATTTTTCTTTTCTTCATATAATAAAGTAATAAAAGACTAAAAGAGGCATATTTCCCTTTACTTTCTTCAAGCTTAAATAACCAAAGAGTGTGAGCCAGTGATGCATACTATATGAAGCTTCATGAATCTGATCGCATATTGAAAATTTAAATAGTAAGCCATGACATAAACATTACATTACGCGTCTTGACATCAATTTGGATCCTTTATATGCAGCCTGCCTATTTGGATGTCGGTCCGATCCTCGTTAAGTTTGGATTGCGTGTTTCACATGATAGCTGAGAAACGAGACCTAAGTATCGGTAGTTGAATCATGTCGGTTGACACATAAATATTAAATTTGGATGGAAATGAGAAACCTTTGTTAGAAAAAGATACTTCATAATAACCTTCCGGAATCTAGGATATCAAGAAAATGGATGCACTCTTACAAAGAAGTGAATTCAAGATTTTCATTAGTTGAATTTTTAAGTTCGTAACATGAACTCAATATCCTATCGTGGACATCAAAAAATTATCTGATTTTAAGTCGAACCTCTAAAAGATAAGCCCAATATACATTCAGGTTTCTAAGAGGCTAGTCTAACCTAAATTCTAGCTCGCCCCTATATAACGGGATACATATTCCCTTGAAAAGATATCTCGAATATCCCATAAATTTTTTTGTATTTAAAAAGAAATGAAATCATCAAATATTGTTTGTCTTTCTTAAAACACGAAGTTGATCAAGAGGCGATCTTCCTCAATATCAATCCGAAATATTGAAGTGCTGCTTGACGTTCTTGACAATGAAATACATCACAAGGACTTCCAAATCATCTTACGTTCGAGAAAAACACTATTAACGGCCCTCGAATCTTGGGGAAAGTTTAGAAAAGAAGAATCGAGAGAATACACAAAATTATACTTTTGAAATTATAGGTTCAAATTAATTTATTTTTTATAATATAATTAACCAATCTACGCTTTGTCAAAATTTTATATGGGGATCAATTAAACCCGTTAACTATATGTTACATCCTCTACCGCTATCAATTTAATATAGATATTTGTTTTACGGTGACAAAAGTAGGATGGTGATTTCAATATGTCTGACTATTGAGAATTTCGAAAGAATAAAAACAGAAAAAAAAAAACTTAATTGAAATGTAAGTGATGAGTGACCATAAACACGAGTTTTTAGCTATACTTTATCTCTTATTTACTACACTTTAATCGTGTTTAAGCTTGAATATGATTATTTTATATTTATTGCGTGTGTTTTATTGTATAGGAATAAAGTGTAGCAAAAATGAAAAACTTTGGAGCAAAAATTGAACAAAAAGACGTCTACTTATAATTGGAAAAAAAGCAATCCAAAATACAACGGTGAAGAAATTAATTTTGGAGCAGGACATGGAGTAAAATAAAATGGAAAACACATAAAACTTGTCTATGTGGCATCGTTAAGCAAAATGTTTGGCCATCAAAGGAACAGTTTGACTGTGTCTCATGGAATTCAGTGGACGAAGCTATATTTGGATATTATGTCTATGTGGCAACACCAAGGAGACCTAATTCCTCAAAGTTTAAAAGCAAAAAGGCAGGTCACGATGGGGAGGGGGTGACGCTCTCAATAACGCATCCGCACTGAATTAGCCAATTTTTCCTATTTTACTTGGACAAGGTTAATTTTGACTGGAATTTTTTCTACACCTATAAATACTCTCTAAACACATTTTTGAAGGGACTTTTGACCTAGGAGGCATTGGAGGTGCGTAGAAGAGGATTGGACGGCCGAATTCGTTACTTTTCATCACAATTCAATTCAATACGGAAGTTTGAATCAATTGTCGGTTGTAATGTTTTCTACTTCTATTTCTACTATGTTCTTTTATTCTATTATGGAGTAGTTTCTTATGGGGTTTTGACAGACATGATGTAATGATTGACGTTTTTGGATTCGATTCTTGTTTTATTGCTTGAATTCGTTAACATGGGTTTTGAATTGAATTGCAGAGTTATTTACCATTTTATTTAATCAAAAGAGGAACAGTTTGGTGAATATCTTCGCATTATTTTGTTTGGTTTTAATTGGTGATTCTTCTAAGTAATCGAAAGAGTTTCTTGAATTATTGGTTGAACCAGGAAAGGAAAATATTCGAGAGACGTTTTCCTTGAGACTAAACCCTTAATGTTTTCTTGCATATGTTCATAGGCTTTTCATCAGTCTTGAATTCATGGATAGTAGTTTTATTTGATTATTGAGATATTTTTGGATGCTTTAATCGGAAGAGAAAGTGTTTTATGAATTATCTTAATATAAATCTGATTTAGTTCATGATTGAATGATTTTATTGAGTAATCGGAAGACACTCTTGAATAATTTATCTTGGGTTATAAGCTGACGATATTCGTGAGAAGTCGTCTGAAGATCTATTTCTATCCATAACTTTTGAACATTCTCAAGGCTTGCATTAGTTTAATTTGTGAAATCTGTATAAATAATCGGAAGATGTTTATCAGATTCTAGAGTACACTAATTACTTATTGAATTCGAGAGACTCAATAAAATTTAGAGGAGAATGATAAAACGAATCGAAGCTAATTGCTAAAATCATGCATCTGTCTTGTCTACTACCCTTACTTCTTATATTAATAGTAACTTACTTTCGTTGTCAATTGTCTTTAATTACGTTGTAGTCGATAATCGTCGTTTATAACCACAACAAACTCAAGTTTTTATTTCCCGAATAATACTGAGCAAGGTTCCGTTTGAGTAATTATTTGTACCAATCCCTGTGGAGACGATCTTAAACTATACTATCTTTGACTAGCGAAGTGCTTAATTTATATTGTGTTTTGCGCTCGTCAGTAAGACGGGACCCCAGACCTGCTCATCCTCATGGGTGAACGAATTCTTAAAGAAAAAAAGGATAAAAAATAACAAGAAAGATGCGACATTTGAAACTCTAGCTTAATTTTAGAGGAAAAAAATAACAAAACATACATGAGATTTGAACCACCAACTTCAGTTGTGAAGGTGCACCTAATAGTCATTGCACCCCATGACTCTTTGAGCTTGGTATATTTAAGTAGTTCTGAAGAAATATAGGCATTATTATACAGGTCTTGGGAGAGGAGCATGATTCACGTGCATGAATCCACACCCAGGGCGGCTCAACTAGTTATGTGGCCTGAAGCTAGATATAAATAAGAGGCATAAAATGTATCTAACAAATTTATTATTTTTGTAACATAAGCTATTTGACCAACTTGCACATCACATTGATCATCACTGACTGCCTAAGCTTCCATCAATGGAGGTATCCGCTAACTCTGCTCATCCAGATTTAACAATATTTTAAAAAATATTCAAGGCTAACACAATGCTTTTTGAAATTCTAATTGTCTAATCATCTCAAATTTCCGCCACTACGGAGACATTTTGACAATATGTGGTTGAAGTTCTAAAAACGAATATTTGAAGTTGCAGTTCATAAAAGTATTTGAAAGTTGAAGCTGTGTTTAAACATAAATTTCACCTAAAAAAAATAAAAAGTTGTGGGAGGAAACTTGAAATAGAGAATTTAAAGTATTCCCTATTTTTTTTTCAAACTTCAAATTCTATATACAAGGTTTATCTGTAGAAATAATCAATTTGATAAGCATATACTTATTTGAAATTAAAAAACTATATCTATGAACATGTCAAAATAGTTTCATACATTTTAAACAACTCAAATTTATTTTGAAGTGGAAAAATATGACTTGGTACAATGTGTATAAAAGAATAAGAGTTCCTAAGAATATTAAATCAGCCTAAAGCTGATTTTAGTAATGATCATATAATAAAATATCTATAAAAATAATAGAGGAAATAAAATTTAGGGGCCTTTTAATATTTGGGGCTAAAGCGGTAACTTTGGCCGCTTGACCCTTCGGCCGGCCTTGTCCACACCCTCCACCTAAATACACATCTGATAACATATTTAATCAAAGCGTTTAGTAAGACGGGACTTATTTTTAAAAAAGTACTTATGTTAGAGAATTAAGATGTTTAGTCAAGTTTTTAGAAGGAAACAAAAAGTATTTGAGTAGTAATAAAAGTTAAATTTTCGTTGTGGGCAATAATATGAGGTAAGAAGAAGCCAGTTCTATATAAAAGTGGTTTCTTTAGTAGAGAAATACTCTTATTACAAGTACTTTCTTTCTATAAGTGGAAGAACAATTTTTTTTATCCCCAGATCTTTTTAGTACAAACATACTCTTACTACACATCTACATTTACGTACCAAGTTCTCCCAATAGTACAGAAAATAGCTTAAGCACGGTTAATGTTGATAAAACATACTATATGGCGAAAGCGTCATAAGCATGCTCCTTCTCTCTACTTTGTGATTTTCTCTTTTACATTTTAGTTAAACAAAATTAAAAACTTAATTAAAGTGTCTTGTAACAAATAATTCAAATCACTTACCTATTTGAATAATATTAGTTGTAAAGTGAATATGCTAAGAGAGCCTTTGCTTATTTTTTTCCATCTTTTCACAGGTTTTGAATTTTGAACTGGAAATCTTAATTTTTTTATCAACTTTTTAGTACATTTTACAACTAAGTGCTCATTTTCCCTTTAATCGGCCCCATTTTTTGACAGAAAAGAACGAATGTTAGATGAGAGGCACAAAGGTTTGGGTTGTCAGATTTTAAGAAATTTCAAGATGCGCGCATCGACATCTAGCAGGTTGGTATAGTGTGGTCTCTGCTCTGTTCACTGGCTTGTTTACCATTCAATTCAGCATAAATTAACTCTATCCACCTCAATGAAAATAGAAAGCAGTTAAATGTGTCTATTATGTGGCTCCAACACAAAGGGCCCAATACAAATCTGTACAAGAAATGCATTATGCTTCTTTTAACGTTTCGACCAGCCACTAGCTCTTTAGGTTTAAACGAACAATCACCTGTTGTACAACACAAACACAAAGGGCCCAAGCATGGTTGTTCAGTTTTGTTTCTGGAACCATCTACTCCTCTGCACCATCTAAGTTACTTTTTCTGTCTCAATTTATGTGTTACACTTCTTTTAATCTATTTAAAAAAAATGTTATTATTTTATATTTAGAAACAATTTACTTTTCGAATCACATAAATATCTAAAGTTTATTTTAAACTACTGCTTCAAAAGTCTTTCATTTCTTTCTTAAATATCTTACCTAGTCAAAGAGTGTCACATAAATTGAGATGATGGAGTACCACAGTTATGGCAACTGACAATCATAAATTGTCAAAGACTCGATCACCCCCATAAACCCCAATCTAGGAAATGTGTGCAATATGCACCCACATTTAAAACACACTCAAAATGCACAAAGTTTCGTCCAACGAAAGATAAACTTGGAATGTACAGTATACAGCAACCGCGGTCAAAATGCATTCAAAATATGACTCCCCATATATCTCATACCATTCTTAACCAAAGAATTCACCCATATAAACTACTTATTCTACATAATAATACAGCATAAAAGAGTATAAACAATCATAAAAAGTGTATATCAATCAACTTCGCCCCAAACTGCAGCTACTTTCAAATTAACGGCGCAATCTGTTGCAGGAAGACAGTAACTAAACATAACTGCCGCCATACTCATGCACCTGCAAAGCTGCTCCACATTTCTACCTAAACCTTAATTTCTCAAATTCCCAATTTTAATTACCATTTATACCCTCTTTGCTGCTTCTTAATCCTCCTCAACACACCCTCAACAGCAATATCAAATGCATCTTTAATGCCATGTATCCCCTCATTAGGTTTAGCATACACAATATTTGGTATATTCTCTATTACTTTCTCTCTCATCGACTTCACCTTTTCTTTACTGAAACTTTCAAGAACCGCTTTAATCGACGACCCATTTTTCACTTCATACCGGTCTATAAAAACCGAGTAACTCTCCGGTTCACCTGGCAAAAACCACTCATATTGATAATAAGCCGTTCTCTTCCAGAAAAAAACCGGAATCGAACCGGCTACCATGCAATCAAAAATAGACCTTCTAGTAAAACTATCACCCCTAGGCTGTAAACAAAAATCCGAATTAAGAAACGTTTCCATAATTTCTGAAGTGCCATTAGAGCATTTCGAACCAGCACAGTCCAAAACTCGACACGTGTCTGACTCACTGTAACAATGATTCAGTAATAAACCTCGGAAATCATTCTTAAAATACCCACGTGTCGCTCCGACAAAGCAAAAAAGAGTCTTTCTCTCACGGTTACGTACGAAGTTCTGCCATTGGGTGATGTCGTTAACAGTACTAGGGTGGAATCCAGTGGGATAAGGTACACCAATGTCGAAATAGTCCCAAGGGTTTTTCTCAATAAGAAGACGTGTGATACTACGCATACCATGCATGTATATACAACTTGAACCCCAATCTTCATCTTTAGATCGCCTGAAATCCCATGAAATACGACCCATTGAGATAAAATGATCCCAACCGTTGGTTCGTTTCCAATAGGTTTGATTTTGTACCCAGTTCAGCAACAACTTGCAATGTTGATCACGCTCTTTTGCACTTGAATTATTCTTAAATAAATACTTTCCCACTGCGAGACCAGCGTAAAACGGAATGTAGAAAGCCGTAGCAGATTCCGGCTCCATAGTCCTGCATTTGTAATTCAAGATTCGGTTATGGTAAATTAGCTCCAATGCAAATTGGTCCGTCCAATACCACGAGTTTACGAGGCTTGTCGGAATAACATTCGAAAGTTTGTCAGCTTCCTTGCCAAATCCGTCGTTTGACAGTGCTTCGCATGGAGAAATCCAGGGGTTTAATTCATTGCAATTTTGTATTAGCTCATCGTTGAATAACTGGGGAAGGTCATAGACATAGACTTTACCTAAAGGACATAAGTTAGTAGTAACATTATCAACTTCGGTTCTGGTTGTAATAGTGGTATTATGGGATGTGATGTAGGTGGGGAAGAGGTGGGACCGGATATTGAGGAGGAGAAGGATTTGAAAGAGGAGGATGGTGAGAATAAGCCATGTACGAGGATTATGAAAGGAAAACAAAGGTTGAAGAGAGTTAAATGAGTTTTTTCGATTTGAAAAATCAGGGGTTTTGGGTTTAGAAGGAGGGTTATGGGAATTAGGAAGCATATCATGAGAATGGAAATAAGGGGTTTGTTCCGGCAAATTTTGGCCGGAAAATCAAGAATCTGAATTGAACGTTGAGGTTGGTGAGTGGCGGCTGTCGAGAATGGCCGAGATAATAAGAGAGAAAAAGAGAAAATAATAAAGGTGGGGAGAGCTTTTTAATCAAATGCTGGTGTTGTGTGGTCTCGCTTAATCAAAGGGGCATGTGTACAACAGCTTTAAGGGATTCTAGTATGCCAGCCGACACCACCCGTACTAGCTTATACAAATGCGTGTCACTTTGTGTTCGATAAATACAGTAAATAAACTATTTTCTTTTCCAAATTCATTTTGTTAAGGCGAAGATTTAGGTCTTTCAGCATTTACAGATCGCACACAGAAATACAATTACTATTCTCTCCCAATTTTAATGCTAGTAAGTTAACAATTCAATCATTTTATATGGCAATTTAAAATCACAAAATTCAAAGGACATGTCAGTACCACGTTGTACACATTTTAAATTTAGGATAACTAAGATAATTAAATTGAGATGGAAAATAAATTTGACCGTTTGACCTATCAAGTATCAACAACCAATCTTAACTCATGAAATTAAATTGGCTTATGAGGCGCTGTTGATTTTCTTTTTCTTCATTAAAAAGTTGGTTTTTTAAAACTAACTAATAAAATGAAAATTATTCAAAATTATATAAGGAAATGACAGACATTCATACAACTGACGGGGAAACACTCTAATACATTTATTTTTTGAAGGTTGTTTTTGATGGACTAATGGAGTTCATTTATTTGATTGCCTAACAAGGCCAATATACGTATTACTGCATTAACATGAGATGGAAGAGGAGTAACATGTTGTAAAATTCTTGTTAGGAAAGCGACGGCATATGACTCAAACAGCTGTTGCTCTATGTGTTGTCATCATGGGTGTAAATTGAAGACTTGAAGAAGCACATGCAGTGTGTGCATATGATTGTAAAACAGCTTTCAGTTTGTTGGGCACCAAATTGGCCTCCAATCTTGGCCCTGTACTTGTGATGGTGGACTTTTTTCCTCGCCGTCCCTTTTTTTCTTTTTCATCAGACAAATTTAGTACGATTTTTACAAATTTAATTGAACGCATTATTTTTTTACTCAAATTATGTGTACATATAGTATCTGCAGGCTTCTTTAGTCAGCAACAACATTTAAGGAAGTGAATAAATGATTAAATTGTTACCACCATATCATATTAAAAGACAGAATTTAGATTTTTTTTCCCGTCATAAAACACAATTCAATTATATTACTACAACTCTTTTTGACGAGTTTTCATTTTTTAATTTGTATTCACACTACTAAAAAAACTGGGTTTTCCAACCTCGAAAAACCGACCTCAGTTGAGGTCGGAAAAAATCCGACCTCATGAGGTCGGTAAAATCGTAATATTTATTTTTCAATTTTTTTAAAAATAAACCGACCTCATGAGGTCGGTAATATTGTATCAAAATTTGAAAAAATAATGTACCGACCTCACCAGGTTGGAAATTTAATTGATGGTAAATATTGTAATTTTATTTTTAATTTAAAAGAATACCGACCTCACGAGGTCGGTTTATTAAAAATAATTTTAAAATAATTTTTGATAAACCGACCTCGTGAGGTCGGTATGCTTTTAAATTAAAAAAAAAATAATTAAATATACCGACCTCATGAGGTCGGTAATATTAGCCAAATAAAATTAAAACAACCCCAATTAAACCCTTCTCTTTCCATTTCTCTCTCTTTCCCTCTCACGTTTTTGAGGTCCCTCTCTCTCTAAACCTAATACACCGTCAATGTCACCAACAGTGCAGGGAGTCACCGTCGTCGTCATCCACACCGAGAACCGCCGCTGCCGTTGCCAGTTATCATCAACATTTGAGGTATGCTTTCTTTCTTTTCTTGGCTAAGAAATTTGTTATTGGGTTGAGTTGTTAGAGCTTCAGTTACTGAACTTGACATTGTATGCTTCAATTTGCTGAATAAAAGAAGAGTAAACACAATTACACATAGAGGGTCTTCCATAAATTCTCAGAAAAATTACTTTGGCCATTTGGGGATACAAAATAATGAAATTACTTTGGCTATATGGGGAATCAGATCTAGAAAATGGTGAAGATGCTAAATGCAATTACCAATAAAGGGTCTTGAATATATTCTCCAAATATTACTTTGGCCATTTGGGGATACAAAATAATGAAATAACACTCAATTGGAGTGGAAAATCAAGAAAGATGAGTCAAAATACAAACCAGAGCTAGTGACTAAACACCTAATTTGTGTGAAGTAGTTCAGAATACGAGAGTCAAAATACTTATTTTTTTAAGGTCGGAGTTTGATCATTTATGGTATAGGGAAACTGGTGACTTGGGTCTCTGTTGAAGATTTAGTAAATTTTTCCTAGTCTGAAGCTTTAAGTTGATTGTTAGGGCAACTGGTGATTTAGGTTTTGAACATTGAATTAAATTATTCATTGAATTTGTTCCTTAACAATTTCAAATGTGGTGTTATTTGTGTAGATGGAATCTCGTAGTTGGATGTATAATAGGACAAACGACCGCCGAGGGGGGATGAGGCAAGAATTTGTAGACGGTGTTGATGCTTTTGTTGACTATGCAATGACACTTGAAACTTTTCAAATTCATGGCTTGGTTAGGTGCCCTTGTGTAGTATGTCAATGTAGGAATTACGAAACACCAGAGATTGTTAGGCTTCATCTCTATAAAGACGGGTTTGAAGAAAATTATACAGTGCAGACTAGTCATGGAGAAACGTATAGTAGTTTTGGTAGATTTCAAAACTTTGTTGTTGGTGAAAGTAGTAGGGCGGTGCAACCTAATGTCTAAAATTCTAGAATGCACGACATGGTTCAAGATGCTTATGGGATACATTCCGAATTTGAATCCGGTAACCATGATGAAGAAGCTCCAAATGAAGAAGCTAGTCGTTTTTTTGAACAGTTGAAAAATGCTAGTCGGCCGTTATATGAAGGGAGTCCCCACTCTCAATTGTCTATTGCTGTTAGATTATTAAGCATCAAAGCAGATTGGAATGTTCCTCAAGGTGCAATGGAAGCTGTGATTGGCCTTATACATGAATTAGTTGACCCGAAATTAGAGATACCTGAAAATTACTATAAGGCAAAAAGATTAGTGTCTAAGTTAGGACTCTCGTCGATGAGAATTGATTGTTGTGAAAATGGATGCATGTTATACTATAAAGGTGACAACGGTCTAGAATCTTGTAAGTTTTGTGGAAGAGCTCGTTTTAAGCGGACTCGTAGCGGGAAGAGGGTTGCTGTTAAGGCGATGCATTACTTACCTCTTACACCAAGGTTAAAGAGGTTGTATGCATCAAATAGCTCCGCTCCTCATATGAGATAGCACAGTGAAAATAGAAGGTCGCCTGGTGTTATGTGTCATCCATCAGACGGAGAGGCTTGGAAGCATTTTGACGCAACATATCCAGACTTTGCGGCTGAACCACGAAACATTAGGTTGGGTTTATGTTCTGATGGATTCACTCCACATTCTGTTTCTGCTGCACCATATTCTTGCTGGCCGATTTTCTTAACACCGTATAATCTTCCACCTGAGTTGTGTATGACTAGTCCATATATATTCCTTAATTGCATCATTCCTGGCCCACGTAATCCAAAAGTTTTAATTGATGTATACTTGCAACCTTTGATTGATGAGTTGAAAATATTGTGGCTTGAAGGGGTTGAGATGTTTGACGTTTCTCTTAAGCAGAATTTTAATTTGCGAGCTACCTTAATGTGGACTATTAATGATTTTCCTGCCTACGGGATGTTGCCAGGTGGATGACTGCTGGAAAGTTAGCTTGTCCTTACTGCATGGAGAATACTAAATCGTTCACTTTAAAACATGGCAGAAAAAATTCATGGTTTGATTGTCACTGTCAGTTCTTGCCAATGGATCATGAGTTTAGGAGTATGAAAAATGCATTTAGGAAGAACACAATTGAACAAAACTATCCACCTCCAATACTTTCAGGAGAGGAAATTTGGGAGAGGGTTGAGAACTTTCCGAAAGTTACTGAAGAACCACCGTACAAGTTCGATGGGTATGGGGTTACACATAACTGGACCAAACAGAGCATATTTTGGAAATTACCATATTGGAAGGATAATCTTCTCTGGCATAATCTTGATGTCATGCACATAGAAAAAAATTACTTTGACAATTTGTTCAACACAGTGATGGATGTCAAGGGCAAGACAAAAGATAATCCAAAGGCTAGATTGGACTCACATGAATATTGTAGGCGTAGAGAGTTATGGTTGCAGGACAAACGAAACGGGGTCTTCAAGCCTAAGGCTAGTTATTCATTCACAATGGATCAGAAGAGAAAGATTTGTGAATGGGTTGAGAACTTGAAGATGCCTGATGAGTATGCATCAAATTTGGAAAAACGTGTTGATATGGCGCAAGGAAAGTTACATGGGATGAAAAGCCATGATTGTCATGTGTTCATGGAAACTTTACTCCCCATTGCATTTAGTGGCTTGCCTACCCGAATTTGGAAGCCTATGACAGAAATTAGTTTGTTCTTCAAAGACTTGTGTTCCAGCACGTTGAGGGTAGACAACTTGGATTGGATGCATCAGAATATTCCTGTAATAACAAGTAAGTTGGAGAAAATTCTTCCACCGGGGTTCTTCGATGTGATGGAACATCTTCCAATTCACCTTGCGGAGGAAGCCCAACTCGGAGGCCCAGTTCATTGTCGTTGGATGTATCCCTTCGAGAGGTAATAGGTGTAAATTTTTATTTATTTATCTCTACCAGTTTATTTAAAGAAATTCACGCTTAACATAATATTATGCAGAACAATTGGCAAATCTAAACGGGGTATCAAGCAGAAACATAGAGTTGAAGGCTCAATTTGCGAAGCCTATCTTGCTAAGGAAACAACTCATTTCTGTTCTTACTACTTTGGGGATAATGTGCCATGCTTGCGAAACAGACCCAATCGACATTATGAAGGAGGTGAGAATGATGCTTTAGCGAAGCCGATATCAATCTTCAATCGACCTGGTTCGGGTTCAAAAAAACGTACAAGAGAATTTAATGATATGGAGTCTAAATCTGCATCGATACATGTTTTGCTGAATTGCCCGGAAGTTCAACGATATTATGAGTAAGTTGTTATTATTTTGTACTAAATATCCAAGTACAAGGCATAACAACTAACTCAAACTCCATTTTGTCGAACAGTTACTTTGTGCATTTAAATGGCGTTGAAAAAGTGTACGATCAGTTTGGGAAGTGGTTTAATGATTATGTAAGTGTTACAACCTTTTCACAAGATTAACATAATTTAAAAAGTGCACATTATATTATTGCTAACTTACTATTTCTTAACTATTAATAGGTTTAGAGTACAGAATATGGTTACCATGACCAACTTTTAAAGGACATATCTTGGGGATCCGGTATGGTCTATTTTATGGACAAATATGTGGTAAATGGTTTCAAATTTACTACCGAAGAACGATCTAAGCATATGAAAACTAACAATAGCGGGGTTTGGGTTAAAGGTGGGGATGGGAACCAAGCGAGGGTCGATTATTATGGTGTAATTAAGGAGATCCTAGAACTGGAGTACTCTGGTGGAGGCAAAAAAAGAATTGTACTTTTTCGGTGCAAGTGGTTTGATCCAACTGCAAATAGAGGTACAAGGGTACTCAAGCAGTATAACATCATAGAAGTAAACCACACGAGGGAGTATGCGGCTTATAATCCTTTCATTATTGCACAAAATGTTAGACAGGTGTACTATGCTCCTTATCCCTTGCGTCCAGATAAGTCTGCTTGGTGGGTGGTAATTAAAGTCAAGCCTGTGGGTCGAGTGGAAGTGGAGAATGTGTTGCCAGTTGCGTTCCAGGCTGACGACATATCAATTGTTCACCAAACAGTTGACAATGAGTTAGAAGATGATTTAGAGCATGCAGAACACATATTAGAAGAAATAAATACAGAAGAAATTAATGCAGAGGTGAATGAATGTGATAATGAAAATGAAACAACTGATGAGGAAGAATAGTCAGAAGAGGGAGATGGGGATGAGGATTAATAGCAATTAGTAAGTATTTTTTTAATACTTCCATATATTCTTTAGATGTTTGAAATTAGTAGCTGATTGTTTACTTCCTATTTATAGGTCCTGCCTGGAATGGTTTAGCTTTATTACTCTGTTTTTGAATACTATAAGTATTTTTTGTTTACCAAATATTTGACCTTGTAAGTTGGTGATGTACTCAATTTTGCACCTTGTCTTGTTCTGTTTCAGGGTCAGGATTGATAAAGAAGAAGGGTTTTAATGGATCCTTTGGGGAAGCAGCAGTTTCGGCAAAGGTATTTATTTCCAGTTGCGTGTAGCCTGTGTCCAATATGAATTTCTGTAGAACAATACCAAATTTCAGACTGCAAGAAAACAGTTGCAATAATCCATATTGTCTAAATTTCCTTCTTCCATGATGAACTAGTTGTCCCAAACTATTTCTTATGTTAAATTATAAGCTTGAATCATATCATTTCCTAGACTAAGATCTGTGATACTAGCTTTTCCTGATATTGTATTAATTGTGAACCAATGCTGCACCATCTTATCCCCTAAGAGTTCCATTTAGATCATTAAAGGATTGCATTTTCGTTTGGAATAGGCAATGTTCCAGTGCAAGTTTTGACTACCTAGTACCATACTTCTGTTTGTAGATCTAGATGAAGTGCATTACTAAGTTTGTTGTTGTTGCTGTCTAGTTGCCTTAGGATTTAGCACAACTACTGCTGCTACATCTTCTGAGGCCTGCACTTTAGAGTTAGCACTAAACTGCACTTGTTGCTTCTGTGTAGCTGCATCATTCAAGCCATGGTGTTGCTTGTGTGTACTTGACTTTGCACTACTCTTGGCCTCCTGTATTTGCACCTTATTACCAGTTTCCAGTACCTTAGTGCTAACTATACCATTAGGCTGCTCCTGAGTATATTTATGAACTTCATCATTCAACTCTGTGCCAAACATATTTCAGAATGGCATTCTCTGATGGCTCTGTTACAACACTGCTATGCTCATAATCCACCTTGTCCTCTCTATTAATTTGTCCCTCTTCCAAGTCTTCTTCAACTTGTTTACTCCATAATTTCCTTTCCAAACCAGAAATAGAAGGTATGTCATGGCAAGATTGATTAATAGCGACCAATTCTTCATTAGTCTTTGTTCCACCTGATATTTGTTTCAACAGTGATGTTTCCACCCAATGTTTAGCTGGGGAGTTCCTCTTCCATCCTGGTGTGTAAACAGGTGTATTAATATTTAAAGGCTTCTACACTTCCTTAATTCCATATGCAGTTGCTAGTGACCTGTGAACACCTGAATCATTATGTATTGCAGTCAACAGTTTTGAAGCAGCTGCAGCATCCCCACTTGAATCATCAGCTACTACCAACTGTTTTATATTTGCCTCAGCTAAATGTTCCACTTTTTGCCCTTCAACTTGCTGATTCAGCCTTTTCTCCACACCATCAATAAGCACTGGTATTTTTGAACCATGATCAGACAAAGCAACTGGTAAAACAACAGTTGCCTTAGCTGTATCAATAGGTGCATCTGGTGCTGCAACCCTCGGTTGTTTTCTTGCCTCTTGTGCAACCTCAATTAAAGCATCATTAATAGGTTCCACAACTTGATTCAATAGAGTTCTAATAGGCAATGCTCTTGCAAGATCATTCCTTGTCTCAGCAGCACTCAACTGCTTGTCACCACTTGAATTCCTTGCAGCAGCAACACTCTTAACTTGCCCCTCCTCTGTAATTGCTATTTGCTTGTCTCCACCTGATTGTTGTTCATTGTTGTCATTGATCACCATTGGCATAGTAGCCACAGTACCATGCACCAAGGCCAACTGTTGCTGAGTTTCCACATTAGCATGCACCACAACTTCAGTGTTATCAGTATTAACTGCATTGTTCTGTGCATCTCCAATTTTTCCAACTTCCTCCACTGCATCATGCACTTCATTATCCTTCCCTAATGCTGCAAATTTATTAGCAGTGTGCATAGCACCAACAGTTGCACCATTCTGCACATTACTAGTTCCTTGTGCACCATTATGTTTACCTCCGTGAACTTGATTTTTTTTGTATTCTTCTTATCATTGTTTTGCTGCCACTGATATGGATCTTTGGTGTTGCCTAGCACTTTCCCACTTTGTAAGATTTTAATACCATCTCTTCTGCCTTTGTAGTTATTTTGCCACTGATTATTTCTCTACTGCTTACTATTACCTTGAACTGCCACTTGAGCATTATTATCAGCAACTACAACCTTTTTGAATTTGTCAACATTACTAGTTTCTTGTTGTCCTCCAAATCTTCTTCAAATTGATCACAGAGTTGACATCCATTGTTTATGAACAGGTGATTGCCTCTTTTCTCCAGGGGTGAACACAACAGCAAAAAAAAAAAAAAAAAGGTTTCTTAACAGATTTAGCCACATTTGCTATATTTTGGCTAGTTATGGCAGCAGGTGTTTCCATCAACTGCTTTTGCATTATGCCACTTGCATTTGCCTCAACATGAAATTTTTGAAATACAATTGCTTGCTTCCTTGAACCAGGTTCTTGACCAGTTATTGTAACTGCAGCAGATGATGCACCTGATGCAACTAAAGGCAGTTGCTTTCCCTCAGTCATATTTAATTGTTTTGCAATCTCCATCACTGGTACTGTTGGTGCAACCAGCTGTTTGTTTGCAGCAACATCACCAACCTCAACAAATTTTTCATGCTCACCCTCTCCATCCTATAAAGCTGCAACAACCAGTTCTTTCCCATCATTAGCATCAGTTGGTTTTTCTTTTGTCAGTGCTAGTTGTTGCTGATTTGCACTCTCTGCTACAACTGGTATTTTTCTTACCCTTGTTATTTTTCCATTTGTATAAATCCTTTACATTGACAATCACCTTTCCACTATCCAACACCTTAATGACATGATTTCTGTTTCTATAACTTGCTTGTTTAAACTTTGACTGCCTTACATTATGGTTTCCTTTACCCGCTTCCTGCATATTAGTTAAATAGGCGAATTATTTAAACAAATTTTGAAGCTATCCCTTTTCTATTTATTTATATTTGCGATATTTACATATATTATTGTATAGATGGCAGGTGAAAAGAGGGGTAAGAAAACAAAGAAGGCTAAGGAGACGGGGGTTCCCCGGAGACCACCAGAAAACCTTGCGATTAGAGATAGAAGCCTGTCGCCACGTCTCCCACCACGCGGTGCTCCATTGCCTTATGATCCCCTCATGAATGGCATTGCATATAGTCTTCCACCTCCATACAGCTTTGGTCGGCCCTATATGGCTCCACGCCAGGGCTTTACTGAGGTGCCTCCCCAGAGCCCCTCGATGATGTCCACACCAGGTTATGCTACCCCACAGGGCTTCACTCGGTATACTCCTGGGTCTCAGCGGGCTTCGTCTAGTGGTACTCCTACGGCCACTCCCAGCCCAACTGCATCACATCACTCTTCATCATCTACTGAACAGTACTAGATTACGGGTCCTGACCTTCGAGAAAGTAGTTCTGTGCCTCACACTCCTGCTGCGAATGACTTACCTGGAGGTGTAAGTGCTCCACAGCTTGAATCTTATGACTCATCATGGCGACTCATCATCGAGCCTGCGGGATACGGGTAATTTTTTTCTTCATATTTTTAGTTTTTCATAAAGTCCACTAGGCATGATGCCTAGGGCTGATTAACATATATTTTCTTCAATGCAAAACGAATAAAGAAGCTTTACTAAGTGTTTAATTTTATATTTTGATAGTTGGTTACCGGAAAAAGCTTCAACTCTCCTTACAGATGAGATACAAAAACTATTTAAAGACTCACCTACTTGGGGCCAGATGTCACCAAATTGCAAGAGACAGATCTATTATGCATTTAAGGTATATGCTTATTTTTATTTAAACAATCCACTTATATTGATCGATTCCTTATTAATAAACTCATTTACTTTTCGTTGCAGGAAAAATGTGTCTGGCGCCCGAAACATGAGAAGCAGCTAACTCAAAACTTCAAGAAGAAAGCTCAGCGCTTACTATGTGACATGTTAGGAAGGGTTCATCAATCTCACAAGAAGCCTAAGTGGATCCTTCCTAAAAACTATAACAAGCTACTTCATTACTGGGCAACTAATGAAAGATTCTTACAACTGAGTGACAAAGGGAAGAAGGCTAGAAATTCGACGAAGGGTGGCTCCCTACACACTAGTGGGGCTATGAGTCAAGAGGTCGTGAGGAGGAAGCTGGCAAGTCTACATTAACTCTACTTGAAGGATTGTGAATTTACTTTATTTTCTTTATGTCTTA
The DNA here is from genome assembly GCF_019175385.1 of Lycium barbarum. NCBI lineage: Eukaryota > Viridiplantae > Streptophyta > Magnoliopsida > Solanales > Solanaceae > Lycium > Lycium barbarum. Next base: position 108,975,843 of record NC_083339.1, on the reverse strand, counting down.
TCAATTTATTCTTTTGCAGGAACTAAAACGGGGGACGCCAGTGCCTCAAGATGAGGCGTTCAAGATCACTCACGTGAAGAAGAAGACAAACGCTAATGATCCAGATCACTGGTGTGAGGAACGGGCTAAGCAGACCTACGTAAGCTTCTTTTTATTTTTCATATTTTGATTGTTAGATTACGAAACAGGGATCCGGCTCCTATCTCATTTTTATGCTCGATCTTTATTTTTGGTTTTATAAGATTCAAGTTATAGTGATGTTTCAATAATAGATCCACTGAAGCAAATTATGATACATGTATTACGCATTGCAAGTCGATGGTATACCTTATGAAAATGTGATAACTATTTCATGTATAAATTATGAAACTTCAATGGCAATTTGGGGAGAAGTTGTTGAAAGAACTCTCAGGTGAATGTGATAGGTTGAAGTCATTATAATATAGTTCCTTTGTTTCCACTCCATTTTATGTCTTGAAGAGCATTTTTTTTGGTAAATAAATGATTTTATTAATACCAAGTAATAGTTACAAAACCAAACAGGGCAGACCACTTGTTTCTTACATCAAAACCAGCAGCTGTTCTAGACTCTACAGTTCTAAGAAGTCTAGTTCTAGGCATAGACATTAGGCAGCCACTACTTCATACATATTTGGCAGCCAGTTACAAAAAACAAAGTCCAGTGACTACACCTAGCTAAGACAATACATAGATAAATTCTATCAGCTTGCTAGGTTGCATCCGATTGTCAAACTACATCATTTTCTCTGCGTTTCCTCCTTGTTCTACCTCTAATATGCAGATGGACATCAGCCTCTTTGCATAATCTATCTTCATTGTAGTTATGGCTTTGGAACCTGATCAAATTTCTATCTCTCCAGACCAGAGCAATCACCATAGGCAAAACAACACTAGTAATTGCTCCCCTGCCAGTTCTACCTCTAATGTGCCAAGCATTTTAAGTGCTTGTTAGTAAGTAAAGATATCCACCTAAAATACAGACTCTGGAATATGTTAGATGGAAAGAGGAAATGCTAAAAAAATAAAAGTCATATTTTTCCTTTACTTTTTCGATGATATGTACCCACGCCGTTAGTGTTTTGATCACATATACCCCCGCGTCTAACGGTTCCGTTTAACAGGGACACGTGGCACGATCTCAACGGCTCCAACCATTTTATTTTTTATTTAATCTAATTTATCATTAAAAAATTATTTTAAACCAGAAAGGGGCTATTTCTTGAAAATGTGGCTATTTCTGAAATTCAAAATGTAGGTTTCTTCTTCTTCTCCAACTAATTTGCAACTAAAATTCACCCAAAAACCCACCGAATTCTTCACCAAATTTTCCCAAATATCAGATATCAACTCTTCAAGATTTAATCGATCTTTTTCAATAACATTCACTCGAAACAAAGCTCGTTTGAAGAAACCCAAAACTTGAACTTGAAGCTTCAAGTTTCATTAATGGCTGTCCATGGAGTTTATGTTTTTTCTTCACGTTCCAGCTACTCAAGACAAGCATGAATTACAATTTTTAGATTCAATTATCAATACACAATTTATTCCAACAAAATTTTCACCATTTTGAATTTTTTTTGGCCACCATTTTTGTATTCAAGAATCTAATTGTAGAGTTCGTGAACCTTATGGGCATATTTCAAAGTGAGTTTAATTTTGGATCCATGAATATACCGTTGAAGTAGTCGAATGCCGGTGGTGGAGCTTCGCTGGAGATTAGACTTTCTAATTTTCAATTTTTTTGTTTTGTTTTGTGTTTTTTAATGATAAATTAGATTAAATAATAAATAAAATGGTTGGAGCCGTTGAGATCGTGCCATGTGTCCCTGTTAAACGGAGCTGTTAGACGTAGGGGTATATGTGACCAAAACTCTAACGGCGGGGGAACATATCATCGAAAAAACAAACGGGGGATACGCACAACTATTTCGGGATAGTACAGGGGTATATATGAACCTTTGTCGTTTTCCTTTTTGAGTTAGATTTGTGATTGGCACATCAGAGTATCAATTAGTCCATTTAGTGCATAGTGCTTTTTGGATCAACGCACTAAATGGAAGAAATTGAGTTCAAAAGAACTGGTATAAATGATTGCAATTCATGCAAGATTGTTCATATACCTCTTATCTCTCACTGCCCTCTTTCATCTCAATGGAACCAACTTATAATAGAGAAGATGTCAACTGAGTTGCTTATTGAAATAACTTTGTGGCTTCAAACATGTAGCTTTTGATGTGCAGCAAGTATACTTAACGATTTGAAGAATATGTTTTTTTAGGTGATAAGCTATACTTTCACCCCGTAGAAATTTATGTACTTTTGAGTTCTACACTTGCAGGTATGAGAAGTGCATTTTTCTTGCTGAAAAGTACTTCAACCTGCTACTGATTTTGTACTTTAAGTTCTAGACTTGCAGGTTTGTATTAAGTCCATAACACAACAGAGAGTTTCTGCATTTTTTGCTGTTTCATTTAGTTTTTAAATTACTTAAAGTCCAAAGTTAATCTGGACCTGGGGTGCAAAGATGAATTTCGGTGATAATATAGAGTCCAATGTAGATTTCCAAATGCAAGACGAAGCACAAAGGTTGGCTTTCACCGAATGCAAGTTGATATTGAAGGAAAGTCGGATATTGTTAGCAGTATTGATTTGTTTTCCTTTTAGTAGTATTGATCTCAACCATGTTTTAGTTGAATTGTTAGTAGTATTGATTTGAACCATGTTCTATTTTGGTTGTTTACTAAATGTTTGATAGTTTTTTCTATTGAATTCGAGATTTAAGTTGGTTGATAATGTTACATTTTTATTTCAGAATCAATATCAACATTCAAAGGCGGAGTTTCTTCGTACTCAGCCACCCAACACACAACTGACAGAAGAACAAATGGAGGAAAGGTGGCTTGAGAGTGTTGGTGGTCCCACTAGGTTTGACACAGCTTATGGAATGCCACATCGTGCATTTCGTCAATACCGGTCGCCCCTGGAAGGCCTACATTCTTCCAATACCGAGTCGTTCGATAGAGTGAGTGCTATGGCCATGGAGCAAAAGATTGCTGAGCTATCTAGCCAGCTACAGGCCTCAGAGGAAAGGGAGAGGCGGAGGGACGTGCAATTTGACGGTATGAGGGCCCAATTAGACGCATTACTTGCTTTGAGGGGGATTCCCTCGTGTCCTGATGATGCTCGTAACCCCCATACTCAATCTAGTGGTGCGGATGATGATGGGACTCACGTGTCAAACACACAAAGGCATGTTTGAATGTTAATGTTGTGATGGATTTGTGGATTTGCGAGGGGTGAAGTAGTCTAATGTTGTAGACTAACTTAGTGTAGACTAGTTTAATGTTTTGTGGATGTTTACAAATGTTGAAGTAGTTTAATGTTGTTTTGATGTTTGTGAAGGTTGAAGTAGCTTAATTAATGTCTCTTGTGAATGTTTGATTGACGTTTTTATTCAACTTTGAAGTAGTTTCGAATTCAATTTGATGTTTTGGTGGTTGTAATATATGTGCTGTAATAGTAGCTTATTGTTTTATGTATTTATAGTAGTTTGGTATATTGTTGGCAACTATTTGAGCTGGTTTTAGTTGAAAGTAAAATTATTTTCATCTTGACAGGGGGCAGCTGGAATAATAGCTAGGTGCTACAATTTTTTTTTTTTTGCAGAAAACCGACCTCATGAGGTCGGTTATGGGCAAAATTTACCCAGAAACTGCTAATTACCGACCTCATGAGGTCGGTTTTCTGGAAAATTTTCCAGGGAATTGCAAATTACCAACCTCATGAGGTTGGTTTTCTGCAAAATTATCCAACATATGGCAAATTACCGACCTCATGAGGTCGGTTTTCTGCAAAATTTTCCCACAAATTGCAAATTACCGACCTCATGAGGTCGGGTTTCGGCAAATATTTTTTAGAAATTGAGAAATACCGATCTCAGGACGACAGAAATCTAAAACAATATATATATATATATATATATTCATATAACTTACTGAGCTCAGGAGGTCCGGTAAACTAATATCATTATATTATTAATATAATTTACCGACCTCACGAGGTCGGTACTTTATATAATTAATAGCCGACAAAAAAAATATTATCGACCTCATGAGGTCGGTTTTTTGCGACCTCATGAGGTCGGTAATATTTTCCGACCCACTCTTTTCCGACCTAATTCTGAGGTCTGTTTTTGCCAAAAATTGACCTCATGAGGTCGGAAAGCCCTTTTTTTAGGTCGAAAAATTCAGTTTTTCTAGTAGTGTCACGACATGACTCTGTTAGAGATTCTTTTAAATAAATGTTTCTTCTTTTAAGACTCAAAAGGAACTTAGAAATAGTAGTTTAGTTAATTGTTTGTGAGATTAGGTTCAATTCGTTACGACCTTGAGTTTTTTAACAAATGAGGCTAGAAAATTTATGTAAACAAATGGATCTTGGCATTAGCTCAACCTCAAAAACTAGTTAATAAAGGAAATATTGTTCAAGTTCATATAAAGAGACCACTCCTCTTGTTAACTATTGACGTAGGACTTTTTCACTTTTCAACAATTTAAGACATATATATCTAAGATGAGGCTTTGAACCCTGCCCTAGATTAAATGAATACTCCCTCTGTCTCTATTTATGTGACACACTTTCCTTTTTAGTCTTTCTCAAAAAGAATATCACATTTTTATATTTAAAAATAATTTAAATTTATGATATGATTTACAGCCAAATAAATCTAAAATTTGTTTTGGACCACAAATTTCTAAAGTCTTTCTTTCTTTGTAAAATTCCGTGCCTAATAAAATGATGATACATAAATTGAGACGGAGAGAGTAATACTTTTGGTCGGTTAAATTAATAATTGCATAGTGTACGCTAGCGTCAATTTATATCTATAAATTTTTCTTGTTTTTGCATTACTATTATAATGTTTCAATCAAGCGGTGTCTATTTGTCTTGGGGCCTCAGGTTACCTTGACATTTGATAAACATGTTGATTGACAGGTAGGAGAAAACCACCGTTGTCTGATCCATTCAACAAAATTTCAATCAAACAAATGTTAGATTTCGCAAGTTTAAAATTGATTTGCAAGTTCTAAATTTAAAAGGGAAAGCTGTTTTAAAGCTGCCACCAACTCGTGAATGAAAAGTAGTTCAATGGATGTAAGCCATGATCTGCATATTAAAGCAGATGTAATAAGGTCAATGATAAAGCATACTTATGACACCTGGGTGCAAAAAATAAAAAGAATCATTTGATGAATCGAAACAAACTGATGTAGCAATCCATGTTACAGCTTATAATCTAAACACTAAACAATCAATCGAATGAATCCGAGTCCTAATATAAAATTTCAGTTTTGGAATGATTTGGTTGTTAGTAATTTTTGTATAATAAACAATAGTGTTAAGGTGTCACCTTGTGAAATATCTGAACAGCAGGAGCAGGCTGCAATACAACTTTCTCATTAAAGAATTAAGGTATTTGGAATTAGTAGTGTGCAATGTCATGATTCCTAAAGTAAAGGGGGTTCACCATACCATATGTGGACCAATGTTGTGCGGTGCAGTACATGTGGTCACTGCAATTGGCTTGCACAAATTAATAAGCTTGGTTACGGTCTCCAATTTTAGCTGACAATTTTCGCACTACTGTTAAAACTGTCCATTTGCTTTTATTACTTCGTTAGTAAAATCTATAATCTTCTTTTTACTTGAAAGAGAATTTCAAACTTATATGAACTTTACGAGGTCCTTCCCCATTCTTATCAATGCTAAAGCGACTAGGAATCTCTATGTTTGTCAGTTTGTGGCTTCAAGTCCCTTGGTGAAATCCAATTTTTGGTCACTACTTGGTAAATATGTACCTACCAAGTGTTTACAACAAATCAAATAATTTAATTAATCACTTTTATGTATTATTCCCTTCGATGAGGAATACTACTCACTTTATCAAATTTAATTTGTTTCAAAATATTTGACTTTTTCTTTTTTAAAAAAAGTAATTACTTTTTAATTTTTTTGTCAAATCTATTCTTACGAGTTACTGGTCCTACTTAGAGTTTTAATCAAATGAAGTGTTTTATATTTAAGGAGAGCAAAAAATGGTTTAGACCAATGTTATCATTGTTAATTTTATTAATTTCTTTTCTTAAGAGGTAGACACAAATTTTAAAGTAGAGGTTATGTTGACTACCAGTAACTTTCACTTTATTTCGGTGAAAATTTACTAATGAGGGCAAATACAAGACACAATTTGGCTACAGTAAACATGTAAGAGTAAATGTGTCTTCTGCAGTGAACTTGTGATAAACGTGGTAACCGCTTCACCAGGCTTCAAGAATAAATAGAAGAGCACATCGGCACACCATACTTGAAAAAAAGGACAAAAACCCCACCAACAATTAAGTGAAAATTTGAGTAGTCAATCAATTGGGATATTATAATTTTCCACCTTATAATCAAATCTTTTAGTCCTTTTTTCTTTTTCTCTCCTTATGTGGTACAATAATTTTTCTTTATAGTATAGATCTTGGAAAAATTAGATGATCATGTTTATTCCTGAACAGATAAACGCCATCATATAAGACTGACTTGAATTTTTCGAAAAGCTGGAAGAGCCGGTATTACTTTATGAGGGGTTTATCACTTGGGCCAACTACGTATATATACATATTAAGAATAAATATTTACGAAATGTGACGATAATTTTTTATTTACAAAACATAACATCACAAATCCTATACAAATACAATCAAAAAGAAAAATAAGGAACTTACCTCCCAAATAAACGCACGTATCTCTTTTCTCCCCAAAAAATACGGAACTTCACACCAAAATATCTCCTTTTTCCTTCTCTCTCTCTCTCCCCCAATTTCACCAAAATTCACACCAGAAAATCAAACCAAAATTCTATTCTCGTCATCGATAGATTAGGGTTCAAAATAAGTACAGGAGATTCAAAATCGGTGCACAATTTTGCACCTGTTTTCTGTAGTTTTTTTCAATGAATCAATTGTGATTGAAAAAACGGATGAGTCAACATCGATACACTTACAAATTACCAAAATACACAGTGGAATTACACAATACGAGCAGGTATTTCCCCCTATTTTTTTCGCTATAAATTTGTTGAAGAATTCTAATTGATTTAGGATGCTGCTAACAATGGCGGATAGCACAATTCATTCAATAATGATACAACACAGTGGGAGATGGAACACATCAGGTGAATATACTTGAACTCCAAATACATTATGTTTTGAATCGTGTATGAAAGTTGTATGAATGTACGTACAAATATATATTTTGATAGTGTGAATCGTGTATGAATAGTGTTATAAATGTAGTTTCTGTAGAATGGTGTGACTCGTGTATCAATAGTGTATAAAAGTTGTAAAAATGTGTTATAAATGTAGTTTCTGTAGAATGGAAGTGATTTGATTTAGACAAATTTGTTTATTGAAGCATGTATGAATTATTCTATTACAGGTAGATATGCAGATTTCAAAATTGAGGGAATCTTGTACAATTCAAATTCGAATTATAGTAGATTAATTTCTATAATTGCTGCTCAATTGAGGATACATACCACACTCCAAACCATGATGATTAAATACATTGTTAGTGGTCAATGCCCACCAATGATCATACACAACGACATGGGCATCCGGGTATATTTAGATTTTAAAAAAAAAAGAGTATAAAGAATTCTTCAGTAGGTTTCCTTTATGTATGACATGGAGGATAGAGAAATCGATGCAATCGAGTTTCATCATGGTGAAAGTAGTTCTAGATCATTTAAAAGGGTTTGGGATATCGAGTTCAATAATGCCGAAAGTAGTTCCAGGTCAATAAAAAGGGGTTTGAATATTCAATCTTCGTACATGGAGAATATGATTCAACTGATTGATGTGGTTTCTAGTGGAGATGTTGAGTTACTAGATAGTTTTGCAAGTGAAATAATAAGCGACCGTTGCATGAATTTGTTGCGAACCAAAAGGTTTACAAGGATAAAGAAACACTCTGAAGTTATGAAGCAATATGCGTTTATGAAGCACTTCAATTTCGGGTGAAACGGTCTGGTTCACAAAGGTACGAACAAACATTACTGTTTATTGTATAAAAAATAATGAATAAAATATGTATGAAACAAATATTGTTATAAAAAAGGTTTCTGGGTGTATGAATATTGTATGATATGTGTATGACTGTATTTTTTCAATGTTTCTGATGTGTATTTGTTGTTCATTAACAACTATCATCTTGTATGCCCCGATGATAATTGTTCATGTTTTTTAAAGTCCTCAAGTCTAAAGGATTCGGCGCTTTCCAAGATTAGAGACTTTTGTGATGTCCAGACATGCTTGTTAAAGGATAGAATTTATTCACAATGTCAAGCAACTTCCAATGTCGTTGGTGCTATTATAATGGATAAGTATGAAGATCCAAAAACAATATACACACCGAAGGATATAGCTAGGGACATGAAGAAACAACATGGTTTAACCATGACCAACATGCAAGCTTATAGAGCAAAGGAAAAGGCAATGGTTATGTTGCGAGGCGACCCGACCAACTCATACAGTAAAATTCCAGCCTACTTATATATTTTAGAGAAAACATATCCGGGATCGATTGTAAGTTTGAAGAAAATAGAGGAGGACCGTTTCTTGTATACCTTTGTAGCATTGGAAGCTTGTATTAGAGGATGGGAGTATTGCAGGCCTATAGTGGTAGTTGATGGCACCCATCTTAAATCAACTTATAAAGGGACTATGCTATTAGCCTGTACATTGGACCCAGGAGGTAAGTGTTTTATCTCCTTCTTTTTTAAAGCTAAAAACTGATTGTATTAGTGTATGAATACTTTATGAAGTCAAGTATATTGAGTCCAGGAGGTTAGCTTTTGTTGGCTATAACAAAATTTTATATTTTTTTGTCTGCAAAATGTTTGATTAGCGTATGAATAATGTATGAATTTAAGTACATTGAATCCAGGGGGTTAAAGTTAATAACTGATACTTTATGTATGGAAACAGGTAGTATACTGCCACTTGCATATGCCATAGTTGATTCTGAAAATGATTCATCTTGGACATGGTTCTTTGAGCGGTTCAAGTATGCTTATAGTGAGAGGGAGAATATGTGTTTTGTATCGGATAGGCATGATAGTAGATGGAATGCGAGTGCAGCAGTGTACCCCGGACTGCCTCATTATGCATGTAGTTGGCATTTGTGGAATAATTTACTTAAGAAATGCCATAATAATGAAGAGCAGGTTAGGAAATTATACTTTGCAATGACTAAAGCATACACCCATCAAGAGTTTAACCAATACATGGTGAGGGTAGACAAAATAGATAAGAATCTTAGTAGATATTTTCCGGAAACTGATTATCATAGATGGTCTCAGATACATGCAACAGTAAAAAGAACATGGACACTGACTTCGAACATAGCTGAATCAATAAACAATGCTACTGTGAGAGATCGGGAACTGCCGGTGGCAACATTACTGGATTTCATGAGGCAATTGGTTGAAATATAGAATGCGAAACACAGTGAGGAAACAAAGAATACATTCAAAGATCTTACTGAAAAGTACCAAGAAAATATCAAGAATAATCGGGTATTAGCACGCCGTATGACTGTAAAATTATCCTTCTGTCGACTTAGCTCCTTTTTTTTTTTCCTGTCATATGTATAATATGTGTATATATGTTATATTTTTACAGTGTAATATCTGAATTACCTGTATGAATATAATTTTAATTGCAGGTACGAGCTTCTACTGAATTCCTACGTACAATCACTGATGGTGCTAAGAGGTTCAGAGTGTATCTTCAAGATAGGATGTGTAGTTGTGAAAGATTTCAACTGGATGAGATACCTTGTACGCATGCTATAGCTGCTATAGTGCATAGGCACCAACATGGAGAGGATTATACTTCAACGTACTACATCAATAAGAATTTCCGGGATGCATATGCAATTCCAGTTGAGCCTTTCCCATGGGAAAGTACATGGGATATCAGGTGAATTAATAGTCGACAATGTTATGACGTGTTTTTCTCAAGAAACTTATTACTGAGTACAATTTTAATACTGATAATATTGAAATTTGACTATTAACATTATGTTTTTGGTTTTTGTTGGCTATAATAAAATCTTATTTTTTCTCTCTGCAATTTGTATGATTAGTGTATGAATGTATGAAGTCAAGTATATTGAGTCCATAAAATTTTTATATTTTCTCTTTGCAAAATGTATGATTAGTGTATGAATACTGTATGGAGTAAAGTATATTGAGTCCAGGAGGTTAGTTTTAAATCTTACATTTTCTCTGCTAAGTGTATGATTTAGTGTATGAATACTGTATGGTTTGAGTATGATTAGTGTATGGGGGACACTGGCCATAAATATCACAGTTGTCTGCTGGTGCGTTACCAAAGTTATCCCCATTCTGAGTTTGATTGTTGCATGTTGAAAGCTCTAGAAACCCATTTAGTTGCATCACTACCCTTGCAATGACAGAGCTGTCTTTGAGCTCATACGTGAAGTATACTTTTTCAGGATAGGATACAAATATATAGTTATAAGTAGGACTTGGTAGCGGAGATGGTGAATTAGCTACTATCTCCTGAAAGCTCAACCATGAAAGTAAAATCACACCAAAAGCTGAGAAGAGAATCCCAATTAAAGGAGTTCCATGGGAAGATCTCTTCGCCAAAAACTCAGGAAGCATGTATGTATAGGGGTGTATGAAATATGTATGTAAAGGGGTGTGCCTGTATGATTTTCTGAAACATGTAGCATTTTACCGAGTAACTGAAAAGAGTCGTTGCTCATTTCAGCTACAAACATTCCCACCTGATGAAATAATGGTGTTTCCATCTGCTAAAAAGTGTATGATCACCCACTATACAAGCATTCAAAAATAACTTCAGAAAATAAAAAATGAAGAGCACGAATCTGAAAGAAAAAATAACTTGAATGATACTGTATCAAAGATGTATCAATTACAAAACTCAGAGATTCATAGCAAGATGATTACAAAATATTTACATGACCAGTAATTCCAAAAACTATTAACATAGATCCAGTCACCAACAACTACTACATTTCCATCAAACACTATAACCTAAAATTACTTTTTCACAAACCAATCACCAATGTGTCATAACCAGCCAAAAACCAGTAACTCGAAAAACTAGTTTTTCACTTTTCGTTTAGGTCTCAGTAATTTTTCCCTCTGTGGTACAGGTTCCTTGCAAATTTTTGGCCCACCTAATTGTGCGGTAACAAATCCAGTGACTTCACCCTCACTAATAGCTCCAACATCCTGCTTTTGCCTTTGCCTAATCCCACATTAGGACAACATATCAACTATGGTGAAGATTATGATTGAAGGTGGCCTTCGGGATATTGAAGATGCCATCACTGATATATTCAGCAAATGCACATATATAGACTCCACAATCACTGCAAAATAAAAATGATGATAGAAGTGTATGAAAACTATAAACAAGTGTTAAAAAATGAAAAAAAAATCGTATATCATAGAATAGAAAATACATACTTTGATGCATGATCTTGTTCTTGTATTTGAATTCAGTATCCATGTATTTGATTGCAGTTTTCAAATACATCACTTTGCTGGTCATGTATTTATTGGTATCTTGAATTCTGCTTTCATTTATATGGATGTAATTTGAAAATACTTATATTTATTGATTCATGTATTTATAGGCATATTTGTATTATAATCTATTTTATGTAACTCATTTAATGTATTTGACTTCCTTATTTGTTTAATTTCTCTATTTTTTCAAGGGAGTTGGTATGCAACAGGTTGATGTGCCTGATATTGGAATGGATCATGGCACTGGGAGTGAGGAAACATTAAAGGCATCTACTGAAGAGCTTCAAGAAGGTGGTTATAATTCGAGAGAACAAAAGGAATCAACGGTACAATAAATCAAATACATCTGATTTTTTCACAATCTATATTTGTATTTAATGTATTTCCATTTCATGAATAGGAATACATAGTTCAGTTTCCTGAAGACTCTGTATCTGACAAATCGCCAGTCGTATCAGCGAGCTCCGCCGACATAGCAGAGGTCCTACCTGATATTTCTCGTACAGGCTTCTCTTCGGGACCCTCTCATGATAAGAGTGCTGTACAGCAGGCAGATCGTTCAGTTTTTGAGACACGGCCCAAAGTTGGTGAGAATATGATACATTTATCTCAGTTTCTCTTGCCCGACGAGCTGCTTCCAAGACAAACTCCAGAAAGACGAATGGTTTTGCATCCATCAGTGGCCCGAAATAGGCGTCCTAGTAAATATCAAGTTTCCCCTTTCATGGAGGATTACGACTCTGCTTCAGGAAATTATTTATAAATAAGCATCAATGTATTCAACTTTGTGAATTCCAAAGTATATATTTTTGATCATATGTATTTTGTCTATTTCAGGTGGTTCACAATTCATCACTGTCCACATTTAAAAAAAAAAGCATCCATTCGCTGAAGATCCCATCAGCGGCACAGTCGACACAGAGCTTTTTGATAAATTCTTGATGTGGATTCGTAAGGGACTACTTGTCAGGCTTGAAAACAGGTATGTTCTTCCTGTTAAAGATGTATATTATACTTATATTTGTAGATATCAGTTATATATTCATAGCAACTAACTGTACATATTTTCCATACTCCTTTTGTAGAAAGAACAACGAATTCGTTACAGAAAGAAGATGGCAGCTTTTGAGAATGATGCAGATTATACTTATTAATTTTGGCATCACAGTAGTAGAAAACAAAAACTGGTTCTACCAGTTATCAATGAGTGGATAGCTATGGAATGATGAGGTTCAATAAAGATATAGATACATAAAATACACTTTTCCAATTTTTAAGATTATGTTTGGTGTTCTTACTATTTGTGTGTTTCGATTTTCAGCACATTGACGGGGTTTTCTATTACTTGCGAAAGAAAGGCAAGTATGACACAAGGAGCACTTTCAAATACACAACAATTGACTATCTCTTCATGCAAAAGGTTGATTAAACGTATCTTGCATACAACAACCTGAAAACTGGACCCAATGTAGCCAACGAAGAAGACGACATTTGTCAATATGTTAAGGGTCACAGGTTGCATGCAAATGTCCCGTGGCATTCAGTTGACAATATTTTTATACCTGTTAACATCAAAGAGGATAATCATTGGATTTTGGTTGTACTCTGGTACACCCCGAAAAACTTCGCGTTACCAAGACCGTAGACGGCTTAGTATGAGCTCAAGGGGGAGCAAAGTTATATAAGGATCAGGGATGAAGATTATATTATCTGAGTATAAGAATATATAAGAATATATATATATATATATATATATATATATGACATTTGGGGACCGTATGGTGTAAATCAGTCAATACGTTATTTGATGAATAGCCCTTGTAACCGTAAGTTAAGGTGGGGCCCAAATGTCGGGGTTTTATAAAGGACATATGAAAAGTGGTATGAGTAGTACATGGGAAGTTGAGCTAGTCTTAAGAAGGACCCTTAATCCAAATGTGCATAAGCCCTCCAAAAGGATGATTTAAGGATACGTTTTCAGATGATCTGACTTGGAGGGGCCAAAACTCTATTATAAGTTTGGAATTTGGAAACTCACCAAATATGAAAGTTGTAGATAATTGAAAGAGCTTTCCAACCATAGGTCGTGGGCCCTCATACGATATCAGGATCAAGAGTTATGGCCATTTTAAGATAAAGACTCCATTTTATTTGAGTCGGACCTCGTCCCCGGCCCTGTCCTATGGCTCGGGCATCACTCTTTCTGACAGTGCTCTTCAGAGCTATACCTGTGGACTACATATTAGGATCTATAATAATGAAGGCATAAACAAGGATAATAATGTACAACTACAAATAAAATATGTTTTTTTTGTACGGACCGTAAAAGATATATGGTCCATCAAAGTGACTGTAAATTGGTAACAAAGATACAATGGTGTAACTAGGAAATTCTACGGTGGGTTTTTGCCGTAAAATTGGGGCCAGTAAGTTTGGGTTCTAAGAAACTATTTTACGATACAAGTTATGGTCCGTAAGTTGTATCGTAAAACAAGGACAATGTTATAACAGTTATATAGTAGAGTATTTGACGACACAGATGTCACGACCCAACCAGAGGGCCATGACGGGCACCCGGAATTAACCTACCGAGCACCTCTGAACATACATCTCATAATCATCTCTAGATGGACCACAAAGATAGCTCATGGGTATCATGATCTGTAAGGGCATAGGTCACAAGATAACAACACATTTCTATAGAATCATCAACTATTATGCCCATCATCACAAGCCAACAAGGCTGCTAAAATATTATACAACAATATGAATTAATAAGATTATAGGACATCTAGCTACATACATCTATCTACGAGCCTCTATATAGAATACAGGAATCCATAAAGACGGGGCAAGACTCCGCCATGCCCAAGTACATACACAAAAGAGTAATACCAATAGACTGCGGCTCCGAAGCAAATGGAGCGCTTCTGGACTCCGCTGATGAAGCTCCTAAGGATCAGATCAGTCTCCCTGCTTTCCTGCGGGCTTGAACGCAGTGTCCACAAGAAAGGACGTCAGTACGAATAATGTACTGAGTATGTAAGGAATGAATAGTAACATGATAAAAGCATGAAGAATAGCGTAAGATAAAAAAACCGTTTATACCTCATAATACCTCTTAAGACATTCATCATGCTTACTTAACCTTTTTCTAGAAGAAACATTTTATATATCCACATACATACCTATACAATATCGGTCCCCGACCATAACAAGGCTCGGTAATATTGGTACCTAGCCTTAATAGGACTCGGTAATATCAGTATCCGGCCATAATAGGACTCGGTATCATAAAATAGCTATATACATATATAATATAAATAGCATGCATGAGAGCCTAAATAAGAGCTACTACTTTATCAGAGTGACGTAAGGTCGGTAACCTTCGATGTGTCATTATGGAATCATTGTCATCGCTATATCTCACCTTGAAGGAACAAGCAACATAAGGTGAGATCAACAACAATGAATAAAATCAGGAAAATCATAAAATAAGCTCAACAATCTCATAATAGCATCAAATCCATAAGCTTTGGAATCTCTAGAATGGGATCGACATCATCATTATCATCATAGAAAACATCTGTCTTTGGCATCGTAAGAACTTTGAGAATCATGAACTTCTAGCTTTTTGGGAAATAGGATATTATGGAAGTCATGTATGGGTTCATAAGAAAAGAATCATGCTTTTAGAATAAAAGGGGACAACCTTAACATACCTTTTGGGTTTCCTTAATTACTTAACGTTTTGTCATGACCCAAGCCGATGAGCCGTGACGAGTGCTCGACCACTAATGACCAAGCACCCCTAAACTTATACTCGCACTATACAAAGTAACCTGGTGGCCCATTTTTACTTATATCTGAGCTATGCCAACTTCTGTAAAATTAATACAACAAACTTTACATCGAAACTCATAAGCCATGCATATAGATATATAAGGATAACAACGCAGGCCGACTTGGCCGCTACATGTGCTGTACACAAAATCTAAGGAATATAAGCTTATGGAATATAAGCTTTACGAAAGATAGGATAAGGCCTTGTCATACCCACATATCTACATATCAAGATAACATACCAAAAAAGGCTGCAGCTCCGAACCAAATGGAGTGCACTGACTGCGGCTGAGGGGAGGTCCTATTGGTCTGGGTTGTCTGGCTGACTACCTGAACCTGCGGGCATGAATGCAGCGTCCACAAAAAAGGACGTCAGTACGAACAATGTACTGAGTATGCAGGCATGAATAACAACATAATAAGAAATATGGAACATAACTGGAGATAAAGACAACTTGTACATCTGATTGCCTCATAAGGCGAAAACCATGCATGCTTAGCTTTCAAAAGAAAACATTTCTCATATACATATATAACATAATAGTCCTGCGGAATGTGCAACCCGATCCATAAATATTTTATATTTCTGCGGAGCATGCAACCCGATCCATATATCATATCATCATTATAGATGTAACTATATTGCCGCGGAACGAACGACCTGATCCATTTATCCAATATCCCGCGACTGGGACGATATCCAGCTGATCAGGTGGTTATGCGTATATAACGCCTATCCTTTCCCCATACCCCATATATACATATATATAAATTATACATATATAATATAAGTAGCATGCAAGAGAGCCAAAAAAAAAAGCTACGACTCTATCGGAGAGACGTAAGGTCGGTAGCCTCCGATTTATATTATGGAACAATCATCATCGCTATATCTCACACTGAAGGAACAATTATTATAAGGAGAGATCATCAACAATGAATAAAATCTAGAAAATCATGAAATAAGCTTAATAATCTCATAATAGCATTAAAATCATAAGCTTTGGAATTTCTAGAATTACAATCATCATCATCATGTTCATCATAGAAAACATCTAATCTTTAGTATCATAAGAAGCTTTTAAGAATTATGAACTTCTAACTTTTGGAAGTAAGAAGGTTATGGAAACATATATGGAATCATAACATAGGAATCATGCATTTTGAAAGAAAGGGACTAGCCTTAACATACCTGATTGATCCCCTACTACTTAATGCTTATTCTCCCGAGCTCGTAATTCTACTTTCAAGAGAAATCATACTACTGTTAGACTTATTGTCATATGCTTATCTTAAGCCTTCAAATTAAACCCCTTTAGAATCTGCCGAAATTCGGGAAGCATCTCACCTGTTTATACTACATCCTAAAGATTATTAAGGGTCATCAAACAGACCAACAACACAACAACAATCAACAATGGCAACAAGTTCAATATAATCCAATATAACCCTCTTCGATTACTTTAAGAATTATATCGAGCGGCAAGCTTGTTTAACGAATAACAAACGTCATTCAAACCTAACTCTCCTTTCGTAATTCAGCCTACACCCTTGATAACAATATATATATATATATATATATATATATATATATATATATATATATATATATATATATATATATATATATATATATGTGCCAAAACAATCCATACTCCTACGCCTCATCCTTTACTTTCTACTCGTAGATTTCATATATTTTCTTCTCCATTTTTTCCACTAACACATGAATAATCCCAATAATCGTAGTGATAATATATTCAGGTTATAATCCATAATTTGAAACCATTAGAAGTCATATTTAAACATTCAAAACATCCCCTACAAAACAGTGGCTTAACTTAACTTAATTACGATGTAGTCTTGCGGTGTTTAGCCTCAAACAACTTTATCAACATCAATTTAAGCTAACACACGACCAAAGGGGTGTTATACATACCTTAAGCAGTGCATACAGCCCAAGAATCATGGTTGCCTCAGTTCAACTTCACCCTTAATCACTAGACAACACCATAGGATTGCTACTCTTGTAGTTTCTAACTTCCTTGATGGAAGGTTGGGTTGTTTCCACTTGATTTGGGCTGAAATTTCGTGGGTGGAAGTTGGGAAAATATTCTAGAGGGTTGGGGAATGTTTTAGAGGTGTTGGATGTTAAAAATAAGAGTAAAACCCCTTTTCTATAGGTATAGAGTCGGTTTGGACCGACCTAGAGTCTTCGGTTACAGTAGCAGCGCGCACTGTAGTGCGCGTTTCTGCTTGGTCAGCCTGTCTTGTAACGTCCACAATTCTCTACTGCGATGTCATATCGACGAGCGGTTTATTGCGTTAGAAACTAGACTCGACGAACTTCATTTTAGGCTTTTGAAACACCTTAAAACTCCTGAGATATACCCCTCCAAAGTTGACCCAAAATTCTTCCAACTTTTTTCTAAATTTTCGACAAACTTACTTTCTTCGATTTGCTTGATCCCGGAACCTTTAGATACTTGCTTAACACTTGTTAAGAGTATTTATTAACCTTATAAGGGTTCCATGACCTCTCTGAGCTTAGGTTAGTTTACTTACAACGCAAACGATGCAGAAATTTTTTGAGGTGTAAAATTTTTCCCCCCTTTAAAAATTTTTTTCCTTGAATGTTAAGCTCTTAAGAATGCTACGAAAATTTTGCCAGAGTTTCTCCTGTAATTGTACGACTACCATCTCATCGCAACAACCTAAAATGTACAGTGCCTCACGGGGCTATAACACGAATATCCATATTGGCCACATGCGACCAAAAGACCATTCAAAGAAGCATCATATACCTAAGGAAAATGGTGTCTCTGTCTGAACGTCTTCTGGAAGTGGAAACAAATGTGGGTACCTAGACTTTATATCTTCCTCGTACGATAATTGTTCTGTACTCCAAATATCATCAATTTGTACAACTATGGGGGAATTTCTCAATACACTTGCGAAGCGTAGACATGTAAAAGACTAAATATACAAATTTCAAATTTTAGGGGTAAATTTAGTAGGTCCTTCGACTATCATCTTGCGATGTCTAGGATATCCAAGGGTCATACTTACCTTCCTTATTACTTTTCATAAATTTCTCCAGAATGAGATTCCAAATTTCAAACAATCTGACATCCTTCCATTTTTATAGAATTTCATAGGAGCCATATGGATATTGGAATGACGACTAATACCGTATGCAAAGTCAATCCATGCTAACTCGTCATTCAAATTTTCTTCGAGGTTCTAATATACATGCTCATAACATATCCTCGGACGTCGAAAAAGTGTGTTATACTTATCCACTTATATCAAGGTGGGAACGAATACTGGAGTAATCTATATTCTTTAGGTTTCTCTATATATACTAATCCTCATGTGGTAATAGAGAAATGAACATCTTAATCGGGCAACCAAAGCTACTAGATAATCAATAATTCCATATTGAACATTTTCTGTACATTCTATGTCTGGAATTTTCATATCATCATCATACGCATTTGTACCGTCAATTAATCGCGTTCCTCCGAATATTTCATTTTCATTTTAGTCCTTCTCAATTGGTAACTCCACTCCTTTCCATCGATTAGCTCGAATGCTTTTGCCTTTAAGGCTTCCCTGTACAATGCTTGCCTAACTGTTCTGTGATGCTGGAACATTGAATCCATACAACTAGTTCGTGGTGGCTACTTCACTTAACTTTTATCTTAGTCTACCATCTACTTCAAATACCATCATACTCAATCCTTTTCTGCTTCTTTATTTCTAAACTTCCTATTACACTCTTATCTTGAATATCTGAGTAATTTCTTCCATAATGTACCCCCTTTCAATCTTTACTTAGTTATGCACATGACTGACTGTTTTATTTTTATCATTGAATCGTCATTTCATCTTATCGAGCTGCTAGTGTAATATCCCTTTAAGGTGTTTTCCAATTCCTTTATTACCATGTTTCCATCTTTTAACAAGGCTTACTTCTGATCCAATACTTGTCTGTCTCATCTTCCCCGCTCAGGGTGTTAGCGCATTATTCTATATTTAACATCCCATTAGTTCTCCTTTTTCTTGCAAGTACATACTCTCAACAAAACCATAACCAATCTTAGTCCTGACTATTCACTGTCTAAATTTATCTGGTCGGTTGCACATATTTGTAATGAGTAACATATTCTCGTAGACATACTGAGCCTAGATGGGTCTAAGCTTTCATCAAAGGATCTTCATAATTTCTCTCCTGTTCTTCCAATTTCTTCTATTATTCACTTTCCCCATTTCATCACCGTGATGGTATCTAGAACCAATTTTATCCCCAAAATCTGTCATGATTGTTAATGTTCCTGATTCTCTTTGCCACATAAACACTCGGTCTTTAGACAAGCCTCTTTTAAACTACAAATTCATCTTCTCAATAAAAGGTACATCTTATATCAATTCGCGACTTCCAGCTCATTCATCTACCATTACATAACCAATTCCTTCAAAGCGTCGTTCACATCCTTCATTAGCTATTCAGCCTTATATTACTAACTCAATAATCTTGTAAAGAGGACTCCTGAAAAAAAAAATCTTTCTGTACGTTAGTCCTAATTTCATCTTACATCTATATAGCAGTATACTCGTACCTCCATGCAACATCTTTGCCAATATACTTTATATGATAAAAGGCCCTTATCAATATCTAGCTCTTTTAACACGCACCTCGTTCCCCTACCTCTTCTACCCTTTGTACTTATAAATTATTAGCTTATTTATGCTCAAGGGTCATGCATAAATATATATTTATCCCTTCCACTTATTACTTTAAGAAGAAGCTACAACTCTCCTCTAATCATACTGACGTCTCATTAATAAAACACTTTGAAAGGTTTAATCAACTTAAGTTTCGCCCCCGTCCAACCAGCAATATAAGGAGTAACATATAACAATTTACAACTCGGATCAATCAACGCATATACATTATGAGGGAATACTGACAATATATCTGTGACAACATCGGGGGAGGACTCAAGATCCTGTCATCCAGCTAGTGCATAGATATGGTTTTGAGGGCCGCTTTAACTAAATGCTCCCCCTCTACCTCTACCACGACTTGCTGGCACCTGCAAAACCTACCTCACTAGGCGTATGGATGATGAAGAACTAACTGCTGATCCTGTGGGCTGAGCCTTATCTCTACCATTACTCAATGGACAATCACACATCATATGACTAATCCGACCACAGGCATAACAAGCACCCAAACCTAAGCGACATTGTCCAGAATGTGGCCTACCACACTAAGCACATCGGGGTGAAGGTAGTTTCACCTGGCTTGAATCATCCCTATACTAGAAACTCGAAACTCTGGAGCTCTGGCTCGGTCCAGAATAGATAGGACTATCAAATCTCTTATCCGCAAATCGATGAGGCATAGTGACCACTGATTGGCCTGAATGCCTGGAATACTGCGGTCCCTGTCCCCTTCTAAACTCACTAGCAGCACAGGAAGATCTGGCCCTCTTACTATACCCTTTATTAGAATCACGCTCGCCCCTTTGCGGCTGCTGCTGTTCCTTTAGATTCTGAGCATGGGCCTGAATACGAGCAATATCCATCCCGTCCAGGAGCGAGGCTGTCAAGTACTCCTTAATCAAATGTGGCCCCAATCCACTCACGAATTGGTGTACACGGTCTACCATCTCGGCTACCATGGTTGGGGCATACCTAGCCAAAGAATTAAAATGGAGACTATATTCTCGAGCACTCATATTTCCTTACCTGAATTCAAGAACTTATCAGCTCGGGCCCGTCGAACCTCCGGTGGTAAATAATGTCGAAGGAAGGTATCCACGAACTCTTGTCATACTGGGGGAGGTGCATTTGCCCCTCATGAAGACATCCAAGTGTTGTACCAATGGACGACCACATCCCGCAATATATAAGAAGCCAATTCTACTGACTCAATATCAAAAGCGTGTATTATCCATAGCGTTCTTAGCATCTCATCTATAAAGACCTGCGGGTCTTCATCCGGCTTCGGCCCGTAGAATTCTGGAGGATTCAGACTAATAAAATTGCGAGCTCTTGCACTGACTGTTCTATCACCTTGGCCTGCACCTTGCTGCTGGGCCTGAGCGGCGACTAACTGGGTTAGCAACTGAACAACCTCTCTCATCTGCTGACCCTTGGTATATGGCAGAGGGACTGGGGGTACTGGAGCTGGAGCTGAGGCTCCTTCATACTCCTTTGAAATGGGTGGAGTAGGAGAGGTCCGATATGGAACCTCGTTATGGGACTCACCCTCTTCTATCTCTACTGGTGGCTCCCGTTCAGTCCTTCTTCCGGCCACCGTCTTGCCCTTCTTGGCCGCTATAGCTTTCCTCTTCATAGGCATTACTGAAATCATAACACAAGATTAGGAAAAGGGGAAACCTGATAACATGGCTCTGTCGCACGATGTAAGATTAGAAGGAAGGGTCAATCATACCTAAATGCCCTGCAGCCTTCTGTTTATAAGTCTGGCTGGCTTCACACCCATAAACAAGACTCTACCGGATACGGTCTGTAGACAACTCTAGGACAAACTGCTCTGATATCACTTTTGTCACGACCCAAGTCGATGAGCCGTGATGAGTGCCCGACCACTCCTGACCAATCACCCCTAAACTTATACTCGCACTATACTGAGTAACCTGGTGGCCCATTTTTACTTATATCTGAGCTATGCTAACTTCTGTAAAATTAATACAACAAACTTTACATCGAAACTCATAAGACATACATATAGATATATGAGCGTACATGCTAAGGATAATAACGCAGGCTGACTTGGCCAC
The DNA here is from genome assembly GCF_019175385.1 of Lycium barbarum. Classification (NCBI taxonomy): domain Eukaryota; kingdom Viridiplantae; phylum Streptophyta; class Magnoliopsida; order Solanales; family Solanaceae; genus Lycium; species Lycium barbarum. The sequence continues at coordinate 108,953,529 of NC_083339.1, read as the reverse complement.
TACATGTGCTGCACACAAAATAATAGATAACAGAACTACATGAAGTTCCAACTATATACAACCGTTTACACGCTTCTATGGAATATAAGCTCTATGAAAGATAGGACAAGGCCTTGTCATACCCACATATCTATATATCAAGATAGCATACCAAAAAGGGCTGCAGCTCTGAACCAAATGGAGCACACTGACTGCGGCTGAGGGGAGGTCCTACTGGTCGGGGTCGTCTGGCTGACTACCTGAACCTGCGGGCATGAACGCAGCGTCCACAAGAAAGGGCGTCAGTATGAACAATGTACTGAGTATGTAAGGCATGAATAACAACATAATAAGAAATATGGAACACAACAGGAGATAAAGACAACGTGTACATCTGATTGCCTCATAAAGCGAAAACTATGCATGCTTAGCTTTCAAAAGAAAGCATTTCTCATATACATATATAACATAATAGTGCTGCGGAACGTGCAACCCGATGCATAAATATTTTATATTGCTACGGAACGTGCAACCTGATCCATATATCATAACATCATTATATATGTAACTATATTGCCGCAGAACGAACGGCCCGATCTATTTATCCATCTATCCTGCTTCCGGAACGATATCCAGCTGATCAGATGGTTATGCGTATATAACACCTCTCCTTTTCCCATATATATATATATATATATATATATATATATATATATATATATATATAAGTAACATGCATGAGAGCCCAAATAAAAGCTACGACTCTATCGGAGTGACGTAAGGTCGGTAACCTCCGATTTATATTATGGAACAATTATCATCACTATATCTCACCTTGAAGGAACAATTATTATAAGGTGAGATCATCAACAATGAATAAAATCGAAAAAATCATGAAATTGGCTCAATAATCTCATAATAGCATTAAAATCATAAGCTTTGGAATTTCTAGAATCAAAATCATCATCATCATGTTCATCATAGAAAACATCTCATCTTTAGTATCATAAGAAGCTTTTAAGAATTATGAATTTCTAACTTTTGGAAGTAAGAAGGTTATGGAAACATATATGGAATCATAACATAGGAATCATGCCTTTTGAAAGAAAGGGACTAGCCTTAACATACCTGATTTATCCCCTACTACTTAACGCTTATTCTCACAAGCTCGTAATTCTACATTCAAGAAAAATCATACTACTGTTAGACTTATCGTCATATGCTTATCTTAAGCCTTCAAATTAAACCCCTTTAGAATCTGCCGAAATTCGGGCAGCATCTCACCTGTTTATACTACATCCCAAAGATTACTAAGGGTTATCAAACAGCCCAACAACAACAAAACAATCAACAATGTCAACAACTACAATATAATCCAATATAACCCTCTTCGATTCCTTTAAGAATTATATCGAGCGGCAAGCTCGTTTAACGAATAACAAATGTCATTCAAACCTAACTCTCCTTTTGTAATTCAGCCTAAACCATTCATAGATATATATATATATATATATATATATATATATATATATATCATATTCAGCTCAAAATATCTTTAAATGTATTCCAAAACAATCTATACTCCTACGCCTCATCCTTTACTTTCTACTCGTAGATTTCATATATTTTCTTCTCCATTTTTTCCACTAACACATGAATAATCCCAATAATCGTAGTGATAATATATTCAGGTTATAATCCACAATTTACAACCATTAGAAGTCATATTTAACCATTCAAAACAGCCCCTACAAAACAGTGGCTTAACATAACGTATTACGATGTAGTCTTGCGGTGTTTAGCCTCAAACAACTTTATCATCATCAATTTAAGCTAACACACGACCAAAGGGGTGTTATAAATACCTTAAGCAGTTCATACAACCCAAGAATCATGGCTGCCTCAGTTCAACTTCACCCTCAATCACTAGACATCACCATAGAATTGCTACTCTTGTAGTCTCTAACTTCCTTGACGGAATATTGGGTTGTTTCCACTTGATTTTGGCTGAAATTTCGTGGATGGAAGTTGGGAAAATATTCTACAGGGTTGGCGAATGTTTTAGAGGTGTTGGATGAAAAACAATAAGGGTAAAACCCCTTTTCTAAAGCTCTAGAGTCAGTTTGGACTGACCTAGAGTCTTCGGTTACAGTAGCAGCGCGCACTGTAGTGCGCGTTTCTGCATGGTCAGCCTGTCTTGTAACGTCCATAATTCTCTATTGCGATGTCATATCGACGAGCGGTTTATTGCGTTAGAAACTAGACTCGACGAACTTCATTTTAGGATTTTGAAACACCTAAAAACTCCTGAGATATACCCCTCAAAAGTTGACCCAAAATTCTGCCAACTTTTTTCCTAATTTTCTGACAAACTTATTTTCTTCGATTTGCTTGATCCCGAAACCTTTAGATACTAGCTTAACACTTGTTAAGAGTATTTATTAACCTTATAAGGGTTTCATGACCTCTCCGAGCTTAGGTTAGTTTACTTACAACACAAACGATGCAAATTGTTTTTGAGGTGTAACATTGTTTATCCTCCCAAGCTCGTAAATCTACATTTGAGAGAATTCATACTATTGTTAGGAATATCGTCGTATGCTTATCTTAAGCCTTCAAATTAAACCCTTATAGAATTTGCCGAAATTCAAGCAGCATCTCCCCTATTTATATCCCTAGGCCGAAATCACAATACCAAAAAAGAAAAAAAAATAATAACAACACTAATATCAACAACATCATCATCAACACTAAAATACTCCATAAAACATCCCACACGATGTTTATTCGATTTCTCAACCAACTAATTCATTATATGACCATTTAATAAGACCAAGCTACCGAGGACGATGTGGCTCTAGCATGGGCACACCCTGAGGCTACTTCAGAGTAGATGATGTAGGTTACTATGGCTCGTATTCTACTCCATCTGGATGCCCAGCAGGGCTGCCGTTGGTGTTACTTCCCTGGGCCAAGGATCGTAGACTAAGGTTTGGGTGCAAACCCATGAGTAGCGACCGACTCATACAGCACACCTTGCTATGGCTATGGCTCTATGGGTAGATGTAGTACCAGCCTCGGGAGATGATCTTAGGCCCGTGGTGAGCCCTGTTATGACTTTCATTGATCAGGAGTTAGCTGGGAGGTTTAGGAAGTTGGAGTTGCCGAGATTTTTAGGTACTTTTGGAGAGGATGTGTATGAGTTCATCTTGGACATGCATGAGTTGTTACATAGGATAGGGATTGTTGAGTCCCATAGAGTTTACTATGTGTCCTGTTATATCCCGTATTTTCGAACGTCGGATTATTTGTAAGCTGAGGTGGGGCCCACACGCCAAGATTTTTTTTCGGAACATGTGACAAGTTATATGAATCACATATGTAAAGTTAAACACATCTCATGAAGGACCCTTGGGCCAAATCAAAGTGGAAGCCCTCCAAATGAATATTTTTAAGAAAACGTTTTCGGGTGACCTGATTTCGAGGGGCAAAAACGGTATTATAAGTTTGGAATTTGAAAAACTACCAATAAATAGAAGTTGTAGATAATTTAATTATCTTTCCAACCATATGTCGTGGGTCCCCAGGTGACGTCGGTACAAGGAGATATGGACGTTTTAAGGTCGAAAGGTCAGTGGGCTAGGCCCAACTCGGGACCAACCGGGTTGGCCCAAAAAAATGAAGAGAAAAATCAGGCCCGAGTGAGGAGGTGGCCGGCCATGGTCCTTAATAAAGGACCCAAGCCCATTTAAATTAGTCATGTGATTAATAATAAAAGGGGCTAAGTCTTCATTTTCAACCAAGAACATTCTTGAAGCAAAGAACAAAGAGAATAAGAGCAAAGAAAAACATGGCATACGGCCATGACCCCCAAATATTAGCTCCTTAAAATCTTCCTCCAAAAATTATTTTCTTGTGGTATTCCCACTAATTCAAGGGTCCTTTACAAGTTGGTGTAATTATTTTGGAAGAAAGAACACTTGTTTCTTCAAGTTGACAACTTGGTCAAGTGAAGAAGATTGTAGAAAAAGGTAAGAATTAATTCCGTTTTATTATGTTATGAAGGTTGGTTTATGTTGTAGTATGTAGAAATGAGTACAATTTATGAAAAGATGGAAGTTTGCAAAGTGGGTGTGGATATGTATGTGTGGCCGTGTGTGTGAGTTAAATGTATAATTGTGATGAGTTGAATTTTAAGTTGTATACTAGTTGTGGTTATTGTGGAATTTGTATTGGAAATGGAAGTTGAATGAAAATTGGATGAAATTGGAAAGAAGTCATGTTGGCTGTGTGGTATATGTTGTTGAGATAATGTTGGATTTATTTTGTTTAACATGTTAGTTGTGTTATTGTGATCTTCACAATGCAAAGGAAGATTATATGAGTGAAGTTGACATGAAAATGGAATGTAGAGAATTATGACACATTAATGTGATTTTATGATATTAAGATAATGAAGTTGTTAAAGTGTAGATTGTTGTTGGAGATGAATTAGTAAGTAGAAAATGTGTTGGAATGGTTTTGTTGCATATATAAGAATTTTGGATTGAATATGGAAGTTGATGGAATTGTTGAATATTGAATATATAGCTTGGAATACTTTTGGTTTATGTTTGGATGGTCTTATATTAGTATGTGAATATGAAAATATTGATATTGGGTTGTAAGTGCAAAGTTGGATTTGGAATTGTCGCATTATTTGGAAAATAAGACTATTTACGCTAGAATGCGTTCCTAGTCGATTATTGATGTTGTATATATTGTTGTTGGTATGGTTGCTGTTGTTTTAGCCGAGTTTTAACCTCGGGGATGATATATATATAGGGGAGATGCTGCCCAAATTTTTATAGACAAGAATTGGTCAAGGTTGAAATTTTAAGTCTTATGAATAGTAAATTGGTAAATGTGACCATTTGTAGGTTTTGGACGAAACGGGATTTGAGTTTTGGCTAGCGTAAAGGGCAAGAAAGGAATGTAAAGCTATCCCGATTCTTCTCTTGGCATGTCCTAGATGTACTAGGATTGGAATCACGCTTCGGGGAATATTCTGTCCACCGGAATCCGCGATTAAAATTGTCGCATTTTTGTTCAATAGGATTGAACTCCTTAAGTATCCTTTGTTGGAAAATTATGCAAATTTCCCCAAATTGCCTAGAAAGTTATGGAATGCCCTAGGATCTTTGTAGGTGACCTCATAAGCCTAAAAATACGTAATTTGAGCCCACCGCTTCATTTGTTCCGAGGTGGGCCCACTATTTCCGATTTTAAGGAAAACGTTTTAACTACTCCTCTATCTATTGTTTAAAGATTGTTTTAAATATCCCGTTAAATTTTATAAATTGTTTTGGACCTTGGAAACGATCTCAGAAAGAAACATGCCTCCGTAACTCCTTATGATATCCGAAATTCACTTACTATGACTCCGTCCGATTTCATTGATTTGATTTGTCATTCGATATGCCTCGTTGAGTCTCTGTAAATATATGTGTTATTTTTATTGCATTTAGTTTCTCACTACTCCACTCGTGGATGCCCCAATGTTTCCCACACTGAGCCCGGGCCAGGATATGTTCTCAAGCGTCTTCCACTGCATTGTTCGCCGTGCCTCGATGTGAGGGGGCAGGTATACATGTACATGGGTTGTGGAGTATGATGTGCCATGTACACTATTCTGATATGATATGATATGATATGGCCATTTGATATGATATGCTATGCTACGGGGTTATTCCCCTTTTCTGATCCTTATGTGTTGTGGCACCAGCGTCGGGGGGTGACCACGTTCTGTCTGCCGAGTCCCTTGACAGGGGCCGGATATGATATGGCATATGTTTCTGTACTCACTCTTCATGTTTTGAAAATATGCATTTGATACTCTGGACATCTCACTCACATTTCCGTACGTCCTGTTTCGGTTATGATTTTGTTCCGTGGTGGGACCAGGTATGGCATACGTTTTCTGTAAGTACTATTTATGCTTTATGATCAGCATTTTGCTAATCTGGATATTCCGTTCACTTTCTGTATCTTCTGTTCCGATTATGACTTTGTTTATTACGTTCCATGCTTTACATACTCAGTACATATTTCGTACTGACCCCCTTTTTTCGGGGGCTGCGTTTTCATGCCGCGCAGGTACAGACTACAGATTTGCTTTTGCTGACCCGCCTGCATAGGACATCATTCTGCTATTCTGGAGCGCTCTTTTGTCCAGAGCCTATACCTTGGTACAGTCCGCTGCTATTATATGTATGTATGTTGTTCAGGGGTATGACGGGGCCCTGTCCCGTCTTATGATTCTGTTATGTTCTGTAGAGGTCTGTAGACATACTTGTGTGGGTTCTGTATATGTTTTGGGTTGCTATGAACTAGGATAGCCTTGTCGGCTTCCATGTACTATATCTGTTCATCTGCGATAACTAGCAATGTCGACTGACTTTCTATTCATATAATCTGCTAATATGCTTGTTTGGGGTATTGGGTACGTTTGGGTGTCCAGCACGGACACTAGTCGCGGCCTACGGGGCTGGGTCGTGACATATCCTACCAGTTTCGCGGAGACATGAAGACTTGGTAGAGGTATTTTATTGCTTGCAAACCTGAGGGTTCTCCTTCACTGACTTAGACACAGTTTCATCGGGCCTTCCTTAAGAAGTATGTGCCCCGGGATTTAAGAGAGGTGCATAGGGATGAGTGTCTACATCTACATCAGAGGGGATTGTCTGTGGAGGCCTATATTACTCGCTACTTGCACTTGGCTCGTTATTCGGCTCTTTTGAACCCTACTGAGCCTGAGAAGATTCGACGCTTTGTTAGTGGGCTCATTGGTTCTCTTCAGATTCCTTGACTTCAGCTTAAGGCTATGGGGGCTTCCTTCCAGTCCATCCTTGAGCATGCTTCTTTAGTCGAGGTCGCTAAGGCCCGCTCATTTTGAGGGGTTAGTGAGAAGAAGCCGTGATAGTTTGGGAGTTTTGGTGGTTCTAGCTCGAGAGGTACCAGTCAGTCTTCTAAGCCATATCAGCCCTATTTCGACCGCCCTGTACATTCAACTTTGTAGTCTTTCTCCAATGGGCCACCTAGACAGAGAGCTCTTGAGAGCTCATTTTCTCAACCAGTAGATAGGGATGTTTGAGTCGGGTCCTCAGCTTCAGTCTATCAGTCTCCACCCTCTAAGAGTTATTTTATGTGTGGAGAGTTCAGTCATTTCTCTAGGGGGTGTTTTCGATCCAGGCAGGGTCATCTGTCCGAGAGGACTCTAGCATCGTCGGGTAGTCGAGAAGGTGCTTCTCATAAGGGCGGTGCTCACTCAAGCCGTGGCAATTTTCAGGTTTCTAGGGGTAGCTCCCAGGCTGGTAGAGGTGGGTCCCAGAGTTCGAGAGGTGAATCTCAGTTTGGATATAATGAGGCCCAGTGTTACTCGTTCCTAGGTATACCCGAGGTACAGGCCTCAGATGCTGTTATTTTAGGTACCATTTCTATCCAACATAGAGCAGCATCTGTGTTATTTGATCCTGGATCCACTTATTCGTATGTGTATGTATATCATGTCATTGATTAGGATTTGCTTTGTAATAGCATAGTTGTACTGTTCATGTGTCTACTCTTGTCAGAGATTTTGTTGTGGTTGATTGAGATATCAGTCGTGTTTGGTTACTTTTATAGGTTATGACACTTGGGTAGATTTGATGATTCTTGATATGATGGATTTTGATATTATTTTGGGTATGACCTGTCTTTCTCCTTATCATGCGATCTTAGACTGTCATGCCAAGACAGTCACTTTAGCCATGCGGTATTCCAAGACTTGAGTGGAGGGTACTCCAAGCCCTGCTCCGAAGAAGATTATTTCCTTTCTTCAGGCGAAGAAACTAGTCCACAAGGGGAATTTTGCTTATCTGGCTCATGTGCGTGACACTACTGTTGCATCTCCACCCCTTGAGTCTATTCCCATCATGAGCGAGTTCGCAGAGGTATTCCCGACTAATTTGCCGGGTATGCCACCCGATAGCGACATTGACTTCTGTATTGACTTGGAGCCGTGCACTCGCCCTATTTCTATTCTGCCATATCGGATGGTACCTACCGAGTTGAGAGAGCTTAAGGAGTAGTTTCAGGATTTATTGATCAAAGGGTTTATTAGACCGAGTGTCTCCCCTTGGGGTGCTCCTGCGTTGTTTGTGAAGAAAAAAGATGGATCTATAAGGATGTTTATTAACTATCGCCAGCTAAACAAGGTTACTATTTGGAACAAGTGTCCTATGGCTAGTATTGATGATCTATTTGACCAGCTTCAGGGTGCTTCAGAGTTCTCGAAGATTGACTTGCGTTCAGGCTACCACCAGCTGAGGATATTCTGAAGACAGCCTTTCAAACGCGATATGGATATTATGAGTTTTTGGTGATGTCATTTGGGATATCAATGCCCCGGCTGCATTCATGACTTTGATGAATGACATCTTTAGGACATTTCTTGATTCCTTTATGATTGTGTTTATTAATGATATCTTGGTGTATTCCAAGAGTAGAGAAGAGCACGAGAGCCATCTTCGCACTGTACTTGGGTTGTTGAAGAAGAATAGCTTGTTTGCTAAGTTTTTAAAATGTAAGTTTTGGTTGGAGTCTGTGGAATTCTTGGCCCGCATTGTGTCTAAGGAAGGGATCATGGTTAATCCTCAGAAGATTGAGGCTGTGAGGGATTGGGCAAGGCCCACTACTGTGACCAAATTCGTAGTTTTGTGGGTTTGGCCAGCTAGTATCGCCGATTTGTGAACGATTTTGCATCTGTTGATTCATCTTTTACCAGATTGACTCAGAAAGATGTTCCCTTCCAGTGGTCCAGTGATTGTGAGGAGATCTTTCAAAAGCTCAAGATTGTTTTGACTTCAGCCCCGATTCTAGCATTATCTGTGGAGGGTAAGGATTTTGCAGTCTATTGTGATGCATCCCATCTGGGTTTAGGTGTTGTATTGATGCGGGAGTGTAGAGTCATAGCCTATGCTTCCCGTCAGTTGAAGATCCATGATAAGAATTACCCTACCCATGATTTGGAGTTGTTTGCCGTGGCTTTTACTTTGAAGATTTGGAGGCATTACTTGTACGGTGTCCATTATGAGGTTTTCATCGATCACCATAACTTTCAACATGTGTTTACCTAGAGAGATCTTAATTCAAGGCAACGCTCCTGAAGGATTATGGCATCTCTATTCTTTATCATCTAGGGAAAGTTAATGTTTTTGTGGATGCCTTGAGTCGCAAGGCCACAAGTATGGGGGCTTAGCCTTTTCTGTTGTTTTCGAGCGTCCGCTGGTCACGGAGGTTCAGAATTTGGCCAACTGTTTCTATCGTCTTGATATTTTAGCCCCAGGCAGAGTTTTGGCTTGTGTAGAGGCGAGATCATCCTTGTTAGATCAGATCAAGACTCATCAATTTGAGTATGCTCTGTTGAGCAAGATTCGAGATAAGGTTCTGAGGGGTGAGGCCAAGGAGGCCATGATTGATTTTGAGGGTACTTTGAGGATTAAGGGGCGTGTATGCACTTGATTCATTTGATTTTGACTAAGGCCCATATCTCTCGATGTTGCATTCATTCGGGGGAAACTCATATGTATCGTGATTTGAGGCAGCACTATTGGTGGAGTCAGATAAAGAGGGATATAGCTGATTTCGTGGCGAAGTGTGGTAATTGTCAGTAAGTTAAGTATGAGCACCAACGACCCGATAGTGTAATTCAGGGGATGCCTATTCCCAAGTGGAATTGGGAGAGGATTGCCATGGATTTCGTTGTGGGACTTCCAAAGACCTTGGGTAAGTTTGACTCGATTTGGGTGATAATTAATCGGTTGACTAAGTCGGCTCATTTCATTCCAGTTCAGATTTTTTATACCGCAGAGAAGTTAGCCAAGTTGTACGTTCGTGATATTATGAGATTACATGGAGTTCCTATTTCTATCATATCTAATCGGGGTACTATCTTCACTTTCTATTGCTGGAGAGCTTTTCATGAAGAGTTGGGTACCCGATTGAATCTTAGTACAAATTTCCACCCCCAGACCGACGGCAGTCCGAGCGGACCATTTAGGTGCTTGAGGATATGTTGAGAGCTTGCGTTATAGACTTTGGCGGTCATTGGGATCAGTTCTTGCCATTGGCAGAGTTTGCATATAACAACAATTATCACTCAAGTATCGACATGGCGCCTTTTGAGGCTTTGTCTGGTAGGAGATATAGATCTCCGATTAGCTATTTGATGCATTTGAGGTTTGATCTTGGGGTATGAATCTATTGAGAGAGTCTCTTGAGAAGGTAAGGGTCATTTAGGCAAAGCTTTTGGCAGCTCAGAGTCGACAAAATATGTATGCGGACCGCAGAGATTTAGAGTTTGCCGTTGGTGATCAGGTTCTATTGAAGATTTCACCCATGAAAGGTGTTATGGGGTTTGGGAAGAGAGGCAAGTCGAGTTCGAGGTATATTAGGCCATTTGAGATTCTTGACCATGTGAGAGATGTAGCTTATGAGTTAGCCTTGTCGCCAGGCTTGGCAGGAGGTCATCCAGTTTTTCATGTGTCCATGCTGAAGAAGTACCATGCCGATGGTACTTATATTGTTCGTTAGGATTCGATATTGCTTGATAAGAACTTGACGTATGAGGAGAAGCCTATTGCGATTTTAGATAGACAGGTTCGAAGGTTGAGGTCTAAGGAGATTGCTTCTGTGAAGGTGCAATAGAAGCATCGTCTTATTAAGGAGGCCACTTATGAGAATGAGTCCGATATGCGTAGCCGTCACGACCCAATTTCACTAAGTCATGAGGGCACCTACCTTCCCACCTCAGTAGGCTAACCCGTAACCCAACATTTCATCATCACATAAATAGATAATAAACAAGTGGAAGGAAAAAGGATAATGGAAGTCTCACGATAATAATATAATAAAGCGGAAACAATAGAAATACACCCCAGTATCTGATCATACAAGAGCATCTAACTAAATACACCCCAGTATTTGGTATGGTCATACAAGAGCATCTAAATAAATACACCCCAGTATCTGGTATGGTCATACAAGAGCATCTAATTAAATACTACAAGTCTGAATAATAAGTACATCAATAGTCTAAAAAATATGTCTTAGGACGGAAATAAAGACATAGTGTATAGAGGAGTCTTCGGCCAGCAAACGTCCACATGCTCACCATGTAAGACTCGAATCAGCAAATCCTCAAAATAGTCAACCACGAGGAGTAGAAGTTGATCTCTCCTGATACTCTGTATTCATAAAAGAATGCAACAAGTGTTGGTCAATACAAACAACTAGTACTGGAAGGTATCATAGATCGACTAAGACTAGCTAACGCATATAAAGACAACAAAGTAGGATAAACACAATAACCAATAACTACAAGTATAATACAACCTCAACAATACCTAACAAGTCCTTAAGCGTCAACAATTAACATCAGTATTCAAACCATCAGCACCCAACAAGGTTCTATAATCGATCAAATCTATAGTGAAGCAACCAAAACCCGAGTGTCCCAATCTTATCATATCCGATCAAGCCTATCGTTAAAGCATCTAATCTCAAGTGTTCCAATTACTCAATAAAACCGGTAAAATATTCAACCAATTATCCGATCAAGTATCCATAACACGATAACAACTACACACAATGATGATAACAAATGCAATATAATGCAATGTTGTGGATGACATGAATTCAATGGCCATATATCAATACCGTGTACACACATGCCTCAAGTGGAATATCACGTCTCGATGGTCATGAGTGTTGACACCCAATTTTGTCCCACCTATCCTCCGAAATACCAATTTACGCTTCTAATATTTTTGGAAAATTAAAAAAAAAAATTTGTATTTTTAATATAATTATTAGCCTCTTATCAATACCGGCGTTTCATTATTCTATCATAGTTACTAGCCATCGTCATCATCATTTATTATTATTATTATTATTATTACTATAACTATTATTATTATTATTATTATTATTATTATTATTATTATTATTATTATTATAATTCACAATTCTATCATTCCGGCATTTTGCCAGCTTACGCACACGCATCGCATTTTATCTTTGCATAATTAAATAATAGTGTTTATTGACTGTGGATTTTTCAAAATATTATTGCACGGCTATTACAACACCATTTGTTATTATCTGAGCACTAATAATTTCTTATTTTATATTAAGTATATTTTAACACAAAGTTATTTAAATAGGTCTTTTATTTAAATGTAGTAGCCCAATCAACTCATACTATTTTCGGCCCAATTCACAAAGACCAGTCCATGTTTTAATTCACTAGCCCATTCGTTTAATACCCGGTCCAAAAAAAAAATTTGACCCAGTCCACAAATGGACCGGGTCTGACCCATTTTCCTTCAAAATAAGGAAAACCCTAAAAAGGGTTTCCCTTCATTTTCCTCTCAACCATCCGCCGCACTCCCCCCCCCCCCCCCCTTCTTCTCTTCCCTCTTCTCTCATTTATCATCACCACCATTACCGTCGTCTTCACCACCCGCGCCTCTCCCATCTCCCCCCTACGCTCTCTTTCCTCTTTATCCCTTTTCCTTATTCTTCAAGCCCTAGCCGTTCCTTCCTTCATCGTCTTCTCCCCCCACGTTACTCCGTCTGACACCCCTGCACCCCTCTGCCACTCCACCATGCCACTGCCACCCCACTTCGTCCTGTCCCCCACGCGTCTATTTTCCCCCCACGTTTTCCTCTGTCAGCACCACTCCTCGCTGTTCCCGCTCGCTCTCCTCTTTTCTTCAACACAAAATAAAATAAAAAGCCTAAGAAAGTCTATAAATATAGGGTGGAGTGGGATCAGAAGAAAAAAAGGAAAAAGAAAAAAGGGATCCCGGAGAAAGATAAGATTTGGAAAGTAAAAACCCCCTCAGAAGATAGAGATCTTTTGACTCGAAAATCGCAGAAACTAAAACTTTTAAATCGCACAAAAAAATCCTTTGAAAAATTGAGTCTTTTCACCTGAAGATTCCATAGAAATCAAAAGCTTTCGTTTTGTTGCCAGAAATCTCCTAAGCAAAATTTCAACTCTAACAGTTTTTTATTTCCGAGAATCGAGTTTTTTTTTTTGAAGTGTTCGAGAGTATATTGAAGCTTCGCACCCACTTCGCTGCACCCAAAGAAGTTAAAACCTCCTCCTTATTGTTCGTGGATTTGTGGGTCTTTGTGTGAAATTAGTTTTGTAAATTAATTATTAGTTCAGCCTGTTATTAGTTTTCGTAATAGAAGTCTGCCTGGTTTAATCTGATATAGTGTCATTTTTTTTTTTTTGTGTGTTGGCTAATGGGTGATGTTATGTGATTAGTTTGATTCAGTTCGACGCATGCAATGTCAGTTTAAGTAGGTACTGAAATGGGTTATAGGAGATAATTTGCCTGGTTAGTAAACATGCTAATCAGGTCGGTAAACGTCTCTTCCTTTATGAATTTATCAGTAAATTAAATGCCTTCTGTTTGTCTTATGTGTTTAGGGTAGTTTTAAAACCATGTCTGCTGTTTAGATATTGATACATAGCTGGTCTAGTCTCGAACCATCGCTAAATATTTTAAATAATGAAGTTATTGATCTCTGGCTTTCTCTTTAGTATAATCAAAATTGTAGTTCAGCCACCTCTTTATTCAGGTCGAGTGCTTCTTTCCTGTTTTTACAACTTTATTTAGGTCCTTTAGAACATTATTGTGCTCCAAAGTTATGTGTTGAATCCTTGGAAGTAAATCGACATGAGTATCGAATAGTTATTTGTTTGTTGAACTAAACCTGTTTAAACCTTTGCATGCCTATTTGGTCTTTATTGGTTTTTATCATTATAAGTCTCAGGTGGTATTTTAAAAGAGCTAAAGCCATTTTAAATTTAGTCTAGCATCTGTGAATGTGTACTGGTGTTTGGTCGAGTCATGAAATGGTGTTTAAAGTCCCCTGTTGATAGAATCTGTTAGACATGTACTGCATGATTCTGTATGTGGCTCTGCATGCCTGATTTCATTAATTGTACGTTTGCTTGCTTCTGTTTGTGTCTGTTAAACTAGGAACTGATGATAAAACATGGACTTAAGGGTAGTCTAAAGTTAGACAAGTACTGAAAGATTAGTTTGAAAGGAGCATGGCATTTAATATATGGATGAAATAGAGTGTGATGTTTCATTCAAGTAAGATTTAGGTTGCAAATGTGGGCTAAATTGATTAACTGTTGATGGGAATTTCATACCAGCAGTCTACAAATAGATCTGCATATACTCTTTATTTGTTTCCTTTGTTATTTAGAGTTTTACCTAATCTAAATTTATTTATGTTAGTTGATTTAGCTTATGTTTTGGTGTTTGTTCATGTTGGGTTCCCATTTGCTAAAAGAGCTGCTTTTATTAGTTCTGTGCTTGCTTTATGGTCTATGTAAGGTAAAACAGTAGGAATAAGGTGAATGTTGCATTAAAATACATTCAAGAACATGAGCTTCTTGAACCTCCTTTTAGTTGTTTGTTCATATGATGCCAGTATTCCCATGTCTGTTGGGAAATGATGTGGTAGAAGTACTTCTAAGGTTTCATGTTTTTCCCTTTCCCTTCTTCCTTAAAGTCACGTTAGTTGTTAGTTACAATATTAAGCCTAACCATGCAGCAAAATCTAATCCTAGGTATTGTTTAAAAGAGATAAGGTAGTTTAGAGGTTGAGTTAGATGAATATGAGTAGATTCCCTACAATATGTGCTTGTGTTCCCAATTTGAAATCACATCCTCTTATTAGTTAGTCATGCATTACTCTCTCTTATGAAGCAAAATCTCTTATCCTGAACAATTTGAAGAATGAGGCTTTTATTTGAAACGTGAATTCTTTGTTTTATGTGTGCACAAGTAGATGATGTGATAATAATAACCCCTGGTCTTCAATTTGCCTAGGCCTAAAGATGGAAACAAATAGGGAAATCATTACAATTCTAATCTAAGTAAAAGAAGAGGATAAAAGAGAAAAGAAGAAAACAATAATTAAGGATTTAAGGAAGTATTTGTCTTTGATCTGTGGATTGTCCAGTCTCTTTTGGTATGTGTTAAAGGGTGACCTTACCCCTTGATTGTATACTAATCCGTTTCTTTTCCATTTTTATGCATGATTATCGCATACGAGTCCGAGAGCTCGTCATTTCCCGCATTCGGCATTGGGCCAAGGCCCAACGAAACGTCATTCCTCTCTGTCCAGCCTCTTGTCCACAGACCAAAATATGTGGGCCGAGCTCATTTCCATCAGCAGAATTTGCAGCAGTTGGGCCTTAAAATGGGCCAGATCCATTTCATCTTCTTCCTTCTCTTTCTTCCTTATTTTATTGTTGTGTATGTTTTTATTTATTTGCCTTGTACGACTAACTTTATCTTATTTTATTAACTTAGATGAATCCTAATGAATTAGTAGATTCAGTTTTAGTAATGGGTAGTTAGTTTAAAAGAGACGAACAATTGATGTCATAAATCCCATTTTTTCTTCTTTTTATATTAAAGCATAAATTCAAACATATTTTAAATAACTCTTCAAGTTTTGAGTCAATCACGCATATTCTTAATTAAACATAGTTGATAAAGATACTAAAAATGGATAAAGGAAATCTATTTGCTATTTTGTATTTTTATTCACACTTCAAAAACTCAAAGTCAATTAATACCTCATTGCTTAGTTCGTTTAAATATTTATTAAAACATTGCACAAATTCGCATCGTCTTCTACTTATATGTAAGTTATCATATTTTGTAAACTTCATTTTTTATTATGCTACTTCCTTTAAAACTATTAGCAACTATTATAAATTTTATTTCAAATAGCATTCTAAGATTTCCTTTTATACAAAATATTAATCTTATTTTTAATAGCCTTCTTATTTAAAGCCTTAGCAATATGTATAAGTCTTATGCTAAGCAGTTCATATTTTTTTTTGAAACACTAGCAGCATTACAAGCCCACTTCTTAAAATTTGAATGCTACATCTTTAACTTCAATTAATTAACCTAAGTTTGGTCGGATAACCGTAAGTTAACGGATTCTAAAGGATGCCTAACCCCTTCCCTTTAGGATAATATAAAGCCCTTACCTAGAATCGCATTGGTTAAGCAGACCATTAACAGAGGTTTAGTTTTAACTTTACCTTAGTTAATATTTAGGTGTCCTAATTCACCGTTAAATTAATTAGGTGGCGACTCCTTAAAACAAAAATAAACAGGAATCACCAATACGTCATACTCCTAAATCAACCAGGTTAAAAAGGGGTGTGACAGCTTTGCGACTCTGCTGGGGACCTTAGGCTCTAACCATAACAACTTAGGTTAACAAATAATTTGTTGGATGCTTTGTTTGTTCTGCTTTATTTTGCCTATATTGTTGCTTTATATGTTTTTAAGTATTTGTTATTGTTCCATTCCTTATGTGCATTTTCTATGTAATATGTATGTTACTGCTTTCCTTAAATTGGCATTCCGTTCATATCTCCTCAATTTCTGGAAAATTCACACTATCACACGTTCACGCGAGGTGTGTTTTGCGCACCCGCAAATTTCTTCGTAGAATCCAAATTTTAGGAGAGTTGGCGTATGCGCGGGGTGCCCGAATAACGGGGACCGCGTAGCCTTCTCACTCGAGCAGTCCGCTCGGGAACCTTGTGTCTAGTAAACCCACTCTTAGTCTACTTAGGGTAGAGCGAAACCAAAACCTTGTAAGGACATGTATCATTTTAAACCTAGGAAGCTTAATACCCTTGGTGTATTAAGTTCATTAGTCAACCTTACCAAATGTCCAAATGAGTCTATGACTCTAAGTGACACTACTCACTATCTATGTGCATTATTTGTAGGACAAATATGTGGAATATGTGGACCTAGTACTCTATAGATAAATATTTCAAGGAAACTGACCTTTTGTCGCAGGTTGCGTGGAGCATTCAATTAATGCCGGAGGTTGAAGACAACCAAAGGAAATTAGTGAAGTTGAAGTATTAGATATCTTAGGTTGATTTTAAGATGTATTATTGATTGGCATGTAATAATTTTTATTATTCTTGTAAATTACTTTTAGGAGGAGTTGGGAATGATACATAAAAGACATGTTTGTCCTTCAAATATTCGTTAGGCCTACCTTTGACATAAAGAGGTCCCTTGCATTATAAAACGCGATGTATTATGTGCAATAATGTGTTTATATGCAATAATATGTCCTTACCGTATACTGACTCATTTTTTTTTCTTTTTCTTGTTTTATCTTTTTTCTTTTTAAACTTATTTTCAAAAATAAAAGGTTGACTTGTGCTAAAGGGGAACTAGCGGAGCATTCATATTTCACACGGTCTAGAGCCAAGAAATCAGATTCCAACCCATCACAAATCACCTGGTTAACCAAAAGGACTCATTCTAAAATGGAGCAAAGTTTGATCAATGCAACCACTTCATCTGAGCCATCTCTTAGTTTACCAATCACGAGTGATCCCACAACCTCTAAAGAACCAAAAACACATTTGGAGATCATTGCTCGTCTAGAGCGACGAGTTGCTGAATTAAGTCACATGGTACTTCACAACCGGTCATTTTCTCAAACGCCACCACATATGACTCCATCTCATGGGGTTCGTCAGACTTTGCCTATGCCACCTCCATTCCCAAATTTGGATGAACTTAACCAAGCAAACTATTTTACCACTTCTCAACCAGCTCATTCCGAACCCATTGCCCACCTAGTTACTCAAAATGCTCCTCTTTTGTTTACAGCCGCCTCTTCAAATGCTCAGTTCATACCGCCGACACATGATGTTACCAATGCGCATCAAGTTCCGCCGGTACATACTTATACCACAGCTCCACCCATGACACAAACCCAAGGACAATGTCGCACAGATGTTGATCATTATGTCGAAGTCGAGAATGAGGCAAGGGCAGTTAATGATGAAATGATAAATAGAAATCTCAAAAGTTTGGAAGATGCCATGAGGAGTTTGCGTGGACTTGGTAGTAACCAAAGCGTGAGGTATGAGGAATTATGTGCATTTCCGGAAGTAGAATTGCCGCCAGGTTACAAGATTCCAAAATTTGAGAAGTTTGACGGGTCGGGAAACCCTTTCTTCCATTTGAAGGTCTATTGCGAAAAGTTGATTGGTGTGGGGAAGAACGAAGGGATAAGAGTCAAAATATTTAATCAGAGTTTGAGTGGAAAAGCTTTGGAATGGTATTCCAAACAAGATACAACCAAATGGCGTACTTGGGATGACTTGGCAAATGCTTTTGTGGATCATTACAAGTTTCATGTTGAGATCGCTCCTGACAGAATCTCAATTACAAAGTTAAAGAACAAATTAACCGAATCATTCTGAGAATATGCCATACGGTGGAGGGAAGAAGCATCTAGGGTGCACCCGCCCATGGAGGAAACAGAAATGGTTACTTTCTTCATTCAGGCACTAGAACCAGAGTACTATGAACGTTTGGTGACAATGGGCGGAAAAACTTTTGCAGAAGTGATCAAAGCTGGAGACATGATCGAAAATGGCATTAAGACAGGGAGAATAACAAGTCTTGCGGCTTTACAGTCTACTAGTAGGGCCATACAAACTGGTACTCTCGGAAATGGAAAGAAAAAAGAAAAAGAAGCAGCATCGGTAATGGCTTTGGGAAACACATCATACCACCATCAACAACGCCTGCGATACCATTCTAACGCTCACCACTCACAATATTTCCAATATTCTCCACATCCATACAACCAAGCTTTGTCATCTTACCAACCTCAATCACCACAAATTTCCTACCCTGTTTACAACACACAACCAGCATATCGAGCTCCACGACCACCAACATACCCAGCTCCACCATCACAATCTCATCATCCAAACAATGCATCCGCACCTCGCCCAAATAAACCGTTTCACAATTTTACACCATTGGGAGAGCCATTGAGCGTTGTTTTTGAAAGACTGCAAGCTTCGGGCTTAGTATATCCTGTGGAAGGTAGAATTCCGGATCCACTACCTAGAAGTTTTGATCCCACTAAAACATGTGCATATCATTCGGGGGTAAAAGGCCACTCCACTAATCGTTGTTACGCATTGAAACATAAGGTTGAAGATCTTATTGAACCAAAACAGATCATGGTCAAACAACCGGCACCAAATGTGGTTAACAATCCACTCCCGACCCATGATGGGGCCACGATAAATATGATTGGAATAGATGAAAATGATGACGATCCAGTCGAATTCATAGTGCATGTGGATAGCGTGGAAGATCATGGTCTTGTAGCCGTTGCTTCTCCGGCTTGTAGTGATAAGGGTTTGCGTACCTATCGAGATATTAGGAGCTTCGTCGACGCCTGTGGAAGTAGTTCAAGCACCAAATCAGTTACCAGTTCTCGATACCAAAGCTGTACCGTGGAATTATCAACAAGCTGTGATGGAGATTAAGACATCAGGAATGACAAGGTCTGGAAGATGCTATACTCCAGAAGAGCTAGCTAGATTGGGGCAAGCTAAGGAAACCAATGTACCTCCCAAAAGGGTCGTGACAGAAGCAGAAGCAGAAGAATTTTTTAGGAAGATTAAGGCTAGTGAGTACTCAGTTGTGGATCAGTTGAAAAAGACCAATGCCCAAATTCCTATTCTCTCTTTGCTTTTGAGTTCGGATGTGCACAGAAATGCACTCTTGAAGATTTTGAATGAAGCATATGTTCCAAGCGAAACAACTAGTGAGGCGTTAGCCGGGATGATTGAGCGCGTACTTGACAGCCATCGAATCAGCTTCGTTAATGAAGAACTCCCGCCAGAAGGATGCATGCATAACAAAGTGCTCTATATAACTGTCAAGTGTCGTAACATGTTTGTGGCTAAGGTGTTGATTGATGGGGGTTCTGGACTTAACATCTGTCCATTAACAAGTCTGAAGAAGATCGGATATAATGTTAGTGAGCTCAAGACAAGTGATGTGAATATTCGAGCATTTGATGGGGCTCAAAGGCGTCCTATTGGAGAAATAGAGTTGAAAGTGTTGATTGGGCCTGTTGAGTTCATTATGGATTTTCAAGTACTTGATATTTCTACGACATACAACATGCTGTTAGGAAGACCGTGGATCCATCTGGCTGGAGCTGTACCATCTACTTTGCACCAAACTGTCAAATTCGAGTGGGATCAACAGCAAATATGTATACATGGAGAAGGGGGCACGTCTATCTATCGAGAGCAGTCCATCCCATTCATCGAGGCAACAGGAGGGTTCGATGGAGCAACTTACCATGCTTGGGAGGTTGTGAATGTCACTAAAGTGGTTGAAGTGTGTCAAACTCAAGAATTTAAAAGGTCATGCGCCGCAATTATGGTTGCAAAGGAAATGCTGAAAAATGGGTACCAAACTGGATTTGGGCTAGGGAAGACATTAAATGGGCGGGTTGAGCCAGTCGTTCTCCCTGCACAACAGTTTACATTTGGTTTGGGCTATGAACCAACTGAGGAAGAAATGAATAAAGCACGAAAGAATAAAGGGAAGGAGATTCCACTGCCAAAACCCATTCCTACCATTGATCAAACTTTCTCAAAACCTGCCAGCTTCAAAACTTCAGATCTGACCGTTGAAGTTGCCTATGATGATATTGTGGAGGGGATCAAGAACCTGTTCGTGGAAGATGAAGATGATCATGCTGTGGTAATCAAAGATTTTGCTAAAATACTGACCTTATAGGCTGTTGAGCCATGACCTGAGTTGAAGAATTGGACTTCTATATTAGCCCCGGTCCGCCGGGAGTTTCAGTAATTTAAGTTTAAATTTCCTTTTTGTAATAGGTCGGAGGCTTCAGCTAGAACATTTAGTTCCTTTTGTCATGTTGCCTCTATGTTTTGTTACGGCCTTTCTAAATTAAGACAGTGTCTTTGTTTTGTGGGTGGAACTACGTGTGGCTTGATTTCCTTTCGGATACGTAGGCAACCCACATAGGGTTCGGCCCTCCCTTTTATTAAAAAAAATAAAATAAAACAAAAGTTCTTGTTTTGTTCACGAACTACGTCTGGCCTGATTCCTTGGGATACGTAGGCAACCCGAGGCGGGTTCGGCCCTTCTATTTTTAAAATTTTCAATATCTTCGGTTTGTCCAAACCATTTTAGTTCCTATAAGATACATAAAGATTTTTATATAAGATTTTGGTCTTCCACTGTTTAAATTCATGTGTTTAGTATCTTGAAACTGGGACAAATTTTCGAAATCGGTCAAATCACTTTAAAAAACTTTCATTACAATCGTAATATCAATCGTAACGCTACATAATAAGCCACAACGTAATCAAAATTCTTAATAGCACCTCTCAGGCACACAAGTAATAGCAATGATAAGGCCATACAATACGCCATAATAGAATCACAACTCTCAGCAGTACCTCCCAGGGTACACAAGTAATAGCAATGATAAGGCTAAACAATTAGCCACAATGGAATCACAACTCTCAGCAGTACCTTCTAGGGTACACAAGTAATAGCAATGATAAGGCTACATAATAAGCCACAATGGAATGACTATTCTCATTTGCCACGGTATCAATATGTCAACAATTCCAACAAGTAATTGATCAGATAAGTCAACAACACAACGGGTGGCTAGCCCCCAAATCATACAACAAGGCCCAACAATATCCATCCCAACTTCATACCCGAAGTCTTACATGCATTCTCCAACAATATCATCTAAACATATGCTTCGCTAATTGAAGTCTCACCATAAGGTAAACCGTAACCTACCTAAAAAGCCGAACCGAAAAGTCTCCAACAATCACACCTTAGCCTTTCCTTTCCTTTCCTTTGAGCCTCGATGTTAAGAAAGTCTAAGCATATTCGAATCATGAATTAGAAACAAGAAAAACATCAACCAAACTATACTTCTATTCAAGACCCAAATCCCCAACCTCTGGAATGGGTTTTATGAACTAGAAGGGTAAAATTAGGAATCTAAAGGTTCCAACATGAAATTAAAGCACTATGTGATCAGTTCCCATCAATAGCAAGCTAGAATAACCAAAAATTACTCAAATTCGAGTTCTAGGAAAAACTCCCAAATGTTGGTATAAACCCTAACCTCTAATTCCCTAATTTAGTCATAATTAGGAAGAAATCTTGCAGTTATAGGTTCTAGTCATCAATTCCATGCTTAATAGAGTTAACCCAAGCAATAAATCATGATTTAGAAGCCTAGAAAGAAGAACTCATGGAACCCTTTTTTAAATCTTCAAACACTTAACGAACTATCAAGATAAAGGGATTCTAAGGTGATTAAGGACAATGAAATAGTAAAGGAATTAGAAGAACTCACCACCAAGAATTTCCCCCAAGTATATCCTTGAAAAGCTCCCAAGAACTTTAAAGACGAAATAATAGAGAATGGGGAACTTAGGGCTTTTAATGCTCAGTTAATGAAAAAATCTGTTACACCTCGGAAAAATCCTCCATTGTTGTCCAAGTGAATGGACCCGCGAGGAGTACGAGTATCCAATGTTTTCATGAGTAAGAAATAAGGTTTGACGACCCTAAGTAAGATTTCAAAAGGGAAATTGCAGTGAAAGGTAGGTTATGCTCCACAATGACTAATTATAGGTTTTGGAAATGTGAAAAGTTGCAGGTTTGCATTCTGGCCAGTTGGTCGTAAAATGAAATACGGACCGTAAAGTGGTATACGGTCCGTAAACTGCCATGTCGTATTTCAGCTTCCAAAGACTTTAACTTTCTGCCAAATGGTTAAATACGACCTGAAATACGGACCGTAAAGTGGTTTACGGCCCGTAAACTGTGTCCGTAAATCACCACGTCTCAGCCTGAGTTTCTGGTTCTGTTATGATTAAACACGACCACGAAGGACGGTACGTAAACTGGAATACGGACCGTAAACCAAGTTTACGACCATTGTGTTGTTCACTCCAGACCGGATTTTAAGTCATTAAATAAGGGATCCAAGTTTATTATTTCATTTCCACATTTCATCCCTACTCTCTAAAACATCTCTCTACATTTATTCTACAAGATTTCAAGGATTATTGGTCATCAACGACACAAATCAAGTGAATAAAGTGTAAGGAAACCCATTAAGATTATTCAAGTCAAGAAAATCTTATTGAAGGAAAACTAGGGTTTCTGCTCAAGTGAAGTATTTCGACCAAGGCTCGTTCCTACAACCTCTAAGGTAAGATTTATGGTATTTATATGTGGTTCAAGGTAGTTGAGAGTTAATTGAACCATGATTCTTGTTGTGAATAGTGACATTTTGAGAGAGAGTTTGAATTGAACCATGAATTGTATATGAATGGACGAAGTCGGGTGATATGACCATGAATATGGGTGAATTAGGGGCGAATTGAGAAATCTAGATAATGTGGTTACTGTAAATGATTAATGGCCATTGTTATGGTATTGTGAATGTATTATTGACGTTTGGGAGTTGATATACGTTATGGAGAAATGTCGTATAAATAAATGAGATGTTGTCCGATTTTCTCTAGCTTTAGTCATATATGCTAGCTATCGATTCTAATGATAGTATGACTTCAATGAAGGTAGAAATGCTAGCGTTGGAGGAGAACGCGCAAGTGTAGAGTAGTTGAACGGAAAAGGTATGTAAGGCTAACCCTTCTTTCATAAGGCATGTTTCGTTGGCCGATCGTCTAAATCTTCTATAAGTCTATGATGTCTTTCAAATGATTTGATCTTCCGAGCTAGTAAGCTCACGATTCTTGATACGCTACGATCGTACTAGTTCCTCATTAACGAGTAAGCCTATAAAGACAGATGTGACGAATGACGATAACAGTGATAATGATATCGATGACGATAATGATGACGATGATGATAATGATGCTTATGAGCTAGTATGTGTATGTATCTATGTATGACTATTATGCAACCCCGAGCTTATGAGACCAGGTATGATATGTAAATAAGTATGTATACAATTACGAAACGCGCGCACACCTCCGCATATGGTACGGAAAACCCTGCCGCCTTGGTAGGGCCAGGTAGATGTAACCCTGAGGCCTTGGTAGGGCCAGGTATGAGTAACCTTGAGCCTTGGTTGGCCAAGTATGTATGAAACACCGATCCTACGTGGTCGGGTATGCTATGTATATGATATGAATACGAATATGATATGACTATGTATATGAATGTGAATAAGGGGCATGTATACGAATATGAGCACAAATATGGTACGGGTGCTATTATGAATACGGATAATGATGTATGTACACAAACACGTAGTAGAAATGGAAAGTTCCTAAGAAAGGCAAGTAAGTGCATATGACGATGATATTGCCATCTCCCATACTATGCTATTTCTTATGTTGCTATCTATGCTTCTATATTGATATTGATAATGCTTTACATACTCAGTACATTCTTCGTACTGACGTCCTTTTGTTTGCGGACGCTGCGTCACGCCCGCAGGTGCACAGGGAGACAGGCTTGATCCATAGCTGCTTTCTCAGAGATTACATAGCAGAGCTCCATTTCATTCGGAGCCATAACTTTTGGGTACTTATTCTTTTGTGTACATAATTATGGGCATAGCGGGGTCTTGTCCCTCTTATGTGATATGTTATACTCTTCTTAGAGGCTCGTAGACATGTGTATGTGGTTAGATGTGTTTGGCCTTGTCGGCCTATATTTTGTATACCATTTTGTTGGCCTCGTCGGCACATGTATATTGATGTGGCATAGATGCCTGTGATAATATAAAGAGGTTGTTGTCCAAAGGGGACTAGTATGATTGATGGATAGAAATGTATGTTTTTACTATGTGGCTCCCCTAGATGTTATGTGAAAGTATGTCAAGGGGTGCCCGGGTGGGATAGCACCGGGTGCTCGTCGCGGCCCCCTAGTCGGGTGGTGACAAAATCCCTGCCCGATACCGCTTCTGCTGCTACGGGATCATTGCGGCGGTCCTGCCTTGATGGACACTTAGACAGCTGCGGCGGTCATCCCAGAAAGCACAAAACCGCTGTGGCGGCAGTCCCACTGCTCTTACGGTGCTGTTGATGCGGTACTGGTGCCACTATAGCAGGCACCATAACTAGATTTCTCAAAATAATCGCAACTCAATCCCGAAATCTCGACTATCACCCGAGGCTATCTACTCACTTACACATGTTCAAACATACAT
The DNA here is from genome assembly GCF_019175385.1 of Lycium barbarum. NCBI lineage: Eukaryota > Viridiplantae > Streptophyta > Magnoliopsida > Solanales > Solanaceae > Lycium > Lycium barbarum. The sequence goes on along the minus strand of NC_083339.1, from coordinate 108,928,362 downwards.
AAATAACGCTACGAACGCACTTGTGGCCTCGGAATTTCAAACAGAGGTTTCATTGACCGAGTCAACCCCCGATACCTCAACATCAACTTTCCAACCCAAGTCCCAAAATGCACCCGAGTGTATTAGGAGCCGAACCGAATATACACACAACTTCTAAACAATCATCCAAACCTCTCAGAGTCGACGGATTTTTGATAAAAATTTGTTTATCCAAAAGTCAACTTTAAGTCAATCATTTTTCTCTTTAAGCCCAAATTTCCAAAAGGTCATTGAAATCATATCCAAATACCTCGAGAAACGTGTCAACGATCTCCTCGGGTCAACCATAAGCTAACAAGCTCGGGAAAAGGTCAAAAAGTGGTGAAAAGACTACAACGACCAAGAGGGTCATTACAGTAGCTAAAATACTCAGTTGTTCGCTTATTCAGGTACTTCTTCGTTCCCTTCCCTTCGTTGTAAGAGAACGAGCGATGGTTTAATTAGTATCTGATATGACGATCGTTTGGTCATTATAGTCTTTTCGGTACTTTTTTGTCACGACCCGACTAGGGGCCCTGACGGGTACCCGGGGCTTATCACCGAGCACCACTCGTTCTACTACTTATCATTATCATTAAACGCTCTTTTATCAAATTCACACTCAAATTATAAGGAAAACATCTTTCATTTGAAAATATAAATACTTTCATATACATATGCCTCTCGGCCATCAAAATAATATATATATACATAATAGCATCTTCGTGAGACCATATAACCCACACTGTGTATCTACGAGCCTCTACTGGAGGGCTAGACATAAGGACAGGACAAGACCCCGTCATGCCTAAAATACATATACACAAAAGAATAATCATAAGCACCTCCGGATAATGGAGTGCTCTCAAATCAGCTACTAGCTCCTATGAGTCTGGATCAGGATCACCTCCTTGTCTACCTGTGGGCATGAACACAGCGTCCAAAGAAAACGGACGTCAGTACGAACATTGTACTAAGTATGAGAGGCATAAACAATAATGAAACATCAATGAAATGAGGAGGCATCAAATGAGGAGCAATCTGTAACTGACTGTGAATCATAAAAGAAATAAATCATGCTGTCTTACTCATACTCATCATCATATCATATATGCATAAATGTATAAATATAAGCTGCCCGTCCATATAGGTACGGTGTGGTAATGTATAAGCTGCCCGTCCATATAGGTACGGTGTGATAATAATTAACCTGGCCTCCCGTGTCCGGGGTATAAGCTGCCCACTATAGTGGTGTCTATATCTGCCCGACCATATAGGTACGGTGTAATATCATCATCATATGCTCATCATAATATGCTCATCATAGTATGGTCATCATAATATGCTCATCGTAATACATGCATGAAGACTCAAGGACAACTATACTTTATCGGGGTGACGTAAGGTCGTGATCCCCCAATTTCATTATGAAGCATTCTGCCTCACCTTGAAGGAAGTAGTATATAATGTGAGTGTCTACAATGCATAACATCATCGACTTTATGGTACTCTACCTCACCTTGAAGGGACAATACATAAGGTTAGTGTATACAATACATGACATACTTGACTTAATGGTATTCTGCCTCACCTCGAAGGGAATAATGTATGAGGTGAGTGTATACAATATACGACATCATTAGCGTTATAAGGACATCATATCATGAACTCTAGAATCTTTAGACTCAATCTCATCATCATCATCATTGGACTCATAACATATCTCTTATCTCATATAGCTATTCATGATCATAGACTCTTGACTTTCCGGTATATATATATAGAGAATTCATGATCATAAAATCATACCATCGGATTCATGCCATAGAAAGAAAGGACTAGCCTCACATACCTCTTACGTTTAACTAAGCTATCGTTCGCTTGTTCTCCTCCAATGTCACGTTTCTACCTTCAAGAGAGAATTCGCATTAACGTTAGTTAATCGACTATAATAACGCGCTACTATTTCTAGGGAAATTGGGCAGCATTTTATTTGTTTATACTACCTTTCCCATGTTCTATATCAACTCCCAAACATTCATACCGACATTCACAATATGGCAACAACAATCATCATTTGTATACATTTTTCACGATTCACCATTTCTCTTCAATTTCTCCACAATTTATGGTTATAGCTCATTATCGCGTTTTCTCATATTTAATACTTATTTCATGGTCTAAACGTCATTTATAACACATTCGTAATCATAACACACCAACATTCATGATTCCATCCAACTACCATTCAACCATGACACTATTCACTCATTTATGACCCATTTTCTATGTCTTTCTACAATTCAAGTGTCTTAGCCTTCCAATACCTTAAACAACATGGTATGGTCATGAAACTTACCTTAGATGATGGTTGAACAAGCCTTGATTGGAAATATTCTTCTAGCACCAAAACCCTACTTCACCTCTTATGGGATTTCTTGGTTTGGATGACTTTTACTTAGGTTTCATGCACTTGTTTTCATGGATTTGGTGTTATTGATCATGGATTTCCTTTGATTTTCTTGTAGATGAGTGATGGAGAATATTCTAGAGGGTTCTTGACTTGTGGAGAGTGGGAATGAAGTAAAATGAAATGAAAAAGGGTCCCTTATATTGAATTAAAAGCTGGCCCGATCAACTTATACGGACCAACATACGGTCCGTATATTTTTTACTGACCGTATGTTTGGTCCAGAATGTGCTGCCCCTCTTGACCAATTATACGGCCTAACATACGGCCAGTATAATTTATACGGTCCGTATGTTGGGTCGTAAAATACCCGGTGGTTCCGTTTTCGTTCTCGTCGACTCGTTTGATCTCCAATCCTTATGGAACCTTCTTGACACTTATTTAGCACCTCAATACCAATCTAATGGACGTTATCACTCGTCTCCAAGTCATCATTATGCCACCATTAACTCGTCGCTCGAAATTCTTACCCGACACGCAACATATCCTTTACTTTCTTTACCAAACTTCTTCCTTTTGGTCAAATGACTTCGAATCTCGATTAAGATCATCAAATTATATTTCTCACTTATCCAAATCATCATATACCTCGTGTTCCTTGCTAGCCTATTCACTGTACGCTAACGGGGAATTTTCCAAGGTGTAACATTTTTTACTTTTTTTCGATCTTGTTAGCTCACTTTTGATCTGAAAGGACTGTTGACACACTTCTCGAGGTGTTTGAATTTGATTTGGGTGACTTTTGGTAAAATTGGGCTTTAGGCGAATAAGAGTTGACTCAAAGTTGATATTTAGGTAAATGAATTTTTTTTCAAAAATCTGTCGATTCTGAGAGGTTCGAATGGTCTTTTAGAACTTGTACGTATATTTGGTTCGATTCCCAATGAACCCGGGTGTATTTCGGGACTTGGGTTGGAAAATTGAATTTGAGGTATCGGGGGTTGACTTGATCAACGAGATCTCCGTTAGGAATTTTGAGGCCACGACTGCGTTCATAGCATATTTTTATGTATTTTTGCATATTTGGTATATGAGCAGATAGTCTCGAGAGATAGTCAGAAATTCGGGGGGAGAAGGTGAAATCTTAGGATTTTCTGGTGTCTGGTGCTCGGTTTAGAGGCACCAGCACCGCTGCAGCGGTACCGCTATAGCAGTCACCTTTCCGCAGAAGCGTCCAGCGTGATTTTGGACATGACCATTGTTGTCACGACTCAGCTGGCGGGCCATAACGTACCCAGAGTTTACCCATCAAGCACCACTTAACATACTTCTCATATTCATAACTGGGTGGACCACATGGCTTACTCAAAAATATCGTAATCCATAAGGGCATAAGCTCAAAGATAAAACACATCTACATAAACATCATAAACTATGCCATATGTACAAGCCGACAAGGCTGCAAAAAAGGTATACAAGACAAGAACTAATGGGGTTACAGAACGTCTGGCCATACACATTTGTCTACGAGCCTCTACAAAGAGTACAAAACATCATAAGAATGCGACAGGACCGCGCCATGCCCATATGTACACAAAAGAATAATACCGGCTAAGCTGTAGCTTCAGGACAAATGGAGCTCTCCTGAAAAGTCGCTAAGGAAGCACCTAAGGATCTGATCCGTCTCCCTGCCTACCTGCGGGCATAAACGTAGTGTCCACGAGCAAAAAGACGTCAGTACGAATAATGTACTGAGTATGTAAGGCATGAGTAACAGCATATCATAACGTACCCACTACAGTGGTGTGCACATCCACGTGCCATACCCGGCCGACTATAGCGCAGTTCGGTGTGAGAAAATACACACATATAGATAAAGCATGCATGAGAGCCCAAATAAAAGCTATAAATCTATCGGAGTGACGTAAGGTCGGTAAACCTCCGATTGTCATTAACTATCATCAAGGGCATATCTTACCTTGAAGGAACAATAACCATAAGATGAGATCAACATCAATGAATAAGATCAACAACCATAAGATGAGATCAATAATCACAAGATAAGAACAATAATCATGGGACAATTATCAACAATATCATAAGAAACTCAAAAACTATAAGCTTTGGTATCTTTAGAAAGAAATTCATCATTGTCATCATAAAGAGCATTTTTCAATAATATCGTAAGAATCATGGGAATCATAAGCTTCTAGCAACTTTAGGAATAAGGATATTATGGATATTGTGTGAGGATTTTTAACAAAAGAATCATGTCTTAAGAAAGAAAAGGTTAGCCATAACATACCTTTACAACTCCTTAATTACTCAACGTTCTCCTCCCAAGTTTGCAAATCTACATTCAAGAGGGTTCATACTAAGATTAAGTCTTGCAAACACTCTTAAGTTCAACTAGAGTAACTAAGGAACTAACAAAATTTGGGCAGCACTTCCACTATATTGTCTATTTTCATCAATTACCAAAACAACTCCCAAACAACAACAATAACACTAACAACTCCATATCTAAGGAATTATATACAATTTAGACCCATAACCTTCCAAAACTTCCTTCCAAATTTTGCTCATAACCAATAATTATGACACAATGCTCCATAACCTTTCCTACCGCAATTTCCTTCACTCTTATGGCTTACTAATCTCCAAATCAACTCATTATAAGGAGTAAAGAGAACATAATATACCTCAATCTTGGAGAACCCTAGATCCCTAACTTTGTTTCAACCCAAAACTACCATAAAGATTAACTTAGGAGCAAAGAGCTTCATCACCCATGGACTAACTTAGGGTTTCAAAGCTCGATTCTTACTCGAATTTGGCTTAAGAAGGGTATGGATATACAGAGAGGGTAGAGAGAGCTTGAAGGGTCTATAAATTTTTTATTTTTGGTGTAATAAATGATCCAAGTCGTGGCCCTTTAATATATATAGGAGAGAGAATTTTCATCGCCTATAGTTCGACGGCAGGGTTGACAGTCCGTCGACCTATCGATGGCTCATCAACTCGCCACCATCGAAGTGCGACAGCCTCTGAAACTCGCAGAGTTTTTCGATAGTGGGGTTGACAGTTAGTCGACCAGTCGACGATCCGTCGAGTTGACCGTCAAGTTGCTCTGCTGCAAGACTCAGATTTTTCTAGTTTATTTCGCCTCCAATATTCTGATACTTACGGTACACAACTTGAACTCCCGCATGTGTGGAATAATCATGTAGAATATATTATAACCTTGGAAACAACCTCACTTGCTAGCTTCACGTCAAGTATCTTACGGCGAAACACAGTATGTGAAATACGGGGTATAAATTTCTCCCACCTTAAAAACATTTTTCCCCGAATGTTAAACTCTTAGGGGTTCTATAAAAATTTCGCCAAAATTTCCCTTGTAACTATATCACCGTCATCATGTCACAGCAACCCAAAATATGCAATGCCTCACAAGGATACAACAACAACAATAATGGCCCCACACTACCAAGAAATCATTAAAAGAAAGCATTACGGACCTGAAGATAATGATGTCTCTGTCTGAAATTTCTCTGGAAGTGGAACAAATGGTGATGCCCGGACTTCATATCTTTCTCAGCTTCCCAAGTAATTTCTTCCTTATTATTATTTCTCCATAAAACTTTAACTGAAGCTACATTTTTTGTCCTTAATCTCCGAACCTTTCTTTATAGGATAGCAATGGAAACCTCCTCATAATCTAATTGCTCGGTAATCTGAACATCGTCTACAAGTTTAACTTTGGAAGGATCTCCAATACATTTGAAGTATCGATACATGGAAAACTGGGTGATCTGTCTCCAACTAGAGGTAGATCTAGCTCATACGCTACTTGGCCCACTTTGCGTACAATCTTGTATGGTCCGATGTATAAAGGGCTAAGCTTGCCCTTTTTACCAAATCTCATCACAATAGGCGATACCTTCAAGAATACCCAGTCATTGATTTAGAACTATAAATCTCGTCGGCAATTATCTGCATAAGACTTCTGGCGACTCTGAGCTATCAACAATCGGTTCCTGAATAAGCTTAACTTTCTCTACTGCTTGCTGATCAAGTCTGGCCCTACTAATTTAGTATCCCCACTTCGAACTATCCGATTGGTGATTTACACTTTTTCCTACATAAAGCTTCATATGAGGCCATCTGAATACTGGAATGATAACTATTGTTGTATGCAAACTCAATAAGTGGCAAATGATCATCCCAATTGCCACTAAAGTCTAACACACATGCTCTTAACATATCTTCGAGAGTCTGAATAGTGCGCTCGGCTTGTCTATCTGTCTGGGGGTGAAATGTTGTACTAAGACTCATCTGAGTCCCCAATCCATCTTAGAAAGACCTCCAGAAATTTGCTATAAATTGCGCATCCCTATCGGAGATAATGGATATCGGGACACCATAGAGTCGTACTATCTCTCTGATATAAAGCTTTGCATAATCTTTAGCTGAGTACGTAGTTCTGACAAGCAGAAAATGAGCTGACTTTGTGACACTGTCCACAATCACCCACATCGAGTGATGCTTACGCTAAGAACGAGGTAAGCCTATAATGAAATCCATATTAATCACTTCCCATTTCCAAGTCGGAATCTCCATAGCTTGTAGCAATCCTCCAGGCTTCTAATGCTCAATCTTTACCTGTTGACAGTTAGGACACTGAGTTACGAATTTTGCTATGTCATTCTTCATTCAATCCCACCAATAAATTGACTTGTCACGACCCATTTAGCCTAGGCCGTGTGGGCACTTACCTCGTACCTCGGTAAGCCAACCCTCATCCCAACAACAAACAAATACAGAATATTGAAGAACACTGAGTAGCGAATATGACAGGCACGTAAGTCTCACGATATATATATATAAATAGTCAGTAGTAAAAGTGCGGAACACAGTGAATACCCCTAGGGTCTAGTCTGAACAATACAAGAGAATCTAGGGAGAATAATACAATCTGAAAGTACTAATACAAAATATCTATATCTCTGGAATAAAAGAAAGACATATAATAGGAAAGTCTTCAAGGCAGCGGACGCCATGCTCACTCTGGAAACTCAAGTGGAAGCTGAAGAGTCGATCAACCACGGGTCAGAGTAGTAGATCCGACCTGATACTCTACATTCATACAAGAATGTAGCTAGTGCAGGTCTATACAAACAACAGTATTGGTAGGCATCATCGGCCGACTAAGGATTGTTAACACAATTCAGAAAATAAGCAAATAAACCAACCAAGCGTGAGACAATATAATCGTAACTGAGTATCTGTCATCACCTAAGCATCTAAACCCAAATATGCCAAGTCTGAGTATATCCGATCCAATCCAATCACCACAATAGAATCATCACAATCCAATAATCATAACCCAATAATTACAACATCTCAATCAAGTCATAATGCAATGCAGTGCAATAATAGTATGAATGTAATGCGATGCCATGCCATGCAAATGAGGTGTACACATATACTCCGGACGAAAATATCGACGTCTTGGTAGCACAACCCAGCGTGACTCGCGAAGTCTAAGTGCCACCCGTCTTGGATCTTTGCCCAATAGACAGACGAGACCCTTGCTAATTGCTCACAGGGGGAGTCTCACCGGCACCACCCTGGGAGACCCGCGGAGTCCATGCACTAACAACGACTCTGAATAACATCGGAAACGGCCGTGCAACAACTATGCCTGAAATAACTCGTCGAACATCGGCCACCTCACAGTCACTCAAGTAAAAGAGTCTGTCAAATATCAGTTTCACTCAATCAATGATTCCGGAATTGAACCTCGGACATTGGCCTTCTCACAATCACTCAAGCAAAAAAGTTCATCAAAATATCAGTTTCATATAATCAATGATTCCGGAATGGATCTTCAGATATCCGCCTTTTCAAAATCACTCAAGTAAAAGAGTTTATCAAATATTAGTTTCGCTCAATCAACGGTACCGGATCATCACCGGGTATCGGCCATGCATAATGAATATAAGAGAATGCGTGCAATGCATATGTCAATCATCAACAATCAAGTTCAATATCACAAGTACCACAACGGGATACGCCAACAATGTATCACATCACAAAACCAACAGTGGGTATGCCAACATATATCAATAAGTCAAGTACCAACAATGGGTACGCCAACAATATATTCCAGTATAAATACCACAAGGGTTATGTCAATTCTATCCAAATGAAGACGACAAACAGAAGTCGATATTTACCAATTACACATGACATTAAACCAACACAATCGAACAATCAACACACACGTAACGGGATGGCTAGTCCCAACACACATCAGGGCCCAACCTAAGGCAATATCCATCCCAAATTCATACTCGAAGGTTCACATGTTGTCTCCGACATTATACTCTAAATATATGATTCACTATACGAAGTCTCACCAAAGGTAAACCATAACCTACCTGGACTGCCGAACAACAACACCAACAAGTCACTCTTTTGCCTTGTCCTTCTGCTGAAGCTTAGAACCAAAGTAGTCTAAGCATAATTGAATACTATATTAAAAATCATGAAGAATGATACTAATATTGCTATGATATCAATTAGGTCAACTTTAACCCTAGAATTTGGGGAAATGGGCCCGCAAGGGCAAAACGGAAAATTCGGGGGCAAAATACCAAATTAGGTACTAGGTGATCATAACCCAACCACTAATTGTTGATTTAACTCAAGGGTTGGTCTAAATCCGATTCCAAGAAGAAACCCCCAAATTGGGTACAAACCCTAAGTCTCCAAAGCGAAATTCAACGTTAATAGTGGAAAATACGTGATTAATAAGCTTAGACTAGTCATTATCTAACATGAACATCACCAATTTATCATCAATAATCTAGGGAGATGTTCTTCCAAAACCCTCTCTCAAATTCCATCTCTAAGGGATTGTTAAAGGGAAGGGGAAAATCTAAGATGATTGTGATTAAGGAAGAATAAAGGATTTGGCAAGTTTTACCTCCAAGAATTTCTTCAAATTATCTCCAAGAACAGTTTCCCCAAGCTCAAATATCGAGATGAGAAATAATGAGGGTCTAGGACTTATTTAAGACACATTTAATGAAAAATCACCACCCGTCACCGCTGTAATGGTACCTGGACTGCCCCAGCGGCACCACCCCAGCGACCACCTGGCCGCTTCAGCGGTAATGGCTAAAAGTCATTGACTGCTCCAGCGGCAGGGTGACCGCTCCAGCGGTGCTGGTGCCGCCAAAGCAGGCACTAGACACCAGAAACTTAAGCCAAGATTTCATTTCGATTCGATTTTTGACTAATTCCCGAGGCCATCTGCTCACATACCAGACACATAGTGCCACATAAAAATGCGCTACGAAAACTCCTGCGGCCTCAAAATTCTCAACGGAGGTCTCGTTGACCGAGTCAACCACCGGTGCCTTAATTCCAAATTTCACTCCCAAGTCCCAAAATGCACACAAGTGCATTGGGAACCGAACCAAACACACACAAGTTCTAAACAACCATCCGGCCCTCTCAAAACTGACCGAATTCTGAAAGAGGTTCATTTGCCCAAAAGTCAACTTTGGGTCAACCATTTTTCACTTTAAACCTATACTTTCATCAAAGTTGCCCAAATCCGACCTAGACACCTCAAAAAGCGTGTCAACGGTCCTCTCGAGTCAAAAGTGAGCTAATCAATGCTTAAGAACGAGCAAAAACGTCAAAAAACCTATAATGACCAAATGGGTCGTTACATCAGATACCAATTGAACCGTTGCTCGTCCTCGAGCAAAGTACAGAAGGGAAGTAGGGAAATACCTGAATTAGTAAACAGTTGGGGATATCGGCTATACATATCGAACTCAGTCTCCCGGGTAGCGTCCTCAACAGGACGGTGCTTCCACTGCACCTTCACAGAAGTAAATCTCCTTTGACCTCATCTTTCGAACCTGCATATCTATGATCGCGATAGGCTCCTCCTCATAAGTCAAATTCTCATCAAGCAGTATAGAATTCCAATGGACAATGTATGTACCATCGCCATGGCATTTCTTCGGCATCGAAACATGAAAGACCGGATGAACTCCCGCTAATCCTGGCGATAATGCTAACTCATAAGCTGCATCGCCGATACAGTCCACAATCTCGAACGGACAATTGTACCTAGGGCTCAACTTATCCACCTTACCAAACCTCATAACACCCTTCATAGGTGAAACTTTCAATAAAACCTGGTCACCAATAGCAAACTTCAAATCCCAGACCTTCCGGTCCGCATACATCTTCTGGCGACTCTAGCTACCACGAGCCTGGCCTGAATAACTCTCATTCTATCAAGGGACTCTCTCAATAGATCCGTGCTCCTAGGTCGAGCCTCTAACCCATTGAACCAACCAGTAGGAGATTTACACCTCCTACCATATAAGTCCTCAAAAAACGCCATACCAATACTCGAATGATAACTATTATTGTATGCAAACTCTACAAAGGGAAAGTACTGATCCCAGTGACCACCAAAGTCAATAACACATGCTCTCAACATGTCCTCGAGCACCTGAATGGTCCGCTCGGACTGGCTGTCGGTCTGGGGATGAAAGGTTGTACTAAATTCCAATCGGGAACCCAACTCCTCATGAAATGCTCTCTAAAATCAGAAAGGGAAGATAGTACCCCGATCAGCTACAACAGAAATAGGAATCCCATGTAATCTCATAATATCCCGAATATACATCTTGGCTAACTTCTCCGCGGTATAGGAAACCTAAACCGGAACAAAGTGAGCGGACTTAGTCAACCGATCCATTATCACCCAAATAGAATAAAACTTGTCAAGGGTCTTTGGAAGGCTCGTGACAAAATCCATAGTAATCCTCTCCCACTTCCACTCGGGAATGGGCATCCTCTGAAGCACCCCACAGGGTCGCTGGTGCTCAAACTTTACTTACTGACAATTTCCACACTTAGCCACAAAATCAACTATATGTCTCTTCATACGACACCACCAATAGTGTTGTCTCAAGTCACGGTACATCTTAGTCGCTCCTGGATGAATGGAATAGCGAGAGCCATGGACCTCAGATAAAATCAACTGAATCAGATCACCAACATGAGGAATACACACGTGTCCTCTAATTCTCAGTATGCCTTCAAAATCAATCACGGCTTCCTTGGCCTCACCCTTCGAAACCCTATCTCGGATCTTGCTCAACTGAGCATCCTCAAACTGATGAGCCTTGATCCTATCCAATAATGATGACCTCGCCTGTATGCAAGCCAAAATCCTGCCCGGGGCTAAAATATCAAGATGGACGAAACTGTTGGCCAGAGTCTAAACCTTCATGGCCAACGGACACTCGAAAACAATCAATCGAGCCAAATTTCCCATACTAATTACCTTGCGAGTCAAGGCATCAGCCACCACATTGGCTTTACCAGGGTGATAAAAAATAGATATGTCATAGTCCTTCATGAGCTCCATCCATCAGCGCTGCCTGGATTAAGATATCTCTGGGTAAATACATCCTGACGGCTACGGTCATCGATAAAAACCTTGCAATGAACACCGTATAAGTAATGCCTCCAAAGCTTCAAGGAGAAAACTACGGCCAATAACTCCAAATCATGGGTAAGGTAATTTTTCTCGTGAACTTTCAACTGACAGGAAGCATAAGCTATCACTCTGCCCTCCTGTATCAACACCGCGCCCAAACCCATACGGGAACCATCAAAGTAGACAGCGAAGTCCCTGCCCTCCACAGGTAAGGCTAGGATCAGGGCTGTAGTCAAAAGAAGCTTGAGCTTTTGGAAACTCTCCTCACAATCATCCGTCCACTGGAAGGGAACATCCTTCTGATTCAATCTGGTCAAGGATGAAGCAATGGCAGCAAAACCCTTCGCAAAGCGAAGGTAATAACTAGCCAAACCCACAAAACTACGAATCTCGATAAGTGTAGTGGGCCTCGCCCAACCCCTCACAGCCTCAATCTTCTGTGGATCAACCATAATCCCCTCCTTGGACACCACATAGCCCAAGAAAGCCACAGATTCCAACCAGAACTCACACTTGGAAAATTTAGCAAACAAGCTATGCTTCTTCAACAATCCAAGAACGGTACGAAGATGGCTCTCATGCTCCTCCCTACTCTTGGAATACACCAAGATGTCATCAATAAACACAATCACAAAAGAATCAAGGAACAACCTAAAAATGCCATTCATCAAAGTCATAAATGCAGCCGGGGCATTGGTAAGCCCAAAAGACATCACTAAAAACTCATAGTGGCCATATCTCATCCGAAATGTTATCTTCAGAATATCCTCCACCCTAATTTTCAACTGGTGATAGCTGGAACGCAAATCAATCTTCAAAAACACTGAAGCACCCTGAAGCTGATCAAACAGATCATCAATATGAGGCATAGGGCAATTATTCCGGATAGTGACCTTGTTCAACTAATAGTAATCAATACATATCCACATGGTCCCATCTTTCTTCTTCACAAATAACACTGGGGCACCCCAAGAGAGACGCTCGGTCTAATAAACCCCTTGCTCAATAGATCCTGCAATTGTTCCTTAAGCTCACTCAACTCGGCAGGTACCATCCGATATGGTGGGATGGAAATGGGATGAGTGTCCGGGTCCACGTCGATACAGAAATCAATGTAGCGATCGGCTGGCATACCCAGCAAATCCGATAAAAATACCTCTGCGAACTCGCTCACAATAGGGATAGACTCAAAGGGTGTAGGTGCAACAGTCGTATCACGAACATGCGCTAAATACGCTAAACACCCCTTACTTACTAACTTCTTCGCCCGAAGGAAAGAAATAATCTTCTTCGGAGTGGGACTAGGAGTACCTCTCCACTGAAGCCTAGGAATGCCCAGCATGGCTAAAATAATTGTCTTGGCGTGACAGTCCAAGATCGCATGATAAGGAGAGAGCCAAGACATACCCAATAGAATATCAAAGTCCACCATATCCAGAATCTTCAAATCTACCCAAGTGTCAAACCCCATAAAAGTAACTAAACAAGACCGGTAGACTCGATCAACAACGACAGAATCTCCGACCGAAGTAGACACATGAACAGGTATATCTATGCTATCACATGGCAAATCCCAGCCAAAGGCATGAAATGCAGATACATATGAATAAGTGGATTTAGGATCAAATAACAAAGATGTTGCTCTATGACGGACATAAATGGTACCTAAGATCACAGCATCTGAGGCCTCTGCCTCGGGCCTAGCTGCCCTAGCCCTCGCGACCTCAACTCTCACTGCACAATCAACAATGGCCTGAAATGAGGCGCCCTCGGCCTTCAGCCGGATACAGGGTAGCTGGAGAGGACCATTCAGCCCGCTAATGAACCACCGGATCCTACCAACCTCCGTCGGAATCAAGCAACTGGCATGCCCTCCAAACGGAGGTCTAGGAACTGCCTCTGACGCTCGTCTCTCCGTGACCGAGGTACGTATATCTCTAGTAACACCCCATAGAACTGCTCCTAAGTAAGTGGACGTGCATTTGCTGGCCTGCTGGCAAGGTAGTCTCTCCACCATGACCTCGCCCCACCGCTGAGTCGAAAGGTAACATACCTAACTCTGAGGGTATCTGTAATCCCTGCTGCATGGAGTAACGCGTGCGTGATCACAATGAACTCGTATACATTCTCGTCTGGTGCACCCGTAAAAATCGGTGGGATCAACCTCATGTAATCCTCTGTGTTGGCATGTCGCAAATCCTCACCATCTGTGAAGGAAGAGATAAGAGTCAGATACCAATTTGATCTTCCCAGATACCAATTCAAATATAGTAGCACGATGGAAAGAAAGCAAGCTAGATTTCCTAAATGTCCCATAGCCTCCTGCAGATAAGTACGGAGCTCATCGTACCGATCTACGAGACTCTACTAGACATGCTTTTGTATTAAAGACCGGGTAACCTAGGGCTCTGATACCAACTTGTCACGGCCCATTTAGCCTAGGCCGTGCGGGTACTTACCTTCCCATCTCGGTAAGTGAACCCTCATCCCAACAACGAACCAATACATAATATTGAAGAAAACTAATTAGCAGAAATAAATAGTACGTAAGTCTCAAGATATACATAGATAGGCAGTAGTCAAAGTGCGGAAGACAGTGAATAGCCCTAGGGTCTAGTCTGAATAATACAAGAGCGTATATGGAGAATAATACAATCTGGAAGTACTAATACATAATATCTATGCCTCTAGAATAAAATCAAGACATATAATAGGAAAGTCTTCAAGGTCAGCGGATGCCATGCTCACCCTGGAAACTCGAGTTGAAGCTGAAGAGTCGATCAGCCACGGGTCAGAGTAGTAGATCCGACTTGGTGCTCTAAATTCATAAAAGAATATAGCTAGTGCAGGTCTGTACAAACAACAGTACTGGTAGGCATCATCGGCCGACTAAGGATTGTTAACACAATTCAGAAAATAAGCAAATAAACCAACCAAGCATGAGACAATATAATCGTAACCGAGTATCCGTCATCACCTATGTAAGCATCTAAACCCAAATATGCCAAGTCTGAGTATATCCGATCCAATCCAATCACCACAATAGAATCATCATAATCCAATCATCATAACCCAATCATCAAAACATCTCAATCAAGTCATAATGCAATGCAGTGCAATAATGGTATGAATGCAATGCGATGTCATGCCATGCAAATGAGGTGTACATATGTTCTCCGGACGGAAATATCGACGTCTCGGTAGCACAACCTACCGTGCCTCGCGAAGTCTAAGTGCCACCCATCCCGGATCTTTGCCCAACCGACAGACGGGACCCTGGCTAATTGCTCACAGGGGGAGTCTCACCGGCACCACCCTGGGGGACCCGCGAAGTCCGTGCACTAACAACGATTCCAAGATAATATTGGAATCGGCCAGGAAACAACGATGCCCGAAATAACTCGTCGAACATCGGCCATCTCACAGTTACTCAAGTAAAAGAGTCTGTCAAATATCAGTTTCACTCAATCAACGATTCCAGAATTGAACCTCAGACATCGGCCTTCTCAGAATCACTCAAGTAAAAGAGTTTATCAAAATATCAGTTTTATATAATCAACGATTCCGAAATGGATCTTTGAACATCGGCCTTTTCACAATCACTCAAGTAAAAGAGTTTATCAAATATCAGTTTCGCTCATTGATGACAAACGGTTTAATGAATTGGAAATTAGACTCGTAGACCTTTAATTTGGTGAGAGGATGGCCCCGTAACTCCAAGTATATTGGGAGGAAAGCTCAGTGACATCAGACCCAAATTTCAGAAAACTTATGACGTAACTTGCAATAACTTTTGCCGGCTTTTTATTTTACAACTTGCTTGACTTCAACACTTAACATATGACTATTATTTGATTCAAATACCTCATAACATAACCTTCTTATTATGTCAAGCACTCCTTGTCTTACCCCTAAACTACGGGTTATAACAATCCCAACTTGCCGACTTCCGACGAAACTTATTTTCTTCGATTAAATTAACCTCTAATCCATCTGATACTTACTAAATATGGTTTTAATCACTTATAAACTTAAGAATGGCCTTACTCTCCGAGCTTAATCCAACCAACTTACAATGCACTTTAACGTATGAAAATGTGGGATGTAACATATTGATCCACTTACGACACATTCTAACATCAAAGTACAAGGTGTAACACTTCAAGAGTTTGCAAACTCACACGATGCCACAGCCATTTAGGTATAGTTTAGTAGGGTGTATTAGGTAGAATATTTCTAGTATAAAATTTTAGTGCAATGTTTGGTTGCAAATTTAAGTTTAGAACAACTATTATCAGTATTGCTTTTTTATATAAGTCATCCACCCAAACTTTCACCTCCGTGTTGGTCGGGGGTTCGGCATGGGCCCTGCCATGTTTATTGATTGAAAAAATAAGATTACCATTGGGAAAGGATCATAAACATGCACCTCCATCACTAGGATGATCTTATTACCAATAGTACTTATACACTTTATTCAGTAGTATTCTTATACATAGTAAATTATCTGACATTCACAATACCAGTTTTATTCTAATGCTTATACACCTTATTCAGTACATTATGCAATGCATGTTATTTTTAATACAATAATGCAACCAATCGATAAGAAATAATGTCATCAGAACTTGTTTTCATACCAAACGAGCCCTTACTGGCTTACTGCTTCTTCATGAGCAGGGGTCCAACATTATCTCCAGTTTCCTCATTGTGCTTTACGTGGCTTCCATCACATCGAGGAAAAGTCTTAGCCCTCCAACACCTGCACACAAAAATCTCCCACTTACTAAAACTACTACCTTCTAAATTCTATTTGAAATCTGATTCTGCTTCAAGTTTCTAGCAAGAGTTCCAAAATCAATAAGAAGGAAATCCACCCAATAATATATAGGGAGAGATCTATGACTCTGTTCACCAGTTCAACGATCAGTAAATGTAGATAACAGATGGTCCTCCTAACTTCACATTCTCTAACTAATTAATAAAAGAAAAGGGACAGGGAGATGGGAGAGGATTTGACCAAAATCATCCTTATTGTATCAACTAAACTTCTATTACATCCTCATACTATCCCATTTAACCTTAAACATCCCCTGAGTTTATAAAACTTAACCAAAAACATCCCTCCGTTAACTTTTCATCCATTTCTAACTATGCTTTCTTCTCTCATGCACTTAATCCCAGCTTTTTGAGACAGTAACAAAAGTTATCAGTAAGTGTATTCCCCTGTAGATAGAACAAAGAATTCAACCAAATGGCAAGAGTCACAACCTGTAGTTATCAGTTTCTTTTCAGCATGGAGCCCACTCCCTTGAGACTCTTAGGCTTACAATTTTCAATCAATGACGGACATGAAACAAATTCAACTAAAGAAACTCACATTGGACATGTATACTGGCAATTAAGCTCGGCTCATGATCTCGTTCGAGTTATATTTCTCCCATCTCCATTATAAGAATAGAACTAACTAACTGTTGAAAATATAAGGCGGACCCTTAATAATATCATAGGGCATAAAGGGAATAGAAGAGGGAGATAAACATTTTGCTCAACATATCATTTTCAAGAATTCCACTCTTTCATAATAACATTTCAATGGAGTTCATATAAGTGCTAAAGGATAATTGTAGAAGTAAAATTTCTAAATAGTTTCCCACACATACTATGAACTTTTCCATATTGAAATCATCAAATCCATGCACCTTGATTTTCAAATATCCATACGAATAACACCAAACATATGAACCTAGACATTTAAAATTTTAAGTTTACTAGTTTCAACACTAATTATGAGTTAAACAGATGGAGAAACTCAAGGTTTTTTGGGTTCTCAGACAAATGTTTGTATCCGTTACAAGATATTTATGAGATGTTGAAAATGTGTTTTGCTTTACATTCAATAAATGATATTCTTTTCAATAGTCACTTTATATTTTATCACTCCATACAATCTGGTATAGCATCATATGTGATTAAGCACTATTAACGTAATACAATGAAAAAAGTACAATAAAATGTTTGATTATAATAAGGGTAACTTTTGTGTTGTAACACATGTAGTGTTGTTTTACGTTAACTCGTATAAGTAATATGAGAACTACTACATAATTTGCGCAGGTCATATGAATACGGAAACTAAAATATGCAATCAAACACCTGACTATTAAGGATTTAATACTGAATTATTTTCAATAACATGGATAACCAAACAAGAAGTCACTCTGCACAAGAGTAATATAAATATATACTAATAAATTAGTCGGAAAATGGTCCAAATGCATTTAAAGTATGCGGAGTTCATCAAATTTACCCTCCGTTAATAATTTAGCCCAAAAATGCTATACCGTTACTTAACTAGGGAAAAAAATAATCTTATTTCACATAAAACTTAATGGAAGACTAATAAGGATGCACAAGAGTAATATAGTAAATTAATTATGAACATGTATAAAACAAAAAAGAAAAAAGGGGACCTGCAGTAAGCAGTTTGAGGCTTAGAGAGATCAGTGACATCAATAGAGTGCACCAATTTTGGTTTGTCCTTCTTAATATTTGGGTTTACAGTTTCAGCACGAACCACCATCATACGCCTGGGCCTCACCGTCAATGAAGCTAATGCGAACCCACCTTCAATTCTGCTAGTAGTAATTGACGCCATTCATAATTTTTTTTTTCTTTCTGTTATTTGGGAGCCCAATTAACTTATGACTTGATTGCAATGTGAAGTGTAAATAAACAAGGAACGTGTGGCGACCACGGTCCTCTTTGTGATGTTCCCTTTTGCATTCATCGTCTTTGATTTCTCCTCCAAATTAAATTTTGTCATTTCTATTGAATGGGGAAAAAGGAAATTAGAATGGAATTTGCTTTCCTTTTGTGTCTCTTCTGACTTTTGTTTTTACTCGATTTAAGTTTTCTTCAGAAAAGTTTTACTTACTCTAACAACCGTTTGGACATGATTTGAAATCAGATTGGTTTGAAGTTGAAGTTTTGTTTGAACATACAATTTGATTTCTTAATTTAGTACTTTTTTTCATAAACATGAAAACACCACAAGTTGTGAAAACTATCAAAACTTTCTCAATTCTTATACAATCTTACCAAACAAGTGTTGGAGATGAAGACTCCATTAACATTACAAAGAAGAAGTTGTCCTCGTTTGTATCGACTTCAAGAAGGAAACATGATATTAAGGATATTGGGATCCTAAATGGCATTGGGCCTTCCACTACGAAAATGAATTTCAACAAGCGGCCCAGTTCTTTGCTTCTCAACAGCCCAATTTCAGAATACACTCAATATACAAATTCAGATTGTATACCTACTAAACTTTGTACTTAGATTTTCTATTATGTCCTTTTATACATTGTAAAAGAATAAAATTAGTTATGGTACAGTCAATGATGTATAGGCCAACTATATAATTTATTAGGATAGAGCTTTCCTTTTCATTCCATTTACTTGTATATATACCTGAATGCAACAAAAGAAATACACATAGAAATTTTCTCATTGCATTTTCTTTTAAATTCCTACATGGTATCAGAGCAATAAGGAAAATTTTCCTTCTGATTCTGTTCTTGTCTTTTTATTTTGTTATCTGTATTTTCCAGCCTTTACCATGACTGGAAATGTAACTCGCACCACTTAAGGTAATACTTCAGAGCAGTCTATGAATAACACTGTTGGTGACATCTCTAATCCACATTATGTTCACCCATCTAATTCACCAGGCATGCAGCTGGTGAATTCAGTCTTCGATGGTAAAGGTTATGCTGGTTGGAGTAGAGCTATCATCATAACATTATTATCCAAGAACAAACTTGGACTAATAGATGGTAATCTCACCGAACCAAACTCATCATCTGCACAACACCAATCTTGGTGTAGGTGCAATGATATGGTCATATCATGGATTCTAAATTCCCTTTCAAAAGACATTGCACAATCTGTCCAATATTCCAAAACTGCAAGAGAAAGATGGAAAGATTTAGCAGTGAGATTTGGACATGCAATGGTGCTCAGTTATACCAACTACAAAAGGAACTTAGTAATGCAGTACAAGGATATAGTGACTGTCACAACCCAATTTAGCTAAGTCATGCAGGCACTTACCTTTTCCACCTCGATAAGCGAACCTTCAACCCAACGATAGTAAAAACGTAAATAAATATTTAAATAAGCGGAAGAGAATAAATCATGTAAGTCTAACAATAATAATATAGAGCAAGTGTGAAATAAGAAAATACACCCAGAGTCTGGTCTAATCCATACAAGAACATCTAGCTAGAAGTATACAAGTCTGGAATATCAATAATAAATCAAGTCTGAATATGTCTCAGAATGGAAAATAAGACATAGATAAAGTAGAATCTTCACGGAAGTGGACATCTCGTGCTCACCCTATAGACTCTAAACAAATCTCGGAATGACTATCAGCCACGAGAAACAGAAGTAGATCCAACCTGGAATTCTGCATTCATAAAAGAATGCAGCAAGTACAGGTCAATGCAAAACCACAGTAGTGGTAGGTATCATAGGCCGACTAATTTTAGCTAACATAACCTAAACAATAAAGTAAGATAAGCAGATAAATCAACAAGTATAAGTCAACACAAATCAGAAAGCAAGTACACGTCGTCACCTAGGTTGTAGCATCTAAACCCAAATGTGCCAAGTCTCAATATATTCAATCCGAATCCAAATAACACAAGTAAATCACCAGATCATCACAATATAAGCCATAATGCAATGCAATGCAATAATGTATGCAATGCAATGTTGTGTACACATGTACTCCGGACGGAAGTATCGACATCTCTATAGCACAACCCATAGGGGACTCGCGAAGTCCATGTACCACTCGTTTCGGATCTTTGCCCAGCGGTCGAACGACACTCTGGATCTTTGCCCACAGAGGATCATCATCGGCACAACCCATGGAGGACCCGCGGAGTCCATGTACCACTCGTTTCGGATCTTTGCCCACGGAGGATCTTTATCAAATCATATCATATAATATCACATCACCTGGAACCATTTCCCATGGGCATTTCAAAAAATTTCTCTTATAGATACCACAAATCTCTCATAAATCAGTTCCAAATCATTTCCATCATGTATGAATGCATAATGCTAAATCAATGCAATAAAGCCAATGAATATGCTATGGAAGCCACAACACTATAAGCCCTATCAAGACTTATATAAATAACCTCAACAGAAAGCATGATCTCATTATCAACAGTCTGATCAATATCACAAGTACCAAGCATGGGTACGCCAATAATATCATGAAAAGGCTACACAAGCCATATAGAACTCTATCCTTGTATCAAACGTCAAAAAGTAAGATACTACAATATCATGAAAGGTATAACAATAGTCTCCAATATCTACTATCACCACGTGGCATCGAGCCAACAACAATAGAACAAATCAAGTCACAACACAACGGGGTGGCTAACCCCAATCACACAATAGTGCCCAACCTAAGATAATATACAACTCAACTTCATACCTGAAGGTTTACACGCTTTCTCCGACAATATCATCTAAATATATGCTTCACTAAACAAAGTTTCACCATAGGGTAAGTCGTAACCTACCTGGAAGGCCGAACAACAATAACACCGACAATCACTCCTTAACCTTTCCTTTCCGCTGAGCCTCGAAATCAAGAAGTCTAAGCATATTCGAATCATGGAATTAGAATCAAGAAGAACATCAAAACCAACCCTACTTCTATCAAGACCCGAATCCCCAACCTATGGAATGGGGTGAAATTAGGGATCTAAAGGTCCCAACATGATATTAAACCTCTAGATGATCAATTCCCATCATTAGCAAGCTAGAATAATCAACAATTCACTCTAATTCGGATTTTAGGCAAAACCCCCAAATTTAGGTATAAACCCTAACTTCTAAATCCACAAATTAGCCTCTAATTAGGAAAAAGTTATGAAATAAGGGTTCTAATCATCAATTCAATGCTTATTGAAGCTAACCCAACCAACAAATCATGATTTATAAGCCTAGATAAAATATCCATTAAACCCACTTTAATCTTCATCACTTAATGAACTAACAAGAAAAGGGATTCTAAGATGATTAGGAATAATGGAATAGCAAAGAGATTAGAAGGACTTACCACCAAGAATCCTCTAGAATTGCTCCCAAGAGCTCAATTTTCGGAATAGAAATAAATGAGGGACTAAGGACTTTTAACACTTCCTTTAATGAACTAACTGCCTGTCACCTGCTTCCGCAACAAGATTGCCGCTCTAGTGGTGCCACCCCAGCTATCCCATGACCGCTGTAGCGGTCATGCCTAAATGGCACAGACCGCTTCAGTGGCAAGGTGACCGCTATAACGGTACCGCTCGCGGTGCTGGTGCCGCAGACACCAGAAAAATTCCTAAGTTTCACAACTCAACCCGACTTTCTGACTAACTCCCGAGGTCATCTGCTCACAAACCATATATACAGACACACATAAAAACACACTACGAACGCACCCGTGGCCTCGAAATTCCCAACGGAGGTCTCGTTGACCGAGTCAACCCCCGATATCTCAATTCCATCTTTTCTACCTAAACCCCAAAATACATCCGAGTACATTGGGAACCGAACCAGATATACATATAAGTTCTAAAAGCCCATCCGGACCTCTCGAAATCGATGAATTTTTTAAAAAGGTCTGTTTACCCAAAAGTCAACTTTGAGTCAACTCTTTTTTGCTTTAAGCCTAAATTTCACAAAAAGTCACCTAAATCAAATCTAAACACCTCAGGAAGCGTGTCAATTGTCCCCTCGGGTAGGGTTAAAAGGGCCGAAAACGCAATAACGATCAAACGGGTCGTTACAGTGACATAGCTAGTAATTTCACTAAAGCAAAGAAAATATGGAATGAATTGGATGCTTTAAATACCTTTGATCACTGCTCTTGTGACTGCACATATGGTAGAAAGATTAAAACTATTAAGTATCTTCAAGATAGTAAGGTAATTCAATTATTAATGGACCTTAATGACACTTACTCAGGGGTTAAGAGCAGTATCTTAATCCTAGACCTTCTTCCCTCTGTTGGACATGCCTACTCTCTGCTTGTACAAGATGAAAAGTAGAAAGAAGTGCAAGTTTCAGCACACAACTCTGAGGCTTCTTTCTTGGTTACAAACCAAAAGTTCAACAACAACAATCCAAAATCACCAATGACATAAAGATTCTCTGGAACACCAGGAAAATTCATACCAAACTTTGACAAAAAATATGAGAAGCAAAAAGGAGGAATGTTCTACATAAACTGTAAGATGACTAATCATCTTGAAGGAAATTGATACAGTTTGATAGGTTTCCCAGCAGATTTCAAATTCACAAAATCAAAGAAGAACCAATATCCTGCTCAGTATAACAATCAGTATGGTAGTAACAATGGTTCAACTAGTGGAAAGCAATACAACAACAATATGCAGATTTTAGGTTTTAATATTGTGAAAGGACCTATTCCAACAAATATGTTGTCTCAGATTTTTCAACTACTTCAAGAGATGAATCTTGGACAACAAAGCAATTCAAACACTGATGTCAACACTTCTGCCAACTGTGCTGGTATAATCACACCTTGTTTCAATCCTAGTTCTTTGTCATTTTTATCCCAAGTTGATTCATCCTCTTGGATACTAGACTATGGTGCTTCTGAACATATGACATATAACCTCAATCTCTTAACCAACCTTACTCCTTTATCTATGGCTTTGTATGTTAATTTGCCTAATTCTCAAAGGTGAAAAGTCACTCACAGAGATAATGTTAAGATATTTCCAGATCTAATCCTGCATAATGTTCTTTTTGTCCCATATTTCAAGTTTAATTTACCTTCTGTACACAAGTTCACTATTCAATTTGACTGTTTCTTGTTTTTCTTTTCTTGTGGTGCTATTTTCAAGGCCCCTTCAATGAAAAGGGCAGTGATTCTTGGGGAGGTTAGAGATGGTCTTTATCTACTCAAGTACAATCCTATCAAGTCCAGTCTAATCAAGTCAAATCCAATCAAGGCAAGCCAGTTTTCTTTTCAGCAAAATCAAGTGCACTCAAGCACATTAGCTTCTAAGTCTTTTTGTAATCAGTTATCTAGTGATAGTACTAAGTATGTTTCTTCTTCTCAGCAAAATCAAGTGCTCTCAAGCACATTAGCTATTAATTCTCCTTGTATTCAGTCATCTAGAAATAGTACTTAGTCAGTTTCTGTTTTAAGCAATGGAAATACTCAGTCTGTTTTCATTTCTGCTAATTATATTCCTAGTATACACCTATGGCATCAAATGTTAGGGCATATGCCCATTTCTTGTATGAAGAATCTATCTAAATTTCCTTTAACTTCTCTAAATACTTTGAATCCTTGTGATATTTTTGCAAAGGCAAGACAAGCAAAACTTCCTTTTCCAGTTAGTACCATTTCCACAAAAGAAATTTTTGAACTCATTCATGTAGACACTTGGAGACCATATAAAGTAACCACCTATGATGGAAATAGGTATTTTTTAACAATTGTGGATGACTTTAGCAAAAGCACATGGACTTTTCTTCTTAAAACAAAGAGCAATGTTTTTCCCATCTTACTGAATTTTTTAGCTTTTGTTGAAAGGCGGTTCAATACCAAAGTTAAAGCCATCAGACCAAACAATGCAAAAGAATTAGGTTCTCGTATTCAACTTCAGAATTTTTATCTTCAAAAGGTATTATTCATCAAATTAGTTGTGTAGCTACCCCACAACAAAATGGGATTGTAGAAAGGAAACACAAACATTTATTAGAAACTTGTAGGGCCCTTCTTCTTCAATCCAATTTGCCTTTAATTTATTTGGGGGAGTGTGTCCTAACTGCTACCCATTTGATCAATATGTTACCATCCAGAATTTTAGAGTTCAAATCCCTTCATGAAATTTTGTTTTCCAAACCTCCAAATTATTCTTCTTTAAGGAATTTTGGTTGTCTTTGCTATGCCAACACCATATCCCAATTCAGAACAATGCTTGATCCCAGGGCCATAAAATGTGTTTTTCTTGGTTATCCTTTTAATCAAAAGGGATACAAACTTTTAAATCTTTCCACAAATAAAGTGTTTGTTTCAAGTTCATGAAGAAATTTTCCCTTTTGTTACTTCTACATCTGTTTCTGCTCCTATTTTTCCTTCTATCACACCTTTTGATTATTTCTACTCTCCTGCTTTTGAAATTTCACCTATTCATCCACCAGTTCCTAATTCCTCTGTTTCACCACCTGTTTCACCTATTGATTCACCTTCACCACCACCTTCTCCCTCACCACCTCATTCACCTGATCAATCAGCACCTCAGTCTCCTATTCCACTTAATCCTCCTTACACTACTGTTACAGATGTTAGAGCATCCTCTAGAGTGACTAAACAACCTAAGTATTTGGTTGATTATATATGTAATGTTGTATTTTTAACTGATCTTACAAGTTCCTATTTTGTAGCTCCTATTATACCTAATGTTTTCCCTTTTTTAGGTTTATCTCAAACTAATCAATATTTTCTTAATTATTTTTGCTTTACTCATGAACCTACTAGTTTTTCCCAAGCTTCTTTACACCCTTGTTGGCAAGAAGTTATGGCAAAAGAGTTTGATGCTTTGGAAGACAATCAAACCTGGAAAATTGTTGATTTACCACATCGTAAGAAAACTCTACCTTCTAAATGGGTTTATAAGATAAAGTACAGGGCAGATGGTTCAATTGAAAGGTACAAAGCAAGATTAGTTATCATAGGTGATGTGCAAAGGAAAGTTATTGATTATAATGAGACATTCTCACCAGTGGTGAAGATGACCACTGTGAGATGTCTCTTGGCAGTTGCAATCAAGAAAGATCGGTCTATTTTTCAATTAGATGTTAACAATGCTTTTCTTCATGGTGACTTACAAGAAGAAGTCTACATGAAATTGCCATCTGGTATGCCTATTTCTCATCCTAAAAAGGTTTGTAGACTAAAGTGGTCATTATATGGGCTTAAACAAACCTCAAGACAGTGGTATGAAAGACCCACTAGTGCTCTAACTTTCAAAGGATTCTCTCATTCACTCAATTATTATTCATTATTTTACAAAAGGACTTCTAATGGTGTTTGCATCATTGCAGTATATGTTGATGACATAATTCTAATAGGGGATGATGTGCATAAAATTAATTCTCTTAATGCTGAGTTTCACATTAAGGACCTTGGTCTGGCAAGCTATTTTCTAGGCATGGAACTGATAAGGGAAAAACAAGGTTTGATCATTACACAAAGTAAATTCACTTTGGAGTTACTTACTGACTTTGATTGCCTTAACAAGAAGCCTACTTCTTCACCACTTGAGCCTTCCACCAAGCTTAGATCGGATATTGGGAAATTATTGCCAAATCCTACAATTTATCGAAGATTAGTGGGGAAATTAAACTTTCTCACTCACACTCGTCCTGATTTAAGTTTTGCAGTACAACATTTAACCCAGTACATGTCAACATCTAGAATACCTCATTATCAAGCAGCAATTCATTGTCCACGTTACCTTGTGGGTACTCTAAGTTTGGGCCTTTTCTTTCAATTAGCTTCTTCATTTCAAATTAATGTTTATTGTGATTCCGATTGGGGATCTTGTCTTGATTCATGACGATCAGTTAGTGGTTATTTTGTCAACCTTGGTGGTTCTCCGATTTCTTGGAAATTAAAGAACCAGTCGTTAATTTCCCTCTCCTCCGCTGAAGCAGAATATCGTTCAATGTGTCATGTTGTTGCTGAATTAACTTGCTTGGTTCAACTACTCTCCGATCTCACCATCACCCCTTCTCTTCCAATCCCACTAAACTCAGATTGTCAAGCTGCCATCACATCACCAAAAACCCCGTCTTCCATGAATGAACAAAACATGTGGACCTTGATTGCCACTTTGTTCGTCAACAGTTCTTAGCCATATTGATTTCATTGCATTTTGTTCCATCTTCTTCTCAACTCGCCGATGTATTCACAAAACCATTTCCAAGTCTTTCGCATCGGACTTTGATTGGCAAGTTGGGGGTTCAATCACACCCCTCCAACTTGAGGGGGTGTTGGAGATGAAGACTCAATTAACGTTTCAAAGAAGGAGAAATTGTCCTCGTTTGTATCGACTTCAAGAGAGAAACATAATATTAAGGATATTGGGCTCTTAAAAGGCATTGGTCCTTCCACTACGAAAATAGATTTGAACAAGCGGCCCAGTTCTTTGGTTCTCAATAGCCCAATTTCATAATACACTCAATATTGGAATTCAGATTGTATACCTACTAAAGTTTGTACTTAGATTTCCTATTATGTCCTTTTATACATTGTAGAAGAATAAAATTAGTAATGGTACAACCAATGATGTACAGGCCAGTTGTACAATCTTTTAGGATAGAACTTTCCTTTTCATTCCTTTTACTTATATATATACCCGAATACAACAGAAGAAATACATACAGAAATTTTCTCATTACATTTTCTTTTAAATTCCTACAACAAGCAACCAATAGTTCATAAACAAGGTATCGAAATATTCTAAGGCGCCACATTGATAAATTGCATATCTCCATGTTCCTTTATAATTAAATGCTTGCGATCACCAGTGGCGTACGCTAGATTTTTCGTAATCGGTGTCACATTTTAAAGCGACAATAAATAAATAAAATATTGTAACTTCATACTAAATTTTATATATACATACATACATATATATATATATATATATATATATATATATATATATAATAGATGACACTAAACACTTTTTTATAGGGCACCAAACAATCACCAAATAACTCATTATTCATTTTCTTTTAATTTGCAAAGTCCTTCTTAATCAATTTCGTTCGCGTCTGGCGAGAGAAAGAAAGCGAGAGGGAAAAAAATAGCACAACACCATAAATTCTACTACTTTAAACCAACAAATATGCCTTTAGACAAATTGGTTCATTGCTTTATTGACATTCAAGATAGGGTTGTGCATATTGATGGTTAAACCAATAAGCTGAACCAATTATTGGGTTATTGGGTTAATGGTTCGGGTTAATGGATTACTGAATTGGATATTGGGTGGTGCCCTGTGGCTATTGGCTTATTGGGTTGGATCACGGTTTGGCCAATTTTGTTAACGGGTGAATCGATAACCATTTATTTAATTACAATTCTACCCTTCCATATATAAAGTCACTTGACTAGATTTAGGGTTTACTTGATTTTCACTTCATAAACTCAGTCTCTCAAGCAGCGATTTCAACTTCAGAAACCCTTCTCCTCCAACTCGCAAGACGCAAACCCAACGTAAACTATCTTTTACTTATTCTGCAATTTACATTGCTTTCAATTATCACTCTTGTTTATGTGGTTTTGTATTTCTCTGGTGGTGCTAGACATGTTTTTGCTAACTAATGTTATGTAAATGCCTGGAGAATGTTTCTCATTTGCCTTATGCATTGGTGTTTGCACTGACAAGTTTGATAAAATCACACTTTTAGTTGGTCCAATTTTGTTTACGTCCTTTGTATTTCAATTGTATTATTTTGTTCGGCATAGTCTTAGGAGCTGCAGCTACTTTCACTTTTGAAGATGGGTTCTTTGTTCTAGAAATTTTTTTTGTGAAATCTTAACGGTTAAGCCGATAACAAACAACAACCGATTAACCGATATCTTAGCGGTTTAATATATCTACAAACCAATAACAGATAACTTTCAAACCCGGACCAAAGACCGATATGCAGCCCTAGTTCAAGAGGTATTCGAACCTGGACAAAGTTTTATTTTGTAAATAAGGCAAATCTTTTAAGAAAAATACAAGATGAAGTTGCAGTGTTTCGAACTCGCGTGCTCTAACTTTAATTGAGGCGCCTAACCAACTGAGCTATGGAGCTCATTTTATCATGTAATGTCACTTTATATTTTATATCGTTAATTTGTGGTTTTGCCTATTTATTATATATATTTATTTAGTAAAATTTTCCGACAAAGTAGTGTCACGTGACACCCCTCGGCCTAAAGTAAATTCGCCCGACGATCACATGTTAGTACAAACTTTCAAATACAAAGATATGGTAGTCCACTAAATCAACAATAATTGTAACTAGCTATTCTTAATATAATACTCCGACATGGTACGGATAATCTCTTCACGTCAAGCATGGGTCTTGTTTTGCAAAATTGAAAATGATGGATCTGATTTTACAAAATATAAACTTATGGGTCTAGTTTTACATCTAAAAAAGTTTGAAATTACAATTTGGAATCCCAAATCCTACTTTTTGGAGAACTTAGAATTTGAGATCATGATTTGAAGTTGAAGTTGAAAATTTGTGCAAATTTCATAAACAAACTCTAATTTGAAATAAAAATATGAATCATGCTCCTAAATTTTATGACCAACCCCTAATAAAAGATATATTCGCTGCCATTACCTCTTTTACATGTCCACATTGGCAAATTTTTAAAATAATATTCGGATTTTCGAGTTGTCTAAAAAATTGGGAATTTTATCCAGATAAAGAAGTTACAATTTTTTTCAGCACATTCCCATTTACCAGGAGTTATCCAAGTTTTGTGATTTCTATTGAGTTTAGGAAAAGAAAAATAAAATGGAAATTTGCTTTCCTTTTGTGTCTTTCTGTTACTTTTGCTTTTACATGATTTAAGGTTTTTTTAGAAAAGTTTAACTCTTACTAAAACTTCTATTCGCTTGTGTTATGAATGATTTGGATCAATCCACTTCAGCTCATGTTTCCAAGTCAGCCTCCAACGTGGATTCAATGCTGGGACCACCCGAA
This sequence comes from Lycium barbarum, assembly GCF_019175385.1. Lineage (NCBI taxonomy): Eukaryota > Viridiplantae > Streptophyta > Magnoliopsida > Solanales > Solanaceae > Lycium > Lycium barbarum. The sequence continues at coordinate 108,898,555 of NC_083339.1, read as the reverse complement.
GAGTAGCAGGGCAATTATGGCAAACAGAATGCTGAATGATTACGTATGGGACAAAGGGTAACAAATTCTGTTAGGTATCAGTAGAAGTGTGATGATATAAGTGTGAGGAACGTGAATTAGGCAGGGGACTAATTTTGGATGAATCTTCCTATCTCTCTATTCTTCTTCTTCTTCTTCTTCTTCCCCAAGTCACTCCTTTTCTATTATGTTCTCCCTCCTCTTGAATTCTCTATTGTAATCCTTTAAGTATTGTTTAATTTCACTAAAGTTATTGTATCCTTCAGTTCATATCAATATAAATTATTTTGGTTGCTAAAGTGATAGAAAATTAGTAGCAGTTGCTACATTGGTGCTTTCATTGTCAACATGGTGGATACACGTCTCAAGTTGTTGGACGACTCCATGAAGGAGGTCAAGGACAGAAAGGTGGAATTCAAACAGGAGATGCGTGATATCAACTTGTCAGTGTCTACCCTTGCTACCGAGGTTAAGGAAATCATTCACCATGTCGTAAATCTGGGTAATCAAGTCAATTCCTGTTTTTTCAAGTCTCCCTGTGGTCGTTTGAGTTCGTCAGATCTACAACCTTGTTCTTCCACCACGGCTTTCTCTCCAACTTTGCGTCACAAACCAGCGCCTGTGGAACTGGGTCATTTTTCTGGAGAAATTCGGAAGCTTGGATATTTCAGGCAGATCATTATTTCGAATTTTACGGCATCACCGAGGATCACAAGCTCTCAATTGCTTCATTTTATTTGGATGGTGAGGCTATTGCGTGGTACCGTTGGCTCTTTCGGAACAAACAACTAGGCGATTGGCATTCGTTTTCTGTGAAATTGATTGGGCACTTTAAAAAGCGTTATTTAAATAAGCCAGAAGGTTGTTTGTCTAAACTCCGGCAAGTTTCTACGGTGGCAGCTTACCAGGCTCAGTTTGAGAGTATATTGAACGACGTTGTTGCTCTCCCGGACCCTATGATTTTTCATGGCTTTACTTCGAGCCTTAAACCAGAGATCCAAGATGATGTTTTAATTGCTCAGCCCAATTCCTTAGATGAGGCTATTCACTTGGCCCAACGGTATGAACATAAGCTGCAACGGGAACGCGGCCCATCCCACTCCTCTGGGCCCAAATCCCAACCTCTTTTACCCACCCCAGTATCTACCTTAGCCATCTCCACTTCCCCTCTTTCCCAGACGCCTAACCCTAACGCATCAGCTCATAAGTTTCCTATCAAACGGCTTTCAACAGCCGAGCTTTGTGAATGCCGAGAAAGGGGTCTTTGTTTTAACTGTGATGAGAAATTTACCCCTGGACATAAATGTAAACCACAATCCCACCTGTTTATCTTCTCTGACGAAGACGTCGATGACTCTGACCTTCTGAACCCGGCTATTTCTCATGAGGCTTTGGCGGAGCATTTACAGACCTTGGAAGTTGAAGCTTCTTCTGCTATCTCCTATCATGCCCTAGTTGGTGGTCACTCCTCGATCACCCTTCACCTTCATGGTCATGTTAACGGTTCCCCTGTGCAAGCTTTTTTGGATGGGAGAAGTACCCACAATTTTGTGCAAACGCGAGTTGTCAAATTCCTCCATCTACCTGTGGAGCCTGATGAGGCGTGATTTTACGCTAAAATCGACGCCTTTCGGCTATAAGTTTTACTTGTTTTTAAGCAAGTCTATGTTATTTTACGTGGTTTTTAGTATGTTTCAGGTAAAACAAGGTCCCTAGAGCCTAAGTGTGGAAAACAAGCAAAAAAGGAGAAAAAAGCGGCAAAACTAGAAACAATTGGACATTCTGGAATTTTTGGTGAAAAATTGCTCTGCGCGATCGCGCAGGAAAGTCACGCGATCGCGCCCACGCGCGTCAGTGGCACTGCTCATTCGCGGTCGATGGTCACGCGATCGCGCTGAAGATAAAATGTGATTCCACGCATTCGCGCATAGAAGTGGCGCGTCGTGTTGAAGTTTTTTCGGCCTAGTCCGAGCAGAACTTGGGCTTTGACGATTTCTGCTATTCCAGTTCCTTTAAAAAGCCAACTAGGGTTTGTTAAACACATCTTTGGCATAACACATAAACTTGGAGGCTAGGGTTTCATCACCAACACCATTGGAGGAGAAGATTGGAAGCACTTTAATGAGATATTTTTAAAACTTTCTTCAATTCCTTGTTTTGTATTGAATATTTATGTGTGTAGTATTTCATTTCAATACTTGAACCTTGTTTATGGAAGTATACATTGTTTAAGTTTGGATTGAATCTCTTGTTTTGCTTATGTGTTGAATGATTTTATTCCTAATGAAGTGGGTTATTGTTTCTTTAATTAATCTCATTTTGAATGATTCTTAAGGGAGTAGCTAACCCTAAGACTTGCCCATTTATTTCGATTTAAACTTGGAAGAGGAAAACTCGGGATTGGGAAAGATTAATTAACAAGAATTTGGGGCGTTAACCCTCATCTAATGGAAATCGACCTAGGGATAGGCGACACCACTTGTAGCCATATTCGGGTGTTCTTAATGCTCCTAATTGCTTTAGGGATATTCAATTAGGTAGTCTAGTTAGTCTTCGGAAGAAGCTAATTTAAAGTCATTATCCGAGGCTAAGTAATATAAACTCACCATTATTTGTAAATCATGAAGTACATTGGATCGTTACTTGAGCGTAGTTTCCCTTGTACCCATGCTTGTGGCCATTGATCATTTTACTTGCTTTCTAGGTTAGTTTACATTTTTGTATTAGTTATAATTTTCTCCGAAAAAAAACCAAAATATTATCTATTGTTTGGCATAGCTATTATTGGTGATAATTCCTACTTTTCCTAATCGCCTATATATTGTTCTCTGTGGGATTCGACCCCGACTCATAGTTGGGTAAATTATATTTGCATACGACCGTGCTCATTCTAATTAATAGGGTGGATTTGGACGTTATTAGAGCCTACAGAAAAATTTTCGGTGTTGGTTGGTACTGGTCAGCACCTCTTTTGTGAAGGAATCATTCGCTCCGTTCCTCTAACAATTCAAGGGCATAACCTACACCTCGATTTCCATGTTTTTCCAATGCACGATGCAGATATAGTTTTAGGAGTTTCATGGTTGGCTACTCCATGACCGACCATGACTGATTATGCTGACCGCTTGTTTGAGTTCAATGATAATGGTCGTCGTGTGAGTTGGCGTGGGGATGTTTTTCCCGACCTTCAACTGGTTAAACTTCAGTGTCTTCGTCGTTTACATCATACCAATTCCATTGCATCCTACTATCACCTTGAGTTGACTGCTCCTGCACCTGCGAATCCTCAAGTACATCCACCACAACTTACGAAACTCTTGGATGGATTTTCTGATGTCTTTACAAAGTCGTGTGCATTACCCCCACCTCGACTTCAAGACTATGCCATACATTTGCTTCCCAATACCGGCCCAATTAATGTTAAGACCTATCGGTACCCTTTTTACCAAAAGCAGGAAATTGAACGCTTGGTTGAGGAGATGTTGAAAGATGGCATAATCCGCCCCAGTACCAGTCCATACTCATCCCCGGTGTTGTTGGTCCGAAAAAAAGATAGTATATGGAAATTTTGTGTGGATTATCGAGCAGTAAATGCAATCACAGTGCGTGATCGATTTCCTATTCCCACTATCGACGAACTGTTTGATGAGCTCCATGGATCAGAGTTCTTTTCTAAACTTGACCTGTTAGCGGGATATCATCAGATTCGGGTCCCAGCCTCGGATACGGAGAAGACTGCCTTTCGCACAGACGATGGGCACTATGAGTTTCTTGTTATGCCCTTTGGCTTATCCAATGCGCCTTCAACATTTCAGGCCCTCATGATAGCTATATTTCGACCCTATCTTCGAAGGTTTGTTTTGGTATTTTTTGACGATATACTTGTTTACAGCCCTTCTTGGGATCTTTATTTGGAACACTTGACCTTAGTGTTGCAGCTACTGCGTCAACATAAACTGGTGGCTAAGTTGTCTAAATGTGTCTTTGGTCAAACACCTGTGGATTATTTAGGCCATATCTTGACCCCTCAAGGTTTAGCGGTTGATCCTGGTAAGGTACTTGCTATACGACAATGGCCTCCACCTCAAATTTGTGAAGGAATTACAAAGTTTTCTTGTATGCCATTATGCGCAGGTTACCGGACCTCGTACTGATTTGTTATGCAAAGTTTCTTTCTGTTGGGATTCTACAGCCCATGATGCGTTTGTCAAGCTCAAAGAATTGTTGAGTACCCCTGTTTTAGTGCTTCTTGATTTTTCTCAACCCTTCCAAGTAGAAACTAACGCTTCGGATGTTGGAATTGGTGCGGTGTTAACGCAGGCTGGCCACCCTATTGCTTATTACAGCCAAAAGTTATGCCCCCATATGCAACGTACATCCGCCTATCACCGTGAAATGTATGCCATCACCGAGGCTATAAGCAAATGGCGCCAATACTTGTTAGGCCATCGTTTCACCATTTTGACAAACCAACAAGCCCTAAAGAACCTACCAGGTCATACAAACCCCGGAACAACAAAAACGTCTTTGCAAATTCGTGGGCTATGACTTCAACATCCTGTATCGTCCTGGTAGCCCGAACTTAGCAGCTGATGCACTATCACGCTGCCCTGAGGCTTTCTTTTTAGCTTTATCTGGTCGAACCTTTGATTTCATCATGTCCCTCCGAGATGCTAATATTTCCCATCCAGAATTGTTGCGATGGCTAACAGAATTACAACAAGGCCATGTTACTGAATTTTCATTTCAAGAGGGGTTACTATTTCACAAAGGGCAGTTGGTGATTCCATCTGATTCTCCTGTCCGACTACATTTACTCCATGAGTTTCACTCCACCCAAACTGGTGGGCATGCTGGTGAAGCTCGGACATTCCATAGGTTATCATCCAACTTTTATTGGAAAAGGATATGGCTGGATGTCAAACAGTTTGTTGCCGCTTTCCATGTTTGCCAACAAATGAAAGACTCCTCTCAACTCCCTGCAGGCTTGCTTCAACCTCTTCCAATTCCGGAAATGGTGTTTGAGGAAATAGCCATGGACTTTATCACTTGTTTGCCTTCTTCAAAAGGGAAGGCTACTATCATGACTGTCATTGACAGATTGACCAAGTACGGTCACTCTGTCGCTTTACCCTCCAGTTTCTCGACTCAATCAGTCGTTGTGGCCTTTGTCAACTATATCCTGAAATTTCATGGTGCTCCCAGGGTCATAGTATCTGATAGGGATCCAAGATTTTTCCATTCTTTCTGGCAAGAGATACATCAACTTTAGGGTACTACATTGGCTACCAGTACTTCATACCACCCTCAGACCGATGGTAGTCTTAGGCTCTGAACAAGTGTGTTGAGATGTTCCTTCACTGCTTTATGGCTGATTCTCCTCATGAATGGGTCACCATGTTGATTTGGCAAAGTATTGGTACAATACGTCTTACCAATCTGCAGTAGGCATGACTCCTTTTCAGGCATTATATGGTAGAGAACCTCCTGTGCTAAGCATATATATCTTGGGTGGCAGCTCCGATGATTTGGTCAAAAAATACATGGTTTGCCGAGATGAGGTTTTGAGCATTCTAAAGTAAAATTTTCTCATCGCCCAAACCAGAATGAAAGAAGTCGCTAATAGGAAAAGAAGTGATAACCACTTCAATGAAGGAGATTGGGTCTTTGTCAACTTGAAACCGTATAAACAGGTTTCGATCAGAAAATTACACAATCACAAGTTGGGTCTCCGATTCTTTAGTCCATTTCAAGTTCTAAAACGTATTGGCCAGGTTGCCTACAAGTTAGATCTTTCTGCAGCTACACGCATACATTACGTATTCCACATCTCTATGCTTCGGAGATGCATTGGCAAGCCGGATACTCAGACCACTCCACTTCAGCTGTTAGGCCCTTCCTTGAACCTTAAGGACAAGGTTCCTTTAGAGGAGGAGAGTATCGTTATGAATGATTTGGATCAGTCCACTTCAGCTCATGTTTCCAAGACAGCCGCCAACGTGGATTCAATGCTTGGGACCACCCGAAAGAGTAGCAGGGCAATTGTGGCAAATAGAATGTTGAATGATTACGTATGGGACAAAGGGTAACCAATTCTGTTAGGTATCAGTAGAAGTGTGATGACATAAGTGTGAGGAACGAGAATTAGGCAGGGGACTAATTTTGGATGAATCTTCCTATCTCTCTATTATTCTTCTTCTTCCCCAAGTCACTCCTTTTCTATTTTGTTCTCCCTCCTCTTGAATTCTCTATTAGAATCCTTTAAGTATTGTTTAATTTCCCTAAAGCTGCTGTAATCCTTCAGTTCATATCAATATAAATTAGTTTGGTTGCTAAAGTGATCGAATATTAGTAGCAGTTGCTACAGCTTGCCTTTCATCATCTCTTTTCCAGGCCCAGATTGGCAAATTATTAAAATGAATATTTGTGTTATTGAGTTATTAAAATTGTTTATGCAATTATTATTAGATGAATGAATCGTGTACAAATTAAGTTGTGTCAATATGACGATGTTTGCTTAAAATTCAGGGTCGTTTGATTGGTGGGATAAGGATAATAATTTCGAAATATTCCATGAGATTATTTTATACTGTGTTTTGGTAATAGTATTATTTAATCCCAAATAATTTTAATTTCGTGGGTTATCCAAACTTATGGATCATCCTTGTCTATCCTATCCCACTGACTAAACGGCCCTATTATGCCACTAATTTGAGCCATGGGTGACGGGAGTGTTACAAGGATAAATTTGAGTGGAAGATTTCTTAATTTATCTCAAAAATTAAGGGCCCGTTCGTCCATAAGAATTATTCATTTTTTTCCGGAATATTTTTTCACTTTATGGTGTTTGGCCATAAAAATTCCAAATACAACTTGAACTTGTATTTGGAATTTGAAAAACAACCAAAACTTGTTTTTCACTTTTTTTCCCCACTTTTTTCACTTTTAATACATTCAAACAATCAAATATTATTTGCAAAAACTATAACCAAACACAACTCCAACTCCAAAATACCAAATAAAGTGAAAAATATTTGGTATTCATGGCCAAACGCCTACTAATTATGTAAATTTTTTGCACTATAATTTAAGCTTTAGATTACCTCCGGTAAATGTGCTTTCAGTACTTCTCTATGCTCTTCTAGATTAAAGCTACATGTTCCCCTTAAAATTGAAGGTCTGGATTAAAACCTATTCTATCTTTATCTTCCATCAAAACCAAGTTCTCATTCTAAGAAAAAGAACCCAACTTCATCCAATCTTTAATTACTTCTTAGTAATAATAACGCGAGCCAGCCCACGTTTTGCAGTTGAAGAAACACTAAATAATTATCCGAGCTCTATCAGAATAACAACTCCAAAGTTGAAGCTATGTGCAAAAGCTTGAATCTCGAATCTATTTGTATGTCAGCAACAATACTCTAAAGACCAAATAGTCTCAAACAAAGTACTACGTATTTATTCTTTAAATCAATTAATGGCGATTCGTCTCACAATAATGAAGAAGATGAAATTGAGGAAAATTATGACATGCAAATAGATTTTAGGTGTAAAAATAATTTTATAAAATAATGCAACTATTTTATAAATGTTGAAAACTTATTATATTAACACTTGAATTTAAAATTATCAGATATCATCGGGACGTATAATAGTTTTTATTTTTTACTATAAAAAAAGGCAATCACGTGATCGTACCTCGCCTAATACTTCTTTATAAACAATTATTTTTTGTGTACGTTCTTCTGTATCGCTTTGGATGCTTTATATGGACGGAAGTTAATGTTATCGACATTCATATTTCTCTTGAAACTGTAACATATACATAACTATCTGTGTGAGAAAACATGTTATTAAAAATATAGTCGAACATTTGAAATTGTTTGGCTCTGTATTTTATCATCACAAAATACAAGCAAGTTGAAAATTGTATTTAGACGAATTTAAAAATATATCTTTCATTTTTTAAGGCGAAGTTGAATTTTGAGGATAAACACGTTCTTAGACACATGTCGGCCCATCATAATTCAGTTTTGAGCTAAAATCTTCCCAGAACTATAACTTAAACTTAGATTACATCCTTATGCTACAATAGTGAACAAAAAATTCCTTTAACTATCTCAAAAATTGCAATAAACATCCTTCTGTTAACTTATGTTAAAAAACTAAAAGTTGAAATAAAAACATGTGCCAAGCATGTGACTTCCCCACAAATCTCCCTATTCTATCCCGATTGATTCCCTCCCCATTCCGACTGATCGTGTTTCATATTCGGCAGAGTTTTTGGCTTCAAATCCAAAACTTTCTGTCCTTCTGAATTTCAGAGAATAATCTATAGCAACAAGACAAGTTATTTTACTGAACAAGAACTGAGATTCATTCTGCTATGTATTCGTATTCTAGTAGCTCTTATACTTTTGAGACTAGTTTTGGGAGTGTACTTTCTACTTTCCGCATATTTATGATCTTGAGACTTCGTATTCTATTGCTTTGTCTTCACTTTACTTTTCCACATTAACTAGTTAAATGGACTAAAATTGGTTAAGGTTCGCCTACTGGAATAGGAGTAGATACCATCATGGTTAGTGTGATCTTTGGGTCGTGACTATTTACATTGAACAAATGAATTTCCAGCTAATATCCCTTTCACCAACCGTCTGGTCCAAAGCCAAATATACAAATCATAATAGCATTATTACTCTTAAAATCCCAGGTGAGCATCTTTTTTTTTTTCTTTTCAAAAAGAAATTTGCAGTTCGTTTAAGCAATGATAACCAACTATAATCATAATTTGCATCCAGGGGCGGAGCTACAGTGTAATAGGGGGGTTCGGCCGAACCAATAGCTTATGCATAGACTCTGTATTTGTATTAGAAAATCCAGTAAACGTCTATAACCAATTAAATGCGAACCCACCTACAAATGTAAGTTGATGGTCCAGTGGTAAGGAAGAAGTTGAAGAACCTTCTGCGTCCAAGAGCTGTATGCAAAAAGAACATTTCACTCTAAAACAAAAGAGGCCCGCGTTTCTTTCACAAACATCAAACCCCATATCAGATTTCTACAAAGACCCAAAACCTATTCCGTCTTCTTCTCCTTCTTCAAAAACGACAAAAGCCTTTGCTCACCGCCACCCACTCTCTGCCGGAGTCCAAACCTTCGGATGGTGACCGGTGGGTACAGGAGCCCTTTCAGTTTGTCCCTTTTTTAAATATATTAATTATCGATATTTGTTTATTAATTTGACTATTGTTACACATTAGCTTGAGATAGTTGTCTTGTCTTAAAATTTCCAACCCTCAAACCTCAAATCCTGGCTCCGTCTCTATTTGCATCTTGCCTAAGTCTCATTTGAGGGGCTTGGTATGAGCAACGGAGTCTTATAAACTTCACACATGATTGGCCACATCAATGATCAAACAAAATGGGTGACATATAAATATAAATTTCAGTACAAAAATTATTTTGCAGATCATTATGGTCATATACCTTTTGAGTAGTGCCACAACAAGGCAGAATATAGTGCCTTCATATACCTTATACTACTATAATCCTATGACAACAATCTATTGACACTTGGAATAAGATTGAAAGGATAACTTTGTTTTTAAAGGTTGCAGAATTGTTTCATACACAGAATTTTGGCGCTCCATTCCAAACTCTATCAATAGATTCTTTTCAAGAAAATTAAGCGCCTGTTTCGCATTTTAAAAGTCTAGGCAGCTTTATGAGCTTGTTCTGTTTCCTCCATAGGCATTCGCATATCAATTCGTTCGATGAGAACTTTGTTCAGTGCTGTTTTATACGTCATTCATTCGTTCGATGAGAACTTTATTTCCAGGATCAGAAGCTGTGATTTTTAGAGGAGGTTCAGTTAATATCAAAATGTCCCTGGACTATATAGCATTGTGCTCACGAGCATAATCCTTAGACTGATGAAGCATAAAGCCAGAAATCACGTGATGAATAGCTGAAGTTCAAGGCAAATGAAAGGTTACTACAGCATAACTACATCAGGAACTATCAGAGCAGATTGAGCGTAAGCTGTCAAAGTCTGGCTGTTCTGATCGGGGAGTACAACACTTCTAGATAACGGAAACGCAGTGCCAATTAGTGCTAAGATCTGATAAATCGATGACTCTCTACTTCACTTCCAAACTCTAAAACGATCAAAAGAACCACTAGACTGAATGGCTGAAGGGTTCTTGGTTTGGACAAGTGATGTAAGTATAAGACTATGAGCTTATATCTAACCTTTTAATTGGACTAAGTACTACTACCTTTGTTGACTTCAGAAAGGAAAAGCTATTCAACTCTTTCTTAGCATTTAATACTGTGTCTTTTCGGCAAGACTCCAGAAGACCAGCTCTTTTTTTTTTCCCTCCTCTTTAGCTATGAATTTTAATCAGTCCATAGAGACTGATTAAGAAAGAACAACAGAAGCCCGACCTAGCAGCAGCTACGAACAGCAATACGAGATTGTGAAAACACTTGCTACAATGATATTAGATTGATTGTATCAGCTAAACTATATGGCTTGTTAAGTCATCAGTCTCATCTAACACTCGTATGGAAATAATATTCATGTTTCATGAATCATGACATTGACAAGTTTTCGCTATATAGCATAATCCAAACCACAATGGAATCAGATTCTAACATGAGAAAAGCTAATGCTGACAAAGGACAAATAAGTCTTATTCTAGAATGAACATTCACATGGAAAGAAGAACATCTCATTTCAACGAATGGTAGATAGAGCTCAAGAGTTTGCAAAATCTAGAGACTAACACGATACCACAACCATTTACTAGCTTACTGCTTCTTTAAGAGCAGGGGTCCAACATTATCTCCAGTTGCCTTATTGTGCTTCACGTGGCTTCCATCACATAGAGGAAAAGTTCCAGACCTCCAACACCTGCGCAGAAAAATCTCCTACTTAATAAAACTACCGATTACTTTCAGTTCAAAATGTTATTCTATTTCAAGATTCTAGCAAGCGTAGAATCCAGAAGGAAATCCACACAATAATAAAAGGGAGAAATTTATGACTCTGTTCTTCAGTTCAACGATCAGTAAATACAATATAGTATAGCATCATCTATGATTAAACATAATTAATGTAATACAATTAAAAACTTATTAAACTGGTTGATTATAACAGGGGTAGTTTATGTGCTCTAACACATGTAGTGTTGTTTCACATTAACTCTTAACACCTTCAAGTCCAATTCTTAGTGAGACAAAAAAAAAAAAGTCTCACACAATTAGCACAATTAGCGTCAGTTGTGTGAGGCACAAAATAAAGTTTTTTGAAGTGAGGCCTTTCTATACACACTTTTTGGAATATGAAATTGCTTTTGAAAATCAGATTAAATAGTCACTTATCACTACCGGTAATAGGACTCTCTTTTTTATAATTTCAACTCTACATGCTATATTTTTCAACTTCAACCAAATAATGTCCAATCCCCACTAAAAATGAACAAATCTCTTTTTCCTATGAACGTACAAGAGTCGCAACCACAAAAAGCATTTTTCAAAAAAAAAAAAAATTAAAAACATTGTTGATTGACCCATCCCACTATGTGCCTTGTCCTATCTGCAGTGATATAGGTCTATGGAGTAATATATAATATTCACTTATATACATCAGCAGATTATTCAAATTCCGGCTGACTTTTTCTTCTCTCCCCCATTTTCGCATATGTAAGCCAAAGGGAAAAAGTTGTAAATAAATTAATAATTGCAGGCATATTCCCAACTACCAGGAATTATCCAACTTTTTAACAAAACAAGAAGTCACTGACGGTGCACAAAGTAATACTAGCATAATAAGAACATGTGTAAAAGAGAGAGAGAAAAAGAAAAGGGAACCTGCAGTAAGCAGTAAGAGGCTTAGAGAGTTCAGTGACGACAACAGAGTCCACCACTTTTGGTTCGTCCTTTTTAATATCTGGGTTTATAGCTTCAGCACGAACCACCACCATACGCCTTGGCCTCACCGTCAATGGAGATAATGCAAACCCACCTTGAATTATGCTATTAGTAATTGACGCCATTCTCAATTTTCTTCTCTGTTATTTGGGGGTCAAATGACTCGATCGCACTGGGGAAATGAGAAGGGGTAATGTGAAGTGTAAATAAATAGCGAAGGGGTGATGAACGTGTGGCGACCACGGTCCCCTTTTGTGACGTTCGCAATCGAGTGGAAGCTACCATATCCACACGTCCCTCTATATTCATCTCCTCCAAATTTTGTGATCTCTATTGAATGGGGGTAAGGGAAATTAAAATCAGAATTTGCTTTCCTTTTGGGTCTTTCCGTTATTTTTGTTTTGTGATTTAAATTTTGGAAATTTGTAGGTTTATACTCTATTAGTTAGTTAAGTTAACCACATAAAATATGTCATTTCATTTAATTATACGCTATCGCTTTAATATGCCGTAAAACTCTACATATTTTCTTCTTGAGGTTGGTGTGTATAATTAAAAAAGATGACATATTTTATGTGGTTAACTTAACTACCTATAGACGAATGAAAACACGTGACGAGTGCAATGTGTATATGTTTTTTTGCTCGTACTCTATCAAATTATAATAACATTTAAGATATCGTCCCACAGAGTATGGAACCACCTATGCTACAGATCTGTATTATCTTTGTTACTATTTGAGAGAATCAAATTGATGAAAGGAGAGTTGTTTAAAAGTCTTAAAATTAAAACAACAAAGTGAGAAATATTTTTGGATTTTTTCTAATAAAAGATAGATGTTGGGATACTTTGAATTGGCAAGATAAAATAATTGTAATAAAACCAAAAGTTTATTAGTATTTCTTTGTTTAATGATATGATCGCTTATTTCTATTACAACCAAATCATATAAAAGTAGCCAATTAAAAACATCTCTTTCGATTAGTGTAGTTAATCAATTGACGGTGAAACAAAGACCTTGTTTAAAGAATGATTGCTTATTTCTAATTCAACGACTCCACATAACGACAATATATTAATAGCACCACTCTCACTTATACTATCAATATATTGTCAGTTAGCGACACTAAACAATAATTGATTAATAACACCTCTTTCGATTAGTGTAGTTAACCATTTAAAGTAATGGCTTCAAACAAGAATTATCTTAGTTGAGTGCACCAAGTGAACAAAAGCCTCTTTTGATCAGCCTTTGCTAAATCAATAAACTTATTTGATTCAATTCCTCCATGAGAATAGGACCGAAGAAATAAGATAAAGATATCTCAAATCGATAAACTATTGAGTCAATCCCTCCGTGAGAATAGGGCTGAAAGAAATAAGATAAAGATTATATAATCAATAAACTTGTTTAAATCATTCTCTTCTCCCGAATAAGAAATAAAATAACAAGATAAAGATTTTGATAAATAGATTTAGTTATACCCAATAATAGATATAATTAATATCAAATACCTTGGTGTATGAAGATGATAAAGAGAAAATCTCAATATAAGAAGATAATAAAATTAATATGTTTATCATAATAACTTTATCAAGCTAGTATCCCAACTAAAGAAAATTAATCCATTATGGAGTAAGAAAAACTAAATAGAAAATTAAAAGACTAAAAACATTTTTACTAAAAGAAAGAAACAAGAGAGAGACCAAGACAAGTTCTTGTGTCCTCTTTACAATTGGATGATCTTTAAGACAAAAGATGTCTCTATTTATAGCAACAACAATGCCCCTTTGATTGCTTCTACTTTGGGCAAAGTAAATGAGATTACTTTGGGCAAAGTGACTTCTTTTCTTCATTTGTCATATTGGCAAGATGACATGTTTCATATTGGCCAAAGTAGCTTCTTCCTATTTTCATTGATTTTTAGCTTCTTCATTTCTTCTTTTCCATGTGTTCTTTGTCCTCCAAGATTTATTAGAAAAATGTGAGAATTGGATATAATTATTCATGTTTTAATTTAAAATATTATTTTTATATACTGAAATTACATGAATAATTTATATCCATCAACACGCGCAAATATTTTTTCAAAATTTAAACCGAAAGTATATAATTGAAACATTTTATTGGGAGTTGAGGTGTTCACTTGAAACAAAGGTTAGTTGGAGTGTCTAAATGGAATATCCGTACAAGTTTAAGGGGCTGACTATATGTATTAAGCCTTTATATGAAATTTTTATATTTTATTGTCGTCTATCAAAATAATAATCGGCAAATGCATATTTTATGTATATTAATATGCATATACATATAATATACATATTTTATGCATAACTAACGTATATTTTTTGTATATATGACTAGCGGTTGTAATTATTTTTCACAAGCAGCCAAATATATAAATTTCCTTATTTTTATTTCACAAATTAGTGAGTCCAAATCTTTAAATATATTGAATTTCCAAATTTTGAGTTCACCACAAAAGAAGTCACACAACTTGTGTCAATTATGTGATGAACAAAGTAATGTTTTTTTTCCTTTTTTTCATGTCTAATTGTCTACGTTGATATTTTTTTCCTAATATTCTTGCTTTCGTGAATAATATTTTATTTTGCCCAAGCTTCTAGAAGTCAAAAATATTTTTATCGATTATTTTAAGAATGTTTGACAACCAAACTTTTAGAGGAAAAAAATAAGTGCTTTAAAGTATTAGCTGAAGTTGAAAAAGTAACTTTTTCCTGGAGCACTATTAGAATCTTGATCAATCATAAATTGTTGCTCTAACGTAAGTAAAAGTATTTTTGTAAAACACTTCTAATTATTCCAGAGCAAATATATACATGCTTTATAATATAAGAATTAACAATGCAAAATAATTTTATAATGTACCTAGTGATAAATGCATAAATATTGTACAAGTTAACTGGTACTAATAGACCGACATTATTAGCTTAAATTTCTACGTAAAACCACTAAATTGAACCACAAGTGATGTGAGTGTTACAACAAAAAATTTCTAAACTCATCTCGAACTATGCAACTTTTTTGCACTATAAATGGTTCTTGGTGAGAGGAAAAGAAAGAATTAATAAAAAAATTGTTAATAAAAAAATTAGAGGGAAAAAAAAGGACTGGCATACTAAATACCTTCGCAAGAAATGTGTAGAAATGAACTATTGTTCCTCTTATTTGGCAAGAGAGTCCGAAGTGCAATAGTTAAACTTGGGTCCGACTAAATTCGGACTCGCGCCGAAAAAGCATACATTAAAGGTAAACACGTTCGAATTTGTATCCAGCAGGACTTGAATACGAGCCCTTTGATTAAAGATGAAAGAGTACTTACTACTCCACCACATGCCCTATTGGTAGTTAAATTTCATCAATGTAAAGTAAGATGGAAAGGAACCTATTGACTAATGTTGATATTTTAATTAATTACACATTACTCGTTTACACGTAAACCTTTTGTTTAAGGGTATATATAATTCGAAGCAACAAAAAAATTCAAATTAGTTATTGGTACAAGTGAAATGAAAGCTAAGGGTATATATCATTCAAATCAACAAAAATATTCAAATTAGTTATTGGTACAAGTGAAATGAAAGCAAAATACGTATCCTATACTTTTAAGAAAACCTTGTTAGTATAATTTTGTCGTACTTCAAAGAGTTCTACATGAATCGTTTCCTTTAGTTTGACACAAGTTATAAAAGTAAACTCTACACCACTTGTCAATCCCTTTGAAGTATGATAATGTTTATTTTTACTCGACAAACTTTTTTGAAAACCAAAGAAGATTAATATTACTCCTTTATTACCTTTCCAGTTTCCCTTCTGGTATTTCTTTTCTTTTTCTCGCATTAAGTTGGTCTAATAGCAACATAGGACCAAACTATATTTATAGAGAGAGAGATATTCGTTTGCAATCCGGGAACTTATTTTTAGCTCGTCTCAATATATATGAACTAAAACAGATAAAATATAATCATACTCGACATGCAATAACCAAGAGAACTCCCTAAAAAATTATCATAAAAGATTAAGGTTGAAAAAGTATCAGACATGGAAGAGAGGAAAAAAAAAAGAGACAAAAAAATAATAATAATAATAACGAGCATCTTAGTTTTGACTTTTGAGCGTTTCTTTGTCCATTTCGAATTTTCTTTTAAATGGGACATCTTTTCACTAATTATATGCATGACCAAATTTATGCTAAGGTGTCACTCTTTGACATTTATGTCTGTTGCATTAGTATAATTTTCAACACGGGATGATTTTTTTTTTTTTTTTTGGTCCTTCATTTGCTAACTTTTCAAATAAACTATTTATTACTTCTTCCTTAGCTAGATGGAAAATTCAAAAGAGAAAAAATGGAAATAGTTTAACAATGTATGTTATGGTCGTCAATTGAATAGAGTTACCCAAGAAATCTGCATTGGACTTTTTCAGTCAAGACCTTGATAGAGTAATTTTATCGAACATACGTGTCAAGTTTTAATTGGAAATTGGTTAGGACCGAGTTTCAGCCATTGCAAGATCAACTCAAATTCAATATGACTTACTTATAACCTACTACTCCTACTAAGTAATATATTTGCAAATACTAACAATATGTTTAGCATCATTTTACAATATACGTTCACATATATATGATTTTATGCATATACTAAAAGTTGGTAATTTGTACTCAATGGATACTCCTCACACGTATGAATCAATTACATGTTTTTACATTTACAATAACGTGGTAAGTTGTCGTCACTATTTACCAAGAAAAGAAAACAATAGAAGAAACCACGTTTCTACAACTAATAATTAGGATTTGATATGTTGGTTTACAAAAGAAGCAGAAAGTCAAAAGCCCTCTGCTTTTAGACACTTGTCGCTCGCTCCTGCTTCCTCTACTTGATTACCAATTAAACATGCAGTATAATTTTTCCCATCATTGCTTAAATATTCAATTGCATGGACCACTGACACAGTAAGGTAAAATAATCCTTTAAACTTTCAAAATAGTGACATGGCTGAAATTGAATTGAAGATTTAGTTAGGCACAATTCATGAAATCTAGAGAGAAGATTTGTGAAATGAGAGCATTTCATTTTCTGATGAATGAATGAAAAAGTGAGAGTTACAATTCACTAACTACTCTTATATACACGTGTGGTATTCCACCAAAGTATCATTCTACTCTTATATACACGCGTGGTATTCCACCAAAGTATCTATTTTAATGATAGCTAATTATGTATTGAGTGGAAAGCGCACCCGCGGTTAGTTTGTGCAACCGGATGCTCAGGAGTTCCGTGGGATCCATATAGCTGACTTCCACTCCTACCAACTCCTATCACGTCTACCAACCTCGATCAGAGTGCCGCATCATACACGAACGTTGGGGTCACAGAGAGGTCACATCACCCGTACTTTAGGGGTTGAAAAGTCCAACTTTGGCTTATATAAGGATAGCTTAGGATAGAAGGAAGGGCATCTTGCTCACATTTTATAAATCCTATCTCTCTTTTCTCTCTAAGGCAATATAGACAAGAACATCCATTATTAATCTGTTTTTCTTATATCATTTTCTTGTTTGTTATCTCGCATTGTGCTACATCCGTGCTCATTGCTACTCCAAACCGAGCTCATAACAGAGTTTCCAGGATTGGATACGACTCACTTGTCTTCAAAACCTATAAAAATAAATCTCTAACTGATTTTCTGATCTAGTCTGTTTTCACTGGAAAACAATTTGGCGCCGTCTGTGGGGAAAGACAACTGTGGTGTCGTCCTGATTCGTAGCAGAAACTCTTAAAGTCGTACCTATTTGGACTTGTTTGTTAGAAAACACCTGATCATGTCTAGATCGGCTAGCAGCACGTCAAAGAGTAGTGTTCCAATCAAAGCAAGAGACCCGCAGGGCTCACGATCGGTGGATCGATAAAACTCTAAGAGGGAAAATAACCCAGAGTCCGATAGACGAGAAGAGAGAGAGGAGATAGCACCGCCCCCGGTGAAGGCTCATGACAAAACCCCTGTTGGGGAGAACTATCCTAATCATTCAGCAAAAAGTAGGGGAATGCTTCCCAGAGGGCGTTATTCTAGGAAAAGGAAAAGGCGCCTTCACTCTAGGGTTGAGGGGAGGTACAAAGCTGAAGACCCCCCATCGAAAATAACCTTGGCAGCAATCCTAGCATCAAACAACGCGATGATGGAGCGTATGGAAAAGCTCATAAACTCTCTGACCGAGGTAACACCAGCTAGTCGCCCTTCAAATAACTCAAAGGTTATCGAAGCACCGGGGACTTCCGGAGTGAATGCAGAGCAGATGGGGCTGGAACCAGTCGAACCGAATGCAGATTTAGCAAGGCTCACCAAGCTAGATAAGGAGCTCCATGACCGGATGAGTCAGATACCGAGGGCTCCCCCTGTCTTGAAGGGAGCAGTAGCAAGGAAATACGGAAAGATCCCGTACAAACTAAGCGCAGCTCCCGCGCCTATCCCGAAGAAGTTCAAAATGCCAGACATACCCAAATACACCGGGAATCTGGATCCAGAAGAACACATAGCCACCTTTGAGGCAGCCGTCACTGGGCACGACCTCAAGCTACACGAGATTGAATCAGTCATGCTGAAAAAATCCCACCAAAGGCTCAATAAAGGAGCACTTTCTTGAAAAGCGACTCTCAATTAATCATAAATCAGATCCTCAGCAAATACGAGGCTAAAGATGGTCAGATGCAGGAATATCAAAGCAGAGTCGTGACACTGTTGATTTATTTCCGACAATGGAAAGCCACCCAAATTCCTCGAGAGATGAACACCGAAGCTGACGTCTTGGCAAACTTGGATTCTTCGACTAGGGTGACTGAGGCAGGATCAAACTCCATTGTCCATCTACTACATTCCGTCAAGGACCTCAGTTTACATGAGATAAACACCACCAGTTTGACAAGGGACTAGCGGAACGACATCGTAAATTATCTACAAAATGGGACTCTCCCCGTAGATATTAAAGTCGCATGAGCAATGATAGTCAAAGCGGCGCGATATTGCATGCATGAAAGAGAGCTGTATCGCAGGTCGTACTTTGGCCCCCTGGCCAAGTGTCTGGGACCTGTCACGCCCCAAAACCCACCCTAGTCGTGACCGGCATCCAACGTCATGAACAACATCGGAAAAACCTAAACAATGCAATAATAACACTTGAACCCGCCAGGTTCAACATTCACCTCCAACAGTTTATAAAATAAATGTAACATCAAGTTCCTTTTTAATAATCTTTCCTTATTAAATTAAACAAAGTTATAAATAACTGCATATATCAGGATCATAATTATGAAATAAGATCAGCGGAAGTCTAATATAAGTAATAGTCATAAACGTGGCAAACACCCATTAAGTCGTACGAGACTTTGACAATCTACCCAAAATTCTGACAACTATCTATGGAGCTTCTAAGAGACACAACAATCGTCTAACTTCGGGACACAGTCCGGAAATCTAGAATAATAAATGAAACAGGAAGTGTCCCACGAACAAGGATGTGGGCTCACCAAATCAACAACAACAGCAAGTTCTCCTAAGCGCTGAAAGTATCACGAGCCTGCTCTTCTCCGTTTCTTAACATACCATCAAAAGCAACAATGGTATGCCTGAGTATTTCGTACTCAGTGAGTGCCTCGGGGACAACAAGTATTATAAAAATAAAATATAATAATACATAAAGAAATCAGTTCTGAAAAGATAGTATAAAAACAGTCATTCCACTTTGTGATTCTTAATATCATTTGTTAGACGGTTTACAAAGCCATTAATCAATATAAAAACAGGTATTCAGCATGTGTATCTCAATAAGAATTATCAAAACCGATTATAAAGTCTTTTGTCAAGTTACAACTTTCAATTATGCCTTTCAAATTGATCATGATTGTCAACAACAGTTCCATGAGAGAATAAGAATATCACACATGCCAATACAAGCCCAAGAATCAATCACATCGAAGGGATGACCGTAGGGTTCCCTTGTCACAGCGCACCACACCGGAATATGAAATTCTCGGTGGCTATCCTTCCTCCCGAATAGCTAGGCATTAACCACACTCCGGGTAGCGAACCCGGTAGTGGCCACTCTTCCTTCCGAATGGCTAGGCAATTACCACACTAGGATCCATAGTGACTACCCTTCCTCCCGAGTAGCTAGGCATATATACACCGGAATATGAAATCCTCGGTGACCACTCATCCTCCCGAATGGCTAGGAAAAATCACATCAACAGAGTTCATAGCATAAAAGCCAAATTACAATTCATCTCAAGGTAGTCACATCACCATTTACCATTAAGGTTTATTATGCCATATCGTAAAGATAAATCCTTTCAAAGAATGTTTTGAAAACGTATAACTTCTTTACGAAAGATTCCATGTCCTAATTCATCAATGAGAATATCATTACCAAGCCTTAACCATCGTTATTAAGCATCTCTTATAGAGAAAAACATTCATAATATCACATACATATATAGGGTTCGTTTCAATCTAGGTTTAATGTGGGTTTGTCCCCTCACACACATTAACCACCATTTAGACATGAATTGGAGTTCAAGAAACATGAAAAGATTACTTTTCCTTTCATTCATTAAAAAATCTTGAATAAAATTTATACTTCCAACAATAGTTTCAAAAATGATTTTCATTCAAAATAAGTTTTCAAAAGAGAGACATACAAATCACCTTTATAGTCAACAATGATTTTAAAAGAGACATACGAATCACCTTTATAGTCAACAATGATTTTTAAAAGAGACATACGAATCACCTCTATAGTTAACAATGATTTTTAAAAGAGATATACGAATCACCTCTATAGTCAACAATGACTTTTTAAAAGATACATACCTTAATATGTTAAACAAAGTTTAACAATTCACTTTTCTAATGAAGAACACCCAAACCCTAGCTTGAATCACTTTGGGAAGAATTATGTTGCAAACCCTAGGTTTTGGTCACAAGAATCATGGGTTTGATGTTAGAATTGATTAGTAATATTAGGGATGTTCTTACCTTTGATTTGGAGACTTGGAGGAATGATTTTCGTCCTTAGGGTTGTTCAGAAAGTGAAGGAATAAACAAAACAAGTGTCTTATTTATACTTTTCTGGTGAAAACGAGCCAAAGGACGCCCCCGAAGGACGGACCGTCCTTCGTGTTACGGACCGTTCTTTGGACCGTCCTTTAGTGGAAATTTCCAGAGAGTTCTGGTGATTTTTGAGATGTTACGGTGCCATGTTACGGCCCCGTAACACGTGTTACGGTCCGTAACGTCTCACCGTAACACAAGCCAAATTTCCAGCGAAGACAGGCTTCAGTAAGACGGGCATAACTTTTTGTACGCAACTTTGCTTGGGCTGGGCGACCTACCGTTGGAAAGTTATTTTAATGATCTACAACTTTCATCAAGGAAGTTTTGCCAAATTCACAACATATTTTTATGCAAATGGCCCAGAAACAGACCTATCAAAACTTAGGCGAATTTAAGAGCCCTTAAGAACTTCAATTGTTGGTTTGACTTCAAAACGACCATCTTCCATCCGAATTCATCAAGAATGGATTCATATAGATAAAATATCATCTTAACACTAGATTTTTACTCATTCACACATAGTTCATGTTTACGGGGTGTTACAGGACCGGCGGAGGTAGAATACGTAATGAGGGAAGTACACGAAAGTAGTTGCAGGAATCATTCTGGGTATGAATCGCTAGTCCAAAAAATAATAAGGGCTGGATCTAATTGTCCTGGATGGAGGAAGATGCCAAAGCCTTTGTTCAAAAATGTGACAAATGCCAACGACACTCTACTATGATCCACCAACCTGCCGAATTGCTCCACTCAATGGTAGCTCCATGGTCATTCTTAAAATGGGGGACAGATATCGTGGGACTAATGCCGGGGGCTGTGGGGAACGTAAGATTCATGCTGGTGTCGACAGACTACTTTTCAAAATGGGTAGAGGCGAAGGCGTATAAAAATCCAAGAGCAGGAGGTAATAGACTTCATCTGGGACCACATCATATGCAGGTCCGGGGTGCCAAAAGAAATAACGTGCGATAATGGTCCTCAATTCATTGGGACGAAGGTCACCAAGTTCCTGGAAGGATTGAAAATCAAACGAATAACCTCTTAACCATGCCACCCTTGCGTGAATAGGCAAGCAGAGTCCACCAACAAAATTCTAGTCCAAAACATCAAGAAAAAGCTGGAAGACACCAAGGGAGGGTGGCTGGAGGAATTGCCCAGGGTATTATGGGTATACAGAACCACGACTAAAACAAGCACTGGGGAAATCCCATTCTCCCTGGTATATGAGGCTGAGGCCTTGATCCCCGTAGAAACCGGGGAACGTAGCATCAGATATACTCAAACCACGGAGGAGTTAACAAGAAAGCAATGGCGGTCGGTTTGGATCTACTGGAGCAACGCAGGGAGATGGCCCTCGTACGGATGGTAGCACAAAAATAGAGGGTTGAAAGATATTTTAATGGAACAACAAATTTGATGCACTTTAAGGTCGGATACTACGTTATCCGAAAGGTCACTCTTGCGACACGAAACGTTAACGCGGGCAAGTTGGGGCTTAACTGGGAAGGCCAATACCAGATAATGGGGATTGCAGGCTAGGGATCCTACCGGATCAAGGACGAGCATGGAAATGAGTTGAAGAATAGCTGGAACGTCAGCAACCTCAAGAGATTTTACCTCTGAAGAGGCAACAGGTATGGTCTACATCTTTTGTCTTACACTAACTTGCTTCCTATCCTTGACAGGGACTACCCTTGAAAGAGTATCTCCAAATCAAAAGGAGGAGAGACGAAGATGCGCGTTGCACTCTTTTCCTTGATCGAGGTTTTGTCCCGAATGAGTTTTGTTGACACCTAATTTTTGACCTCCAATAATTTTATTTAATTATTCGCAGTTCTTGAATCACAAACGGAGTAAAATGTACATTTTTACAAGCCAAAAATGATTTTACAAAATTGTGTTGATGGCATTTTGCCATTTCATTTGGCAAAGTATCATCAAATATATTAGCATATATCATCTTGTATATTTGGTATATTTTAAGAGTTTCAAACATGTTTATCAAGATTTTAATTCAAAAAATAGTGGAAAACAATTAGTTAATTAATTTTTTAAAATTATTAATGGTTAATTGGTAAATATTTTACTCCGTTAAATTAAGAAATTTGGTTAATTGAATAGATAATCAATTACGTCTCAGTTTTATGATTTATTTGGCTATAATTGCAATTTATCTCAAAAATTGATTAAAATTGGTAATCTGTTAATTGCATGAGTCAATTGTGGTCATATTTTAAATAGCCAATTGCTTGCTAGTTTTTACACTTACAACATGGCTATAATTGAAATAATTAATTAGTTTCCACCCTTTTAAAATTGGTTATTTATTAAATCAATTGATAATCATATTTTGACGAAATTACCCCCTTTATATATATGTATACATGTACATACTACTATATAATATAAGAGCAAATGTGAGGACTTTTGTAGTCCTCACAATAATTTCCCAATTTTTTAAAAACTTTTTAATTAATTACTTTTAGGTCCTAATTTTATTTATTTAAGTTAATTTTTTGACTTTTCGTTTTTAAGGTCTACTTTTCAAAAGTTATCGAACCTGGGGGCTTTTGTAGTCCTCACAATAATTTTTATTTTTTTTAAAGAAAATTAATTAATTAATTACTTTTAAGTCCTAATCTTATTTATTTAAGTCATTTTTTTTATTTTTTGTTTTTAAGGTCTACTTTTCAAAAGCTATCGAACCTCCTACCTCATTTTTCATATTCTTTGGTTTTCTGGTTGGTGCTCAATATCCGCATTTGAGCCCAATTAATCCAGATAATTCGCACTGTATCGTGTCTATTCGGAGGGAGCGCTTCCTCCAAAGATTTTTTTTCATATCCATGTTCAAACCCCTAATCCCTAATTAAGAGAAGAGCAGCTCCATCCGCTGCACAAGTTAAATTATGTATTTGTCTTAAAAGTTCATTAACTATGTATAGATTATTTATTTAGAACTAAATAACTTCAGAAAATTATGATACATAAGTTATAGATGTCAAATTCTGGCTCCACATTTGATTTGAAGTAAATAATTTCATCAAAATGGAAGTTAAAATATTAAATGAGTGGAATGAAAATTTTGCTTTCATATAACTACCCATTTGTGGGACTACAATGGGTATATGGTTGTTGTTATACCCTTGTACTAACACAAATTATATTTCCTTAGTTAAAATATCTATTTTTATATCTTGAGTAAGCCCGGGCCTTACATAACTAGTATATGTATATACACACATACATATACACATCGGGCCTAGACCTTTTTTTTCCTTATTTGACCAGGCCCAGTCCAGACAGACCAGACCCGACCTAACTTCCTTATTTCAACCAAACATGTCCACGATACACACAAACAGACCTCAAAGGTCTTGTGTGTTGTGGAAACAAGGGTTTCGTTGCAAACCCTAGTGTCGTCACTAGTTTGTCTTCTCTTTTCTTCGTCATCGTTGCCGTTGATGGCAAAAAGTCAGGTGTACAACACCTTTTGTAGACCTGGCATGGTTGATTGAATTTGCCTCCTCTCTCCAGCATAACACAACCAAACAAGGTAAAACACTTATCCCTTTTGCTTTTTTTCAATTGTACGGTCAAACGAGTATAAACCCCTTAATGGGATTTGTCTCAGGACTAATTTCAATGCCCGATTTTGATTGGTTGTTGAGGTTTAGGCGGGATGCAAGATGAATCTCTTGCAAATTTCACTTATCACTTTATTCATTCATTCATTGATTAATATTCACACATACAAGGCTCGATTTAGAGAAAAAAACAACTCAAATTACCTAGGGTTTTAGCATTTCTGCTGAGACCTTTAACTATTTGAGTTTAGTAAAATTTTAAACTGTTCATTTTCTTGTTTGTGGCTGAGTTTCGAGGAGGAGCAAGGATCTCAACTCCAAATCTCGACAAAGGCTGCGCACAAAAAAGGTAAATGATATTCCATTCTTTGTTTTAGTTTGATGTTTTAAATTTTTTGATGTGCTGGTGTCTGTATTTATGTGTTTGTTTAGTTTAGTTTAGTGTAATTAGTTATTAGCATGTTTATTAGTTAAGTAGCTTTTAGTTTAGTTCTTATGTGCTTATTTAGTCTCTGTTTAGTTTAATTCTTATGTGCTTATTAGTCTCTGTTTAGTTTAGTTCAAGTAGTAAATTACTTATTCTTTTTTACATTAGCAGTAATACAGTTATATGTTTGTTGCTCAGATGGGTTAGAGATTAAGGACAGTAGTAATAGTATTAGTAATATGCTGAGTAGTTCATGATTTAGAGTTATTAAAGTAGATCCTTTATATTTAACTAGGTTAATTCAAAGTTATAAAAAATAGAAATTAATCTATCTAGTTAAGTAAACAACCATCATTTGAGGATTAGTGTATCTCACAGTGACTTGATAGGTTTCAAAAACCTTATTGATGCAAGTAGTACCCCAGCAGAGTTCAGAACACCTTCTTGTCAAAATGTGACTAGCATAAATAAGCTCAATAGATCTTGATAGGCTCAGTTTAATGACTACTTATGATAAGTTTGTTTGTTATAGTTTCCTCACTAGATAAATGATAATGAAATCCTGCACCTACTTGTTCATTGAGATGTCAGCATGTTACAGTTTAGTATTGATTGCTGCTTGGATAAATGTATGCCAAACCAGGCCATTTGTGTTATCAACATACCTCCAAGTCTGTTTGGAAGTTTGAATGTGGCCTGACTCTTTGTGTGTTGGTCAGCTGTTGGTTCATTAGCATAGTTAGAAGCATATCCATATCTGACTATCTTAGATATGTGCCATGAATATGTCATAAAACCATTGAATGCTTTAATCACTGTTTGCTTACATGTATGTTAGTTCAGATATGATATTGCCAAGTATTTATCCTGATGTTATTCTATGGTCATTAAGATTGAACTCAGTATGATCACCTTTCTGGTTATTTAGTTTAGACATATTAACTCATACCTATACTAGTTACTGGTGATATAAAAAGATTCAAATTAAACTCTATGTCTGCACATGATTGATTTGCTGGCCCAACCTTGCTTAAAGATATAATATGTCTTGTAATAAGACTAAACTGGTATTCCCATGCCCCTATTAAGCAAAGTCTGAGCTATGCTAAGTTTTTCCTGCTGTGTTCTCTGTGTGCATGTCATCCAGACTTAACCTAATGAGGGATATTCTGTCTAAATGGCTTAAGTGTGTAGAGAAAATTAGCTAATATGAGTTAATGAAATGCCAATTGTTAACCATACTAGGTATCACCAAAGAGTTTAGTCAGACTAAGAATGATTTTGCATGAATGGTAATGATGCTAATCTTGTTGAGTAGTATCTCTTGAATCTTAGTTGCAATATTATATGTCTTGTTGTGATATGCCTGCTCATGAATGGCCTTTTCATTCCCTGATTGAAGTGTTTGTCTGTTGGGACTTGTTAATCATCATGTAATAATTGTAGATGTTGAACAATGGATGAACCTCATAACCCTATGCCTCTGTCTAATTTCAAATAAGTATTAGCATGCCTCCAGGTTCCAAAAATTGTTGTTGATGTGTCTGATACTGCATTGACCTGTTTTTTGGAATGAAACTATTAGCTTGAAATACCTAGAATATAATGGAGGATAAAATTGGACTTGTGTATAACAAATTGAGTTGGTAAAGCTTATTTAGGGAGAAATGGAATAATGCTTGGCCATATAGGTACAAAGAGGCTTAAGAGGTTGTCACTTGGTTTGTGATAACATGAGAAGTGACTCACCTAGGGCTAAGGAGGATTTAGGACAGACTTTGAGTTCCCACTCAGTCTAGTACTACCTATCCTAGGCTGCTGGGATTCCTTCTTGGATTACAATATCATGGGATCCTCTCAAGTAGGGGTGTACATGGATTGGGTTGGTTCGGATTTTTAAAATACCAAACCAAACCAATTGCGTCGGATTTTTAAATTTATACACCAAACTAAACCAATAAAATTCGGATTTTTCAACCTCGGGTTTTCCCGGGTTGTTCAGTTTTCTCGGGTTTTTTTCCGAAAAAGTCTTCATACAAAACATATAACTTTTACTTCAAATATTTCTTTAGTCCTAGTAAGATACAATTTTATAATTAAGGTGTTTCATAAGAAAATAACACAAAATGTGAGATGAGTGATGACTATATATTAAAATATTTAACAAAAAAGATAATAAAATCGGTTAAAATAAATATTGCTAATTAATAAGCCATAAAGAAAATGAGCAAAATATAAAAATACTATGTCATGCTAAAATAAGTACGGCTAATAAGTTTTAATGACAAGACAAAGAAAAAAAAATTAAGTTATGTATTTTCACTCTCTAAACCAATTATGCAAAACTAAAGAATAGATATCCAACATTATTGTCATTCGTAGTCGTAGAATTGAATTTCTTTTGTTAGCATTAGTGTTGAGTTGATTTTTGTTTGGACTTTCTTTGAGTTACTAACATACATGGGATATAATAAAACCCATTGACATTCAAAATTCTAAGTTCAAGCTCGAAATAATATGATAATAGACAAAAAAAATTATGATTTTTTTTAGAAATATTTATAAATTACATTGCAAATAAAAAAATTTATGTATAAAATATTTTAAAAATGGAATAAATGTAATGTCGGGTTGGTTTGGTTCGGTTTGACTTATTTTAGCTAGAACCAAACCAAACCAATTATGGTCGGTTTTTTTTTTTAACACCAAATCAAGTCAAACCAAACCACTAGTCAGTTTTTTTCTCTCTTTTTGACTCGGTTTTATCGGTTTGGTGCCGTTTGTCGGTTTACTTTGTACACTCCTACTCTCAAGTCTCTGAAAGTTTAAAAGAGGAAAATTACATAAAGATACGATATGTAAATGAAGCTAGAAACCTGTTTGAAGTACAGTAGGCCTATCTGTGTGATAATTGATCTTCTATCCTGTCTAAGTTGTTTCATATTATGATTTAGAAGTCTTTGGTGTTGTTTTTCCCTTTTTTATGGCCTAGATCAAGGTCTATCTCATTTAGTCATGTTTATGATTGCAAGAGGCTCCTCATGGTCATTGAAAACCTGTCAAAAGGTCTTGAATGTGAAAATCAGCATGGTCACCCCTTTCCCTTTTTTCCAGTCTTGATTGTGAAAGTCAGCATGGTCACCCCTTTCTCTTTTTTCCAGTCTTGATTATAAAAGTCAGCATGGTCACCCCTTTCCCTTTTTTCTAGTTCTTGTCTGTATTTCGAAAAAATGCTAAATGGGTGGATGTTGGCTTAGTCTTGAAATAAAAAAAATGACTCTTCGGTTGTGCATATTCTTTGTCAAGAATGAATGTCTAACTAGTGTTTGTCTAGGAACTTGGATACATTTAGACCCAATGCTCTTTTTGTGTGATGATATATATTTGAGAATACTGAACTCTAAATGTATGCCAATGTGTCTAAATGACTCATGAGACCTTTGTATGTTGTTTTCTTGGCTGTTTGGAGTTGAATGAGAAACCTGAACTATCTATGTGTTTGGCCCTTCATCCCATGCATTGTGAGAAATGAATATGATAGGTATATTGATGTATATCTTTCTATAGCTAAATACATGCATTTGAGTTCTGAGACTAGTGTGAGTGAACTGCTGCGTTTTGTTTGTTCACATTATCCTTTCTCTTCCTTTTCCATCATATTGTGCATGTTATAACCTAGATATACACCAGGTATACAAGATATATACCCTTTATATACCTCAGTATATATTGAGTTCTATATCATATATACCCATGGTATATCATGATAAACTTTGAGGAACTAAGACTGTTCCTTAATTGAATTGGGCTATTTCCCCTTTTTATACTACCTTTGGCATTCAATTTGGGTTGTTTGTTTCTGTTTGTGCATGTTGGGCCTATCTGACTTTTCTTCCTTTACATTCAATATTGGGTCTGCTACTTCTTTCTTTTAGCATGACCTCTCTGCTTCTCCTTTTACTGGATATTATGTCTATAAGTGTGTTTAAATCGTTTAAGTTTCATGTTAAGTTAATTATTAAGTTTAGGTGCTCTCTAACCGCATTTCTCCTTTTTCCCTCCCTTGTTTTGCATGGAAAAGGTGACGTGGGCAATTTGGGCCAGTCCTTCACAAGCCATTATTGGGCCAGAGGCCTAACATTCTTTTTTCTATCGAGTCTGAGTGCAAGGAACGTCATGAAGGCCCAACCATAGGTGAAAATGGCAACTGGTGGGCTTCGGTAGGCCCACCAGGCTAACTCTTTCCTTTATATATACTAGATGCCCGTGCGCACGGGCCCAACACTTCGGATTATAATGTATCTATGTATATATAATTGTGTTTAGATAGTGAATATATATATATATATATATATATATATGTACTATGTTCAAAATACGATTAATATAACATTGTAGTTTGTGCTCTGTATCTAAAACTTTATTTTATTCGTGTTTGCTATGAAAATTTATTAATATTTTTTAAAAGAGAAGACTTGTTTAAAAGAAAACTATTAAAAGAAAACTATTTTTCTCTCTTTGAGATAAAATAATAGCAATATTTAAGCATCAGTTGATACTTTCGATTTTAATTCAATTAATTTAAAAGTGTAAAATACTGTCATGTTATCTTTTGCATGGTTTTTTAAGGAAATGTGAATTAGAATTAGAATTTGATTAATTTACCTTATTCATTATTTGATCTTCATTTGATATTAATCTTTTTTCACATTTATTAGAGTAAAAGTGAACAGAGGGAGTACAATAATTGAAAAAGAAGATTAATTCATGCCACTTACATCTTTAGCTTCACATCAGTTTCTGTGATTTTCAGCTTGACTAAGCAATATTATCACCAGTTTATTTTGGAGGAGATTAAGTGCCTATGAATTAGTTTAAAAAATGTCTTTTAAAAAAATGTTTGGTTTGTAACTAATCATTGTGCTTATTGATTCAGCTTATAGATTTAAAGCAACTTCATCCTAAAGTAGCAGTAGTAGTAGCTTTTTATTCTACTTAAATTATTAATTCCTAGGCATATATATATACAGCATGCAAAGTTTGCAGTTAAATAGTATAGCTTTTTACAAGCACAGGCAGAGTTGAGTTTAAGGTTAGGCCTGCCTTGTCCAAAGTGCCAGCCAAAAATAAATATAGGTTATTACTTTCAAGCAATCACAAATAATTTTTAACTATGTATTAGCAACAAACTTACCTAATTCAGAGGCAGCTATTCTTGTATAGATTATAGATCTTTCCAAGAGTTCCAAGTCCTCATCGTTGTCAGCTTATTTATCATCCTACCGAAAGAAATGACAACATGTCAATTCCAGTATAATTTTGTCAACTGAAGTATAGTAGGTTTCAGCAACGATAATCAGATTTTTTAACAACTTGCCTTAACCTACATTCAAATAGTCGCATATCATAGTCTTCAATTTCCCACATTTACAAAATCTTTAAGCTTCATAATATAGTAATGCTTGATGACAGATTCAATTCATTTGAAGATACCATCGTTATTATTTATCAACAGATGTAATAGTTCCTCTGTTGAGAAGATATTAGTTGAATTTCAGACATAGAGACGAACAGAGCAGTATGGACTTTGACTTCAGTACAATGACACATTTATAAATATACAATCCATAACGAAAGAACTGTGCACTCTTGTCACTTTTGAGAACTTTTCAAGGGTAAGGTACCTATCATAACCGATACATTCATATGCACCTCATATTTTGCCTATGAGAAATTATCAATCAGTCAAACTCATCAACAATTAAAGAAAAGGTTTAATGATTTCACAAGAATCCTGCGAAAAGAATATTTATAAAATGCATCTTGTGATGTGTATAATAATTTGATGAAAGTTGTCAATAACAATAAAAAGATCCCATAACTAAGAATTGCAAGTTAAGTACACAATCTACTACTAAGAACACAAATCAACACTGACCAAAAGCCCTCTTCTACCCACTATCAGCTTCCGATTATGGAGTGGAATTTTGGTAAGTCATGAAACAAATAATTCACATTTTGCAACCTTGAAGATAAACACAGATGAAGTAATATGTCAACCCAATTTCATATGGCTATCAAATATGTGAATGTAATAGAGCATCTAGAAGTACTGTGACTTCCTACTCTAGAATGCCAACAGTTGCATTCTATCATCAACCTTATAAGCTTTACACATAAATGAACAGAAGAAGAAATGGGATTTTCTTCCAAAAATCACACAAACTCCCATCTAGAATGAAAGAGGAGGATCAAATCAAGCCTCTTACATATACTATTTGAACCACATAATTAAACTTGGTTAGAGAGTACTCCTATCCAATAAGACATGCTAATTATCTAAGCACCTATAAAATTCAAATGAAACCATCTTTGACCGAGAAAATGGGATATGTTTTATCAATCATATTATTTCCCTATTCAAGGTTCATTTTATTGTTCTCCTAAAAATACAAAAGTATAGTTAGCATTCACAATTTTTCTGATGACAAACCAAACCTCTGACCAAGAACTTGACGCAAAATTAAGCAAACCTCAGCTGTTGACAATATGAACTCAACAACTTCTTTAATATTGAGCTGATATTCTCCTTCAGCTTTTTCAAATTCTCTTCCCTTTCTTCATCAACATACTTTGACTTCCTTACAAATCTAAAATCATCTGGATATAAATCTACATGTGAATCTGAATTAGCATTTGAACCACGATCTGCAACAAAAATGACTAACAAAGAAGAATGGCTAATGAGTCATAAATTTTGCTAGATAACTAAAATTAAAATACCAAAACATTAAGACACCATTTGGCAGACAGGCCGTAGTAACAGTCGACATGAGAGGAAGAATGGGAGTGGAAACTGAAAATCAATCACAAATGTGAAAAAAGGAATAGAAAAGTGTGGAAAATAGAAAAGGAAATAGAAGTGGGAACTGGGAAGCAGTTGTCCCACTCAAATAGAAGTAATAAACACGTGTCAACCAAAAAGTACACTTGTCAGAATGATAAAGAGAAGAGCTGATCTTTTGGACTTGGGGTTTAAAGGTCCAACTATGGATGAGCAGAGTACCACTTGTTTTTGCTGTGTTCGTCCTCCCAAGTCTCGTACAATTTACATTTATCAAATGTTCTAGTTCCCATTTCTCTTGCAGTCTAAATACAATTTGGATAACCAACAATCAATTATCCAACAACACAACAGAAAACACCTCTTACCTTTGGATCCTGCTTGAGGTTAGCTTGTAGGGAAGTCTTATTTATGCATGAATCACCATTCGATCACTTTACCTACAAGGTACTGCCTTTTTATAGCCTAGAAAAAATATTTCTTCCTTCCTAGTATTTTCATGTGCATAAGAGGATTTTTTCCAAGAGCTTCAAGTTTTACTTGTTGATGGCCTTCAAATGAGTTTGCATAGTCCATTCACTGTGTATATTTAGACAGAAATGTATAGCAGAACAAATGGTCTTAAAATGAATCAAACCTTGATAAATTATAGTTCACAAAGTTTGAGTGATTACAGGCTTAGATTAAAAAACATATCTGATAATTATATATTCATCTCTGCAATTTTTCCCACAGAGCTAACTTAGCAGCCAAGTAGACGTACCTCATCCAAAAGGAATTCGCGGAAAAAAAATCCCTTTATCAGAGAGCAGAAATGCTAATGCTGCTCTTGTTTGGATTGGCTGCTCTGTTTGATAAGCACTTGAAGAAGAAAAAGGAATTATGCTATTTGTTTGACTTTGCATAATGCCAACCTCTGCCATTCTTCCATTCAAACTCTCCCCACCTCCACTCTTAGCTGCAGTTATGAAATTCTCAAATGCTTGCATAGCATCTATGAATCTTTCAGCATCAAAAACACCAGATTTCCACATGGTGTAAATAATGAGAAAATTCAAATTATCTAAAAGTGGTGATATTTTAAATTACGTGAAAGTGACACCTGAAGGACAACATTGGACGAACTAAGCTTTGCAGAACCAAATCAATGAATGAAATCGCATGCCAAAACAATTCTACCGCAAAAGGTAGCCTAATTAGACTCTTCATCACATCAAGTTTTTAAAAATTCACAACATTTATAATCAAGCATGCATTTTATGCTAAGGGCAAGGCACAATGAGAAATTGAAAAGAACTAACGACGCATTACATTTACCATGAAAGTTCAAAGTGATATCCATTTACAGTAACTTCTTCTTTGTATTTTCTCCTCCATCTCCTCTTCCTTTGGTTTGCATTTTCTTGTTTTTCATTTTCTTCTTGTGGCAGCTGCACCTTGGCTTTAAAGTAGCAGTCAATGCCCCTTATTGAGTGTCTACCTTTTACTTGACATAATTTATAGCTAAATTTCTGACAGTACTTCTCATAAGTATGTACCTGGGTATATAAATTCAAACACGCATGTGGAAAAATAAGTAAGAAACAATCCAAAAGAAAAGGGGGTGATCCAATATGGGCAAGCCTTTACACACCAAATGATCAAGAACTTGTAAGGCTATAACTCACATCAATCAGCCACATATATTTTTTTGGATTCTTTCCAGTTTCAAATTAGGAAATAAAGTCTTTTGAAAGGGTATAATCCAAAAGGAGGTTAGTATAGTCTGTCTTCTCAATGATTTCCGTCATCACACCTTTAACTTCTTGAGACCTGAGACTTTAACTCCCACTGTATGATCCACAGTATTGCATTTGCTCCTTAGGTTTGCATCTGCTGTTATTTCTATGGTGGAGGCAGTTTGCACTCTCAATACCTCAATCACAGAGGAGGAGGAAGTAGAGAATAACTATCCAAAGTTTCTATTCTTACGATCTGCTTGTCAAGAGATTATCATAAATAACACAACACAATTGTTGTACTTTTCTCTATAATGCATTTCTTGGTCCTACATATCCTATTCTGTGAGATAAAAAAACACCTATCTATGTGTAGAAAGTGAGGGTCAAAAATGACTTAAACTCCTGTCAAGAAAAGAAAGAATAGAAGCAGTGCGTCCAAAACAACTTTATTGACAATTTTAAGACACCTCATTCAAAAGAAATGCCTAGCAAACATGTGCAGTATTCTATTAATGGGTGCTCACTGGTCACTTCACTTTTCTTTTGTCTTTGAAGGCTGAACATCTAAAAGGTATACAAATCGAAATTCTGCTGCTCAACAGTGCAAATAAAGCCTGACTGTCTGATAGTCACATTTCTTCAAACACCTGATGTGCGTCAGATATTTAGAAAAAAGTCGGCTGGAAGAGCATCATACGCAGAAATACTAAATAGACCAAGCAAGAGGCCAAAAATTAGAGTTGAATCTGACCGGAAGGAGTAGTAGAGGGAAGGCAATCACCAAAAGCGAAGTTCCATAGAAAGAAGGAGACAAACATAAGCAGAGAATCAAAAATCGAACGGTGACCAAAAAGAAGAGGTAAATATATATTCTTACATATTCATACAATGAAATTGAATAGAAAAAAAAAATAAGAAGAAATAAAAGGGAACTAACCACTGCTGCAAATTATTTTTTTCTAGAATACTCCTCTTGAATGTAGATCAGTTGAAATAAAATTTGAATGGAGAAAGCAAGATATGGACTTCTTCTTCGCTTAGGTTAAGTAGTCAGTGGATCCGAAATGTCTCCATAGTAGATCCTAGAATCATCTATGGATAGGAAGAAGAAAACGCGCCTGTTTAATATGGGCCCAATTTTTTTTTTTTTTTTTGGACGACGACGACGACGAAAAGGACCCAACTGATTGCTTCTATATAATACTTGATGGTCTATGCCCGTGTGCACGAGTCCAACACTTCGGATTATAGTGTATCTATGTATATATAGTTGTGTTTAGATAATGATAATATATATATATATATATATATATATATATATATACTATGTTCAAAATATGATTAATATAACATTGTAGTTTGTGCTTCGTATGTAGAACTTTATTTTATTCGTGTTTGCTACGAAAATTTATTAATATTTTTTAAAAGAGAATACTTATTTAAAAAGAAACTATTTTCCTCTCTTTAAGATAAAACAATAGCAATATTTAAGCATCAGTTGATACTTTCAATTTTAATTCGATTAATTTAACGGTGTAAAATACCTATTATTTTTTATCAAATTTTGATTTAGATAATTCTAATTCAAATTATTAAATTAATTTTACATGTTTAAAACGAAATAAAGTAGAAATTGATTTTTTCCTTATTCTAAAGAGTCCATCATTATTGATTTAATTGTTTGATTTTCTAAGCATTTGTTTTTTAACATTGTTTGTTTTATTAATATGGGATTCACATTTTTTTTTAATATTGCTTGATTATGTTAATATGGGGTTCACTTTTTTTTTCCCGTGAGTTTGGATGTGGTCAGTTCCACTTTTTTTTCTTTTTTTTTTTTTAAAGGGACAACGGACGATGAAACATGGGTCTAAACCCATGCTTTATATAGTTTCTTCTTTTTTTTATTTTTATTTTTATATTACTTGGTGTCGTTTAGTATGTGCCCCACTCTTTTGGACATTATTAGTACTATGTTCAAAACACGATTGATATAACATTGTAATTTGTGCTCCGTATCTAAAACTTTATTATATTAGTGTTTGCTAAGAATACAAAGTCTGCACTTTTTTTTTGACATTGTTTATTTTTTTAATATGGGATTCACTTTTTTTTTTTTTTTATATATATATATTGCTTGATTTTGTCAATATGAGATACTATGTTCAAAACACGATTAATATAACATTATAGTTTGTGCTCCGTATTTAAAACTTTATTATATTAGTGTTTGCTATAAATACGCATGGTGTTTAATATGGGGCCCACAATTATTTTCACATTTATTAGAGTAAGGAAAAAATGAAAAAGTAATTAAATTTTATCTTATTTTAATATATAAGTATTTTAAGTATGTTACTGTACAATAATTTCATTTGCTCTCACTAATGGATTGATACGCACGCGGTAATGAATCCATCATTATTGACTTAATGAGATACTTTGGAAATTACATGAATATTGTTTGATTTTTTAATATGGGGTGTACTTTTTTTTTTGGACATTATTAATTTGCATTATTTTTATGCATATATATATATATATATATATATATATATATATATACTATGTTCAAAACACGATTAATATAACATTGTAGTTTGTACTCTGTATCTAAAACTTTATTATATTAGTGTTTATTACGAATACAAAGTCTTTTTTGACATTATTTTTTTTGAATATGGGGTTCAATTTTTTTTTTTGATATTGCTTGATTTTATTAATATGGGGTCAACTTTTTTTACCGTGAGTTTGGAGATGGTGGGTTCCACTTTTTTTTTTTTTTTTTTTTTATATATTGTTTGATGTTGTTTAGTATGGGGTCAATATATATGGGGCCCACAATATTTTTTTTTTACAATTTTGTTTTTTTTATGGGCCTGTTTAATATGAGGCCCAATTTTTATTTTTATTTTTATATATACTATGTTCAAAACATGATTAATATAACATTGTAATTTGTGCTCCGTATCTAAAACTTTATTATATTAGTGTTTGCTAAGAATACAAAGTCTGCACTTTTTTTTTTACATTGTTTTTTTTTTTTTAATACGAGATTCATTTTTTTTTTTATATATTGCTTGATTTTGTCAATATGGGATACTATGTTCAAAACACGATTAATATAACATTGTAGTTTGTGCTCCGTATTTAAAACTTTATTATATTAGTGTTTGCTATGAATACGCATCGTGTTTAATATGGGGCCCACATTTTTTTTTTAACATTGTTTGTTTTTTAAATATGTGATTCACTTTTTTTAATATTGCTTGATTTTGTTAATATGGGGTTCACTTTTTTTTTCCCGTGAGTTTGGATGTGGTGAGCTCCACTTTTTTTTTGTTTTAATACTGGATGTTGTTTAATATGGGGCCCACAATTTTTTTAATATTGGATGTTGTTGAATATGGGGTCCACAATTTTTTTTAGGGCCTATTTTATTTTGGGGCCCAATTTTTTTTTTTTTATGTTGGTGGGGGGGGGGGTCCACACACGGACGACGAAAGTAGCACCGGTTATAGTAGAAAAGTATATATATGTTTGTTTGTATTTGTAAATTGTAAATGAATGCTTGTAGATATTGAAACCCGAATGGATATGAATTTAGACGCCATAGAAAAAACGATACGTATGTTGCATTCTTTTTTCTATCGAGTCCAAGTGAAAGGAATGTGATAAAGGCCCAACCATAAGTGAAAATGGCAACTGGTGGACTTCGGTAGGCCCACCAGCCTAACTCTTTCCTTTATATATATATATATATATATATATATATATATATATATATATATATACATACATGTATATATCTACGTGAAGGTAGTAGGTTAGTATCCTCCCCATATTTTAATTTCCATAAATGCCCCAACTCATTTAAAACAGGGACCCTTTTGTCATTTAACCCAAAATCCCTCTATTCATCTCCCTGCATCAGCCAAATATCCATTCACTATATCATGGCGTGAAAGGAGATTATGCCGCCATTGCTCTTAAATCTTCATCAGCAAAAAAAAAAAAATGAAAACACAATTAATTACACAATGCTTCACCTTCTTCACCAACTCCAAGTGCAATAGTACTTCACCTAAAATATGGCTTCTTTTTTCTTGCTCAACAATGAATCTTTCTTTCTTCAACTTAACTCGATTTGGTCGCTAAAGTAATCTTATTTTCTGTTTTCCATAATTTTCAACTTGTATAATTATTAGTAGTGTCTAAATATCGAAATGGAGTTAATTGAAATTTGACTATGAAACCAAATGAAGGAGGAAAAGGAAACAAAGCTCCAAATCTGGAAAATAAGGATACCTATCGAAATTACCTACATACACAATATAAGTTTAATTAACCTGAGTTGGATACCAAACTCAACTTGAAGGCATTTTTAGTTTTTGATTGGTGTCGACTAATTACCGACTTAAAATTACCTGAGTTATCTACTGGTGTTGATTTCATTGCTAGCTTAGGATAACCAGGGTTTTGCTTACTTAGCTGAAATTACATGCTTGATTGGTGAGGTTAGTCACTCATGGTGGGAGGGAAATGAAATTGCGAGGGAAATGAATTTGAGGGAATTTTGGTTAAATGACACAAAGGCCCCTAGTTTAAATGAGTTAGCAAGGAATAGTAATGGCACTTATGGAAATCAAAAAGTAGGGAGGGTGCTAACTTACTATCTTCGTGGCATTTTTCTGAATTTAAAGCCCATGAGCTAAAAACTGACTTTTGGTGAGCATACAAATGTCTATAGATTTTCAAACTATTTTGGGCCAAGCCCAACCTTAAGTAAAAACAAGCAAAAGAGATTTACTTAAACTTTGGTTTGGAGAAAGGGTTTAAAAGTAGGTATGGTTGACCTTCAAATAAAATGGGCATATAACTTGGTATTTGAAAAGAAACATTTCATATATTGTATAAACTCATGGCACATTCATAAAGAAGATATACTCAAAACTTTTCCATAAACTTATAAAGGATAAAAAGCATGCCATTGGGCCAAGTTTAGTGGAACTCTGCTTAAGAGAAATCTTAAGTGAGTTTTGGCCCGAAAATAAAATGACTTTAGGACATTATACATTTTTTAGAGGAAGATTCAACCCTTTTTGTCTTTAAATTAAGGAGCCTTTTTTCCAAAGTGTTTTGTGATATGCCATGACAAGTTATACAATAAATTGAACTCTTTTAGCAAATAATTACAATAATCACATATTGAAGCTTGAAGGTTAACCGTATTCTACGGATCCTTAAATACTATGGTGCTTAAACCTTCCCTAAGGATCACCAGAACCTTTACCTAGAACTCTGATTTTTAAAAGATTTTTCTCTTGTTTGAATGATTTTTTTTAACTCAGTTTTCCTAATTTTCCTTAATAAATTAGGTGTAGCTTTTATGCCTCACGTAAAAAGTAAATTGTAACAGGTTTTACCGGCAAGATTTTTAATGAGGCAACAATCCAAAAGCGTATCATACTCAACCGATGCCAGAATTTTTGGGGAAGCTAGCCTGATGTCTATGGCCCAATGTAAAAGGGGTACAAGACAAATCAGTGGGACCAATAAATCACAGAATTTCTCAGAGCCACACCCATATGAACTGGGACTGCCGGCAATCAATGGTCGCGCCCTGCTTTCTCTTTTTATACATCTTACCAAGGTTCTATAAAAAATCCGGGACTAGCTTATGTATCAATAGGATGGTTTATCCGTTCAAACTTCAGGAATGAAATAAGAATTCTTACTTATTCCCCAATTATTATCGGGAAGACATCTTTCAAACTCAAAATGTTTTGGGCAAAACCGAACTCGGAGGCCACGTGGCCCGGAAAAATCACTTCTAACACACGGCACAGCCTTAGAGCCTTAGAGCCTCAGAGCGTGCAAGTTTCATGAAACTTTGTGCCATTAAATGAGGTCGAGACATCTTCCTCACCAGGACCGAAATCAAAAGGGCCCTCCTTTATTATGACTCGGACAAATAATTCCAGATCACAAAAAGTGTTTCCGGAAGTGACATGCCCGGATTGAGTTAAAAATGTTTACCTCAAACACTAAACGCAAAAGAAAATTGAAAGGCGTGTATCGGTCAACATTTCGTAACTTAAACACCGACACCCAAATATGAACATAGTTTCGAAAGTCGGGCATAGTGATTACGCCCTGACGGTTAAGTGTTAAAAATAAAAAAGCCAACAGTTAACTAAGCGACGCACAGGCCAAAACATTCAGTAAGGGCATGAAGGCCCACAAGATACATACATAAGCTAGGCAGGGAGGAATATCTTCACCGTCCGAGGAGTTAGCAGAGGCATCAGAAGAAGAGGGTGTCATATCGCGGAGGTCATCTAGAGTTGCTTCGGCGGATGCTACATCCACATCGACTTTTAACAACGCTGAAGGGATGTCTATAGTACGACCCTCATGAACCTCCGAGAGAGTATCTGCCCGAGTCTTTAACACAACGAAGTCTTTAATTATGTTGGCAACATTTTTGTCAGCAGCTCGGTGAAAGCCTCCAGTGCTTGGACCCGCCCTCGGGCAACTGCCCCCTTCGTTTCGACTTGAGCCGCCTTCTCTTGAAGCTCCTAATGATCGACCGTGAGATGCTAAAGAACACTCTCCCGATCAGACAAGGCCTTCTTAGCTTCCAGCCACCTTGATACAAAGGCAGTCTGTCGAGATGCGAACCCTGACATATCAGCCCGCGGGCCAAGTTCTCGGACTTCAACCTTTCTAATTCTCCGGATGCGGTAAAAGGCATTCTCTTGACCAGATCGATGGTAGAAACAGTGCTAGTATGGCCCTGCGTAAGGAAAAGAGAAGATAACATAGAGATCCTGACATAGCATAATAAGACCTTCATATAAAAAAAAACCAGTGATGTACCTGAAGAAATAGTTAGGCCAGGTGAGAGAGGGACACTTCCAAGCTAAGACTGAGTCCTTCAGTCGAAGTGGTGGAGCTGAGGGGTCGGCACCTGCATCGCCGGTCACACGCTCAGCATCTTAGGGTGTAGCGTTCCCTGGGCAAACCACCACGCTCTTGGTAGCAACATTAGAAGGCCCCCCGGTGTTCCGACTAACAATCTTCCCCTTTTTACCTTCATCCTGGTTCACCATGCCCTGAATAGTTTCTTGCCAATATTGAATGAGCCTGCAAGGAATTCCATTAATAACTGGCTGTTTTGATTCTTTGCAACAACTCGATGAATTTAGTAGATTATTTTAGGAGACCCTAATAACTATAGATTGAACCTATCCAATTTTTACAGTTGTGTCCTTACTCGGGAACCAATCCCCCCGGAGAAAGAGGCGCCGGCATCAGCCGAAGGCCTTTGTTTGCGAGAATCAGAGGCAGCGGCCTCAATATTTTCAATATTGACTAGGGCTTCCTCCCGGTAATGAACCCTCCGGGATGAAGATCCCCGAACAGGAAGGATTGCAGAAGAAAAAGTATGTGGAAGTCCAGTTATAAGAAGATGCGATTAAAAGAAAGTAACATAAGGAAAAGATTCTCTAGCTCGCCATGGCTCTTACCCCTCCAATGGTTGGCAGAAATACTCCTTTAGGTCCTCTCAACCCTGAGAGATGCGTGCAGAATGGCCATCAGTTAGCTAAAAAGGTCGGGCATAAAATCTTATTCAACTGGGACCGCTGTAAATAAGAGTAATGTACAAATTAAGTACATACGAGCAGGATTCCATTATTCCAAGAGCGGATCAGAAGACGCACGATGCAAGAAATTGGTGTGTATCATCACGAATCGATCGTACCAGTCGCGGTCATGATCATCCTCAGTACTGGTGATCAAGCCTTGAGAGCCCAAATGAATCATCCCCCCCACAGAACGTGCGAGAGGAGTATATGAGAGTCAGATGGTCCAGAGTGAAAGAGAGCCCGACTAGGTCAGCCAGATACTGAATGCATTGAACTATTCTCCAAATTTGAGGCGCTAATTAAGCGATGCAGACTCGGTAGTGGCGCCAAAAC
The DNA here is from genome assembly GCF_019175385.1 of Lycium barbarum. Classification (NCBI taxonomy): domain Eukaryota; kingdom Viridiplantae; phylum Streptophyta; class Magnoliopsida; order Solanales; family Solanaceae; genus Lycium; species Lycium barbarum. The sequence goes on along the minus strand of NC_083339.1, from coordinate 108,856,900 downwards.
ACCTCAATCATATCATGCACAAGCAGGAGAAACCGATGGTGAAAGGGTAAGTATAAATTATCGACATACCAGCAACATAGTGAGAAATGTTAGTGTCCTCAGGGGCCACAAAAATCTCAACCTCGGGTTCCCATTGGCAGTCAGTCCGAACTTGGAGACGGGTGGAACCAGTGATCAAGGAGTGTATCTCCATAACCGACCCCAATTTCTAACTGATATGAAAATCCTTCATAAAATTGAGAATTGGGGGAATGATGTCACGGTAGTCGACCCCAAGTCAATTTCTTGTGTATCGGGTGAGGAGTAGATGTCGTTTCCCTGGTCGGAAGAGGCATCAAAGGCCCTGTCTAGTCGGTCCTCTGCAGGGATAGGAGTTTGGTATTGGGAAGAAGATTTTAGACATTATCCTCTTGAGGGGAAAGAAGGCAAGAAAGGGAGAAGGGAAAAATTAGAAGCAGATGGTTGAGGTTTAAGGTAATAATGTTCTGTGGCGTTTGTGAGGGAAATTGGTGGATTAATTGGCGGTATAAATAGGGGAAGGATTAATCATAGGCCTCGATTGACGAAGCGGCATGCCTGATTCTATAACCATCATTCGCTGCCTTTAAAACGGTGCCGCCGAATGAGTGGATGAGTACATTAAATGTTGTCCTGACAATATGTCTAATCGTGAGAAAAGTGGAGACGTTTCACTAGTTTCCCGCATCAAATTCAAAAAAGACGGACTCTTCTACTTCCCGGGCTCATGTTATGGAAGACCCGGAAAGTGGGGGACTATCTGTATTGGGTCGAAGCACCCGAGGTTAATTTGTGCGACTGGATGCTCAAGTGTTCCGGGGGATCCATACAGCTAGCTTCCACTGCTACCAACTCGTGTCACGTCTACCGACCTCGATCAGAGCGTCGTATCATACACGAATGTTGGGGTCACAGAGAGGTCACATCACCCGTACTTTAGGGGTTGAAAAGTCCAACTTTGGCTTATATAATGATAGCTTAGGATAGAAGGAAGGGCATCTTGCTCACATTTTATAAACCCTATCTCTCTTTTCTCTCTAAGGCAATATAGACAAAAACATCCATTATTAATCTGTTTTTCTTGTATCATTTTCTTGTTTGTTATCTCGCATTGTGCTACACCCGTGCTCATTGCTACTCCAAACCGGGCTCATAACAGAGTTTTCAGAATTGGATACGACTCACTTGTCTTCAAACCCTATAAAAATAAATCTCTAACTGATTTTCTTATCTAGTTCGTTCTCACCGGAAAACAAATCAAGTTTTTAATTAACTAACTCTCTCTACTTATTACAAAACTGCCACTGTCACTAATCTATTTTTCAGCTAATACAAATAATCTCAAAACCCCCCTCAAGTTGGAGGTGATGTAATCACAACCAACTTGCGCAAGATGGAAGAATGTTTGATCCCAGTTAAGGCCTTTGTGAAAATAACTACTAGTTGGGAATTTGTGGAAATGTGGTGGAGGGTGATTAGTCCTGTAGTGGTTCGATATTTTTTCCGATTCGTATTTGCACTTGCCTCATTTAAAAGGAAAGTGTCCCCGGGAAGTACGGTTGTTAATCGTACCGGGAAAAAGAAAAAATATACCTCTACGTGATGGTGCTCTAAATGGACTTTATTTTTTAGAGTCGCCACTTAATTTTTATAAAATTAGGAAAACTAGTTCGGAAGGGTTCATTTAAAATGGTTAAGTTTTAAAAGAAACCAATCTGTACCAAAGTTTGGGTAAGGGTTCTGGTGATCCCCGGGGAAGGTGTTAGGCACCCCGGTATTAAGGATCTGTAAAATACGGTTGACCTACGGGTTTTAATAGTATGCCCTGTAGATATAGTTGTTTATCATAAAAACTGCTTTTGTTTATATTTTCGCATACAAGATGTGTCATTTATGCAAAAGTACTCACCTTTCAAGAAATGAAAATGGTAGAGTTTTGCCCAAAATTGGGCGTTTTGGGTTTCGGACTAGAACACCTAGGTTAAAACCCAGAGGCGTTAACCTAAGTAGAACACTACGTAAGCCCACCCGAGTTTAGAAAAGGGTTTTTTAGTTTTAAGTTTTATAAAATCATTTTTTGGCATACTATTATTATTATTATTATTATTATTATTATTATTATTATTATTATTATTATTATTATTATTATTATTATTCATATTTTATATTATTTAGATTTTTAGTCTTTTTAGTCCAATGTCAGTCCAGGGTCATTTAATCCATTTGTCCAAATTGTCCATAGGTACGGTCCCAATTTGTCTCAATGTCCATAAATTGCCAAGTCCTTTTTGTCCACAAAATTATATTTTTAAGTTTGAGAAAATGTCCATTTTTTGCCCACAAGTCCGTTTCTGTCTCAAAAAATCAATTTTACACGCCAATTATTATCAAAAATCAGTTTTGTTACTTGGAAATGATTTTTAGCAACTCTAAATTTGTGACGATTATTAAAGGGTTCCAATAAGCATAAAATAACAAATAAACAATGTAAAGTACGGAAATGGGCCTACCAAGCCCAATAGAAAAATAAAATAATGTAATTGACTTATTCCGCTCCAATTTTCTTGCTCCAATGCTAGGTTCGTCCATGGTTGAAGTCGACTCGATCTAGGAAAGTTAGTGGGCCTCGTTGAGACCCATCAACTGGTTTGGGTGGACAAGGATGCAAATGAGTATACATGATATTAGAATACACTCATAGATTAAACTAAGTACACAATTTAAAGCCTACAATAATTATTACATAGCCAAAAATAAATTACAGCGTTATTGGGCCAAGCCCATACATTATAACTAGCAGCAGTAGATAATTAGATGGTTCAAGTAAAATAGGCCTAGCATAGTAGTAACAATAAGTCAAGTATGAAAACACGGATGACAAGGCCCAAGCCCAAGCCATTCTCTCCTTAAAAAAATTTCTAAGTGTCAAGAGGTGGTACACCTGATATACTACTGGTGTACTACTCTATTTTTCTCAAATTCCTCCTAAGTATCAAAACTCTAATATACATGATATACTACTAGTATACCACTCAATCTCCTCTCAAAATTTCTAAGTATCAAGACCGTGTATACGAAATATACTCCAATGATATACGACTAATGGTGAGCAAAACCCAAATGGCATACTCTCCATATACCTGATATACACTCCTTATACGCACCATGGGAGAGCAAAACCTTAAGGCATACCCTCCCAATTCACTTAATATCCATTTTTTTTGTTAACTCAAATAGATTTTTTAGAAAGTCAAAAACCAATTCACACATTCATTCTAGGACCAGTGTTTAGGTCATTAGTTGGTTTAGGAGGAATGCAAATTCCCAGAAGCAAGCAAGCAAAGAGGATTACCCAAACAGCAACAACATGCAAAAGCCAAAAAGCCACATAGCTCAACAATTTTTAGTAATGTAACTTAGGCTAATGAGTCCCAAGGAGGGGGGGGGGGGGGGTGTTAAAATGGCTAAGGAAACAAGCAATAGCTACATCAAAAGGATGAGGGGACAAGGGAACATGAAATCAAGCACAACAAGATGGAGAGATACACAAACAAACTACCAAACACACCTTCATATTTCTATTTCCAGTTTTAAAGAGTCAGCAATCAAAGAAGGGGTAGAACTAGAGGTTAAATGACTTAGAAGTCATACCTGTCCAGTGATGAACCAATTCAAATACCAAAAACTATTTGTCAAGTCTGTTTGTTATCAACAAAGGTGTCACAGAAGCAAATTACAAATCCAGGGTCATTTTAGCTTAGTTTTAATCTCAGCAAGTTCAGAGATAGCAAGATTGGCAAGTCACAGGTTCATCAAAGCATTAGTAGGACCCCAAGATAGTTCACACTTAGTCTATTTTACAGAATTTGCACAGAAATTACATGTTACACCTTGGAAAACCTTCCGTTGGTACGCAAGTAAATGATCCAGTGAGGAGTACGAGTATACGATATTTCCATAAGTAAGAAACAACGTTTGACGACCCTAAGTAAGATTCCGAAGGAAATTGCAATAAGAGATAGGTTATGCTCCACAAAGACTAATTATAGGTTTTGGAAATGTGAAAAATTGCAGGTTTGCATTCTGGCCAGTTGCACGTAAAATGAAATACGGACCGTAAAGTGGTATACGGCCCGTAAACTGCCATGTCGTATTTTGGCTTCCAAAACTTCAACTTTGTGCCAAATGAGCAAATGGTTAAATACGACCCAAAATACGGACCGTAAACTAGTTTACGGCCCGTAAACTGTGTCCGTAAATCACCACGTCTCAGCCTGAGTTTCTGGTTCTGATAGGATTATACACGACCACGAAGGACGGTCCGTAAAATGGAATACGGACCGTAAACCAAGTTTACGACCACTGTGCTTTCTTTTAAGATCAGATTTTGGGTTATTAAATAAGGGACCAAGTTTATTATTTCATTTCCACATTTCATCCCTTCTCTCTAAAACATCTCTCTACATTTATTCCACAAGATTTCAAGGATTATTAGTCATCAACAACACAAATCAAGTGAATCAAGTGTAAGGAAACCCATTAAGATCATTCAAGTCAAGAAGATCTTATTGAAGGAAAACTAGGGTTTTTGCTCAAGTGGAGTATTTCGACCAAGGCTCGTTCCTACAATATCTAAGGTAAGATTTATGGTATATATATGTTGTTTAAGGTATTTGAGAGTTAAAATGCTTGGACATTAGATGAGTATAGAAAAATGGGTCATGAATGATGAATAATGACATTTTGAGAGATAGTTTGAATTGAACCATGATTCTTGTTGTGTTGTGATATGAATGTGTTATAAATGATGTTAAGATCATGCAAATGGGCATGTTATATGAATGGACGAAGTCGGGTGATATGACCATGAATATGGGTGAATTGGGAGCGAATTGAGAAATCTAGATAATGTGGTTAACGTAAATGATTAATGGCCATTGTTATGGTATTGTGAATGTATTGTTGACGTTTGGGAGTTGAATTACGATATGGAGGAATGTTGTATAAATAAAGGAGATGCTGTCCGATTTTCTCTAGCTTTAGCCATGTGTGCTAGTTGTCGATTCTAACGATAGTATGACTTTAATGAAGGTATAAACGCAACCGTTGAAAGAGAACGTGCAAGTGGTAAATAGTCGAACGGAAAAGGTATGTAAGGCTAACCCTTCTTTCATAAGGCATGGTTCTTTGGCCAAACATCTAAATCTTCCATAAGTCTGTGATGTCTCATAAATGATTCAATCTTCCGAGCTATTAAGCTCACGATTCTTGGTATGCTACGATTGTACTAAGTTCCTTGTATGACGAGTAAGCCTTGTTGACTCCCAATTTTGTCCCGCCTCTCCTCCGAAATACCTATTTACGCTTCTAATATTTTTTGGAAAATTAAAAAAATATATTTATATTTTACTATAATTATTAGCCTCTTATCAATACCGGCGTTTCATTATTCTATTACAGTTACTAGCTATTATTGTTATTATTATTATTATTAATTCAAATACGAGCCCAATTCACCCCAATATTTTCGGAGTAACCCAAAACAATTTTCATAGGCCACTATCCATTTTAATTCACCCCAGCCCAAAACAAATAAATATCCCAGCCCATATATTTTCAGCCCACCACATCCATTACCCGACCTGACCCGATTGGCCCATTTCCTTTTAAACAAAAGATTAAACCCCTAGGGTTTCATCTCTTCTCCTCAGCGCCTCCCTCGACCCCTGTTCTCTCTCTCTTCTCTCCTATCTTTCATCGTCACCTCTGTCTCTCCCATTTCCCCTGTTCCCCACGCTTCTGCCACCCCCACTTCGCGTTGTTCCCCACGCTCCTCTCTAACAAACCCTAGAATCGCCCTATAAATGAGGTCTTTTTGATTCATGAAAGGGGAGGCGAAAAAACCCTTTAAAAAACATATCTTGACAGATCGAAAATCTCTTGAAGAGAAGTTGTTTCAGTGGTAAAAAATTCCCCTGAAAATTGAGTGTTGAATAATTTGTTTTATCCTCTTTTGTTGCTTCTGTTACTGTTTCGCATCCGAGTCTGCGCAAACTCGGAGATTCGAAGTGTTCGGGTGTGAATCGGAGACCCTTGCAGCCTAGTTCGCTGCACCCCAAAAAGGTCAGTAATTTTCATGCCTTAGTAATTTCAGTGTTTGAATTCTGTTTTGTTTAGCTCCTATGGTTCAAGTGGTTATGCTTAGTTTATCGTCAAATCCCGTTTTAGCTTTTGGAAGTTTCATGATTAGTTCAATGATTAATAATCAGTTTGTCATGATTGGTTAGTTGCCACTGTTAGTTTGTGGTTAGTCTACGGTTTGGATTGATTGGATATCTGATCTAGTTAAGAGTATATGAGAATATACTGGTTTGAACATGTTTCCCTTGCTCCCAAATACCGAACATGTTTCCCTTGTTCCCAAATACCCAGAAACATTTCACTGAGCCTATGTTTTGTCCAGAGCCTGGTTTTATTAGTTTAATCCAATTTGTGGCTGAATATTCTTTATAGTTCAGGTATGACATAAGTTTTCCATCTCTCTCGTCATTTCTGGTTACTTGTTGTATGAATAAAGGCACGAGTACCAGCTTGTTTTTCCCTTTGTGGTTATAAAAATGATTTTCGGATATATCATTTTCTATGTGTTGGTTCCTTTTATGCTGCTTAGCATTCTTTGAGACATAATTAGCCTTTCCTCTATTTGCATTATAATCTAAGTACGCTCTTAGTGAGGTTGAGTTTGACTTGATACGAAGCATGCTATTTAGATAAGCGAGCCTAGCGAAGTATTTAGAACAAGTTGTTTTGTGGTGTGTGTAAGCATTTCTTGACTGGCTATCTTGCTCCTTGTCGAATATGTGCTCCTATTTAATTTGAAGATTATGGTGTTGGATAAATCATCATTTGGTTCGAGTGTCAAGACTGGTCTTTGAATGATTAAAACACTTCTAAAAACAAATCCCTAGTACTCTCACTCTATGTTATCCCATGAAGTGAACTGTATGTGTTTAGTCTCTTTGAGATATAATGAACCAGTTTTTTTTAGCGGTCTTCCATGCTTCTTTTTATTTTCATTAGCTCATTCCTGCCATTTTAGATCATTGTCGAAGTGTTAAGTTGGTTGCTGTATTTCTATAAAATGCTTTATTGCCGCTACTACATGCTTATTCTGGAGCCTCTGAGAATAGCTGGACAATCTCGTTTGAGAATTCTTTCTTTTCCAAAACTTTTTGTTTCATATGCATTCATCCATGAGAGGTCTTTTAAGTTATAGTATAACTACAACATGTTAAAACTAATCCACTAGGTATTAGCCTACTGAACCTTTTGCTAGTTGATTTAACTGCATGAATACTAGAACAATTATCGATTTCCTAGCTAAAATATTCTGTCTACATGTTTAACTGCCCAATTTAGTCGTTGTTGAAAATCCCCTATTCTTTCCTTTTCAAGAAAATCATGTTCAGGAGTCATTTTTTTTACTAAATTTAAGGAAAGAACTACTCTCAGTCTAAGACTAATCTGAACTTTTGGGGATGGGTATGAGTACATGGTCTAAGATTAATTTAATCTAACAGCCTTGTTCTTGGTTAGATTTCACTCGCACCAGATCAGTCCTTCCCTTTTCTCTGTTTATTAAGAATATGTTTGAATGTCATGTTTAGAACTTATTGGAATGCAAGAGTTGTGTGATGGAGATTATGTTGGTTGTTTCTCGTTTTCGTTAACAAAAATATTTGAATGAGAATGACTGTGTTTTCCATCAGAGTAAATTGAATATGTTGGAAAACCTTTCTGGGAAATTTCTCTTTTGTGGCCTAAAGTCTTTTATGTGGATTCACTTATCTAGCTAACATGAATTATGCCGATACTTGTATTGTTTCTATGCTAATCTTTATTTCACCTTCTTTTACATGTACGCTTTGAGAGCAACATGGAGTCTTCATACAAGACTCTCACCGCCGCAAGCAGTCTCGTTGGAGATTAACGTCTGTTGCCGTTAAACCCAAGACTTGACTTACATATCCAGTAACGCCTCTCATGCTCTCGAAAAATGCATCCAAACAGAATACAACAGAGAGAGGAGAAACAACGGAACTCCCCTTCTTATTGTGTCAATCGATTTTACGCTTTATATATTTCTTACAGATCTCATGACTTGCTAGCATATTTTTATTTCCTTTCATAGGCATGGTTAGTTTTAGAGTACTTCAGGTAGTTAACCTTATGGGGTAATTTAGCGATAACGGATTTAGAGTTCAAGAGATTTTGAAGTGACGCCTTAAAGAGTTCATTAATTTAATCTATTTTCATAGGTTGAGGATCTTAAGTTATTAATCTGATAGAAGTTTATCTCTAACTATACCTTGGATCAATAGCAATCTTTTGTTGATTCACCTGCGCCAACTGAAGTTCAAACAAGTAAATGTCTTTGAACATTAATAGCAAATCTTGGATAATAACTTCAATTTTTTTTTGTAAGCACCGAGCAAGCCTTTTATAAGCTAAAAGTTATTACCTTTACTCAGTTCCTCTAAATAAAGTGGCATTTTGTCCCTAATTTGTCAAACATTTTTTAAAAGGTTCAAGTTTCTGTTTAAATAATGTTCTCAACGTATGAGTCAAATTATTATGAAGTGCCATTATTTTTGTAACTCAGTTAACTATTTACTTGTGCTCAACTATGAGGTTTACTTACGTTTTCTTTATCCACTACTTTCAACTAGTCCACTAAATGCTATTATTTAAAAAATGCTCAACACACTACTTTCGTAAATTAATCAACCTAAGTGTGGCCGGATAACCGTAGTTAACGGATTCTAAAGGATGCCTAACCCCTTCCCTTTAGGATAATATAGAGCCCTTACCTGGAATCACATTGGTTAAGCAGACTATTAACGGAGGTTTAGTTTTAACTTTACCTTAGTTAACATCTAGGTGTCCTAATTCACCGTTAAATTAATTAGGTGGCGACTCCTTAAAATAAAGTAAATAGGAATCACCAAAATGTTGTACTCCGATTTAACCCGGTTAAAATGGGGTATAACAGCTTGGCGACTCTGCTGGGGACTTTAGGCTCTAACCATAACAGACTTAGGTTAATAGTTAATTTGTTGGATATTTTGTTTGTTTTGTTTTTTTTTTGCCTTTATTATTGTTTTTTCCTTATATGCTTTTGGGTGTTTTTATTTTATTCTTTATGTAAATTTTCTATGTAATATGTATGTTATTGCTTTCCTTAAATTGACATTCCGCTCATACTTCTTCCACTCCTGGAAACTCACACATATTCACACACTTAAAGCGGCTTCGCGGTTCGCGCCCGTGCACTACTAAATTACCCCTTTAGTTGGATTGATCTAGTGGATTTAGTCGATCGGCGGTGCAGTCGACGGCCACAGACTTTCCACTCCCAAGTTGTCCGCTTGGGGGAGCCCTGTGTCATAGGAAAACCACTCTTAGTCTACCTAGGTAAAGCGAAAACCAAAACCTTATAAGGACATGCATCATTTTAAACCTAGGAGGCTTAATACCCTTGGTGTATTAAGTTCATTAGACAACCCTACCAAATGTCCAAATGAATCTATGACTCTAAGTGACACTATTCACTATCTATGTGCATTATTTGAAGGACAAATTTGTGGAATATGTGGACCTAGTACTCTATAGATAAATATTTCAGGAAAACTGACATTTTGTTGCAGGTTGTCGTGGAGCATCCGATTAATGCCGGAGGGTTGAAGACAATTAAAAGAAATTAGTGGAGATGAAGTGTTAGATATCTTAGATTAACTTTGAATTGTATTATTAAACTGGCATGTAATAAATTTTTATTATTCTTGTAAATTAGTCTTAGGAAGAGTTATGGAATGATACATAAAAGACATGTTTGTCCTTCAAATGTTCGTTAGGCCTACCTCTGGCATAAAGAGGTCCCTTGCATTATAGAACGCGATGTATTATGTGCAATAATGTGTTTATGTGCAATAATATGACCTTACACTATACTTACTCGTTTTCTTTTTTCTTTTCTTGTTTTATCTTTTGTTCTTTTAAACACATTTTCAAAAAAAAAAAAAAAAAAAAAAAAAAGGTTGACTTGTGCTAAAAGGGAACTGGCGGAGCATCCATATTTCACACGGTCTAGAGCCAAGAAATCAGACTCTGACTCATCACTAATCACCTGGTTAACTAAAAAGATTCGTTCTAAAATGGAGCAAAGTTTGATCAATGCAACCACTTCATCTGAGCCATCTCTTAGTTTACTGATCACGAGTGATCCCACATCCTCTAATGAACCAGAAACACATTTGGAGATCATTGCTCGTCTGGAGCGACGAGTTGCTGAACTAAGTCACATGGTACTTCAAAATCGGTCATTTTCTCAAACTCCGCCACATATGACTCCATCTCAGGGGGTTCGTCAGACTTTGCCTATGCCACCTCCATTCCCAAATTTGGATGAACTTAACCAAGAAAACTATTTTACCACTTCTCAACCAGCTCATTCCGAAACCATTGCCCACATAGTTACTCAAAATGCTCCTCTTTTGTTTACAGCCGCCTCTTCAAAGGCTCAGTTCACACCGCCGACACATGATGTTACCAATGCGCATCAAGTTCCGCCGGTATATACTTATACCACAGCTCCACCCATGACACAAACCCAAGGACAATGTTGCACAGATGTTGATCATTATGTCGAAGTCGAAAATGAGGCAAGGGCAGTTAATGATGAAATGATAAATAGAAAGCTCAAAAGTTTGGAAGATGCCATGAGGAGTTTGCGTGGACTCGGTAGTAACCAAAGCGTGAGATATGAAGAGTTATGTGCATTTCCTGAGGTAGAATTGCCACCAGGTTACAAGATTCCAAAATTTGAGAAGTTTGATGGGTCGGGAAACCCTTTCTTCCATCTGAAGGTCTATTGTGAAAAGTTGATTGGTGTGGGGAAGAACGAAGGGATAAGAGTCAAACTATTTAATCAGAGTTTGAGTGGAAAAGCTTTGGAATGGTATTCCAAACAAGATACAACCAAATGGCGTACTTGGGATGACTTGGCAAATGCTTTTGTGGATCATTACAAGTTTCATGTTGAGATCGCTCCTGACAGAATCTCAATTACAAAGTTAAAAAAGAAGTCAACCGAATCATTCCGAGAATATGCTATACGGTGGAGGGAAGAAGCATCTAGGGTACACCCGCCCATGGAGGAAACAAAAATGGTTACTTTCTTTATTCAGGCACTAGAACCAGAGTACTATGAACGTTTGGTGACAATGGGCGGAAAAACTTTTGCGGAAGTGATCAAAGCTGGGGACATGATCGAAGATGGCATTAAGACAGGGAGAATAACAAGTCTAGCGGCATTACAGTCTACTAGTAGGGCTATACAAACTGGTGCTCTCGGAAATGGAAAGAAAAAAAAAAGGAAGCGGCAGCGGTAATGGCTCTGGGAAACACCTCATACCACCATCAACAACGCCCGCGATACCATTCTAACGCTCACCACTCACAATATTTCCAATATTCTCCACATCCATACAACCAAGCTTTGTCATCTTACCAACCTCAATCACCACAAATTTCCTACCCTGTTTACAACACACAACCAGCATATCGAGCTCCACGACCACCAACATACCCAACTCCACCATCACAATCTCATCATCCAAACAATGCATCCGCACCTCTCCCAAATAAACCGTTTCGCAATTTTACACCATTGGGAGAGCCATTGAGCGTTGTTTTTGAAAGACTGCAAGCTTCAGGCTTAGTATATCCTGTGGAAGGTAGAATTCCGGATCCACTACCTAGAAGTTTTGATCCCACTAAAACATGTGCATATCATTCGGGGGTAAAAGGCCATTCCACTGATTGCTGTTACGCATTGAAACATAAGGTTGAAGATCTTATTGAAGCAAAACAGATCATGGTCAAACAACCGGTACCAAATGTGGTTAACAATCTACTCCCGACCCATGATGGGGCCACGATAAATATGATTGGAATAGATGAAAATGATGACGATCTAGCCAAATTCATAGTGCCTGTGGATAGCGTGGAAGATCATGGTCTTGTAGCCATTGCTTCTCCGGCTATAGTGATAAGGGGTTTTGTACCTATCGAGATATTAGGAGCTTCATCAACACCTGTGGAAGTAGTTCAAGCACCAAATCAGTTACCAGTGCTCGATACCAAAGCCGTCCCATGGAATTATCAACAAGCTGTGATGGAATGTCGAGAAAAGGAAACGATCACTGACAAGACTAAGACGTCAGGAATGACCAGGTCCGGAAGGTGCTATACCCCGGAAGAACTAGCTAGATTGAGGCAAACTAAAGAAAGCAATGTGCCTCCCAAAAGGGTTGTGACAGAAGCCGAGGCAGAAGACTTTTTAAGAAAAATTAAGGCCAGCGAATACTCAGTTGTGGATCAGTTGAAAAAAACCAATGCCCAGATTCCTATCCTCTCTTTGCTTTTGAGTTCGGATGTACACAGAAATGCACTCTTGAAAATTTTGAGTGAAGCATATGTTCCAAGCGAAACAACTAGTGAGACGCTAGCTGGGATAGTTGGGCGCGTGCTTGACAGTCATCGAATTAGCTTCGATAATGAAGAACTGCCACCAGAGGGATGTAGTCACAACAAAGCACTCCATATAACTGTCAAGTGTCGTAACATGTTTGTGTCTAAGGTGTTGATTGATGGGGGCTCTGGACTTAACATTTGTCCACTAACAAGTCTGAAGAAGATCGGATATAATATTAGTGAACTCAAGACAAGTGATATGAATATTCGAGCATTTGATGGGGCTCAAAGGCGTCCTATTGGAGAAATAGAGCTGAACGTGCTGATTAGACCTGTTGAGTTCATTATGGATTTTCAAGTACTTGATATCTCCACGACATACAACATGTTGTTAGGAAGGCCGTGGATCCATATGGCTGGAGCTGTTGTCACACCCCATTTTAACCGGGTTGATTTAGGGAGTATGACGTATTGGTGATTCCTATTTGTTTGTTTTAAGGAGTCGCCACCTAATTAATTTAACGATGAATTAGGACATCTAAATGTTAACTAAGGTAAAGTTGAAACTAAACCTCTGTTAATAGTCTGCTTAACCAGTGTGATTCTAGGTAAGGGCTCTATATTATCCTAAAGGGAAGGGATTAGGCATCCTTTAGGATCCGTTAACTTACGGTTATCCGACCAACTTAGGTTAATTAATTAAATTAAATGTAGGATTAAATTTAAAAAAAAATGACTTTAAAATATTGCTAAAGTTTTGAGAAGAAAATCATGTTAATAAAAAATAAGATTTAGAGAAAAAGGATAATAATTTGTGTAAAGGAACTTTAAACGCCATTTTTTATGAAACTTGTAAATATTGTTAAGACTTTAAATGAAAGTGATGATGATATTGTTTGAATTAATACTTGTAGAAAACATAATGGCGTGCATAAAAGAAGATCCTAAATATGGAATGAGACTAAAAATATTGATGAAACCTTAAATGAAAAAAAGATAATATTTAATAAGATTTGTAGGAAATATGATAGCGTGTATGATAAGATAATATGATAATTTGCAATAAAACTTACAAGCATTGTTAAGATAAAATGTCATTTAAAGAAGATTTATAAATGTGGCTAAATTTTAAAATAGAATGCTGTTTAATATAAGTTTTTTTTTTTTATATAAAACATGATAATTTACCCATAAATAATAGCTATTGAGAAGAGATTTGACAGTTTTGCCCTTTAAATAAATCGTATTATTGGATTATAGCAATGTAAGAAAATCTAAGCTTATAAACAGGATTTCAAACGGAAGTGAATTTTCTTATTAATCATACCTAGTTAAAAATATGCATGATTAATTCCAAATTTGAAGAATTTATCTATAAAGTATACTTGAGCTTATATTCGCGTATTAATGCTGTTTTGAAATATCTATAACAGTAAGAATAAAATATAATTTTTCTTTACTTAAAATATATAGTCGTGCCGTTTTGCAAATCAATTATTCTCAATAAAATAAATATACCTTATAAATAATTTAATATGAGAAGAGGGGGAAATAAACTTATCGACTGTTAACCTTCTTTAAACTAACCAGCCACTACTAAACTTACTAATTTCCCTAAAAAAAAGTTCAACCAAATCCATACAAAAGAACAAAATGTTAGTCATGTGATACTAAATAAATACATAAAGGAATAGAATAGAGGGGTAAATGAGTTGAGTGGGCTCAGCCCATTTGGACGGCAGAGCTGCTGCTATTGGGCTTTGGCCCAGTAGATTTCATTTTGCTGTGGATGGATTGAATGACGAACGACTCGGAGAAATTAAGTTGGGTTTTTAACCCAACATCAAATGCGGCAGGGAGACGAGTCCCTCGGGCTCATACGCGAGGTTTATGCAAAGAAACGAGAGAAAAAGAGTTAGTACATAACCAATAAATAAGGCTAAACATATGAATATGAGCTCAAAAACAGATCAGTAGATTGTGCATATACTATGTATATTTAAGTGTATCTCATTCATAAACATACTTCAACGAGATATACTTGCAACATATGCAGAATTCTAACGAGATGTATACCGACATTATGGAATATATATAGAGCTTAACTAATGCGTATTCACTCATTCCTTCGAAAAAAGACTTCAAGATACTTCAAACACACAACAAATACCCCACTGCTTGTGTTCTACAACACGAGCAGCATAAAGAGAAGAGGAAAAAATATACAAACTGGGTGTGCCTGAATTCAGTCTAAACAAATCTGACATTGGTTATACAGGTTAAAGAAAACTCAACTAATAGTAAATTCATGAAGCAACATGGAATTGTGTAAGGTAAGAATAGTTTTTAACAACTCAACTCCAATCTACACATTTTAAAAACTGCTTTCTAGTATGTTAAGAATCCCAAAGATGTTCTATTCCAGTTAAGTAAAATTAGTTCACATGGATGGACCTTGATCTTTCATTTGTCCAATCTGAATACCTTTAACTAATTTAAGAAGAACACAAAGACTAGGCTAATCAATACTGAAAACAAATTACCATAAGGCTACACAGTTGAAGTATTTCAGGCATTATTTCAAGATATACAAAAGGCAACTTCACAAAAGGGGACACAACATTCAACAACATCAACCCGATATACAAAGGTTCATATTCAACTTGGCATATACCAGATGCTTGAAAAAACAGCAGAACCTAAGTGAATAAAAAAAAGAAACAAACAAACTCACAGATAAATTTAAAGTTTCAGAGGAATCTGAATAATGATCAGCTTCAATTAAGACTCAAGGAACATTAAGAGACTCAGAGGGATCTGGACAGAAACTAGGATCAAACCTACATAAGTGACATGCCATTTAGGAGCTTTAAGAAATTTTAAAAGATCTGAATCGACTCATAACCAAATAAACTAAAGAATTCGTGAGATACCTTCCAAGTTTTTAATATTTAATAAGTAAAGTGAAAACAGAAATGCATTTTTTATATGAATGATCCTCGCATATTCTCATGGTTAGGCAAAATTTTGAACAGGGATTTAATCATGTTCAAGTAAATTAGCATATCTCAAGAGTTTAGTCATGTCATTTCACACAATCTTACATAAACAGTAGCTGAACATATCAGTATTCAAACTAACACATGCTTTGAGTTAATTCTTCAATATGATAACTGAAGGAAACCATTGGGATTTAAAACATCTTTTAATAAATAAGAACTGATGGTTTGGATCATTCATGTCAAACGAATTGAGGGAGAAGAAGGGAGCATAGACAACAGGACCAGTTTATTATAGTCTCTCATTACGATGGACTCCTGATAAGCATGTAACCAAGACAGAAATATATCGTATTTATACTGGTTTAAACATGGATCAACATATATCTCGATTTGAATCTGGAACGACTAAGTTCATGACATATTAATCAAGCTGAGTAAAAAAAATGAGAGTTAAGCTAAACTAACTAAGACGATCACAATAATCTTTATTTTTCAAACTAAACAATTCCTATAATTTTACAATACTCTAATTCAAACAGCAATCCAGACAGGCAGTAAATATACACTAATCACATACTAACAATATGCCAAACATAGATTAAGATGAAATTTTAAGGATAGAAACTAGGGATTACTCTGACCTTTTCTAGGTGCAGCGAAATGAGTACGGCGCCTTCGATTCATGCTTGAACACTTCAAATTCGATGTCGCGAGACTCGAATTCGCGACAAACGCAGAGTAGACGAAAAAAATTGTTTAAATATTTTTTTGATTCGATGTTTTCGGGATATTGTGACAGCTAAAAGAAATTACTTTTCAAAGGATTCCTTGAACCGAAAATCAGTTATTGAGGAAACTTTCAGAATCAAGGATTTCGTTCTTTTGGGGGGTTTTCTCGATTTTAAGGTTTCAATCCTTGGGGGGCTTCCTGAATCCCCAAAATCCTCCCTTTTATCGATGAATCAACCCCATTTTATAGGGTTTTGGGTTCAAGACAAAAATGGCGAAAGGAACAGAGGGAGAAGTAACGTGGTGATGTCAGAGCACGTGGGGGGTATGGGTGTGGTGGAGATGATGGTCACGTGGTGCCAGAGGTATGGGTGCAGGATGGGGGTCACGTGGTGAGGATGGAGTGGAACAGAGGGATGGCAGAGGAGCGACACGATGAAGTGGAATGGCAGTGAGGAGTGGAGATGTCGGGCGTGAGTGGAGATGATGGATATGGGTGTGATGATGTCGGAAAAGTAGTGGGGGTAACGTGGGGGGAAGAGGGTTGACGATGAACGAGAGGAGCGGGTGGTGTGAGAATTAGTGGCAGTGGGGTGTGTGTGCCCGGCGGCTAGGTTTTAGGAGGGTTAAGGGAAAGGGAAGGGATGAAGGAAAGGAGCGGCGGGCGAAAAAGGGAGGAGGGGAAGGGGGAGCCGCGGCGGAGATGAGAGGAAAGAGGGGAGAGGAGGCGGAGACGAGGAGGTGACGATGAAGAGGGAGGCGGAGGAAGGTGGGAAAGAAATGAGGGGAAACCCTAAAAGGGTTCCCCTTATTTTCACTGAAATGGGTCAGACCCGGTTCGTTTACGGACCGGGTCAATTTTTAGACCGGGTATTAAAAGAATGGGCTAACGAATTAAAACACGGACTGGTCTAAAAATTAAGGTAAAAATATAGGCTGGTTAAAAAATATTTATGAATTGATTGGACTTTGATTTGGAATCCGATAAATCAAAATACGGACTGAGTGCGAGAAATAGTTTGGCTTCTAAATTTAAATAAAATATCTGTTTAAATAACTTGTGTTAAATATTTCTCAATACAAAATATGCAATCTTCAACGCTCGGATAAGAAAAAATGGCGTTGTACTAGCCGTGCAATAATATTCCGAAAATCCACAGTAAGATAAATACTATTATTTAATTATACAAAGATAAATGCGACGTGTGTGCGTAAGCTGGTAAAAATACTGAAATGATAAAAATTGTGAATAATAATAATAATAATAATAATAATAATAATAAAAATACGGTAAATAATAATAATTGATAGAATGATACAATAGCGGTATTGATAAGAGGCTAATAATTATAGAAAACATAATATATATTTTTTTATTTTTTCCAAAAATATTAGAAGCTTAAAAATAGGTATTTTGGCAGAGAGACGGGACAAAATTGGGTGTCAACAGCTGTGCCATCTACTTTGCACCAGACTGTCAAATTTGAGTGGGATCAACAACAAATATGCATACACGGGGAATGTGACACGTCTATCTATCGAGAGAATTCTATCCCATTCATTGAGGCAACATGAGGGTTTGATGGAAAAACTTACCATGCTTGGGAGGTTGTGAATGTTACTAGAGTGGGTGAAGTGTGTCAAACTCAAGAATCAAAAAGGTCATGCGCCGCAATCATGGTTGTAAAGGAAATGCTGAAAAATGGGTACCAACCTGGACTTGGGTTAAGGAAGACATTAAATGGGCGGGTTGAGCCTGTAGTTCTCCCTGCACAACAGTTCACATTTGGTTTGGGATATGAACTAACTGAGGAAGAAGCAAAGAAAGCACGAAAGAATAAAGGAAAGGATATTTTCTTGCCAAAACCCATTCCTACCATTGATCAAACTTTCTCAAAACCTGCCATCTCCAAAACTTCAGATCTGACTGTTGAAGTTGCCTATGATGATATTGTGGAAGGGATCAAGAACTTGTTCGTGGAAGATGAAGATGATCATGCTGTGGTAATCGAAGACATTATTGAAACACCGACCTTATGGGCTGCCGATCCGGGACCTGAGTTGAAGAATTGGATTTGCATCTCAGCCCCGGTTCGCCGGGAGTTTCAGTAATTTAAGTTTAAATTTCCTTTTGTAATAGGCCGGAGGCATAAGCTAGAACCTTTGTTTTTTTGTCATGTCGCCTCTATGTTTTGGTACGACCTTTCTAAGTTGTGGGTAACGAACTACGTCTGGCCTGATTCCTTTGGGATACGTAGGCAACCCAAGGCGGGTTCGGCCCTTCTATTTTAAAATTTCAAAATCTTTGGTTTGTTCAACCATTTTAGTCCCTACAAGATACATAAGGGTTTTTGTATAAGTTTTTGGTCTTCCCATCGTTTAAATTCATGTGTCCTAATGTCTTGAAACTGAGACAAATTTTTGAAATCGGTCAAATCGCTTTCAAAAATTTTCATTACAACTTTCTCACTTTTCAATTGTTTAGAACTGTGCGCCTCCAGGACTGGAAACTGGGGAAATTTTCGTAGAAGTAGCACAAAGTGGTCTTAAATGTTCAACAACTTTAAATAAAGTTCATCCATGTCTTTCTAAAATGTTGATAAGTTCGAATTCGAGTCTTCACAATCATTTTTAGAGCCACTAAGTATTTCTCTTCGAAGTCATCCAAGTCTCGTTACTTTTACTTTCAAAATACACTTTTTATTACTTATAACTGAAACTCCTTGGCAAAGCAAAATATGTGGTGAAGCATCGAAGAACGTGGACGCGACTGAGACAAGAATCAATTCAAGGACCAAGTTCCCCAACAAGCATAAGTCAACCAATTTTCTTTTAAACTCACAATTTTTCTTTGATGAGACAGGTTTCAATTAGCATAGATATGGAGCATATTTGACTCTTCCTCAAATTTTAGTTATGGACGTGAACAAAGAGTTAGCTTTCTGTAAAAAAGGAAAATATTCTTCAATGTGGATGTAAATTTAGCTTGCGCTAAACGGTGGATGTTGCTCCATTCTTCATGAAATTTTGATCGCAACAGTGGACACAAATTTATTTTCTCAACCAAGGGCTGTGAGCGTAATTCTTTCAAACCCAGCTACTTACATATTCTTACCGCTAATGGTCGTTTTAGCTCGTGGCATTTCTCGATGGATCAAGGACACATAATCGTGGAGTTAACCTTCTTCAAAGTGGATACGGACATGGTCACCTGATTATCGGTTTAAATCCTTCAACTTTATCATCATTTCATACATATTTATTTATTTCAAGTCGCTAACAAGTTCTTTTTTAGAATGTGGTATTTAATGAGATGACAGGATCGAAATCTTGCATCATATGTTAAATCGTGGGGACGATTGTAGATTTAACTTACGTCACAACAGGATGTGAATTTGGATGTGGAATTATATCTCTTCACAAATAGTTTTGTGGATGTGGACAGAAACGTGGATATACATTTCTACATTACAAATTGTGAGAGCGGACATGGATTTATATCGCAATTATAAACATTGTGGATATTGTAGACGTCGAAGTGGATTTATCTTTTTACATTATAAATGTTGTGGACGTGGACGTGGACGTGGATTTATCTTTCTCGCATTATACAATTTGTGAAAGTGGACGTGGATTTAAATTTCCATGCTACGAATCTTGTGGACATGGACATGAAGTTCTACATTATAAAATTTGTAGAAGTGGATGTGGATTTATATTTTTACCGTGGATGTGGATGTGGACGTGGAAGTGGATTTATATTTCTTACATTATAAAATTTTGTGGAAGTGGACGTGGATTTATTTTCTGCATTGTGGATATTGTGGACGTGGAAGTGGATTTATCTTTTACATTATGAACATTGTGGACGTGGACGTGGATTTATCTTTCTTGCATTATAAATTTTGTGAAAGTAGACGTGGATTTATCATTTTTCGCACGAATGACTTCGTGGATGTGGACGTGGATTTATATTTTTACACTATGAAATTTGTGGAAGTGGACGTGGATTTATTTTCTGCATTGTGGATATTGTGGACGTGGAAGTGGATTTATCTTTTTACATTATAAACATTGTGGACGTGGACGTGGACGTGGATTTATCTTTCTTGCATTACAAAATTTGTGGAAGTGGATGTGGATTTATATTTTTTGTACCGTGGAAGTGGATATGAATTTATATTTTTGTACCGTGGAAGTGGATGTGGATTTATATTTTTGTACCACGAAAGTGGACGTGGATTTATATTTTTGTACCACGAAAGTGGACGTGGATTTACATTTCGTACCGTGGAAGTGGACGTGGATTTATATTTTTGTACCGTGGAAGTGGATGTGGATTTATTTTTTTTGTACAGTGGAAGTGGATGTGGATTTATATTTTTTGTACCACGAAAGTGGACGTGGATTTATATTTTTGTACCACGAAAGTGGACGTGGATTTACATTTTGTACCGTGGAAGTGGACGTGGATTTATATTTTTGTACCGTGAAAGTGGATGTGGATTTATATTTTTTGCACAGTGGAAGTGGATGTAGATTTATATTTTTGTACAGTGGAAGTGGATGTGGATTTATATTTTGTACAGTGGAAGTGGATATGGATTTATATTTTTGTACAGTGGAAGTGGATGTGGATTTATATTTTTGTACAGTGGAAGTGGACGTGGATTTATAGTTTGTACCGTGGAAGTGGATGTGGATTTATATTTCGTTAAAGTGGATATCAATGCCGACTTAATTTCTTCTTCAAGTGGAAGCCATAAATTTAATTCATCTCTAAAGTATGTTGTGGATTCAACTTTCAAAACATGGGTTACAAGTGTAAACTTCTCCAACCCTGTCTTATTTACACATATATTTCTTTATTGCTAACAATTGTTTTTAGCTTGTGGCTTTTGACAATATTAAAGTTGGCATCACACATCAACTCGTGGAACTATTTCTTCGGCAGCGAATTGGGGCAATTGGTTGAGAAGGATAATCAGACTTCCCGACACGGGTCAAGGATCTACCTCGAACACTCGTCTCCAATCACAAGTATTCTACTTGCATTCCAGCAATTCAATTTTCAGAATTCTCAAGTTCTATCATAATACCTAGTGTCATAATAATTCGACACTGGGACAATATTTTGCAAGATTCGCGCCAATCGGGATTCGTTAGTCATAAGGTGTCGTAGTTATCCCAGAACTACACTCGGCCTGATTCTCGTGCAGCCCGAGATATGTAGGCAACTCGAAGACCGAAGTTCGGCCATAATCCTCTCAAATTTCCTTTAGCCAGGACAAAATAGGCTACTGAGTCAACGTCTTTGCCCGAAAATTCTTTTCATCATTACCGGGAAAAGAGGGACAAGTTGTTGACACCCAATTTTGTCCCGCCTCTCCTCCGAAATACCTATTTACGCTTCTAATATTTTTTGGAAAATTAAAATAATATATTTATATTTTACTATAATTATTAGCCTCTTATCAATACCGGCGCTTCATTATTCTATTACAGTTACTAGCTATTATTGTTATTATTATTATTATAAATTCAAATACGAGCCCAATTCACCCCAATATTTTCGGAGTAACCCAAAACAATTTTCATAGGCCACTATCCATTTTAATTCACCCCAGCCAAAAAAAAATAAAAATATCCCAGCCCATATATTTTCAGCCCACCACATCCAATACCCGACCTGACCCGATTGGCCCATTTCCTTTTAAACAAAAGATAAAACCCCTAGGGTTTCATCTCTTCTCCTCAGCGCCTCCCTCGACCCCTGTTCTCTCTCTCTTCTCTCCTCTCTTTCATCGTCACCTCTGTCTCTCCCATTTCCACTGTTCCCCACGCTTCTGCCACCCCCACTTCGCGTTGTTCCCCACGCTCCTCTCTAACAAACCCTAGAATCGCCCTATGAATGAGGTCTTTTTGATTCATGAAAGGGGAGGCGAAAAAACCCTCTAAAAAACATATCTTGACAGATCGAAAATCTCTTGAAGAGAAATTGTTTCAGTGGTCAAAAATTCCCCTGAAAATTGAGTGTTGAATCATTTGTTTTATCCTCTTTTGTTGCTTCTGTTACTGTTTCGCATCCGAGTCTGCGCAAACTCGGAGATTCGAAGTGTTCGGGTGTGAATCGGAGACCCTCGCAGCCTAGTTCGCGGCACCCCAAAAAGGTCAGTAATTTTCATGCCTTAGTAATTTCAGTGTTTGAATTCTGTTTTGTTTAGCTCCTATGGTTCAAGTGGTTATGCTTAGTTTATCGTCAAATCCCGCTTTAGCTTTTGGAAGTTTCGTGATTTGTTCAATGATTAATAATCAGCTTGTCGTGATTGGTTAGTTGCAACTGTTAGTTTGTGGTTAGTCTACGGTTTGGATTGATTGGATATCTGATCTAGTTAAGAGTATAAGAGAATATACTGGTTTGAACATGTTTCCCTTGCTCCCAAATACCAAACATGTTTCCCTTGTTCCCAAATACCCAGAAACATTTCACTGAGCCTATGTTTTGTCCGGAGCCTGGTTTTATTAGTTTAATCCAATTTATGGCTGAATATTCTTTATAGTTCAAGTAGGACATAAGTTTTCCATCTCTCTCGTCATTTCTGGTTACTTGTTGTATGAATAAAGGCACAAGTACCAACTTGTTTTTCCCTTTGTGGTTATAAAAATGATTTTCGGATATATCATTTTCTATGTGTTGGTTCCTTTTATGTTGCTTAGCATTCTTTGAGACATAATTAGCCTTTCCTCTATTTACATTATAATCTAAGTACGCTCTTAGTGAGGTTGAGTTTGACTTGATACGAAGCATGCTATTTAGATAAGCGAGCCTAGCGAAGTATTTAGAACAAGTTGTTTTGTGGTGTGTGTAAGCATTTCTTGACTGGCTGTCTTGCTCCTTGTCGAATATGTGCTCCTATTTAATTTGAAGATTATGGTGTTGGATAAATCATCATTTGGTTCGAGTGTCAAGACTGGTCTTTGAATGATTAAAACACTTCTAAAAACAAATCCCTAGTACTCTCACTCTATGTTATCCCATGAAGTGAAATGTATGTGTTTAGTCTCTTTGAGATATAATGAACCAGTTTTTTTTTAGCGGTCTTCGATGCTTCTTTTTATTTTCATTAGCTCATTCCTGCCATTTTAGATCATTGTTGAAGTGTTAAGTTGGCTGCTGTATTTCTATAAAATGCTTTATTGCCGCTACTACATGCTTATTCTGGAGCCTCTGAGAATAGCTGGACAATCTCGTTTGAGAATTCTTTCTTTTCCAAAACTTTTTGTTTCATATGCATTCATCCATGAGAGGTCTTTTAAGTTATAGTATAACTACAACATGTTAAAACTAATCCACTAGGTATTAGCCTACTGAACCTTTTGCTAGTTGATTTAACTGCATGAATACTAGAACAATTATCGATTTCCTAGCTAAAATATTCTGTCTACATGTTTAACTGCCCAATTTAGTCGTTGTTGAAAATCCCCTATTCTTTCCTTTTCAAGTAAATCATGTTCAGGAGTCCTTTTTTTTACTATGTTTAAGGAAAGAACTACTCTCAGTCTAAGACTAATCTGAACTTTTGGGGATGGGTATGAGTACATGGTCTAAGATTAATTTAATCTAACAGCCTTGTTCTTGGTTAGATTTCACTCTCACCAGATCAGTCCTTCCCTTTTCTCTGTTTATTAAGAATATGTTTGTACGTCATGTTTAGAACTTATTGGAGTGCAAGAGTTGTGTGATGGAGATTATGTTGGTTGTTTCTCTTTTTCGTTAACAAAAAAATTTGAATGAGAATGACTGTGTTTTCCATCAGAGTAAATTGAATATGTTGGAAAACTTTTCTGGGAAATTTCTCTTTTGTGGCCTAAAGTCTTTTATGTGGATTCACTTATCTAGCTAACATGAATTATGCCGATACTTGTATTATTTCTATGCTAATCGTTATTTCACCTTCTTTTACATGTACGCTTTGAGAGCAACATGGAGTCTTCATACAAGACTCTCACCGCCGCAAGCAGTCTCGTTGGAGATTAACGTCTGTTGCCGTTAAACCCAAGACTTGACTTACATCTCCAGTAACGCCTCTCATGCTCTCGAAAAATGCATCCAAACCGAATACAACAGAGAGAGGAGAAACAACGGAACTCCCCTTCTTATTGTGTCAATCGATTTTACGCTTTATATATTTCTTACAGATCTCATGACTTGCTAGCATATTTTTATTTCCTTTCATAGGCATGGTTAGTTTTAGAGTACTTCAGGTAGTTAACCTTATGGGGGTAATTTAGAGATAACGGATATAGAGTTCAAGAGATTTTGAAGTGACGCCTTAAAGAGTTCATTAATTTAATCTATTTTCATAGGTTGAGGATCTTAAGTTATTAATCTGATAGAAGTTTATCTCTAACTATACCTTGGATCAATAGCAATCTTTTATTGATTCACCTGCCCCAACTGAAGTTCAAACAAGTAAATGTCTTTGAGCATTAATAGCAAATCTTGGATAATAACTTCATTTTTTTTTGTAAGCACCGAGCAAGCCTTTTATAAGCTAAAAGTTATTACCTTTACTCAGTTCCTCTAAATAAAGTGGCATTTTGTCCCTAATTTGTCAAACATTTTTTAAAAGGTTCAAGTTTCTGTTTAAATAATGTTCTCAACGTATGAGTCAAATTATTATGAAGTGCCATTATTTTTGTAACTCAGTTAACTATTTACTTGTGCTCAACTATGAGGTTTACTTACGTTTTCTTTATCCACTTCTTTCAACTAGTCCACTAAATGCTATTATTTAAAAAATGCTCAACACACTACTTTCGTAAATTAATCAACCTAAGTGTGGCCGGATAACCATAGTTAACGGATTCTAAAGGATGCCTAACCCCTTCCCTTTAGGATAATATAGAGCCCTTACCTGGAATCACATTGGTTAAGCAGACTATTAACGGAGGTTTAGTTTTAACTTTACCTTAGTTAACATCTAGGTGTCCTAATTAACCGTTAAATTAATTAGGTGGCGACTCCTTAAAATAAAGTAAATAGGAATCACCAAAATGTTGTACTCCGATTTAACCCGGTTAAAATGGGGTATAACAAGCCTATAAAGATAAGTGTGATGAATGATGATAATAGTGACAATGATATTGATGACGACTATAATGGTAATAACAATGATGATAACGATGACGATGATAATAGTAATGATAATAGTAAAGATGCTTATGAGCTATATGTATGTATGCCCTTGGATGGCTACTATGAAACACCGAGCTTATATGGCCGGGTAGTATATGTATAGATGTATATGTATGTATGTTTACGTAACGCGCGCACACCACTGCTGTTGGGTACGGATAACACTGAGCCTTGGTAGGGCCAGGTATGTGTAACACTGAGCCTTGATTGGCCAGGTATGTATGACCACCGAGCCTAGCTATGGCCGGGTACGTGAAACACCGAACCTTCGGGGTCGGGTATGTTATGTAAATGCTATGTATATGATATGATTATGTATAGGATATGAATACGAATATGATATGACTATGTATATGAATGTGAATAAGGGCATGTATACGAATACGAGTACAAATATGGTACGGGTACTATTATGAATACGGATAATGATGTATGTACACAAAAACGTATTAGACATGGAAAGTTCCTAAGAAAGGAAAGCAAGTGCATATGACGATGATATTGCCATCTCCCATTCGATGCTATTTCTTATGTTGCTATCTATGCTTCTATATTGATATTGATCATGCTTTACATACTCAGTACATTCTTCGTACTGATGTCCTTTTGTTTGTGGACGCTGCGTCATGCCCGCAGGTGCACAGGGAGACAGGCTCGATCCATAGTTGCTTACTCAGAGATTACATAGCAGAGCTCCATTTCATTCGGAGCCATAGCTTTTGGGTACTTATTCTTTTGTGTATATAATTATGGGCATAGCGGGGTCCTGTCCCGCTCATGTGATATGTTATACTCTTTCTAGAGGCTCGTAGTCACATGTATATGGTTAGATATGTCTGGCCTTGTCGACCTATATTTTGTATATCATTTTGATAGCCTTGTCAGCTCATGTACGTTGATGTGGCATAGATGCCAATCATTATATAAAGGCATTGTCGTCCAATGGGACTAGTATGATGAACGAATAGATTCATATGTTTAATTGTATGGCTCACCTAGATGTAAGCATAAGTGTAAGCCAAGGGGCGCCCGGGTGGGCTAGCACCGAGCGTTCGTCGCGGCCCTCTAGACGGGTCGTGACATTACACAGGTAGCAAGTAGAGGTTTCAGATAGCATAGGTAGGGACATGAGACTGTCCTAGTTCCAAAACATCATTTTAAACATGTCATAGCAGAAAAACTAAAAAGGGAGGGCTGAGAGGTCATGTATGTGAGCCACAGAAGTCCACAAGCAAGTTACAGAGTCAAATGCCAATAGGCAAATACTACTTTTTTGCCCTTTCAAAGCATTTTTAGTTTCAATTTTTTGACATTACACTAGGTTCAGCAAATTTCAATCTTAACAAGTTCATAATAGGATGAAGGGAACATAATACTATCCTAGGATCATTGATGATATATTGCTGATTAGCATAGTCCAAACAATAGACAAAGACAAGAGGGGAGATATACAATTCACAAACTTGTGTCAAAACAAAGTGAGGAGACAAGCAATTCTAACCCGGGGAGGGGGGTGGGGGTGGGGGGTCATACATGATTTTATACTACCTTTAGACTTAGTTCTTTTGAAACTTCCTATATACTTAAACTCCCCAAATGTTGTTGATTCTCAAACCTAGGATCCAGAGACTTAATTTTTTTGTAAAAGAATACAGATCATAAAAAAAAAAAATCAGAGGACTTTGGACACAAGACAAGTAGAAGGACAAGAGCAAATTCACTACAACTTCACAGGTAGCAACTATCAGTCCCAACAAACTAATTTGGACCTATTTTCAAATTTTAAACATAATTTAGACTCCTAAATCTTTTAATCTCCTGACTCAACTTGATAAAGCACATGTTATAGGCTAAGGGTCATCTTCAGCCTATTTTGACATTAAACTCTCAAAATCTTCAAACAAAACCAAAATGTAGAGCCACACAAAATCTCAGAATCTCATAATGATAACATACATATAATCTTACTCTCAAAGTTTAAACAAAGAGGTCTTATACAAGTATGGGATCAAACAGAGATTGCAATGGGTAATCAACAAGTCCACAATGAGATGAAGGGAGCATGGTACTACCCTAGGTGCAAATATGATTCAAATATAGTCATATCAAGTCACTAGTGACATGAAACATATACTAGAACAGTTGTAAGTCCATGGAAGTCTAAGACATAACTAGAAAAGGCTCATACTACCTATCTTAGGTCAAACAAAAGAGGGTCAAGCAGGTTCTAGCTCAAATAGGTAGGTAAGAGCAGGAATCACATATAGGAGGATCTCAAAAATAAACAAATTACAAGATGGACACAAGTAATGCAAGTGTTGTAAGTACAACAGGTTTACAGGTTCTAAATCTTACAAGTTGGTCCAAGTATCAATCTAAGATGTCCTATCCAGTTGATCAGGTTTAGCCATGACACAAAGGAAAAACCTCAAGATGTTGTTCTAGTCACACATTGACTCCCACTAGTCACCTAAGTTCATTCTAAGGCCAGACTTATCTGAAAATCACTTAAGTATTTCAAAAAGAGTTTTATATAAAAAAAATGGAATTTAGACTAAACTCCAATTACTAACAGTAAATATGAGAATATAAGCTAGCTTTCAAGATTTTACACAGTTTTAGATGATAAACAATGTTCAACCTATAAATCCAAAGTAAACTTATTTAAGACTTACTCACAAAACGAATCAACAAGCTTAAAAAATGAGCTAATGTAAGCACAATGATATTGTGGAGACTCAGACCCCATAGAACCACAACCAAACAACCACAAAATGAGGGAATAACACCCCCGCCCCTTTGAGACTAACATCTGAAGTTATGAACTAAAATCCAAAACAAACATCTACTTCATTTTAACCTTGGATCTACTAGTTAACACTTAAAAATCCTTCTAACTTCATTATAAGAATATTATAACACAACAGCTTTACCAGACCAACACACAAACTACTAAGCAACCTTTATGCAAACATGAACTACATTAATATACAAATAAATAAAACTCTATAAAGCAGCTACTAGACAACTTTTATACTAGCATGAATAGCATTAATACATGTATACAAACTACATTCTCTAAGAACAGTAAATCAAAACCATTTTTAATCAAATCTAATCAAGTTAAAGCATAAAATGTACTAAAGTAGTTTCAACAAAACTGGGGATGTTCAAGAAATCACAGAACAAAAATAGAGCAGTCACTAAGATGGAAGAATAACTCCCAATCCCTTAAGATCAACTAATGAGGCAGTGAGCAAGGACCTAAGCTAACACTTAACTCATTCTTTACTTGTTTGAGCCTTAATACCTTAGCAACTAACACTTAACAACTGTTAAACTTCGTTACAACTGTTATTATAACATGATAGACTTAAAATTTCAGAGAAGCAGTAAATAACAACTAGAACCAGTATCTGTTTCTTCTTAACTTGTTATAGCCTTATTACCTAATAATTGACTCTTAAATCCTTTTAGGCTACATTATACTATCATTACAACATAGCAGCCTTAAATTTTCAATAAAACAGTAACCACACAGCTCTTGCATTAACATAAACAGTGTTATTTCAGGTATACAAGCGACATTCTAAAAGAATCACAACTTAAAACAACTCATGAACAAGATAATGCATCGAATAGACTGAAATAGAAAAAGAATGCACTAGAATAGGATAAAACCTTTTTATAGGGCAATCAAAAGATCAAATCGGAGAAATTGGATCACAACTTCAACATCAACACCAAAGATTCTTTAAAAGCAGCCTTTGCTTTTGAATTTTTTCTAATATATTGTAGTAGATTTATGGATAATATATGTATAATATTGATATATTGTAGTAATTTCAGTAGTATATCTATAGTATACTTGATATCTTAATAGGATTTTAGTAATGAGAATTTAGGACCCCTTTTCAATTCTTAAAAGATTTTTCGGAAAAAAGCCCCCCTTCAAATGGCAACACACTCTTCTATTTATAGCACAAAAAAATGATGCTAGGGATAGAAATGGGAAGATTTAGGTCCCTTAACCGAATTTCTCCCCAATTCCAAAAACCCTATCCTAAACAAATTCAAATTTTGTGAAGGACAAAATGCATTTTCAACACATTTGTACCAATTGTACTTCATCCAACCAAATTTTCATACAAATCACAATAATACAACTAAGACTCTAACTAATTGTACCCAAAAAATACAAATAAAATCAGAAAAAACTAGGATAGTACGCCTCGTCATCAATAAAACAAAATTACCGTATTCTAACGGCACAATAGTACAAAACAAGATAAAATCCCCCAAAATCGTACCCAACCATGAATCCTTCTAGGAAATTTCCTCTTAAGTTCCTTCATTGAGTGTTTATGGTGCTCAAGATGGCTAAGGGCTCAAGGCCCTGCCCATGGCAACCATAAGCACGAAGAAACTTAGAGTAACATCCTAAAATAATTCAAATTCGAGACCATAAATTGAAAATTTTATGAAATTAAACCTGGAAATCGTGAGAAATCACGATAGGGCACAAAAGCCCCGTCAAATCTGGTAAAAAAATGGCCATAAATCGTCGTGGATTGACCGCCATGGGCGGAACCCTAAAAAAGCCGATTGAATCGCCTAAGAGATAAAAGAGGGGTGCGGGTGGTGGGAATGAGGAAAGGGGGGGGGGGGGGGGAATGTTTATTAAAAATAAACTTCCACCCTTTTTTTTAAAAGAACCCCTCCCCCCCCCCCCCCCCCCCCCCCCCCCCCCCCCCCCCCCCCCCCCCCCCCCCCCCCCCCCCAAGTTTTAAGAGCATTTAAGTTGACCCCCTTCTTTATTTAATAGACTATATATTATAAATGTACATATATAGCTAAATATATTAATTATTTAGACTAAATAAAAATTAAAACTCGGAAAGTTAAAATACAAGCTTTAAAACGAGCCCAATATTGACGTAGTTTCGAACAATAACAAAAGATGCGAAAATGTAGTCAAAATGAGCTGTAATTCATACGTTGTCTTAATTAACAATTTTTTCTAGTTAGACGGGCGGGATACATATTTTATTTTTTGAATTATATTAATGAAAGTAAATAACTCGTAATTTTCTTGCAATTGTCAATTTTTACGGAATAATAGCTAAATGTAAGTATTTTTTTTCAATTTTCTTGGGATTTTGAAATTTTAATTTTTGAGGGTACATCCTTGCTCCGTTTTTTACTCGGAAATTTTGAAAATTAAAATACATGTCTTATGAGGTCAAAATTAGGTGTCAACAAGTCCTTTTTGAAGCGTGTCTCTAACAAAGTGGCAATCCAACTCTATATGTTTAGTTCTTTCATGGAAGACTGAGTTCTTTGCAATGTGAACTGTAGCCTGGCTGTTACAGAAAACTTGTATATGCAATGTGCAGGCTACTGTGAGTTCATGAAGTAGTCTCTCAAGCCAAACCAATTCACCAACTACTTTTCTCACAGCTCTATATTCTGCCTCTGCTGAAGATAAAGATACAACAGTTTGCTTCTTGGATTCCTAGCTAATGGGACTGTCTCCCATGAGTACTAGATATCCACTTACAAATTTCCATGAATCAGGACAAGCCGCCCAATATGAATCATAGTAGGCAGTCACAGTATAATCAGGTTTGTTAGAGATGAAAATTCCCAAGGTACGATCATTTTTTAGATGTCTAAGTACATGGAAGGCATCCTTAAGGTGTAGTTCTCGGGGTGACTGCATGAACTAACTGATATGCTTCATACTATATGCAATATCCATTCTAGTGTTAGTGAGAAAATTAAGGTTTCCCACTAATTTCCTGTAGTATGTTAGATCAGTGAGTAGTTTGCCATTTGTTGCTTTGAGCCTCTCAGCAGGATCAAGTGGTGAAATAGTAGTTCTGTAGTTCATAGAGTCAAATTCTTTCAAGAGAGCAGCAGTAAATTTCCTCTGAGAGATGAGGGCACCATCTTCTCTATATAGAATTTCCAACCCCAGAAAATAGTGTTTACCAAGTTCCTTAATCATGAATTGATCATGCAGAAATGCTTTCAAAGAGTTGATTTCATGCAAATCTGTCCCAGTAAGGATTATATCATCAACATAGATGGCAACAAACACAATGGACTGTTCTCTCTTTCTATAGAAAAGTGAATAGTCACTTACTGAATGTGAATATCCTTTGGAACATAGGCCACTTGCTAATTTGTCATACCATTGTCTACTAGCCTGTTTTAAACCATACAGAGACTTCTTGAGCTTGCAGACTAGGCCACTGGTTTCCACCATGAGTCCTTGTGGTAATGTCATGTAGACTTCCTCATGTAAATCACCATGAGGAATGCATTATTAACATTCAGTTGGTATATACCCCATCTTCTTTTGACAGCCAAGCATATCAAGGTCC
This sequence comes from Lycium barbarum, assembly GCF_019175385.1. NCBI lineage: Eukaryota > Viridiplantae > Streptophyta > Magnoliopsida > Solanales > Solanaceae > Lycium > Lycium barbarum. The sequence continues at coordinate 108,825,029 of NC_083339.1, read as the reverse complement.
TGACAATGGTCATTTTTACTCCAGGTGAAAATATCTTTGTACAGTGAATGCCAGCTTGTTGAGTGTACCCTTTTACTACAAGTCTGGCTTTGAATCTTTCTACACTTCCATCAGCTTTATGTTTGATTTTGTATACCCATTTGCAACCAATTGCCTTCTTTCCTGTAGGTAAAGGGACTAAATCCCAAGTGTCATTAGCATATAAAGCTTCAAACTCTTGTGTCATGGCCATTTTCCAGGCAGAGTTCAAGATAGCTTCTTCATATGAGCATGGTTCACATTCATGAGAAATGATCTTCACCAACTGCTGACTATCAGGACAAAGGGTAGTGAAAGAAACATGTTAGGGGTTAGACATGAGGGAATGAGGTAAAGGATTAGTATCTGCATTTGGTATAGGTGACTGTAAATTTGGTAACCTGTAATCATACTCTTTTAAGTAACTAGGGGTGTGATGTGATCTGGAAGTTCTTCTAAGTATAGAAGGTGAAAAGTTTGGATTAGGTGGCATATTGGGTGGTTGGTTATTTGAAGAAGAAGCAGGAGCATGAGAGTTGTCATTTATGTTACTATCTAATATACTTGGTGTGCTGTCATTTGGACTAGTTTCACCAGTGAAAACATCATTTGTGTGAGTAGTGGTTACAAAGTCATTAGTTACGGTATTTGTGGCATTTCTATTCAACAAACAATCATCATCAAAAGTATATTTTACCACCTAGTTTATTAGAGTTTTTATCAAGTAATTTTAAAATGAAGTTGAAACTTGAACCAGTGGGAGCAACAACGAAAGGAAAAATATAATAAAACATCTCTAGAAACATGAACTCTCTTAGTGGCAAGGTCCAGGACCGTGTAACCTTTTGTATTGAAAGGATATCCAACAAAAACATGGGGTGTTGCTCTTGGTTCAAACTTGTCCTTGTGGGTTCTCAAAGTAGTTGGGAAGTAAAGACATCCAAATGCTCTAAGGTGAGAATATGTGGGTTTCCTTTTGTACAAAATCTCATAAAGTGATTTGTTAAGCAGAATTTTGGTGGGTAATCTATTTATAATGTAAGTAGTTGTTAGGACACACTCCCCCCAATATCTCATGGGTAATTTTGACTAAAAAAAGGAGTGCCCTTGTTGTTTCTAATAATTACTTGTGCTTTCTTTCCACTACACCGTTTTGTTGTGGTTTGTAGGGACAAGACTTTTGGTGTATAATGCCCTTTTCTTGAAAAAATTTGGTAGCTTCAGCACTAGTGAATTCCAGACCATTATCAGATCTAATTGTTTTGAGGTTTGTTTGCTACTGGTTTTCTATTAGGGATATGAAAGCTTTGATAGTTTGTAGGGCATTGCTTTTGCATCTGAGTAACTGAGTCCATGTTGATCTACTATGATCATCAACCATGGTAAAAAAATAGTTGTAACCATCATGAGTGGGTATGTGATAGGGTCCCATACATCAATGTGCAAAATCTCAGAAACTGTGGTGGTAGAAGTTGTTCTTTCTGGGAAAGGCAGTCTAGTCTACCTTGCGATAGGGAAAATGGTACAAGTAAAAGGCTATTTTGGGAAGAAGGTGACAAGTATGGAAGATATATATCTCATTTTACAAAAGGCACATGTCTTAGTCTATTATGCCATAACTGTTCAACATTGTTTCTATGAGATGCAGAAAATAAAGAAGAATCAAGAATGGAACCAGTAGAATCAACATTAGATCAGGCCCCTTTATTATTTGCATGAGAGTATTTTACAAGAGGAATAAATGATGATGAAGTCTGACTTTCACAATCAACAGACATAGAACATGAAAATGATGATGAAGTTTGACTATTACAACCAATAGGAACAGGACATGAAAAAGAATTGAAACTGTTACCAACAGAGGGTGAACAACAATTGTGACACTTTGAGCAAAAGAAGTACAACCCGTTCCTTGCTTTACCAACTTCCAGAGGGCTCTTCAGAGAAGGGCCCTGCAGTAAACATGAAAAGCTATTAAAACTAACAATGCCTTTAAGCTATACGGCCAAACAATGAACAAATATCAAGTTAAATTTGAAACTAGGTACAAATAAAAATCTGTATAGAGTCAATGCTGGATTTAGTAATGCATCACCAATTTCAGTTACTTTGACCTTATAACCATTTGGTAAGGTGACTAGGAAAGGGTATGTAGGGTTCTAATATTCGTAAGTGATTTTGTTGTAGGTCATGTGATGTAATGCTCCTGAGTCTATGATTCAAGAAGCAACAGTTAGTTTAGCACATTTACATGATAGATCACCAATTTCAGTTATAGAAAAATAACAAGCCAATATACCTGCAAGGTTTACAACTCCACTGAGAATGTTGCTTGAATTATCAGTATCACCATTTCCAGCCTGCAGAGTTCCTAGCAGATTCAACAATTGTTCATATTGTTCCTTGGACAGGTTCAGTGGTCCTTCTCTTTTAATCTTAAGACTGTCTTCATAAGTCCCTTATCAGCTTCACTTGCATACACATTTGCCACAGATCCGGTGGTTCTCCCTTTAGTGAACTTAAAGTTTGAGGGATAACCATGTATTTTGTAGCACCTGTCTCTAGTGTGCTCAGGTCTCTTACAATGATCACAAAAGAGATTTGACCAGTTTTGTGAGTAGAAATTGTTGTTTTGCGAATATGTGTTCCTACTGTTTCCAGGAGGAGGAGGACCCCTGTATGTGTTGCCAGTGATGCTGGAAGCACCCTTGTATGAGTTATGATTTGTTCTAAAACCTGTGTTGTGAGAACCAAATGCACTCAGAGATGTGGATTCCAAAATAGTGTGATTGTTAGGTCTGACCTCTCTCTGCTTTTCTTCCTGAGACAGTATTGAAAAGGATTGTGCCATACTTGGTAATAAGTTCATCATTAGAATATTTCCCTTTATATTAGTGTAAACCTTGTTTAGTCCTATCAAAAAATGAATAAGTCGCCTATCCTGCTCAACTCCGTGTATCTTAATCTTTCCACCACAAGTGCACAAACAAGTACACTTTGAATTTGTATCCAGTGTACTCATTTCTTTCGATAATTTCTTCATTTTTGTATAATAACCAGTAACATCAAGGCTTCCTTGAACCAGATCATTTATTTCTCTTTGAAGTTGATATAACTTAGCTCTATTCGTTTGATCATATATGTTCTCTAATTCTGCTCAGAGTTCTTTAGCATTATTAACATATTGTAAGCTATCTCTCAAATCTGGTGACAAGGAGTTTAAAATCCATGACGTCACCATATCATCACACCTTTCCCATTGTGCAAATGTAGAATCTTCTAGATCTGGTTTATGAACCTTTCCATTTATAAAACCAATTTTACTTTTCAACGATAATTCCCTAAGTACGGCTCTTCTCCATGATCTATACCTCGTGCCATCAAAAACTACTGGAAGCAGTGTGGAACCTGTACTTTCCGATGGATGCATATAAAAAGCACTAGTAGGGTCTACACTCGTTGTAGAGGTAGACGATTCTGTGTTTGTTTGAGTCTCACTCATGATTATGAAGTTTATCTCAAACAATTTAGGATATGAAAACTTTGATTAAGGAATCAAAATTAAGAACTATTTGCAGAAATGCAATAATCGAAATCAAATGCGTCAATTGAACAACAAGTAACTCTATCAATGTGAAACAATTGAATTCCAAATATGTACAATTCGAACAAGTAACCCTAACTTTGCGAAATTGAAAACAGTTGAAAAATTAGATGCGGAAAACATACGAACAAAGCTTTGATACCATGACAAAACCTGGAGATTAACGGTAGTGAAGAGTCAAAACTCCATTGAAGAACCTTCAACAACCATGGATGAAGCTTTAGTTAAGCACAGTTCATAAAATCTAGAGATAAGATTTGTGAAATGAGAGCATTTCATTTTCTGATGAATGAATGAAAAAGTGAGAGTTACAATCCACTAACTCCTCCTATATACACTTGTGGGCTTCCAACAAAATATCTAATTTAATGACAGCTAATCAAGTTCTAACTAACTAACTCTCTCTATTTATTATGTCATTGTCACTGTCGTTAAACTAATATTCAGCTAATACAAATAATTAGTACAAATAATCTCGACAAGAATTGAACAATTCTTTTATGGCTTAACACATAAAAACCTCTCTATAAATTTGGCTCAGTTTGTAAACTATGAATGATGCATTCCGATTAACAAGACTGACTAGCCAGAACTCAATTTTATTTATGACGTTAAGATTTTAAACATGCAAAAATTTATTGTAGAATAAATATCTTTTTTTTCTGTTTAAGTTGCAAGTTATTTGAAATCTACTTTTTTGGTCAAATTAGTAATAAGGTTGGCCGGAAGTCATTTTTACTGGACAGATTTGATGTTCTAAACAAAAAAAAAAAAAGAGAGATAAAGAACAATATGAATTAAAAATTACACAATTAAATAAATAATTATTATATATGATCATGTGTTAATTAGTTTTGAGACAGATAGTCGCGCAAATTTATTTTCATTTTTTCTTACTTCAGCACTCAAGCAAAAAAACTAAAACCCCTCTCACTATCTTAGGGCTGGTAATAGAATTAAAAAATTCGGAGGATAATAAAATTTTCACATAATTTTGGTGCGTCCAAGTTGCAAACTGAATGTAAGACCGTTTTCTTCGGTAAATATGTGTTTACATCAAATCAATGTAACTTACCGTGTTTAAGTGATTATATGAAGTGAATTCATACATTAATTAACTATGATTAAGTGATAGTTGTATATATTCAAAACACATGTCATGCATACATTGATTTGATGTAAACACCCGATGTGGGTAAATTTTTACCGTTTTCTTCTATATCACGTCTTTTTTGTTACCAAAATGTGTTGTGGTGGGATGATTGGTTCCTCCACCCTTAACCAGAGATCTCGATTCAAGCTCTTGAGAATGAAAAAATTCTGTTGGGAGCACCGGCCCTAGAAATGCACAATCTGAATTTAATTAGACTCAAATTATAAATACGGATATCAGACACCAGGTGTGGAATAAAAAAAAAAAATTCAATTATTATACCTTTTTACATAACGAAATTTGAATAAATTGTAAATAAAGTAAAAACTCCATATAAGAATTTTAAACGAATAGAAGCTACTATTACTTCAAACGTTATTAAATTCATCAGGCTTGGATCCCGCCCTGAAAAAGATTACAAGAGTCCCAATCTCACAATAACAACTTCTTTTCAATTTCTTTCGATCTAAGAAACCGAAATTTCAACAAACAAACCCCATTTACATTTCCCCTTTCTTCTTCTCGAAGCCTGGAAAATGGAGAGGCTTCGAGCATGGATATTCCTTTTCCTTTTCCTGTCGGTTTCTTATTGTGGAAGGATGATCTTAGCCGTTAGATCTGAGAAGGAGATTAGGGCTAGGTTTTACGGTAATTTAGTTAATTCATCTGCTCCTGATACTAATGACGGCACTATTGCCAAAATGTTCGATCGTGTTCTCGAAAAAGAGTTTTCTGAAAATGATCAACCTGAAGGTAACATTTCGACATTTTACCTTTGTTTTCGGTGCGAATAGTGAAAATAGAATTACGAGCTAATGGTGTATTTCGGGTCTGTTAATGAGCTCCTGGTAAATTCGGTTTCGGTTATTAGAGTTTGCTATAGCTTAAGAAGGTACATCTAAATATTTTCTTGAAGGTGCCGTCTTTTATTCCAGGTTATATGATGATATGTTATAAACCTTTTGATGAAGAAATTAATGCCTTATGATTGATAGACAACCTCTCTAAAACAGTGTAAAAATGGAACATAAAGTTGTGAGCTTTTGTAAATTAAATCTATTTACTGCCAAAAAAGAAGAAGAAGAAGAAGAAGAAGATAAGTTGAGTAGAGCAACCAATCGGATTTTTAACGTGCTCCAAGTTCTGGCATTTAACCAATATGGTTTGTCTGGAATTTCAGTCTGTGTGGTTTGCATGATGAAAGATCGGATTAATCATGTGCTTTTCTCACCTGATTAGGTTCGGATGGAAACAGCTTTAACAGTACGGTTGCTGATGAGAAGGTAAGCTAAGTGATTCATAGTAGTCACCAACTTACTTCTTTATCATGTTAGTTGTTAGGTCTGATATTAAGATCAGCAGAAGATTATTTGCCGAAGCTTCGGCAACACAAGAACTGCTTATTTCAGATGGTAAAGCAATATGTATATTTTCTTTGATCAGAGTATGCTTAACCTTAGCTAACTTTGTCTTATTGTTGTCTCAAAGTTGAAGACATGCATATCTATTCTAACTTCAATGTCTCCTATGTTTTAAAGTTTGGCTCCTAATCAGAGTGCCAACAGGCCCAAAGTTGTGACTTGCCTTTGTCAGAGTCTGACACTTCTGCAATTTACTTTTGGTTCCAGCTGATATAAAATTCTTTGCTCGTTTATGAAAAGTTTACGTTTCTTTCCAATAGGGAGTCTTGGAGACGGTAGCCAAAATTACCCGTGAGAAGATCAAGAAGAATGAGACACAACAGACAAAGTAAGCAACAAGTTTTAACTAAATAGATCACATGCCTCTCCTGGCTTTGCATGAAATTTGCTGAAGTTATTCATTTATTTGGCCTTTCACAGTGATACTAGATCATTCAAATTACAAGATGTTTTCTCCCTTGAAAATGAAGGTTCTGATGATGTTACTACATTGATTGACAAAAAGGTAAAAAAATCTATGCTGAACTATTTTAGAAACATTGTTCGATATGTGTGGTTTTTGCCTAACTAGCTGTTTGTATACTCTTTTGCTTGATAACAGGACAATGTGTTTGTCATGTCAAATAAGAAATCAAAATATCCAGTGCTTCAAGTTGATGTGAGGTTGATGTTAATCCTTTTTTATCCTGGCAATACCATTGATGAAACATAGATATTTAGGAATTTTCATCTTTCATATAGTTTCTACAGCTAGTGACATGTAATTTGTGCTAAAATGTGTGCCTGCAGACTTATCTCTGACTTGGTGGTGGTTATAGTCTCCGCTGCCATCGGTGGAATCATCTTTTCTTGTTTAGGACAACCGGTTTGTCCTTTGAGAAGCTTGTGAAATCTTTCTTGGTTGATTATGATCTTTTGTGCTTAAATCTAAATATCAATTATACCCAAGTACTAAACGTGTCTAATTATGATTTCCTGGGGTAGGTTATCGTCGGTTATCTTCTTGCTGGCTCATTAATTGGACCAGGGGGTTTGAAATTCATCAGTGAAATGGTGCAGGTATGTAATCCTACAAGCTAAAGCGTTGCTTATGAGGATCAGTCATCTCTGCTTGTTTGTTGTTAATAACCGTATATTAAGCGACAATGTAATCTTGTCCATATGGACACTGAGAATGTTAATGGAGAAACAGTCTTGAGCATAAGAGAGATGCTTTCTATTTGTCTGTGCTTTTGGTTTGGGATGCTTAGTGGTTTGTTGTTCAAGCTAGTTCTCATTTCTTGTCATCTGTGGTACTATTGTTGGCTGCTAGTTTTTTTTTTTTCTTTTAATTTTTTTTGTTTTGTTGGCTGCGAGTTATTATGCAATCCTGGTGGTTTGAGTGCTTAACACTTCAATTTATAAAAAAATGCTCTATCTGTAACTGGCTCATGCATGGTTGGTCACTGTAATTCCTGAGTAATGTTTAGTCGTCTACTCCTGCATCCCATGGTTGGCGTCATTTAAATATACAGCAGCGATTTCTATATCAATTTTGGTATACTAGACTTCTCTTTTCAGGTTTTAATTTTGAGTTTAAGTTTTGTGCACTGTCAATGTACAAAAATTTTTACACCATCAGGTGAAATCACCTGCTATTGCGGGTTACCCATTCTTCCTAATAATTTCGTTTCTTTTCCTAAAATTAAGCACTACAGTTACTTTCTCTCTCCTCCAAATCCTCCTTCCATGTTTTATTTTCTTTATCCAATCTGTATGCCTTTGATCTCTTTTATACAAGCCAAATTTTATATGATATTTATAGTTACAGATGCTTCTCAACTAAACAGAGAAAAAAATTGAAATTTGTTATATATAGCCGTCACAAAAAAAAACATGAGTATTCTCAAAGCAACAGAAACTCCTCAAGATCAGCTATGGCTGAAACGTTGAAGAATTGTTCACAATGCCTAATGTATTGAAGGATTACTTCATTGATAGTAATTTTGATTAACGCTATTAAGGGACACAGATTTGATTTACACCGGAAAAGGAAATAACAAATTTCATTAGATTACAATTAGGACTCTAATTAATTATTTTTAATATCTTTTCCTAAATCTTAATTATAAAATAACCGTGATTGTCCTTTAATTTACCTGATGGTGTAAAGAATTTTGTACACTGACGGTGCTCAAAACTTATAACTCTTTTATATCTTAGACGTGCATATTCGTTTTGTCTCCAACTGCTGTTCCAAGCAAGCTTGTATGCTTGCTGTTTCCGGAACCGTTGGTATTTCTTGTGATGGTATTAGTTTCCCTGTTCTAAGATCTTGACTGCATCATGATTTTGTTTTCTATTAAGCAAACATTTCAGGTCATCATATTCCAAACTTGCACAGACACCCAGACCCTCCAAATGAGAAAAAAGAGACAAAAGAACTCGATTCAAATGAGAAGACATGGATATGTTCAAAATCATATTTGGTTTTGTCATTTTGGGTGGAAGAGTTTTCTGATAGAGCGATTGACGTTATATATAGAATTTTTGAGACACTAAGAATCAAATATATTATCCAAACATTTACAAGTAGGTTGTCTAGTAATGCAGATTAACACCCAAGGGTGTCCCCTAGCGGTCAATGAAGTGGGTTGAGAACCACGTGTTCTCAGCTTCAAATCCTAGCGGAGGCAAAACACTAGTGGATTCTGTCGAAGCCTTGGTGAGGACAAAGTTACACGGTACCTATGTTGGTGGGAGGTGGCAGGTATCCCCTGGAATTAGTCGAGGTGCACGCAAGTTGGCCAGGACACCATGGTTATTTAAAAAAAGTACTACATATTACACTGGTGCATATTTAGGTTTCTTAACTTCAGATTTGACTTGAAGTAGTTTTGCATACCTTAGTGAGTATCGAGCAATTCGTTAATCCATGATAAGCTTATGCAACAAGGTTACTGAACATGTTAAATCATGTTTGTACTGTCGATTATGAATAATTGCTCCTGATAAAAACGCAATTTTCCATGTGCTGCAAAAATAGGAGAACCTGAGGTGCAAAAAATGGACAGTATGTCGGATCTTCTTTTTGATTCTGGAATTCTTGGGAAGTATAAATAGGTGTGCAAATGGTTATCCAGAATGGATTTAATGCATGCTTTTGCAGCCGGTGCAAGTTATTGTTCTTTCTGTATGTATTTCTTATGCATACAAGATTGAAAGTTTTTACCTGGTTATGTTGTATTGGATAAAACGTTGCCTGGTTGATCGGGTTGGTATGTGTCATTCATATCTCTGAGAGAAGAGCATCTGAGTTTGGTCTGAACTACATGTCTAAGTCTAGCTAAGCATGTTTCAAGCAACACGTTGCAGCGCTTTTGACTTTAATAGACTAATAGATTTTGCATGGAATCGTGAGACGTGTATTCTTCCCCTGTTATGTCCTTTTCCTTTTTTGAATAACTAAACTTCAATTAACACAAGTCCGTGAAGTTACTAACATAATCTTGACTGAAAAGAAAACTCATTTAATTGTATGGGCTATCCTGAGTCCTTCTCTTTCAATGTCGATTGTATTACAGGTTGAGACCGTTGCTCAGTTTGGTGTTGTCTTCCTTCTATTTGCTTTAGGTCTGGAGTTTTCCTTGACAAAGGTGCTTTGTATCATTCTATGTGATGCTTTTTCCAAGCAACTGTTATAACTAATTCTTGAGAAAATATCTCAGTATTTCAGCATATATCTTTCCTTACTTGGGGCAGCCTCCTAAATATTATTGTGCAGCTAAAAGTTGTCGGTCCTGTTGCTGTTCTTGGAGGGCTGCTTCAAATTGTTATCCTTATGTTTCTGTGTGGCACAACTGCAATGGTATGGCTGTGGAATTGAATTTTTCTTCTCCAATAATCGATGCTTAGTTATGGCTTATGCGTTCTGTAATGGGCTGCAGTTATGTGGTGCAAACTTGTCAGAGGGAGTGTTTGTTGGTTGCTTCCTGTCAATGTCATCAACGGCAGTGGTATTATATAAAACCATGATTCTTATCATTCTTTCCTTGTCCTAAGGAAGTCTTACTAGTGATGTATTTTGACCATCTTAAATAAACAGGTGGTGAAATTTCTGGTTGAGAAAAGCAGCAACAATGCTCTTCATGGTCAAGTGACGATTGGAACACTGATTTTTCAGGTAAAACCTGTGTCCCTATTACCATATTTTAATGGCCATTTCCTTTATTAATTTACATATTACTAGAAGGTTGGCTTCTTTTCCTTTTCATTTATCCCCAGGACTGCGCTGTTGGTTTATTATTCGCTTTGCTTCCTGTTCTTGGAGGTAACAGTGGGCTTTTGCATGGAATTATCTCTATGGGAAAAGTGTAAGCTTATGGGCATGCTTCTTTCTGCGTTGTTTTTTGTTTGACTTGGCAGCAATTTGAGGCTTAGGACAGGACTAAATATACTGTTTGCTCTGTCTAGGCTGGTGATCTTATCCATGTACCTCAGTGTTGCATCTATTTTAACTTGGTCATTCGTTCCCCGTTTTCTGAAGTTAATGATTCGGTTATCTTCTCAAGTGAGTACTTCTCATGATCATATTTTTCATTTATTCTTTGCTCCACAGGAAATTATCCTTCTCTCCATCCAGTAATAGGTAGTCCCTTTAACTTGCGTGGAGAGCAATGGAGAAGCTTGAGTGGTTTATCACAACTGAGTTGATTAAATATTTTTTCTCAAAGTAGGTGGAAAACTTGATCAACTTTGATCAGTGATGATATTAAGAGAATAAATTTCAGATTGATTAGTCTTTTTTTGAGAGAAAGGTTTAAGTGATACTTGAAGTATGAAAGCTACAATAGTCAGATGGAATGTCACGACCCAACCCCGTGAGCCTCGACTGGTGCCCTACTTGGACACCCAGACAGACAAACATATCAATTCGTAACACACTTATTCAAATCGAATCACATCCAAATAGCATATACGGCCACAAATACTATATGCCGTCTCAAACTATATCAAACTGTATCGAACACATTTCAACGCAATCATATGCGGACATATATATATATCAAAAAGCCGGCAAGGCTATCAAATGTATCAAAAGCCGACAAGGCTATCAAATGGCACAACGGCTCAAAACATATACAAAGTGCACGCCGACAAGGCTGCCATAACGAACAGGGTCATACAAACACATCTGTACCTGGGGGCATGAAACGCAGCCCCCGAAGAACGGGGGTCAGTACGAAATATGTACTGAGTATGTAAAATAGAAAATACAGAAACAGATCTGAGGCATAAACGAAATAGTAGTACAGAACATAAGTATAAATCCAACATATCAAAATATTTACTTTCAAAATATAAGTCATGCATAAGGTAAAGAAGAATATGGTCGCCCGCCCGTCAATGGCGCCATAACACAGCATAACACCAGAAGGTTTCAAATCTCCATATCCCCGTCACATATCACAACACAGCATAACGCCATACACAGCATAACACCAAATATAAGTGGAACCCGACCCTCATTGGCGAGTAGCTCGGTGAACCATAAACACAGCATAACTCCGGAGTATATCAAAGTGCGCACGATAATAGAACCGGCCCGGGACTCGGCGAAACGAATAACAGAATGCACGAATAGAGTCGTGAGTAGTCATATGCATAAAATCATTATCATAAATTCAAACATAAGTAAAATGTTCATATTTAAAAATCGAATTAATAGTCTTAACAAATGCTTTCAAAAGTTTCCGAATCTCATAAAGGAAAGTCGCGGGACCCACGGGTGGGTATTTACCCGAGTCGGGCCCGCCTATGGAAAACATACATATCATATGCCATATAGGCTCTTACAAAAATATTGAGATAATCCGAGCATTTATGTGCAAAAATTGGCATTCAAGATTTACGAACACCCTTAAAGTGAAACCTTTCTATACAAAGTTCAGAAAGCGATTATTTCAAAGACGTAAAGGTTCATACTTTTATCAAATCATACATAAGAGTGCCAAGGAATATATATATATATCATATCATGCTCGGATTTTTGAATCATAGGATTTTCCTTAAGGCTTTAATCTAGAAAGGAGGTTGCTTTACATACCTGTCAGCGACTATTCATGAATCCTTTTCGCCTCGTCGCCCCTTTAGCCTATTTATATAAAAGTAACGTTATCGTTAGTAACTATATTTTCTAGTCCACAATTCTATAACCCATTGCTTATTGAACCTATATTTTAGTTTATATATCCTCGTTTAGGGTTTTTCTATTATCTAAAAATCTAGCGAAAATCCGGCAGCACTTCTCCTATAATTCGTACTCCAATCCAACTCCCAAACAGCTCACAATATATATACAATGTCGTCAACAACAACAACAATATTCACGAGCTGTATTCCAAAAATTCCATCCACAACAACTCTCTAAATTATTCCACATGATCATAAGCAACAACAACAATTACAATCTCCTTTAACCCTTTTTGAACTCAAACATCAATACCAAAGAATATACACCAAGATAGCCCAATATATGCTTTGTATACTAACTTATACACTTCCTTCTTCCAAATTCTTAAGGCATATCAATACACGACAACAACATCATCTAATATCCATGTACAAGAAAACTATCTAATATCACAAGTTTTAAAACATGCCATAAGATTAATACAAGTTCTAGCATGACTTAAGCTCTTCTTTCAAAAATTCAACATCCATCGAGTTGTATAAAGACCAAACAATCTCAAGAACATGTAGGAGGAATGAAATCTTACCTCAATAATTGGAAGGAAAGCCTTACTAGCAAGCTTGACCTCTTAAAATTCTTGCTGGAAATTACAACTTTTCTTTATAAAGGATGAAGTTACTAAGAGCTCCAAATGCACTACATCCATGAGCAGCTGCTACTAAGGGGTTTATTCAAGGATTATAAGAGTTGATAGAAATGTTTTGCACTTCTCTAAGGGTATAAAGGTTGATAGAACGTTGCTGCCCCCAAACAGAAAAATAAAATAAAGTTGCCGGAAAATGTTCTTAGTTCTTTCAATATTAGTTTTCTCCTAAGTAACAAATGGTTTGCCTAATTGGGCTGATTGCACTCTAGAGAAACACGTTATATACCACCTGTACACTTGGCCTTTCCATGTGAATAAAATAATACACATGCCAAACATTTAGCTTGTACACTAAATCTGAAAATGTAACCAATCCATATTGGGTCCACATCTGGAAATTATGCCCCTAAAATTTCTCACGTTAATTCATTTGCCTCCCAACTCACTTAAATATTTACCACTTAATAATCTAATCATAGTTAATTAATTCCTAATCTCCATTAATATTTTCATACTAATTGAAACTTATAAACACTCGTGCACTAATTAAAATTGAGAATTAAAAGTCCCTATTCCATATCCCAAAATAATCCCGTCCTTAACTTATGTCGATTCGCTTAAAAATATTCCAATGTACAAAAATATGGGATATAACAGCTTCCATATCCGAAAAATCAACTACTAAAATTACCTATTCTTTGTGCACATTTTATGTTCTTGGACGTTGGCAATCAAAAATGGTGTCATACACTTGTGTTTTGGATTCTGTGTAATTTGTTTGGTAAGGATGAATATTAAAGTGTAGTGTAATGACTCATTCTTCCTTTACACGTATCCATCAACAAAAACTATATTCTCTTTCCAATTGTAAATTGTAGTGGAAAGTACTAGCACACTTAATGATGACAATTCCTTCTCTTTTTCCCATGTGTCAATATGCAATGTACATGCATTTGACTCATCAACAAAAACTGCCATATATCCACAAAATATGCACGCATGCTTTCACTTGCTGCCCAATTATTAATGATACGCGTGGATTTTATGGACGTAATATTTATCTATTAAGCTTTAGTTAATACCATAATTTTTTTTTTTTTTTGTCTTAAATAATTTTAGGACTTCATTCCTTGTATACACCGAGCTCTTGATTTTCATCCTTGGATATGATCGAATTCTCCGGGCTCGAGTAGATTTGCTCCTGTCGGACGATTAAATTTTCTAGTCCAAAAATACGGGATGTAACATGGAAAGATGCCACTTCGTGTCTAATTATATATCTTTTTTAGTTTCAATTACTGCAGAATGGTAAACTTTAGTCAAGAGACAATTTTTTGGGACTAACTGAAATAATGGCAGGTCAATTTTTTGTGGATAAAGGGAGTAGTTGTATATGTAAGGTAACTTGTCGCAGTCCTTGTGAAGGCAAAAGTAATAGTGTAATTCAAGGTTGTAAGATTTTCCATTACTTATAATGTTTGAAGTTGTAGAATGGGTCTGTTGGGTAGGAGAAAAAAGAATGTGTATCTAGTAAAAGTGCACTGATAAGCGAAAAGTTTCAGCAGAATAACTCACTTATGATCTCCATATGTGTTTATCATTACCAACTTGATCATCATCAGCCAATGAATAAGTACAGAAGGCCAGATTTATCTAGCATCAGGGCTGCTGATCTTATCAGGTCATATTATTCTTAAGCTACTGCTGCGCTTGTTTAACTGACAGCCCTTTTGATTAACTGGAATGGAGTCTAACAGAATGGAGTTTATTCTTTAGGTTGTATTTTCTTCATTAAACGTCATAGTGCACCACGACCGTTCCGATCTTGATTTACCAACTGCTGTCAGAACCCATCTAATTTATCTGAATAAGGGGATGGTGATTTGTCCAATCTTTGACAACAAAAATAATGAGCTTTTGGTTGGAAGATAGGCGATTAACCTGAATCGTGATTCCCTTGGAATCAACCACTAAAATCGTCTGAATTGAATGAAATGTTGGAATCACGATTCATTTCTTAGGTCAATCTGCAGTATCATACTGGTCCTATTTGTCTGAATCTCCATCTTTTGTCAGTTGATACCAAGATATGGTGCTTACGATAAACAATTTATATCAGTTCTGCTGCATGCATTTGTACACTTCTGAGCGTCGTTCTTTATTCCGTCTTTCCTTTTCAAGTTGTTTACTTTCTGTATCCATGTCATTTTCAGACCAATGAATTGTATCAGCTTGCGGTGGTGGCATTCTGCTTATTATCTGCTTGGGTTAGTTTGAACACTGTCCAAAAATTTCTTACTTGAATGGGATGGCTATTCTTCAGTTGCAAACTGCATGATATGTATTTTTTTCTGAAACATTTTTGTAAAAGCTCTCTGAGATAGTGACTGCATAGCAAGCAGTGACAGAGCATACTGAGGGTGTTTCCTTTGATTCTTCAGTGCAGTGATAAGCTGGGCCTCAGTCTTGAGCTGGGATCATTTGTAGCCGGAGTTATGATATCCACAACTGACTTTGCACAACATACCTTGGACCAGGTATTGATTTTGATAGGATGATTCTTCGCTCATGCTTTTATTAGGACACAAATTGGAACGTAGACCATGATCAAGTCTACGAGGCATCCTAACCTCAAAGTTCATTTTTCTATTTCGACTCACCAATCTTATTTATGTAAATGTTGTTATAAGTTTTCTCATTATCTCTGGACATTCTGGCTTTTTACAACATATTTGGACACAAGGATGTCTGATCTGGTCGTTTTCTTCTATTATATTTTTTCTACTGGTTTTGGAGCATTTCTAAACTCTACAGCGTATATTTCCATTTCTCTTTTATCATTCTATCCTTCTTCCGTCTTATTTTCCGTTAATGCCTTGAGCAGGTAAAGCCCTTATTACTTGTTGAGAAATTTGCTATTCATTAGTAGCTATATTTCGATCATTGTCGGATATATGGAAAAAGCAAATATCGGAAGTAGCATTCTAGTTACCGTGCTTTCTGTACAACAATGACAGATTGTATACTTGGAAACATCAGACTACATTTACTTTATTATTAAGTGTGTCTTAATATTACTTGTAGGTGGAACCAATTCGTAATCTCTTTGCAGCTCTCTTTCTCGCTAGTATTGGAATGCTGATACATGTACAGTTCCTATGGACGCATGTGGATATCTTGCTTGCATCCGTTATCCTGGTTATAGTTTTTAAGACTACTGTAGCTGCCATGATTACTAAGGTTTTTGGATATAACATTAGGACGTCAGTTATTGTAAGTCACCCATCTAAACACTTGTTAGACAATAATTATATTGCCCTACTTTTTATGAGTTTGAATGACTTTAAAGGTTGGGCTTTTGCTTGCACAAATTGGGGAATTTGCATTTGTGCTCTTGAGTCGTGCCTCAAACCTGCATATTGTTCAGGTATCTCATCCTACCTAGTTTTTTTTTTCTCCTGTTACATTTCTTGTAGTTTTTGACCTTCCCCTTCACAATACCCTTTTAGGAGGCAGATTTTTTTTGTGTTCAAAGCGCGACACTGATCTCCCGATGTCCTTCCACTTAATGTCTTTAAGTTTATGAAATAAAGGAATTGCATTTGTTTTTGCGGAGATAGGTTGTGAGTGCCAGTATTTCTGTTGTTTTAAAGTAGATAAGGTAACACAATTTGAATTTATATATTGTTTCAAGGTAGTTCCCAAGTGGTTCTCTAATTTCGTTTTCAATCACAACTCTGCATGACACTGTCTTTTACATGTATGAATAATGCAATTTAAATTCACCCTAGTTGAAATATAAGGTTTTGAATATTTCAGTCATTGTGTTTTGGAACAGTACATATATACAGCTATCTTGGGTTGGTAGTTTAGTTTCTTGATCAACCTGTTATTTTAAACAAAAGCGGCACTTATCCTTTGTTTTCCTTTGCAAAGTTTTCCTGGCTGTCTAGATGTTAGTGTAGCTGTTCCACTTAATGGCACCATAAACAATTTTTCCGTTGAAGATTAGCTTTTAAGAAAGTTTAGAATAACTCCTACTTATTTTAATATGAAAAGAACGAAGGAACGAAAGAAAGAAAGAAGGCCCCTAAAGGCACACTGCTTGTTTTGCCAAAACACTCTGTGATTTCTTCTCATATTGCCAAGCTTTGGTGGACAGAGTTACCCGTTACCTATGCTGGTGGGGGTAGCAGGTACCTCGTGGAACTAGGCGAGGTGCGTGAGCTGACCCGGACAACACGGTTATTTTAAAATAGAGAAACTCTGCTTCTTTGCATTAAGAAACAAGTCTCCTGACTTTTTTTATCTGCAGGCTCCTTGATTTTGTTTCTATTAACTGATTGCTCGTGTCGTATTCTCTACTTTCATGAAGTACATCATTTTTTTTTTTAAATGTAACATATTATGTGTGTGTATATATATATATCAGCTGCACAAAACCTGTGCAGCAACCATAATTACAGTGTGCAACAACAAAGAAAACAGCCAACCAACCGAGTACATCATTTGTCTCAAATGCCACTTTATCGCTTCTTTTGAATGCAGCTGAGTTTCTGTTATATATACAGGGCAAGATGTACCTTCTTCTTCTTGGAACAACTGCTCTAAGTCTTGTGAGCTTCTAGATCTTCAAATTGCTTGAGAAAATACTTTCGATGCTATATGTTTCTTATTTGATGTTTATGAATGAGAATTTTGTGCAGGTCACAACTCCTGTCTTGTTCAAGTTGATACCTGCTATCATGCACCTGGGAGTTCTTATGCACTGGTTTCCTGTGGAAAATATCGCACCAGATGAGGTAGTGTTTCTTACTGGAATCAGGGACTAATTAATTTACTGAGTGGTAGCCAAAATGCTGTTTTATTTTCCAGGTTTATGCTAATTGTAGATGAGATGTTATTTTTTTTATCAAGTTCACATGCCGAGACCTCAAATATAGATCAAATGTTACTCTCTACTAATCTGTTTTCCTCCTTTTATGTAATTGTACTTCAATGAAAATCTTCTGCTGGCACGTTGTTCCTTTCTTTTGACTGAGGAACATTATTAATGAGCTAGGGTTTCTCTGCTATAATTTATCATTATCTTCTCTTCTTTTTTTGGCTATCCTATAAGAGATAGGCTAAAGTCGTCAATTTAGTTTTTCCCTATTTTTCTTTGCAGGAGAAAGTAGCAATGATTGAAACGCACAACAGAGTATTGTAACATTTGCTGTGGTTATATCCAGTAGTATCAACACAATGGCTAGATGACAGAGAATTGTAAAGTACCCAGTTTTGGCGGGCAGTAAATTCGATGTGCATTACTCAGCCGGAACTCATCAAGGATACAGAAGTTAGATAGTTAAATATGTACATGAATGTTCTTCTGCAAATGGATCATTGGATGCTGTATATATTCCACTTTTTTGTCTCACAGTACTGTGCCCTGACATAGGAACAGATTTGGTAAAAATAGACTGCAAGAATAATATTCCCGGTATTAGTGATAAACGCGGAACACTAACTTATGGTTCAATCAGCAAGAATAAAATGCAGCAATAATGACACCAAGATTTTTACGTGGAAACCCTTCTGAATAAGGGAAAAACCACGATCAAGAAGAGCAGCTGATATCACTATAGCAAGGAATTTTACACCGTGTAGTAACGAGTACAAAAACTCCTAAGACCACTACACCCTCAAAAGAAAAACACTTTTTTGATTTTTCCCACCTCACTACAATATCACTCACACTCTATTTTTCTTCACAGACTAGTTTCTTACAGTCTATGGAATACCTCACTTTGCTCTCACTCAGATGTATTGTATGAGATTTTGGTGTGTTTACAAATGATAGAATGCTTCCCTATTTATAGAGATGAAATGAACCTATTGATGTCATTTGTGACTCAAGCAAGCACTTGACAATTTGCCAAAGATGTTTTCTTCCTTAAAACAAGGAATATGTTTTCTTCCTCAAAACAAGGGAAATGTTTTCTTCCTTAAAATGTGGGAGATGTTTCCTTCCTCAAATTATGGGATGGACCCACAGTATTTTGGGTCGGGATCTCACGGAATATAAAACTTGTTCAGATAGTCACAATCTGCCTGCGATTAACCATTCTATAAAAAAAAAAAAAAAAAAAAAAATCCTAGTAGGAGTTACAAATTATAGTTGATAGAATATAGTGTTATCTTGTTTATTGTAAGCACATATGTACTTTACACAAACTTCGTCTCCTTAGCCAAAGAACTTGCAACCTACCTTTTCTTTGAAAGTTAAAAGGGTAAAAACTAAGCAGCAATCTTTCTTTTTTGTGGGTTAACATGTAGTATAATTAACAATCATCGTGGCATCGTTATTTAAGTATAATTTTCTTCTTTCTTGCTAATGTAACTGTCAACTTTTGTTTTATAAATTAAGTTTCATAGTTTGTTGCTTTACATGTTCATCAAATAAAGTCAATCAGAAGAACTTATATTTGTCAAACAAAAATTTAGACTTCAAGACTGTTAAAACTGAAAATAAAAGAAACCAATTTTCTTGGGTATAATTAGAGATGATTGGCTGATAAAATAAAGTTCTAAACTTATATCTATCAGAACGGTAGTATCATTAGATTCTCAAACAGAATCCATTCCAATTTTAAAAAAAATTAACTAGGGAAAAGGATAAAGAGAATGGTGTAAACCAATTAATGAGAAAACATATAATGATGTAAATTTGCTGATATACACTTTCTGAACAGAGTCTATTCCTTGGTTAGAGGAGAATTTACGTGTAGAGAAATTTAGAGAGAGACTTATAACATCGGAACCAAATGGAGTATGGTTTGAAGAAAGTTGTTATAACAAGCAATGAAGAGCTTGAGGATATAGACAGCGTAGGTTTGAGAATAGCCTCATTAATGGAGAAAATTGCTGAAGCGATCGAGTCACGGGTTTCAATGACTATGAGGTTAAGGTACTCTAGTATTAAGTGCGTAATGGATGTTGTTTGTAATTTGCCAGGTATGATTGTTGGTAGCGATTTATGGTGGAAAGCGTGTGTGCTATTTCTCAAGCAACCAATGAGAGAAATGTTTTTAGCTCAAAAAGACCCAATGGTTGGAAAAGGTATGAGCTTCAGAGGGACTAGATTTTTTTATGTTATCCATTATAATTTGCATTTGGAAATTTTATGTTCTTTCTAGTTATTGGAACTTTTATTTCTATTACAGAATATTGTTCTAGTTATGTTCTATGGTTATTGGAATTTATATTTGTCTTGTCTTGAAGTTATTAGAACTTATCTTTGCATATCAAATTTATGCCATTGCACTTGTCTGAGGGAATTTATCCCTTCTACAATAACTAGATTGTTATACTAAAATTTGAGGATGTTAAGTAATTTTGTTTTATTCTTTTCTTATAGATATTCTTTTCTTATGAACCTGATGACGAAGTTCTTATAAAAGTAGATGATTTTGATAATGTACTTGACTTGGCAATTTGTAGTGTAGCTCTTGCACCAGAGTATTACTTAAAGTTTTGTTTAAAGACGCCATACAGAACTTCTTCTCGCACATGATTTTATTTCATCAAGAAGATATTTGAAGGGCATGATAAGAGATGTTATGACATGTTGAGGATGGAAAGACATATTTCTCGACTTGTGTGAAACATTAAATAAACAATATGATATGAATGCAACAAGAAAAATGACCATAGAAGAGATAATTGCTATGTTCATAATGGTGGTAGGACATGGTGTAGGAAATCGAATGATTCAAAAAAGATTCGAACACACTTGGAGAGACTGTTAATAGATTTTCATCATATTTTACTAGCATGTTTTGAAATAGGATATGGACATCAGTTAGCCTGAAAACATATTACCTTTTCTTGTTGTGTAAGGAAAAAATGTTGTTTGAAATGTGACATCATGTGAATTAATGGAAGTTCCTCTAAGATTTTCTGATGTAGGGAAAAACATGTAATGTAAGGTTTTTCGCTTGGATCTGCCAATAACCTTTTAGGTAAAAAAACAAAAACAGTTGTAAAGTAGGAAAACACACAACAGAAAAACCAGTGCTAAGAGCAATGATCGGTTTGTTTCATTATCTATTGATCACTGGGTTGCAATATGGATATTCTCCTTCGATTCTCAAATTGTTATGTGTATTTTCAAATATTTTGAAGGATAATTTTGAAAGATATCTCGTACAGATGGATACATAATTTGTGATTGTGAAATGTCAAATGCACTTTAGTTTTTTCACATGATATTAATTTTTTAATTTGCAGCTTGAGAGTCTGACAAAGTTATGCTCTGTTCTTGGCTACTCGATCTTGGAATTCCGTTCTAGAGATATGTGTTGTACTAGTTATGGATCACATATACTGTATTAACTTACAAATATATAGGTTACTGTTGTGATCAACACATTCAATTTGGATGTGAGGGTATCTGTCACGACCCAACCCCGTAGGCCGTGACTAGTGCCGATCTGGGCACCCGAACCCATCTATCAAATATTATCTCAAATTCTATCAACTCATTCTAGTATATGGCGGAAGCCGACAAGACTTTATTTCAAATTTAGGTAATTTTCAGAAAAATTTCGGCAGAGTTTCCTCTGTTTTACAGACTATCCAAAATAACCCTGTACACAGCAAACACCAACAAAGGCCACACAGGGCTAGCAAAGCAACGTATAAACATATGCGGACCGGCCGCCTCGGCGTATGGGATCGCCCAAACAACATATACACCTATCCATACAGAAAGACCCTAACCCACAAACATGTCCACAGACCTCTAAACAGACCGACAAAATCATATGACGGGACAGGGCCCCGCCGTACCCATGAACGAATATATACAAATGCACTAATAAATATATATACCAAAAGTATAAGCTCCGGAAAGAGAGGAGCACTCCGAATAGCAGAAAGGGTGTCCTAAACAGGTGGATCACCAGGCTGTGCGTCCGTACCTGCGGGCATGAAACGCAGCCCCCGGAGAAGGGGGTCAGTACGAAATATGTACTGAGTATGCAAAGCAGAAGGTACAGAAATAAATCTGAACAATAATCGAATCAGATATATAGAAAATAATACATATAAAAAAAAAATATCAAAATGTTTATTTCCAAAGTATAAATTATGCATAGGGCACAGGAAAATGTGGTCGCCCGCCTGTCGATGGCGCCACAACACAGCATAACACCAGAAAGTTTCAAATCTCCGAATCCCCGTCACACATCACAACACAGCATAACGCCAAACACAGCATAACGCCAAACATAAGTGGAACCCGGCCCTCGAGCGAGGAGCACGGTGAACCATAATCACAGCATAACACCGGAATGTATCACAAGGCGCACGACAACAGAACCGGCCCGGGAACCGGTGAACGATATCACAGTAGGCACGAGCGGAGTAGTGAGGAATCATATGCATAAAATCATTATTATAAATCTGAAGGATAAGTAAAATAGTCATATTCGAAATCGGAATAATAATTATCACTTTTTGTTTCAAAGTTGTCGAATATCAAAAAGGGTGTCGCGGGACCCACGGACGAGTATAGACCCGAACTGAGCCCGCCTATGAAAAACATACTCATTTTATATCATACAAACTCCTACGAAAATTTCAAAGCAATCCGAGCCTTTCTGAGGAAATTATGGGCGTTTGAAGTTTTGGAATCGCTAAAGAATGAACTTTAAAACAAAAATCAGCTTCCATGTAATCTTTACAAATTATGGATTCCAAGAACATAAGGATCAATGTTTTTCCATGACAAGGCAAGGATGCCAAAGAACAAAT
This sequence comes from Lycium barbarum, assembly GCF_019175385.1. NCBI lineage: Eukaryota > Viridiplantae > Streptophyta > Magnoliopsida > Solanales > Solanaceae > Lycium > Lycium barbarum. The sequence continues at coordinate 108,802,217 of NC_083339.1, read as the reverse complement.
GCGATTCATAAACATGCTCGGATTGTGAGAATAGAGTTTCCTCGAGGCTTATATCATAGCCTATTTTAACTAAGGCATGCCGAAGAAGGAAGAATACTTTACATACCTCAAACGCTCTTCAATACGATCCAAACTCAAGCTAAATCCAACCTATGATTCGGGCTGCCCACGATCTATAAACAAGCCATAAAATGCCAAACATTAGCTAAAGACTCTTTGGGCATTAAATTCCAATTTCGCCCTTAATTCTACAGAAATTTGGGCAGCATTTCCCCTGTAAATAGGCTACCCCGAGAATTTAACTCGGCCGTATCAATCAACAACAACAACAACAACCAACCTAACAACATTAATAATCAATCCGAAAGGTAATACAACAATAATAGCTCTCTTTTCCATCATTCATCAACTTTCATAAATTCAATTCGACGACTTACTTCAAGCCAAAATCGACGCTTATACGCTCACATACTAACCCGAACCCATACCAAAAACATTTCAAGACATTCTAAGAAATTTATACAATTTTTCCAACAATCCATAAATTTTCCCAAGCTACCCGAAACAGCCCCTAACCGAGACAGCCCCCCTAACTTTTTCTTCATTTCCAAATCATGGTTCGTATCTACAATTTACATTCTAACAATGCTATTTTCATCAATACACAATTTACATTAAATGTACAACAACTTCCAAATCAGTCCGCAATATTTACAACATCAATTTGAGTCAATAAACTTTCATTTCCAACATAGAATTCATGGCGACGACGGCTAAACAATAAGCGATACTAATTCAATTCTTGGCACATAAGGTGACCCATTTTCGGCTAACACTACACATATACATATATGGATGATTCTTAATTGTTCTTCACCTTACAATGATCATAATCAACTAACTAGGCATTAATTCATAATTTCAATCACAACACAACAACACCCATTTACACGGCTCAAGCTCCACATACACAACTCACCTCCAACATTTCATATTTCATGATTTTCCTCCATTATAACATACTACAAGATACAAACAACCTTTATAACACAAAAGCAAGATCAACTCTTACCTATCCTCTTCAATTCCACAAAATGCTAGGGTTTCCAATGGATGAAAAATAATGGGTTGATCGCTCCAACGACACTTCCACGTTACTTAGGAACCTCAATATAGTGGGTTTACATCAACGGAAAAATTTTGGAAGACAAGAAATGGGAGTTGATTTTCTCCCTTGTTGGCCGAGAGCCTCAAGGGGGTTTTTCAGCTTTGCCCTTTTTTTTTCAAGTGTGGGGAATGAAGTAAATGAAGTGGAAAGAAAATGTGGTCATCTTTTAATACTTAGGTGAATTGTACACTTGCCCCTTGGCCCACACTAATGTGTTGTCCCAATTAAAATTGAACACCATTTGTGTGGGCCAACCATGGAAATTGTGGATGATTTTTATCTTCCAATTTTTCTCACTTTTGGTCCCGAATTTTCCTAATTGTTCCATACCAATAAATTCATGCACAACTTATATCTCAAAATAAAATCGAAGGTTAAGAATCCCGACTTTGTATTCCAAAATAATTTTGTCCTTAGCTTATCATAAATAAATCCGGATTATTTCATTGTACAAAAATACGGGTTCTAACATACTTCCCCCCTTTAGAACATTCGTCCTCGAATGTCAGATTAACCTTACCGGTCATACAACAATTTGGGGGAGTTTCCTTACTAACTATCACAACAATACAATCATTGATCAACGATTCATTTATCAAACAACATAGTCAAATAGAGAATTGGATTACCTGTAGGCTCTGAAAATAAATGAGGATACTTCTTCTTCATAAGCTCCTCAGCTTCCCAGGTCATTTTCTCTCGGTTATTGTTCCGCCACAGCACTTTAACAGAAGCCATATATTTGTTCCGCAACCTTTTTACCTGGCGATCCAATATGGCTATAGGCTGCTCCTCATAAGATAGCTCCTCGGTGACCTGAATATCATCTACAGGAAAGACTCTGGAAGGGTCACCAATACACTTACGAAGCATAGAAACATGAAATACCGGGTGTACCACTCCCAAGTCAGTTGGCAAATCCAATTCGTAGGCCACCTTGCCTATTTTGCGAATAATCAGATAGGGCCCAATATATCTCGGACTGAGCTTTCCTTTCTTGCCAAATCGCATAACACCTTTCATCGGTGACACTTTCAGGAACACCCAATCGCCAATCTGAAACTCTAACGGTCGACGTCGCTTATCGGCATAAGATTTCTGTCGGCTCTGGGCTGCCAACAATCTTTCTCGAATAAGTTTCACCTTATCCACGGCCTGCTGGACCACATCGAATAAGTTTCACCTTATACACTTCCTGCCATACAAAGCCTCATATGGTGCCATCTGAATACTGGAGTGGTAGTTGTTATTATACGCAAACTCAACAAGCGGTAAATGGTCGTCCCAGCTACCCCTGAAATCAATAACACAGGCACGCAACATATCTTCCAATGTCTGAATAGTGCGCTCGGCCTGTCCGTCGGACTGGGGATGGAAGGCTGTACTCAGGCTCACCTAGGTCCCCAGACCCTCCTGAAACGATCTCCAGAACTTAGCTGTAAACTGGGCACCTCTATCGGAAATAACAGACACAGGAACTCCATGAAGTCGTACAATCTCCCTGACATAAAGCCTGGCATAATCCTCAGCTGAATAGGTGGTCCGAACCGGAAGAAAATGGGCTGATTTCGTCAGCCGATCAACAATAACCCAAATAGAATCATACCTCCTTGGAGTGCGAGGTAGACCTGTAATAAAGTCCATATTAATGATCTCCCACTTCCACGTCGGTATCTCCATCTCCTGCAATAGCCCACCGGGCTTCTGGTGCTCAATCTTAACCTGCTGGCAATTTGGACACTGAGCAACGAACTCTGCTATATCTCTTTTCATACCGTCCCACCAATATAGGCATCTGATATCATGGTACATCTTCGTCGACCCTGGGTGAACAGAATATCGGGTGTAATGTGCCTCGCCCATAATCTGTCGCCGCAACCCTGCAACGTCAGGTACACACAATCTGCCTCTGTGAAATAACACTCCATCAGGTGAAATCTCAAACGGAGTCTTCTCATGTGCCAGCGCTGCGTCTCTGTACTGTGCCAGAATAGGATCCTCATACTTATGCCGCTTAATATCTTCTGTAATAGAGGACTCAGCAATACCTCGAACAGAAACCCCAACATCTCCAGAATCAGCCAAGCGAACTCCAAGACTAGCCAACTGATGAATATCGCGAACCATTTCTTTACTCTCTGATGGCATGTATGCTAGGCTGCCCATAGACTTGCGGCTGAGTGCATCCGCCACAACATTAGCTTTCCCAGGATGGTAGAGAATGTCAACATCATAATCTTTCAGCAACTCTAACCACCTCCGCTGCCGCAAGTTCAGCTCCTTTTGCCTACAGATGTACTGAAGGCTCTTATGATCTGTATAAATGTCAACGTGAACCCCATATAAATAATGTCTCCACATCTTCAAAGCATGAATGACCGCGGCCAGCTCCAAATCGTGAGTAGGATAATTCTTTTCATGTTTTCTGAGCTGCCGGGAAGCATAAGCTATCACCCTGCCGTGTTGCATCAACACACATCCCAAACCAATACCAGAGGCATCACAATAAATCACATACCCATCTGGACCCTCCGGAAGAGTCAGGACTGGAGCTGTAGTCAACTTCTCTTTCAGCAACTGGAAGCTACGCTCGCAAGCATCTGACCACTGAAACTTAGCTCCCTTCTGAGTCAGCCTTGTCAAAGGCGCTGAAATGGAAGCAAATTTCTCCACGAATCTCCGATAATAACCAGCCAATCCCAGAAAGCTACGCACCTCTGTCGGCGTCGTAGGTCTAGGCCAATTCTTTACGGCCTCGATCTTCTGGGTATCCACCCGGACGCCATCAGCCCCAATAATATGTCCCAGAAATGCCACTGAAGATAACCAGAATTCACACTTAGAAAATTTAGCATATAATTCCTGGTGCCGAAGTGTGCCAAGTACCGTCCTCAAATGGTCCGCATGCTCTGCCTCTGACCGAGAATAAACCAGAATATCATCGATAAATACGATCACAAACATATCCAAGAACGGTCTGAATACCCGATTCATCAGGTCCATAAATACTGCTGGGGCATTTGTCAGCCCAAAAGACATAACTCTGAACTCATAGTGCCTATATCGGGTCCTGAATGCTGTCTTGGGAATATCAGCCTCTCGTACCCGTACCTGATGGTAACCCGATCGCAGGTCTATCTTCGAGAAGTACCTGGCACCCTGCAGCTGATCAAACAAATCATCAATCCTGGGGAGGGGATATTTATTCTTGATGGTTACCTTATTCAACTGCCGATAATCAATGCACATCCGCAGCGAGCCGTCTTTCTTCCTCACAAATAATATCGGAGCTCCCCAGGGTGACGCACTAGGCCGAATGAAACCCTTCTCCAATAAATCTCTCAGCTGCTCTTTCAATTCTTTCAATTCTGCAGGTGCCATTCTGTACGGAGGAATAGAGATAGGCTGAGTGTCTGGCAACAGATCAATAGCAAACTCTATCTCCCGTTCGGGAGAAAGACCTGGAAGCTCATCTGGGAATACATCTACAAATTCATTAACCACTGGGACTGACTGAAGAGTCGGTGCCTCTGCCTCTAAATCATGAACACGGACCAGATGATAAATATACCCCTTTCTGATCATTTTCTCAGCCTTGGGGTATGAAATAAACTTACCCCTCGGCGATACTGTATTACCTGCCCACTCTATAACTGGCTCCCCTGGGAATTGGAATCGGACTATCTTCTTTTGACAATCAACATTAGCATAGCAAGAAACTAGCCAATCCATACCCATAATCACGTCAAACTCGATCATATCTAACTCCACCAAATCTGCCTTAGTGCAGCGGCCACAGATAATCACGGAACAATCTCTATAAATCTGACTGACTATAACAGAGTCCCCTACTGGTGTAGCTACCTCAAAAGGCTCTATCGGTTCGGATTCTATCCCAATTGTATCAGCAACGAGTGGAGATATAAATGATAATGTAGAACCAGGATCAATCAATGCATACACATCACGAGAGAAAACCAGTAATATACCTGTGACGACATTAGGCGAAGCCTCCTGATCCTGTCTGCTGGCTAAGGCATAAATGCGGTTCGAAGGACCGCTAGAACCTGAAGCACTGCCACGACCTCGACCGCGTCCCGCCGGTGCAGGCATACCTCGCCCCGCAGGGCGTGCAACTGATGGAGCAGATGATGAACCAGCGGCTGACCCCGTCGGCTGAGCCACACTACCAGAACCGCTCGCCAACGGACAATCTCGCATAAGATGGCCCTGACCACCGCATGAAAAACAGGCTCCAGTAAGTCGATAACACTCTCCCGGGTGCGATTTCCCGCAATGGGAACAACGAGGCCTGGGTGGTCTAGACTGGCTGGGACCTCTAGCTATCTGTGACCCTGATGCTCTGACCGGCCCCAGACTGTCCTGCACTGTCAAATATCCTACCGGCTGGCTGTGTACCCCGGCCTGACGGAGGAGGATGTCTGCCTGACTACTGCTGCTGAGGCTGTCTGCCTCGAGAATCTCCAGAATAACCTGCGAATCTGGCCCTCTTGGGCGGCCTCCTATCCCGATCTCTGCTAGAATAATCAGCTCTATGTCGGTCCTCCATACCCAGGGCATAAACCTGTAGTCGGGCAATATCCATGTCTGCCTGCAATGCCACCGCCATACAGCCATCAATCAAATAGCGGTCTAACCCCATCACGTATCTGTGCATCCGATCGGCCATATCTGCTACTATGGCAGGTGCATACCGGGCCAAAGAATCAAACTCCATATTATACTCACGGACGCTCCGACCCCTCTGCTGCAGATGCAAAAATCGGTCAACCCGCGCCCGCCGTAACTCTGGGGGAAAAAAAGTGGTGAGTGAAAGCAGTCACGAACTCGTCCCAAGTAGCTGGGGTAGCACCCTCACCCCTGGATAGCTCCCAGGACTCATACCAGTGAGCAGCAACATCCCGTAGTCTATGCGAAGCCAACTCAACAGACTCAGTCTCTGAAGCCCTGACCAAATCTAGTGAGTGCCGCATCCCCCGAATAAAGTCATGGGGGTCCTCGTCGGGCTTAGACCCGTAAAACTCTGGAGGGCCACATAATAGAAACTCTCGAACCCTCAGGCTGTCACGCCTATCGTCATCATCATCATCTCTCCGCCCGCGTCTGCGAGCCTGTCCCGCTACCAGAGTGGTCAATAACTGCACAGCCTCTCTCAGTGTCCTGTCCTCCGCCCCTGGCTGAGGAGCTGGAGGCGCGGGAGCTGGAGCCCCTGGAGCTAATGGTGAAGCTGCTCCAGACTCCTCTGACGATGAAGACGTAACAGAGTCGGCTGGCCGGGACGTAATATCACGCATCATCAGAGCAAGGGTCTGAGTATCCTTCTGAGCCCGGCTGGTCTCTCCTACTACGCCCTTTTTCTTCTAGGCGGTCGTCGCCTTTTTCGGAGGCATCACTGAAAGAAAAACAACAACAACAGATCAGAACAGAATCATCCTAATAGCACAGCTCTATCGCACGATCTAAGATTCAAAGAAAGGAAACATCCTAAATGTCCTGTAGCTTCCTGTTTATAGATGTGGTGCACAACACACCGATAAACAAGACTCTACTAGACACGGTCTGTAGACATTCCGAGGACAAACCGCTCTGATACCACTTCTGTCACGACCCAACCCCGTAGGCCGTGACTAGTGCCGATCTGGGCACCCGAACCCATCTATCAAATATTATCTCAAATTCTATCAACTCATTCTAGTATATGGCGGAAGCCGACAAGACTTTATTTCAAATTTAGGTAATTTTCAGAAAAATTTCGGCAGAGTTTCCTCTGTTTTACAGACTATCCAAAATAACCCTGTACACAGCAAACACCAACAAAGGCCACACAGGGCTAGCAAAGCAACGTATAAACATATGCGGACCGGCCGCCTCGGCGTATGGGATCGCCCAAACAACATATACACCTATCCATACAGAAAGACCCTAACCCACAAACATGTCCACAGACCTCTAAACAGACCGACAAAATCATATGACGGGACAGGGCCCCGCCGTACCCATGAACGAATATATACAAATGCACTAATAAATATATATACCAAAAGTATAAGCTCCGGAAAGAGAGGAGCACTCCGAATAGCAGAAAGGGTGTCCTAAACAGGTGGATCACCAGGCTGTGCGTCCGTACCTGCGGGCATGAAACGCAGCCCCCGGAGAAGGGGGTCAGTACGAAATATGTACTGAGTATGCAAAGCAGAAGGTACAGAAATAAATCTGAACAATAATCGAATCAGATATATAGAAAATAATACATATAAAAAAAAAATATCAAAATGTTTATTTCCAAAGTATAAATTATGCATAGGGCACAGGAAAATGTGGTCGCCCGCCTGTCGATGGCGCCACAACACAGCATAACACCAGAAAGTTTCAAATCTCCGAATCCCCGTCACACATCACAACACAGCATAACGCCAAACACAGCATAACGCCAAACATAAGTGGAACCCGGCCCTCGAGCGAGGAGCACGGTGAACCATAATCACAGCATAACACCGGAATGTATCACAAGGCGCACGACAACAGAACCGGCCCGGGAACCGGTGAACGATATCACAGTAGGCACGAGCGGAGTAGTGAGGAATCATATGCATAAAATCATTATTATAAATCTGAAGGATAAGTAAAATAGTCATATTCGAAATCGGAATAATAATTATCACTTTTTGTTTCAAAGTTGTCGAATATCAAAAAGGGTGTCGCGGGACCCACGGACGAGTATAGACCCGAACTGAGCCCGCCTATGAAAAACATACTCATTTTATATCATACAAACTCCTACGAAAATTTCAAAGCAATCCGAGCCTTTCTGAGGAAATTATGGGCGTTTGAAGTTTTGGAATCGCTAAAGAATGAACTTTAAAACAAAAATCAGCTTCCATGTAATCTTTACAAATTATGGATTCCAAGAACATAAGGATCAATGTTTTTCCATGACAAGGCAAGGATGCCAAAGAACAAATGCGATTCATAAACATGCTCGGATTGTGAGAATAGAGTTTCCTCGAGGCTTATATCATAGCCTATTTTAACTAAGGCATGCCGAAGAAGGAAGAATACTTTACATACCTCAAACGCTCTTCAATACGATCCAAACTCAAGCTAAATCCAACCTATGATTCGGGCTGCCCACGATCTATAAACAAGCCATAAAATGCCAAACATTAGCTAAAGACTCTTTGGGCATTAAATTCCAATTTCGCCCTTAATTCTACAGAAATTTGGGCAGCATTTCCCCTGTAAATAGGCTACCCCGAGAATTTAACTCGGCCGTATCAATCAACAACAACAACAACAACCAACCTAACAACATTAATAATCAATCCGAAAGGTAATACAACAATAATAGCTCTCTTTTCCATCATTCATCAACTTTCATAAATTCAATTCGACGACTTACTTCAAGCCAAAATCGACGCTTATACGCTCACATACTAACCCGAACCCATACCAAAAACATTTCAAGACATTCTAAGAAATTTATACAATTTTTCCAACAATCCATAAATTTTCCCAAGCTACCCGAAACAGCCCCTAACCGAGACAGCCCCCCTAACTTTTTCTTCATTTCCAAATCATGGTTCGTATCTACAATTTACATTCTAACAATGCTATTTTCATCAATACACAATTTACATTAAATGTACAACAACTTCCAAATCAGTCCGCAATATTTACAACATCAATTTGAGTCAATAAACTTTCATTTCCAACATAGAATTCATGGCGACGACGGCTAAACAATAAGCGATACTAATTCAATTCTTGGCACATAAGGTGACCCATTTTCGGCTAACACTACACATATACATATATGGATGATTCTCAATTGTTCTTCACCTTACAATGATCATAATCAACTAACTAGGCATTAATTCATAATTTCAATCACAACACAACAACACCCATTTACACGGCTCAAGCTCCACATACACAACTCACCTCCAACATTTCATATTTCATGATTTTCCTCCATTATAACATACTACAAGATACAAACAACCTTTATAACACAAAAGCAAGATCAACTCTTACCTATCCTCTTCAATTCCACAAAATGCTAGGGTTTCCAATGGATGAAAAATAATGGGTTGATCGCTCCAACGACACTTCCACGTTACTTAGGAACCTCAATATAGTGGGTTTACATCAACGGAAAAATTTTGGAAGACAAGAAATGGGAGTTGATTTTCTCCCTTGTTGGCCGAGAGCCTCAAGGGGGTTTTTCAGCTTTGCCCTTTTTTTTTCAAGTGTGGGGAATGAAGTAAATGAAGTGGAAAGAAAATGTGGTCATCTTTTAATACTTAGGTGAATTGTACACTTGCCCCTTGGCCCACACTAATGTGTTGTCCCAATTAAAATTGAACACCATTTGTGTGGGCCAACCATGGAAATTGTGGATGATTTTTATCTTCCAATTTTTCTCACTTTTGGTCCCGAATTTTCCTAATTGTTCCATACCAATAAATTCATGCACAACTTATATCTCAAAATAAAATCGAAGGTTAAGAATCCCGACTTTGTATTCCAAAATAATTTTGTCCTTAGCTTATCATAAATAAATCCGGATTATTTCATTGTACAAAAATACGGGTTCTAACAGTATCACTCGCTCTAAAATATAAAAATCAACGAACAAACGGTGAACATTTATTATTTGGTTTGTAATTAAGTTGGACTTGATTCAAATTTGGCTTAATCTAAATCAACTTTGATCTGAGAGGTGCATGAATTGAACTAGGTTTACATTTACATCGTTGTTTTAGAAAATAAGATAGCTCAAACAATAATCCCTTGCATCTCTGCTTTCCTAAAGCCCTTCTAATTGATAGGAAGAAATTTAAATAAATAAATAATTAAAAAAAAATAAGAAAGAGACGAAGGCAGATTGAAGAAAAGAAGCTCACATCTTATTAAAGCAATGGATAATATGGATATACTATCCATTCGTTAACCTATTTTTATTTGTATCTGTAATAAATCCCCACATAAATCCCTTTGTCCACATCCCAAGGATCCCCTAACGGATGCAAAGAATTAATCCTAACCCTAACCGTTTATAGTTTTTAGTATGTGTCTTCCAACACCCATAGTGGTAAATTTATAGACAACGTTAGGGTTAAGAGTTGGACTAACTAATGGGCTGCCTAATTAGCTAGCACCCCTTATGGGTGTACTAGGCCCAAAAGCTATTTTCCAACGGTATCAAATATGAACAGGTCGGATTTTTGTCCATTTTCACCTAACCCATTTCGACCCGTCATATTTGACCGGACCCGACCAGCATGTTTGCCACCCCTACTTGAGTAATAGGCCCTGACCTTGACTTCGTTTCGTGTTTTTATTATACGGTTACTAGTCTAATGTACAAAAATGGTTTCTGTAGGGGCGAATTGCATGTGCTTGTTTTCACCATTTGCTAGTGTTAAAATTTACCATTAGTAGTACTGTTTCGTTTCATTGGGTCTGTTTGTGATGAAATTGAGATACTGGCCTTGTATGGGCATCCAAAATATATATGGCGAGGATCTTTCCCAACTTTTATGTGCATCCAAAATTTGCTTCACCAATTGTTGATCATTCATCTTGCAACTGTGTTTTTTTAACATTTCTTAGAAGTTTGAGGATATTCAGCATTGTGCCATATATAGTTGTTTTGTACTCATTTATCATATTTGGCAAGTGTCCAGTTTGAAATAAAATGCGAGGCACTGTTTATGTAGACTCGTAGAGTTCATGTTTAACTACTACATCTATACTTCAAGTTCATGTAGTTTTGGCCTTTTGGGTTCAAGAATCATAAATAACCCAGTAAGGATCTTCCTCGGATCATTTGCATATTTGTCTTGTTTTGTGTTGGTCTTTAACTTTGCCTTCAAATGGGCTGGTCTTTAATTTTGGCGTTCTTGCATATTTGTCCCTATTTTGTGTTGGTCTTTAATGTTTGTCCTCCAAATGGGCTGGTCTTTAATTTTGGAGTTCAAAAACTAACTTATGCCCTGCGCATCAATAATATCTACAAGTTATTCAAGCGCCCTTAAAAAACTTATGCCTCTATAGACATAAATTCGATTTTGAAGGCCAAAAATTAAAGACCAGCCCATTTGAAGGCTAAAAATTAAAGACCAGTCCCTTTGAAAGGCCAAACCGTGCAATTAGTTGATCCTCCTCTCTTTCCTTTTCTTTTTATAGATTCGCGGATCAGTACTGTGTGAAAATGATACCAGATAGCCCACCTTTTAGTGTTCTTGTTAAAAACATAACCACATTTAGCCACTACGCTCTTCTTCTATTGCCAATATAACATCAATGGACAATGGTAATAAAGCTCTTGAAGACCTAACTCATTTATTATGAGGCAAGAATACATGATGCCAACCATCTCAAATCTCAATTAAATCTCTCTCCCACACACATCTTTTCCTTCTCTCTTAAGTGTTATTGATGAATTACAAGTGTTTCAGTTCATTAACTAATGAAGTAGCAAGTGCAAACTAGTAAACTTTTCAGGCTTGATATTTCATATTCTTGTTTTAAGCATGGCTATTTGTAATGTATCCTATACCTACTTAAAAAAATAAAAAAATAAAGGCCCTTCCTATTTTAAGCTATATAAAAGCCAACATCCATTTATTTAAACGCAAATGCTTATTTACTTTCATAGACGTTATCCAAACAAAATTATCAAAATATTGGTTTAGATTTCAAAATTAAACTTTGAAATATGACATGTTCCTCTAGTTAGGATGAGGTGTTAAGAGGGTTTTTGGATTGACTCATTTTAAGTGTTTGTGGCGATCGAGAAAGATAAAAAATACAAACATAAACTAAAAGTCAAAAATTAGGTATTTACAAATTATGATTTTTAACTTATAAGTTATTTTTAAAAAGTCCATCCGAATACCCTCTTAGTCTCTAAAACATTAATCAAGAAAAAAAAAATTAGGAGCTAAAGAGTATGGCATTAAACATGATTATGGGACATTAAAATAGTTTGCAGAGAGTAAACATAACCAATACACAATTATGACTTTGTAGTTGTTGGTAGATGTGCAATGAAGTGTTCTGCTAAACTCACGAGTCAGGATCGATGTACTTTTTTCAGATTGGGTTTGTCAGGCTAGTTTTGCTGTTCTGAGTCTATACAGACTAAACAGTCAATTTTATGGATGTGAAGGTTACATCGGTCTCATAGCCATCACGAGTCCTATGATGGGTTGTATTCAATACTATTTATTAAACCCCCTCAACTTTTTTTCTTTTGATTTGGGTCCTCCTTCTGCCATATCTGCCCAGAGCATTTCTTTACATAGGTCTCCGGTCCCTTGCAAAGTTAATGTAAAAGGGAAGAAAAGGAATTTTGAAGGAGAATATAGGTGTTCAGCTTATATTTTACTCCCTCTATTTCGATAAGGGGGTTGTTCAGATGGTAAATACCATCTATCTTCAATCCGAGTGTGATGGGTTAGATTCGCCAAGGAAGCAAAAAAGCAAAAGTTCCTGAGGTATATGAAAAAAATAACGCTAAAATGATTTTATTTGCATCCCAAAATCAGAAAGATAGACATAAACCGAGTAAGACACTTACAAAAGTAGGTCATACAGTAGATGAAAACAATAACGATAAAATGAATTTATTTGAATCCCAAAATTTGAAAGATAGACATAAATTAGGACGGAAGGAGTAAGACACTTACAAAAGTAGGTCATACAGTAATTATTAGAATATGGTAGAAGGCAAAGTTGTTGTGTCCCTTAGTGCTTATTTTTTTTGTAAGGTTTATAACCTAATAATCGAATTAAACTGAATCAAAATCGATAAATGTATATTATATTAAGTATATGATTTGATATGTTTTAATAATTTAAAAATCGATTAAATTAATTTGATTTTGGTTTTGACAAAAAATCAACCTATGAATACCGCTAATAAGAGTGTTACTTCTCGCGTCTCCCTTTATATATCTTTAGAATATGGAGAAGGCAAAGTTGTTGTGTCCTTTGTGCTTATTTTTTGTATGGTTTATAACCTAATAATCGAATCAAACTGAACCAAAATCGATAACAACCAAATCGATAAATGTATATTATATTAAGTATATGATTTGATATGTTTTAATAATTTAAAAATCGATTAAATTGATTTGGTTTTGGTTTTGACCAAAAACCAACCCACAAATACCGCTAATAAGAGTGTTACTTTTCGCGTCTCCCTTTATATGATATATATATTTTATTATTAGTTATCCCAAAGAAAATATCACACATTCTTATTTAAAAAATAATTAAACTTTAAAGTTTCCATTTAATCAAATAAATTATTTCCACATAAATATCTATTAATTTATTTTATATTATAATAATAATAATTATTATTTTTTGTTAAAAATTCCGAATTAGTTCAATCAGGATTCATTAATTCTCGTGTCTCCCTTAATCCCCTCCTCAACCGGGGGCCCTGCCTACATATCGACCGGCTACCTCCACTTGTGAGCCCTATCCTTAGGTTCCTTGTTGACTGCTTACCGCTACTACTGACTTAGCAGTTAGCAGCACAGCTCTCGAGTCTTATAGCCTGTTTGGTCTTTTAAAATTAATTTATTTTAAAAAATATTTTTAAAAAAAATACGAGAATCAATTGTGTTTGATAAATAATTTAAAAAGTATTTTTGAGTAGCAATTAGCGTTTGACTAAATGTTTAAAAAGTGCTTTGAAATGTATTGGTCTCAAAAGTATTTTTTTTAAAAAGTGCTTCTGGGAAAAACAATTTTTTTTAGCTTTTGAAAATCTAATTCTGCTACTCCTTAAAAACTTGACCAAAAACTTCACTTTTTTAAAAATAAATATTTTTGAAGAAAAATAAACTTGATCAAACTGGCTATTAGGGATGTTGGTTCTTTTTCTTGCTTAATTTTAATAACTAAGAAAAAATTACTGTAAAGTTTGCAAAATTATATAGCGAATTGCAGAGAAATAGTCATTTCATTGGAAATAAATCACGAATCACTTTTTAAAATTTATAGAAAGATTTAAGGAACTAATGCATAAATTGGAAAATGTCTTCTTGTTATTCGTAGTAATCAGTGACATACGCAAGATTTTTTATTAGTAGTGTCGACATTTAAAAAAGTGAAATTTAAATAACTTATTATAGTGACGTCATATAAAAAAAAAACAAATTCAAGCTAAATTATAAAATCCACCAAAAGAAAACGATGAATGTTTTTAAAAAATTTCAACTTGAAAGAAAAAAATGAAATAAATAAATTAAAAGAGCTTACATTTAAAGGAGCAACACAAAACACCAACAATTGCCTTTAGAGCTGCCGGCTCTAGCTCGGTTTAGATATTACTTCCTTCGGTTAAAAAAAGATGTTTACTTACCAAATCAAGAAAGAATTAACTTTATTTTTTAAGTTTTGTCCTTATTAAGTATTAATTGACCAAATCCTATACCTACCTATTTAATTAGAAGTAATTTAGTCAAATTATTTCTTTTTACATTGAAATTAGTATTTTCTTAAAGTGCAAATGGCTAAATGGACACTCTTTTTTAATAGAAGGGAGATTTGGAATTAGAAAGTAATAAGCCTAAAAAAACATTTAAAAATATGCTATTCAAGGATCGAACATACACCTCAAGACAACTGTTAAAGCGCCCAACCAGTGAGCTACCAACATTGTAGTGCTAATCACTGGCATCTCTTTTACATTTATCTAAATCTCTATCTGAATAGTATTATACATATATAAATTAAAAAAAAATTCCTATCAAGCCGTGTCAAGTGACACCCTCGGATACACGTGGATCCACCCCCGGGGCTAGTAATAGACCATGCCTTCATGGCTGGTTCGAAGAACCATACTACTATACTTTTGCTAAATGTTTCATTGTAGCGTGGAAATAATTTGAGAAACAAAGTCATTTTTAGCTTAATACGTTTTCCTTCGAAAATTCTGTGGCCATTAACTCCATGATTTAACACGCCAGGTGTTAATTAATTATGCGTAACAAGTTTATGATATAGCTTCATTATTGCTTATTCGTAATCCAATTATTTCAAAGGGAAGAGTCATAGAAGAGGTTGATACATAAATCTTCACATGCTCAATAGTAGCGGAGCTTGGAATTTTGATAAAGGAATTTAAAAAATTCGAACTTGTGATTTCAAGTAAATATTGCATTGTTTTTTTGCCACTACGAGGGAATTCAAAAGTTAATATGTATATGGAAAAAAATATTTTTATCTTTCTTAGTTGTGGCACTGTGATAGTGCTCAATATGCATATGATCTTTTGATTCTTTTCAGTTTAGAGGCAAAATAAAACAGGGCAGAAGAAAAGATGGTCGGTCAAACTAGAAAAGTAGAACTGAGGTAAAAAAAAATTCCGCTTCCATGTACAAAACAAAATGCTCAAAATAGAATCAATGTATTTTGTACTAATATGGGAAACTTTGATTTGCATCGATAAGAATATGATCCTCTATACAGACACTTGTAAATATCCTTGCTAAGAAAGCAACTGCAAATTTTCCCTTACTTTGAACAAACAAATGAAAAAACATGATCTTTTTCTTGCAGATAATTTTCCATTTGTCATGTTATATATTCAGTCTCTTTTTTTAATTCCAAAGTAACCCAAACTTCTTTAGGAAATTTTATTTTCATAAACTCTGTTCCGATTTCCCTCACTCGCAACAACCACGCGCTGAACTAAAGGTTCGAAATATTGTTACACGCGCTATTACAGAGCGCGTGGATGGTGATAGAAGATAGCTGTCAGAATTATAACCATTTGGGGAAACGGCAGCTGCGGCCACTTTTTATTTCCACTGTCGCTAAAAGTAAACGTCGCTTCACCGCCGTTTACAACTTCATTGTCCTCCTTTCATTTCGAAAAGAGGGTTTATTTAGTCATTTACAAAGCTTTAAGAATATACTATATTAGATAAAAATATATAATTTGGTTAAAATATGTTTAATTAAAATAAATTTTGAGATTTGATCACTTAACACTTAATAAAGATAAATATATATAAAAAAAAATTATTTCTTGATTTAGTATGCGAACACTCTTTTTTAATAAAAAAATAAAATCTAAGTGGACACTTTTTTAAACCGGAGAGAATAAGATATTTAAATCTTGTGATTAATGTGTAAAATATACCACATGTCTTAGTAATCGTCTTAAATACAACATGTAAAACGTAAGAATTAAAGAGTTGCATAAAAGGAAAAAAACATTTTTTTCAAAACGTACTAAAAAGAAAAATAAGATAAATTATTACCGCTCTAGCAATCTTCCGAGTACTGTGTTATAATCTGTTTTTCGTTTCCTCTCAACGACACTTGCTGGTACTAAGCCGCCGTTTGTTCACAAAAAAGAATTCAATAAAGTTGAAACAGTATTTAGTTATACATCGAACAATTTTACAAATAATAATAATAATAATAATTAAAGATGAGTTTATTAAATTTAAAAAAACAGTTTTTGATGTGACAAAATCCTTGCACTCACAAATTTTTAACTTTTATTTAAAGTTAAATGCTCGTTCAAATGCAATTTCGTATTTCAAATATCTCTTTTCAACTTTACTTCAATTTTTTTTTTTAATATCGCATTTTATGTCCAAACGCTTACTTAAAAAATGGGGTGATTTTTAGCACAAAAAGTAGTACATGCAATATAAATTGTTACTAGTAGTTATTTTCTTATATATTGGTGTTATTAGTGCCAACATTGATACACGGGTCAGTTATTTTACTGTCAATGTCAAATGAGACATGTTTATAATCTAAAATATGTGTATTACTATATAAATTTATATCTATTTCGGTATGGTATCCATATATTTTAATAAAAAAGATTCTAAATTCTGAACAACATATCGAATTTTTTAAAACCTTAAATCAAATATCATATTAAATATTGGATACAAAATTTGCTCACCCATATCTCAGATAAGGATTTCCACACAATACCAACAGGTTTGCTCGGTTGTACTTGTAGTGTTTGATCAAATCATCAAATTTCCAAAATACTTTTGAAGTGTGGTAATACGATTCTTATTTTTCTCCATTAATCTTGTTAGTAGTAGTTCTTAAAGTTAGGGGCTAATTAATTACCAACTGACTCCCTCTAACGTTCATTTCGTGCAATTGGTACCAGTCCAATGTCGTAGCAACAGTGGTGAACTTTTATAGGGGCGACGCCTAGTGTGTTGTTACTGCCTACTAACATATTACCATGTGGTAATGTTAAATTTACTAGTGTCAAATAGTACTGTTTTCGTTCCTTTTTCTGCTTGGGATAAAAGCACAAATCGTACATGTACCCGCTATTTTTATTTATCGATGCCTACATGTACCAAGTTACGTTGTTCATACCCATCTTTTATGGGCACACATCTTTTATGGGCACACAAAATTCTCTTCACCATTTATTGATCATCATTAATATTGTGAGACTGATTTTTCCCATTTCCTTAGAAGCTTGAGGAAATCAGCTTTGGTTAGCTGCATAGACCTACTTTAATTTCACATGGCACGGGTGAGAAAGTGATTAAAATGGGAGTTAATTTCTGATGACCATCCAAGTTTAAGGAATTTGCTATAAAAGTCATTTTTGTTCATTTATGATAATAAGGTCACTCATTTATTATTATTTTTCCTCAAAACGTATTTAAACACCTCAAAAGCCTCCATCTATCTTAGTTGGCAGGCCATGTCACTAAAGCCTCATTTTTATTTTATTTTAATAATAGACATATTTAACTCATCAAACTACTTTAACCAAATTCATATTTTATACCCAATAAAATATGACCTAAGTCACTTTCTATTACGTCACTTTTAAAATCTAATTTTGTTTAATCTCAATTCAAATATACTCCATCCGTTTCAATTTATATGAACTTATTTGACTGGGCACGACATTTAAGAAAGAGGGAAGATTTTTGAAACTTGTGGTTCAAAATAAGCCTTGAAAATTTGTGTGGCTGTAAATCATTCATAAAGTGAATTTGTTTCCAAATTAGAAAAGAGGTCATTCATTTTGACACGGACTAAAAAGGAAATAGGTTCAAACAAATTGAAACAGATGGAGTATTATCTTTCAATTTAAGTTAAATTTCAAGTAATTTCATATTTCTATTCAAATTCAAGTTTTTTTAAATAGCATATCTTTTTTCACATTAAACAACATATTCTTTTCGCATTAAATAGAATTACACAAATAACACAAAGATTACATTCGTATCGGTTTAACTTTTAAAAAATCTAATTAAATTGTATATTTTAAAAAATAAAGTTAGTGTAAATTTTTCCTCTTTATTTTTAGTTACTATTTATTCTTATATATGTAGTTCGTAATTTTTGGCATTTCCAATTTCATACCATCGATGTCTTTTTAGTTCTCATGCAAAAGGTATATAATATTCATTACTATAATACTTGTTTTAAAATATTATATTCTTATTTTTATTTTGAAATACTATATTATTGGTCTTAAATGAAATATAATATATTCTTAATTTATTTCAGTTATGATATGGATATTCCAACTTGTCATGTTATACCTAGCAATATATTAAACTAAAGCTCTAAACTAACTCAAATTCAATTTTATTTTATAATTTTATTTTAATTTTTAAAACTTATCTATAGAGTCAAAAAATAATCTTTTAGTTCTAATTCATTTAGATTACATGCTAGTTTGTTTCTTTGCCGCTTTTTAACGGGGTCATATTTGATTGGATATAAATATAAATTTGATTAAATGAGTTTGATGAGTTAAATAAGTCTATTATTTAAAAACTATGAGGCTCTAATGACGTGACATACCAACTAGGAGAGAATGAGACTTTTAAGGTGTTTAGGTACTTTTTGAGGAAAATAGTGATACTTGAGTGACTTTATTATCTTAAATGAAAACAATAATGACTTTTGTAGGAAATTTTCTAAACTTGAGTGACCATCCAAGGAATGTTATGGGCTTCGGGTCATTTGGTTCTTGATGTATAAGCATGATGAAAATATCCTTAATTTATCTCAAAAAGTGATCAGTTTGGTCCCAAGCTATATACAATTGCTATTTTTGTTGTCAAAATAAATGGAGACCGTCAGCATCTTCCTCATACATAGCCTATGCTTAGCTTAATTAAAGATATTATATGTTTCTTTCATACTCCATTGAATATATTCATCATATAATTGCAATCTTCTTAAAGCTATATCCATAAATCAAAAGTTTTCCAACGGCTCTTTCAAGTTAGGGTTAGAGATTTTAATATAGATTCTGAAATTGGATTTAACGATATAAAAAGATATTTTAATTTTGTAGTTTGATAGCTCATGTGCAGTGCACATGCCGAGGGCCTCCGTTTACTTTTACATCAAGAAAGCTATCATCTTTACTTATATGGCTTAGAACTAGGGCTGGACATAAATACCGAAAACCGAAAAACTGAACCGAATTGAATCGAAAATTCAACAAACCGAACCGAACCGAACTAGTTTGGTTCGGTGTTTGGTGTCCATCGTCAAAAAACCGAAACCGAAATAGCCGAATCGAAGTTTGATAAAACCGAACGCGCACCGAAATTTAATACATTACCCAAAAGAATTAAAATAGTCCAAGCCCATTAAGTTTAAAGCAAAAAAAACCCAATTGTAATAAGTCCTCTTTTGCATTTGTATCCCTATTTTTTCACTTCAATTGAAAAAATCAAATATCCTTAACAAAGAAAGGTAACTAGGATGTCTCTTTAGGATTAATGTATGTCCTTTATGTGTTTTCTTAATTATTCTTACGGTATGTATATAACACCTAGTAATCCTATGTCATGATTATAGTTTTCTATTCTTGTGTATCATGTTTGTTTGATTTTGATTTCAATTTATCAGTTCTATGTTTTATTGCTTTTGAGAATATGAATTAGTGTCAATGGAATCGCTTCTAATATTATATTAAAAAAACCGAATTGAAAAAACCGAAACCGAACCGAACTGAACTTTAAAAAATCGAAACCGAAAGAACCGAACCGAACTAGTTTGGTTCGGTGTTTGGTGTCCACCTTCAAAAAACCGAACCCGAAATAGCCAAACCAAAATTTGATAAAACCTAACCGAAAAACCGAACGCCCACCCCTACTTAGAACCAGACTGATCACTCTTTGGTATCTGTTAAGAATCATTAGGACGAATGCAATCAAATCCATATATTAAGGTCCTTTTTGATCATTTTCTCTCGGATGGGTTGGCAAATGTCTAAGTTTGCAATGGAACGCAAGAAAGTGTTTATGTTTGTTAACTAAATGCTTCTAACCCAACGTAATTATATATGGTTACAAAAAATGAAAAATATGCTAGTAAGGATTTGAATTTTTTTTCAGCTCAAGTAATAAGGATCAATAGCTCTGCATGACCTTCCGATGCCTGGTACCAAGTATGGATAAAGAAGAAGGTTGCAATGGATAAACAGTTGGCATTAAAAAGTAGAATCCTCATAACATTATATACTTTTTATGAATAAGTGAAATAAACTTGAATAGAGCGAAAAGAAGTAAACTAATTTGGTATTGAGGTGTTGTTGATTGATGTTTCAAGCAATAAGGACAAACATAGAGGTGATCAAATTGGGCTTTAGCATCATATACAATCCAGTTTGGGAAAAAACATCTCCCAAGAGATCTCTTTCAGCGAAGAAATAGAAAAACTAGTTAAATTATGAGCTATTTTGTTCTAACATCTAGAGATATGTATAAAATTGAAATGATCAAATAAGTTTGATAGTTTTCATATGTCTTCACACATCACTTGTATCTCCCACGAGGTAGCCACTCGTTTCTGGATCATATCAACAACATTTTTAGCATTGGACAAAACCTTCACTATTTTTCCATCCCTTACTAATTGCATGTTCAAGAGCTTTTCTAATTGCAATCGCTTCAGCAGTCATGGCTTTTCAACATATTGGATTGCGCCATGAGTATGAAGCAGTTTTCCAAGGCTATCCAAAGCCACAAAACCAATACTTGCCCTCCACTAATTGATCTGTAATCCTGCAGCATCTGTAAACAATAAAATACTATCTTACAGATTTGTTAGTTTAAGCACATGATAATTTTCAATTGAGGAGCAAAAAGATAGACTTATATTCTTCATACTCAAAGAGAGATTTAAAAACAATGTCTCTTGGTTCTAACCTTTCCCGATTAAACACCCATGCATTCCTACCTTTCCAAAATTTTCACATAATATTAATGTTCAAATTTAACAATTTTATAGATTTAGGAAAAGAGTTAGTATTTAAGAGCAAGTCATATCACCAGACAGAAAAATCAGTAATATTTTTAATACTAAACCAATTTATTGGACATTGCTGCCACACAAGTTGAGACCGAGGACATTTGAATAACTTATGTTCTATATCTTCGTGTCTGAGACCACAAAATTCACATGTACTATCCACATTCTTTAATCTTTTTGCTAAATTACTATTGACGGGTAAAGAGTTAATTGTTGGGTCATACCCCTTATTTTAGGGAAGAAAACACTTCCCTTGTTTTGAGGAAGAAAACATCTTTCTTGTCTTTGGCAAATTGTCAAGTG
The DNA here is from genome assembly GCF_019175385.1 of Lycium barbarum. Lineage (NCBI taxonomy): Eukaryota > Viridiplantae > Streptophyta > Magnoliopsida > Solanales > Solanaceae > Lycium > Lycium barbarum. The sequence continues at coordinate 108,780,415 of NC_083339.1, read as the reverse complement.
CTTGCTTGAGTCACTAATGACATCAACAGGTTCATCTCATACCTATAAATAGGGAAACTTTCTCATTTGTTAGATACACCAAAATTGAAGAAGACAACACATCCCAAAGAGAGAAAAATCTAAGAGAAATACTCTTAGTGAAAGGCTTAAGTAAGAGAAGTCTTTGAGAGAATTTTTTAGTAAAAAAATTCTTGAGTGTAATTTGGATTGGGGTTGTGAGGTTGAGTGTTGTAAACACTTGTAATATTTCTTCTTTAATAAGATTTGCAGTAGCAACGTGGACATAGCTCTCACATTGAGGGTGAACCACTATAAATCTGTGTGTGCTATTTATTCTTCGCTTACATCACGGCGTAAGTAGGTTCTGTCTAAGGAGGTTGGTATTTAAGTGGTCCAGCTGTGACCCTCCAATCTTTCCTGGGAACCTGCTTACAAAGGTCGGATTTGGGATTCAAAAATCCTAACAACTGGTATCAGAGCAACAGGTTGTGTTGTGATTTAGAAACGATGGGAGGCGAAGATGGTACGACGCACGTCATCGGTAAATTCGATGGTACAGATTTTGCGTTCTGGAGAATGCAAATTGAAGATTATTTATATGGCAGAAAGCTTCATGAACCTCTGAGTCCGAAACCAGAGGAGATGAAGCAAGCAGATTGGGATCTCCTCGACAGACAAGTTCTGGGAGTCATTCAGCTAACGCTGTCGAAGAACGTTGCTCACAATATGGCAAAGGAGAAGACCACCGCAGATATGATGAAGGTATTGTCTGACATGTATGAGAAACCTTCGGCAAATAATAAGGTATTTCTCATGAAGAAACTATTTCATCTAAAGATAATGGAAAATGCTCATGTTGCTGCACACATAAATGAATTCAATACCATTGTAAATCATTTGTCATCGGTAAAAATTGATTTCGATGATGAAGTACAAGCTCTAATTTTGTTGGCATCCCTACCAAATAGCTGGGAGCCAATGAGAGCAGCGGTTAGTAATTCTGTCGGCAGTGACAAACTAAAGTTCAACGATGTTAGGGATCGTATCCTTGCTGAGGAGGTGCGCAGGACAGATTCTGGAGAGGCATCGACGAGTTCTGCTTTTAATGTTGAAAACAGAAGCAGAAATTATAACAGAAACTACAACCGAAATAGGGGCAGATCAAAGTCAAGGAATGGCAGGGGTCAATCCAGACCAGGACGAACACTTGAGTGTTGGAACTGTGGAAAACCTGGTCACTTCAAGAAGAACTGCAGGGCGCCAAAGAAGGAGGACAACAAGGGGGCTGGAATCAACGCTGCTACGGAAGACATTGGCGATGCGTTGTTGCTATCGGTTGACAGCCCGATAGACTCTTGGGTGCTTGACTCAGGAGCTTCCTTTCATACCACCCCACATCATGATATAATGACAAACTACGTGGCTGGGAATCTCGGTAAAGTTTATTTAGCCGATGGAGAGCCGCTAGACGTTGTTGGCATGAGAGACATTAATTTGAAGATGTCAAATGGATCCTCGTGGAAGATTACAAAAGTTAGACATATTCCAAAGCTGATGCGAAACCTGATCTCAGTAGGTCAGCTTGATGATGAGGGATATGATCTCAACTTTGGTAATGAGTCTTGAAAGGTGGCGAAAGGTGCTATGGTAGTTGGCCGAGGAAAGAAGATTAGCACTCTCTACATGACGACGAGCTGTCGTGATACTATTGCTGTGGTTGACAACACAAAGAAGACAGATTTGTGGCATTGTCGGCTGGGGCATATCAGCCAGAAGGGGATGAAGCTGTTGGTGACAAATGGCTTAATTCCGGAGCTGAAGACGGTGGACCTTCATACGTGTGAGAGCTGCATTCTTGGAAAACAAAAGCGAGTAAGCTTCTCAAATGCAGGACAGGGAGTTGAAGGTCGAGAAGCTGGAATTGGTGCACACAGACGTGTGGGGACCTACCACTGTCCCCTCTCTTGGAGGATCACACTACTACGTGACCTTCATTGATGATTCAACCAGGAAGGTATGGGTTTATTTTATGAAAAATAAATCCGATGTGTTTAGTGTATTCAAAAGATGGAAAGCCATGGTCGAGAATGAAACAAACCTCAAGTTGAAGTGTTTGAGGTCCGACAACGGCGGAGAATACACCGATGGTGATTTCAAACGGTACTGTGCCGATAATGGGATCAAGATGATGAAGACTATTCCTGGAACGCCGCAACAAAATGGAGTAGCCGAAAGAATGAACCGAACGTTGAACGAGCATGCTCGGAGTATGAGAATACACTATGAACTGCCCAAGACATTCTGGGCAGATGCAGTCAATACCACGGCCTTCTTAATTAACGGAGGACCGTCAGTTCCCTTGGATTTCAGAATTCCAGAAGAAGTCTGGAGTGGCAAGAAGGTAAATCTTTCATTTCTGAAAGTGTTCGGCTGCTTATCATATGTTCATAATGATGATACGGCTAGAAGCAAGCTTGATCCAAAATCAAAGAAGTGTTACTTTATTGGCTACGGTGACACCGAGCTTGGTTACCGATTTTGGGATGAACAAAATCGGAAGATCATCCGAAGCAGGACTGTTGTCTTCAACGAAGAGGTACTGTACAAAGACAAGTTGCAAAAAAATTCAGAATGTCAGGACAAGGAATCGGAAATAGTCGATTTGAGGGACTTCCCGACACCTGAGCCGCAACCAGGTACAGCCGAGGCAGAGGAACAAACAATCCGAGAAGGTGCTGATAAAAGTGCCGATTCTGAAACAAATAAGCAGACGCCAATCACAGAACTACGTAGATAATCCAGGATCAGGAAGCCGATTCACAGGTACTCTCCATCCCTCAACTACATTCTACTCACTGATAGAGGGGAGCCAGAATGTTATGAAGAAGCAATGCAAGTCAATGGATCAACCAAGTGGGAGCTGGCAATGAAAGATGAGATGGATTCACTATCGGCAAATCATACATGGGAATTAGCCGAGTTTCCAAAGGATAAGAGGGCATTGCAAAACAAATGGGTTTATCGGATAAAGGAAGAACTCAATGGAAGCAAGCGTTATAAAGCAAGGCTGGTTGCAAAGGGATTTCAACAGAAAGAAGGCATCAACTATACGGAGATCTTCTCTCCCGTAGTCAAGATGGTGACTATCAGAACTGTTCTTGGACTGGTAGCAAAGGAAAATCTACATCTGCAACAGATGGACGTGAAAACTGCATTTCTTCACGGTGATCTAGACGAGGAAATCTACATGCGACAGCCGGAGGGATTCAAAGTCAAAGGAAAGGATAATCTGGTGTGCAAACTTCAAAAAGAGTCTGTACAGACTAAAACAGGCTCCAAGACAGTGGTATTTAAAGTTTGACAGCTTTATGAAGAAAGCTGATTTTTCAAGGTGCGAGGCAGATCATTGTTGTTACTTCAAGAAATTTGAAGACTCGTACATGATACTGATACTCTATGTCGACGACATGCTAATCGTAGGAGCAAACCTACAGGAGATTGATCGATTGAAAAAAGGGTTATCGGAAGAGTTTGCAGTGAAGGATTTGAGAGCTGCAAAGCAAATCCTTGGGATGAGAATCGATCGAAGCAAGGAGGGCATCAAACTCTCACAAGAAGAATATGTGAGGAAAGTTATCAAAAGGTTCAACATGCATGATGCCAAGCCAGTCAGCACTCCCTTGGCTGGACACTTTCGGTTGTCAAAAGATCAGTCGCCGACAACCGAGGATGAGAAGAAGCAGATGGACAAGATACCTTATGCATCTTCAATCGGTAGTCTTATGTATGCAATGATATGTACAAGGCCAGACATTGCGCATGCAGTGGGAGTTGTCAGCCCATTTATGAGCAATCCGGGAAAGCAACACTGGGAGACTGTGAAGTGGATATTCAGATATCTGAAAGGCAGCTCGAGTTCAGCTCTGTATTTCCGAAAATCAAAAACAGGATTGCAAGGGTATGTTGATGCTGACAACGGTGGTGATGTTGATAGCAGAAAGAGCACATTCGGGTATGTTTACACTTTCGGAGGTACTGCAATCTCTTGGGTTTCCAAGTTGCAAAAGATAGTAGCTCTCTCTAGTTGTGAGGCTGAGTACGTTGCTGTGACGGAGGCCACAAAGGAAATGATGTGGCTACAATCTTTTCTGCGGGAATTGGATCAGGACCATGAGGGAAGTGTGCTATATTGTGATAGCCAAAGTGCCATTCATTTGGCAAAGAACCCGGTCTACCATGCTCGAACGAAGCATATACAACTTCGGTACCATTTCATTAGATCAGCTTTGGAAGATGGAGCGCTAGTGCTTGAGAAGATCGCAGGGAGTCAGAATCCAGCAGACATGCTGACAAAGGCAGTGACGATAGACAAACTGAAGCTATGTTCAGCTTCAGTTGGCCTGCACGAAGTATGAAACTAGGAAAGAGCTGCTGCATCGATCAAAGTGTGAAGACTAATTAAAATTAGCCTTCAAGTGGGAGATTTGTTGGGTCATACCCCTTATTTTAGGGAAGAAAACACTTCCCTTTTTTTGAGGAAGAAAACATCTTTCTTGTCTTTGGCAAATTGTCAAGTGCTTGCTTGAGTCACTAATGACATCAATAGGTTCATCTCATACCTATAAATAGGGAAGCTTTCTCATTTGCTAGATACACCAAAATTGAAGAAGACAACACATCCCAAAGAGAGAAAAATCTAAGAGAAATACTCTTAGTGAAAGGCTTAAGTAAGAGAAGTCTTTGAGAGAATTTTTTAGTAAAAATATTCTTGAGTGTAATTGGGATTGGGGTTGTGAGGTTGAGTGTTGTAAACACTTGTAATATTTCTTCTTTAATAAGATCTGTAGTAGCAACGTGGACGTAGCTCTCACATTGAGGGTGGACCACTATAAATCTGTGTGTGCTATTTATTCTTCGCTTACATCACGACGTAAGTAGGTTCTGTCTAAGGAGGTTGGTATTTAAGTGGTCCAACTGTGATCATCCAATCTTTCCTGCGAACCTGCTTACAAAGGTCGGATTTGGGATTTAAATCCTAACATTAATCACACATTTCTTAAAAAATGTTTAAGCTTATTTTAAGTCCTAACTTCCATAGAGAATCCCAAAAGCTTTCTTGGAAAAGAGTGACAACTCGATTGGGCTTCTGAATTTTCCATTGTCTTACCTACCAAATTCTTTGCTAAGTCGTAACCTCATTTAACTTCATAGTTTCTTATTTTTGTATGGTGCCAAATTAATTTATCATTAGAACCTGTAATAGATATTGGGATAGATAGTATAGCTTATACATCTTCAGTTTTAAAAGTCAAATTTAGCTCTTGTATTTTTTATGTGTGCTTATCTTCGTCAATTGAATCTGAAACCATTAAATCTTAATTTCTATGCCCAGGAATACTCTTTGGAGTAAAACCTTTATTATTTGGTATCCAAGGATCAATACAAACATTGATATTTTTCTGTCAGAAATTCTCCACTTAATCCTCTACTCAAAAGATCTCTTCCCCACAAAATACTCTTCCACACCCATGATCCAGTTGATGATGGAGAGGCTTTAAAAGGTTGAGGTTGGAAAATATTTGCAATCAATAACCAAATTTACGCAGGGTATCCTTAGAACTTTTGGCCCTGTTAACAAACTTTTATAATTTAACTCTAGCCAAAATTCTTCCTCAACCAAATAATGAAAGTTGTGTTGTAGAAAATTAATGATCATGCTTGTATTGGGAAAAATGCGGTGGATACAACTGTATCAATACGGTTAGGACACGTGGCATAAAGGACGGGTCATAAGGTGAGTCAGCATTACTACCACCGGTGGTAGCAACATGGTACCGGAAGAGTACCCAGACCAGTGATGGAATGTAACAGCTCCGGAAGAGACTCCAATGGTCTTCCATTATGAGTCAGTCTAAGCGTTACAGATTCGGTGCAATCGAGCGTTTTGGCCCTCATCATTGTTCATTATTGCCGGGTATTTAAAGCTCATTATGAGCAGCGGCGTAATTCATGAAATATATGCCCCTAGCTCTTAGTATAAATAGGGATTGTTACTCACACTGTAAAGGACACGAAATATAAGATAATATACTCAGTTCCACTACAAATTCTTTGCATAGCTTTTTACTTTATTGTGTTCATATTAAGTTCTGGTGCCACGTCGAGACCGTAATAGAGGAAGCTACGTCCGGGCCAATCGATTACTGCCCAGGCTTTCCCTTTATTTCTTGCTTATTCACGTGTGTTTACATTATTTCTATATTAACAGTCTAATCTTACTGGTCACTCTGATCAACATGTCCCAAACCACGTCTATAAATTCAACTGAACCGTTTTACGGGTAAACAGTATGGCGCCCACAGTGGGGTCAGGACAATTGTGGTTATCATTGTGACCATTGTTTGTTTTACTAATCTCTCTTAAGTTTTTTGTTCCGCCTAAGTATCAATTTCAGGTATGACAGGAGCTAACGACAACCCCAATGTTGCAAACCAACAGGGCCATCTCCTACTGGACCAGATGGACATCCCCTTGCAAATGGTTTACAACAACCTAACGCAGGTAATGGAACGACAGAAGGAGAGCACAATCTCAACACTGAAACGGACGAAGTCCTTACTGACGAACCGATGGCAGAAACCATCCAGATTCTGAGAGGGCCAAATCACGAGACGATGGTAGAAGTAGAACAACTGAAGCAGATCATCGAGGCCCTCAGGGGAGTACCGATGGATAGTTCCCACCGGCATGCCTGCGATTGTTGCTAATGTAAATGCCATCGATAGAAGCGGGAAAACTGTTGGAAGGAACGAAGAGGTTTTCAGAAGCGAGTCTGCTCCCGATGATCCTTTCCAAGCCAAAGTCAAGCGATTTATGAGGGAGATCACGGGGAAGATGGATCAAACCGCCAAGGAGGCTGAGAAGAACGCCAAGGAGTTCCAGAGGCACCTCAGTCAAATCCCTGGGGCACCTCCGATCGTAGAGGGGCCCGATTAAAAAAAGTACATTCAGTAGGCCTATACGCTGGAGTCGGCTCCAAAACCTATCCCGAAGCGGTTCAATATGCTCGATATTCCCAAATATGACGGAACCACAGATCTGCAGAAGCACATTAAGGCCTACATTATGGCAGACAGGGGCAATGATTTGTAAGCAAAAGAGATCGAGTGGGTGTTGATTAAAAAATTCAGCGAGACTGTCACCCAAGGGTCCTTGACATAGTATTCCCAGCTTGTGAAATACATAATCACTTCGTTTTCCATGTTGGTCGACATCTTCATCAAATCTCATGCCGGAGCGAGGAAGGTAAAAACCATAAAGACAGACATCTTCCGCATTGCTCATGGAGAGTCGAAACGTCTCAGGGATTTTATCACTCGTTTTCAGAAGGAGCATATGTTGTTGCCTACCGTGCCGGACGAGTGGGCAGTAGAGGCCTTTACTAAGAATCTGAACCCTTTGAGTTCGAATACTTCCCGAAGGCTTAAGGAAAGCCTCTTGGAGTTTCAAGCTACAACCTGGAAGGATATGCACAACCGTTACGAACCCAAGATCCGGGTGGAAGATGACATGTTAGGGGGGCCCTCTGTAGATCTACCCGCAAAAACGGACAAAGGTTTCGGACCAGACCGTAACTTTTCGAAGAATTGCTTTCAACCCTATCCGCCGCCAGAAGCTGTCAGTGGTGGATCCGGCTACTGGTCATTGGAAAAACCTAGTGGAAGTAAGAAAAATAATTTTGGGAAGAACGGGCGAGGGTTACAGCCCAGGAACAACCAGGCCGGACTTCCTCCGAAGGGGACGGAGTATCCCAAACTCACAGATTATAGCTTCACTATTATTGAATCCCAAATGGTGGATGTACTGAAAACCCATCCGACATCTCGCCCTCCTAGGCCGTTGTAGTCTGACCCTAGCACAAGGGACCAGACGGTGTGGTGTGAGTCCCATAGAACCCTCAAGCACAAAACCACCGACTGTAGACACCTCCGTGGGGAGGTAGCTAATATGCTTGCTAGGGGACATCTTTCAGAGTACCTGAGCGAAACTGGGAGAAACAATTATGGCAAGGCCAACCCCGCCGAAGAGAAGGATGCAACCAATGCTCCTCTCCACGTCATCAAAATGATTTTTGGCAGATCTATGATCGCTGGAACCAGCTTCACTGTATCGGGGAAAATAAAGATCTCGGTAACGCGAGAAAAGAGGACTTAAAAACTTCCGGATGAGGGCGTGATTACTTTCTCTAACGAAGATGCGGCGGGCGTCACCTTACCACACAATGACGCTCTGGTCATTATCATACTCATTGGGAACTATTAAGTAGAACGGGTAATGAAAGAAATGAGGTCTCTTGAGAAAATGATACCGGTTGCAAGAACTTTCTCAGGGTTCAATATGTCCAGCGAGATCACCAAGGGCGAGATTAACTTGCTCGTGGAGATCAGCGAGGTAATAAAGTCGACAAAATTGTATGTGAACGGTGGTGATATACAGTACAATGCTATTTTCGGGAGACCCTGGCTCCATGATATTAAATCTTCCCCCTCCACACTTCATATATTGCTCAAATTTCCTACCCCGAATGAGATCAGGCAGATTCGGGGGGAACTGCCAACCTCAAGGGATATGTTTGCCATAGAAGAAATCGTAGCTGAGGATAGTCCAAGCAAACCTTTCCTATAGCAATTACAGGAGCCAGGTCCTGCATCGAATGCAGATCTACAGACACCGACAAGGGGCGAGGACGAAGCAGGGCCTGGGGGGTGATGATCTTTTCTATGGAGTCCCAAGGTACTTCCGTCTTCCGGACGACTCGGATGCTACTAAATCCACTATCGAGGAGCTGGAGCAAATTGCACTACATCTAGACCTTTCGGAGAGAAAGGTATACCTGGGCACGAGGTTAACCTCGGAGCTCAAGAAAATAATACTTACTTATTTAAGAAATAACAATGATTGCTTTACTTGGTCCCACAAGGATATGACAGGTATCCCAGTGGACGTAGTGACCCACAAGCTCAGGTTGGACCTTATCTTTCTGCCGGTGCGCTAGAAGAAGTGTCCCATAGCGAAAGTCTGCAACAGGTTTGTTAAGGATGAGGTAACTCGCTTATTGGATATTGGGTCTATATAGGAAGTCAAATATCCGGACTGGCTCGCGAATGTAGTTATAGTGCCTAAAAAGGGAAATAAGTTTAGGATGTGCATAGACTTTAAAGATATAAATAAAGTGTGTCCAAAGGATTCATTTGCGCTGCCAAGTATCGACCAGATGATCGACGCTACAGCCGGACATAAGGTGATGAGTTTTCTCGATGCATACTCCAGGTATAACCAGATAAGGATGCACCCGGAGGATCAAGAGAAAACATCCTTCATAACTAATTTTGGTACATATTATTATAACGTAATGCCTTTTTGGGTTAAAAAAATACTGGAGCCACTTATCAGAGTCTCGTAAACAAAATGTTTGAGCAGCAAATAGGCAAGACTATAAAAGTCCATATAGATGATATGCTAGTTAAAAGTCTCCATACAAGAGACCATATTAGTCATTTGCAGGAAACATTTGCTATCTTGAGACAATGCAGCATGAAGCTAAACCCCGAGAAGTTCGCACTTGGAGTTGGGTTCGAAAAATCCATGGGATTCTTGGTCTCTCAGAGGGGAATCAAGATAAGCCTAGAGAAGATAAAGGCCATTGAAGATATTTTGGACAAATTGGAAGATGTAAAGGCGGTGCAGTGACTAACTAGTCGAATAGCTTCCTTTAGCAGGTTCATAACCAGATCTCTGGAGAAGTGCCACAAGTCCTTCTCTTTGCTCAAAAAGAAAAATGATTTCAAATGGACATCGGAATGCCAACAAGCACTTTGGGACCTCAAAGCATATTTATCCTCCCTTCCGCTCATGTCCAAACCAAAATACAGAAAACTTTTATTGGTCTATCTGACCGTCTCAGAGGTAGCGTTAAGCGCCGTTCTAAAGTGAGAGGACAAAGGTACACAATTCCCTGTTTATTATGTTAATCGAGTCATGTTAGGGGCCGAAACGCGATACCCTCTGTTGGAAAAATTAGCTTTTACCTTGGTAATGGCGACGCGTAAGCTCCGGCCCTATTTCCAATGCCACCCGATTGCCGTGGTGACCACCTTCCCATTAAATAACGTGCTCCACAAGACCGAACTTTTAGGGTGATTGGAAAAGTGGACAGTTGAATTAAGCGAGTTCGACATTGAATATAGGCCCTGTGCTGCGATCAAGTCCCAAGTCCTCGCAGACTTTATGGCATACTTCAGTCCGAGTGTGGCCCCCCAGGCTCAGAAGGAAGATTTTCTGGTTCAGGGGGTTACATCTGGAGTATGGACGCTCTACACCGATGAGTTATCTAATGTGAAAGGCACGGGGCTAGGTGTGGTACTCCGCACCCCCAATGAGGATGTTCTGAGGCAAGCGACTAATAGCGTGCCTTCAACTAACAACGAAGGAAAGTATAAAGCTTGATTGCAGGTCTAGAGCTAGCCCGAGGACTCGGTACGAAGGTCATTGAGGCAAAGTGTGACTCCCTACTGGTGGTGAATCGAGTTCACAGGGTGTTTGAGGCTAATGAGGAGCGCATGCTGAAGTACTTGGAAAAGGTTCTAAGGTTGCTTGCCCGGTTTCAAGAATGGACGGTGGTCCATGTCCCCAGAGAAGAGAGCGTCGAAGCAGACACTTTGGCCAACTTAGCCTCATCCACGGAGTCAACAGGATAGAATTCAGAATCAGTGGTCCAACTACTACACTCTGCATTAGATCAATCAGGATATGATGAGATCAATTCCATAAGCCTAGTTTGGGACTGGCGGAACGAGTCCCTGGACTACCTTAATTATGGGAAGTTACCAGAGTATTCGAAGGCTTCTCGGGCCTGCGAACCAAGGCGGCTCAGTACTATGTTGTTTATGGCCTACTCCACCGTAGGTGTTTTTGTTACACCTTGTAGTTTTATATATTTAGATTCGTCGTACGTTAGTTGTCTTAGTTTTGGACACCGGGATTGTCTTTGAGGTTATATGAGGTTGGACATGCCTATTTTATGTTTATAAGGGTTTAAGTTCATGTTTGGTAAGTTATGGAAGGATTACAGAATAAGAGAATCGAAGAGAATACGTTTCGAAAAAGTTAGTTTTGGAAATGTGGAATACGGACCGTATTTATAAGATATGGTCCGTATTTAAGGATTTTAAAAATTTACAGAGAAGGAAGAATTTTGATGTGGTAAAATACGCACCAATTATATGGTCCGTATAAAATTATATGGACAGCATATTGGCCGTATAATTTTATACGATTCGTATTTTCTGAGTCGGTGGATTTTGCTGATTTTATGTATTATAACCTCCCTTCATTTTAAGTCATTTTTTACTTAACCCCACGTTCATGAAAGCTCTAGAAACGTCTTCTAATATATTCAATCACTTCCCCAAACAAGAATCAAAGATTAAAGTGAGAATCAAAGTGCTTAGGGTTTTAAAGTGTGGTCGAAGCTTCTCTTCTTCTTGTAGAAGCTTTGGAGGGTATTTCAAGGTGAAGTGATCTTGGAATTGAAGTGTTTTGGGAGTTCTTGAGGTAAGATTTCATCTTATTTCCATGTTTGTGAGTTTATGTGGTAACTATGCTAAGGTTTGAGGGAAACAATTGGAGGAAAGGTTCAAACATGAACTTGATGATATGTTGAGTTGTAATTTAACTTGAGCTATGATTTTTAATGTGCTTTGAGCAAAATCTTATTATGAGGGATAATAGTTAATGTTGAGGAATTGTTGTATACAAATGTATATGGGGCTGCTCAATGGTATATCTTTAAATATGGTGAATATGAGTTTAAAAGAGATCATATGAGGTTGTTCTGTTAATTGTTAGTTGCGGATTTTGTGGTGATGATCAAGAAATAGGGGAAAGGCTGTCCAATTCACTTTAGAATCGAGTTATAGTTGATATACGTAATATGTAAGCTCCATCTAAGTTGTATATGCATTCCTTTGTTATAATAGTGACCCTCTAGTGGTGATAAGCTTGTTGTTGGATTATTTGGAGAACTTGAGTTATGTTAAGGCTAACTCTTCTTTCATTTTGGCATGATCTATAATAACGAAATGAAAGTCCTTCCATAACGACTCTACTCTTAGATATGCTAGAAGCTTTTGTTCTTGATCTCATTATGATGATATTGATCTTGTCTTATGATTATTGATCCTTCAAAGTAAGTTATGTTGATGATGATAGTTCCGCAATGATAATCGGAGGTACAATAACCTTATGCCACTCCGATAGCGTCGTAACACTTCTTTGTGCTCTCATGCATGCTTTATATATATGTATTTATTTTATGACACCGAGTCGCGCTATAGTTTGCCGGGTACGACACTTATTGTGCACACCACGACATTAGTACAGTGACACCGTGTCCTATTAAGACCGGGTATGATATTATGATGACGATGGCCCCTATATATATATATATATATATATATATATATATATATATATATATATATATATATATATTGATATATTGATATTTTTAAAAGAAAGCATACATGTCATCCGCCCTCAGAGGCACTTAGATGTACAGGTTGACTCTCTTTTATCTCATGTTATTTTCATGTCTTTATTATGTTGCACTTTCATGCCTTACATACTCAGTACCTTGTCCGTACTGACGCCCTTCTTTCCTAGGGGACACTGCGTTTCATGCCTGCAGGTGCTGACAGACAGTTTGGTAATCTACTACCATAAGTTTCCGTTCACCTGACATTGGAGCACTCCTCTTATTCTGGAGTTGCTGTTGTACTTTTAGTATGTTAATCTTTTGTGTACATATGGGTATGGCGGGGCCCTGTCCCGACCTCTTCATGTCAGATACTTCAGTAGAGGCTTGTAGACAGTCATGGTTTAGCTAGGTTCTATATGGCCCCCTTTGGCCTATATTTTCGCTGTATAGTACTTCTCAGTGGCTTTGTCGGCTTGCTCAATTTTTGACCAGTATAGTTGCATAGTATGTCTTCTTGGGCTCATCCCTTTCTCAATCTATTTCTCATATGATTTAGCAGACTTTCATCTGGTGACCCCCAAGGTCCACTCCTATTTATGAATATGATAAGAAATATATTTAGCGGTGCTCGGTAGGTAGGGCCTCGGTGCCTATCATGGCCTCCAGTTTGGGTCGTGACAGTTTTTTCGGCCCTATGGCAAGATGTATAGGCCCCGAGGTCGGATTATGTCATGCGGAATGTTCACGAAGGCATTTACGGTAATCATTCCAGCGCGGAGTAGCTCACCAAGAAGCTGCTCCGGGCTAGGTATTATTGGCCTCAAATGGAAGATGATGCCAAGGCGTTCGTGAGGAAGTGCGATAAATGTCAGCAGTATGCGCAACTGTTACACCAACCGGGTGAGGAGCTATATCCGGTTACCTCTCTATGACCGTTCATGAAATGGGGAATGGATATAGTAGGACCGTTGCCGGCGGGACCGAATCAAGTACGTTTCGTGCTAATGGTAATGAATTATTTCTCTAAATTGGTCGAGGTAAGTGTTGACACCCAATTTTGTCCCGCCTCTCCTCCGAAATACCTATTTACGCTTCTAATATTTTTTGAAAATTTAAAAATATATATTTATATTTTTTTACTATAATTATTAGCCTTTTATCAATACCGGCGTTTCATTATTCTATTACAGTTACTAGCCATCATTATCATCATCATTATTATTATTATTATTATTATTATTATTATTATTATTATTATAATTCACAATTTTATCATTTCGGCATTTTACCAACTTATGCACACGCATCGCATTTATCTTTGCATAATTAAATAATAGTGTTTATTTACTGTGGATTTTCGAAATATTATTGCACGGCTATTACAACGCCATTTTTTATCTGAGCACTAATAATTGCATATTTTATATTAAGTAATATTTTAACACAAGTTATTTAAATAGGTCTTTTATTTAAATGTAGTAGCCCAATCAACCCATACTATTTTCGGACCAATTCATAAATCAACCCACATTTTTAACTTACCTGGCCACATTTTAATTCAATCAGCCCATTCTTTTAATTCAGTAGCCCAAATCGATTAGCCCACATTTTAAATACCCCAGTCCATATATTTTAGCCCACCACATCCAATACCTGACCCGACCCGGACGGCCCATTCTCTTCCTAAACCTAACCCCCCCCCCCCCCCCTTTTCTTTTCTTTTCCTTTTCCTCTTCCACCCGCCGCCTTCACCCTTCCCTCTCTTCTCCTTCTCTCTCCTCTCTCCCTCGTCTCCCCCCACGTTGCCACTGCTACCCCCCATTCTTTCCTGCCCCCCACGCCGCTGTCGTCTCCACCATGTCCTGTTCCCCACGTTGTCACTGCCACCCCCACTTCGTCACACCATCCCCCGCTCCTCTCTTTCATCGTCATCGTCATCTCCTCTCCACCACACCCTGTCCCCCCACGCTCCTCTGTCACTTCCACTTCCTCTGTCACCTCCACTTCCTATATCCCCGCTCCTCTCAAGAGAAAAAACCTAATCCACCCTATAAATACAAGTTTTCCAATGCCAAAAAGGAAGGTTTTTTTCGGATTCGGAGAAATCGCAGAAATTCCCCCCATAGACGACATTAATTATTTTAGCTGTATGGTTTGATATCGAGTCAAAATCCACACCATTTTTTGTTCTATTTTTCCCTTGGCATTCTGTTTGGATTCGAAGGGTATACAAATTCGGTTTTTTAGTGTTTCGAAGTAGATTTGAGGTGTTCGAGGTTCGATCGAAACCTTCGCCTCACTTCGCTGCACCCGAAGAAGGTAATTCCCCTTTCCCTTTATTTCGCATTTTATGTGTTTAATTTATGGAAATCAGTTGCTTTTTGTTGTTGTTTTGATTAACTTATCATGTTTAGATTATGTTGGTTGGTTTCCTGTTTTGTTAAAGTTTATTAGGCACAATTTATGGAGATTAGTCCCCTGTTTGTTCAGTCTCTTTTCTGGTAGTTACTTGCTTATTTTGGTTCTGTTTTAATATGCTTTAGTTTGGCTGCACTTTGTTGTTGTTCAGTAGATTTAAGGCGTCTAGTTTGTTTAGCATGACTGGTTGTTAACCAGGTCTGTTTTTAGCATGTCTTCGGGCATTATACGAGTATGACTTGTCCAGTTTAAACGCGCGTCTTGTGTTAATATACTACCATGGTAAGAATAGTTAGTTGATTATTATGTAGTAAGGTCTAGGCATGTTTGGATTCAGTTTGGTTAGGCATGATAGCTTAATCAACATGCTTTTATCTTGCTGCGTATTTGAGTAAAATGGTGATAGGACATAAGAAATAAACCTGTTTCAAGCTTACGTGTGAATTTTGTTAACCTGAGAATTCGGAGTATATGTATGAATTATAGAATATGGTATAATGAATTAGTCCTCCGTATTTGAACCTGGAATTCTATCTCTGCGTCTGTTAAGTATGTCCATTTGCAAACATGAATCTCCTTGTCGAACACCACTGCTGTGTATAAATACGTGTTGAGTTAACTGATCTAGTCAAGCTTATCTTGCATTAATTCAGTTTGTTAATTTGAAACTGCCTTGCATAAGTTTGGATAGTTGAGTTGAAAATGATAGCATGGTCTTTCGTCATTCATGTATGTTATGTGTCCTGTGTTGACGCGTTTCTTGAATCAGATAAGAGCATGTCATTAAATCTGCCATAGCTGGAATGCTTATCTTCTGTTATGAGATTAGCTTGGGGTTCAAATTGATTGATTATTGTCTGTTGACATTTTGAATCTTAAGAACCGCGGACCTTGACCTAAATATTTCTGTATAAATTGTGACCTGTGATTTGAATCAGTTAATGAATGCTGGAAATGTCATGTTTTGGTTCAAAGATGCGTGTGCCCAAGTATGGTTTGTGCTTTTTGTTGGAATATCCCATGACATGTTAGATATTGTGCTCCAAAACAATGCATTATGTTGATTGAAATTGGAATTCGTATCACTGGGCTGAAAAGCCAGTTTCTTGAAGATGAAAGAGGCTTCATTTTTCTTCGTTTTAAAGCTAAGTTGGATGCAGTTTTGACCTAAGCGTGAAGTTCGTTATTTGACACTGTTCTGAATCTTGGATTGCTGCATTGAAGTTTTCTTCATTGTTTGTTTGGGAGCTGTAATGCGTTAACTATGGGCAGTCCCCTGTTTGAATTAAGAGTTAGTAGGATGTTAATGGATTGTTTACTTATTAAATATTCCATAGAGTATTGGATTGCTTTTTCCTTGTCTTTGAACTGTCCCGTTGAAATATGTTTCAAGTACCAAAATCTGTTCTGGGAAAGCAAAAGGAATGGCTATGAATCCAGCCTGTTTTCCTTTAAAGAAAAAATAAGGGAAAGGATTTTAACTTTGGACTTAGCATGATCACAACCTTTCAACTTCTCGATTCTGTATAAGCTGTTCTTATCTTCTTCTCCCTTATTTGGTTCACTTAATATGTCATAAAGAAAATATTCCATAGTTATCATGGTAGTTACAGTTCAAAGGTCAGTCACCATTTCATACGCTTAAAAAATGAAAAGGGAAAATTCTCCTTCTACTTTCTTGTTCCCCTTTCTGTCATCATCTCATCCCTGTTTTGAAATACAAGGTTCGGTGAAGTCTTTTATTTGTTTGGTGTGTTATGCCGATGCTTGAACGAATTCCTTCCGGACCATAGAGTTTAGAAGTCCTTGCCTAATGTTGAAATTTGCGTAAGTGAGGTTTCATTAAGTGCATGAACTTTTGAAATAAAAAGGGGCTGAAATGCCATTTTTTTTGCCTTATTACCCTGCTGGGTTGCGAAGGCCCAGTGACATATATGTGTACACCATCCGCCATTTTGTCCGTGAATTATATATGTACGTATATTAACTATACACAATGTATATATATAAATCACTTGTCTGTTGAGATTACTCTATTATGATGTCTTGCTTTGTTTCGGCCACTTGTTTTTTTTTCCTTTTTATATTTTATTTGAAGAACGCGTCTTATATATCTTCACGGTACTAATCCTTTTCTTTCGTTTTTATGCATGACTATCGCATACGAGTCCGAGGACTCGTTTTCCTCCACATTCGGTTGGGCTAAAAGCCCAACATGACTTCCTCTCGTGTCCAGCCGACCCGCAACGAAATAAAAGACTTTCTGGGCCAAGGCCCAACAGCAAACAAATCACAGCAGCTGAACGTGGCAGTTCTAAAAATGGACTGAGCCCATTAAACTATATTTGCTCCTCTATTTTAATTTTCGTGCATTTAATTTGTAGCGTATGACTAACCCTTTACTTTGTCTTGTTTTCCTGACTTAGATGAATTCTAATGAATTAGTGGGGTTAGTTTAGTGTAATGGATAGTTAATTTAAAGAAAACCCGTAATCAATTCCATAAGTTTCATTCTTTTTTTTTTTATTTTAAAGCTATTTATAGTATCTATAATATTTATTTGGAATAATTGATTTGCAAAATGGCATGACTATATATTTTAAGTAAAGGAAATCATATTTTATTCTTACTATTATAGATATTTCAAAACATCATTAATACGCAAATATAAGCTCAAGTATATTTTATAAATAACTCTTCAAATTTGGAATCAATCACACATCATTTTAGCTAAGCATAATTAATAAAGTTAATAAAAAGGAAGGAAACTTATGCCCCCTTTTCCATCATATTTAAAGAAAATAAGTCTAGGAATTTCTACATCACCATATTGATACAATATAAGTTTTATTTAAAATTCACATTAGCTATTTTGTATTTTTGTTTATACTCTTAAATCGCCAAAAAAAGAATCATTAATATCTCACCATTTGAGTTGTTTCAAATATTTATTAAAACACTGCACAAACCCGCGTTTTCTTCTACTTATATATTCTATGCAAATCTTATTTTAAATAGCATTATTATTTAAAGCTTTAGCAATTTTTATAAGTTTTATTCGAAATGGCATTTAAAATCTTCTTTTATGCAAATTATTATATTTTCTCTAAATCTTATCTTAAGCAATATTCTTATATTTTTCTTTAAAACTTTAGCAATATTTACAAGCTATTTTCTTGAATTTTAAATATTATATTTGCATCTTTAGCCCTAATTAATTAACCTAAGTTTGGCCGGATAACCGTAGTTAACGGATTCTAAAGGATGCCTAACCCCTTCCCTTTAAGATAATATAGAACCCTTACCTAGAATCACACTGATTAAGCAGACTATTAACGGAGGTTTAGTTAGCTTTACCTTAGTTAACATCTAGGTGTCCTAATTCACCGTTAAATTAATTAGGTGGCGACTCCTTAAAACAAAATAAATAGGAATCACCAATATGTTGTACTCTAATTTAACCCGGTTAAAACGGGGTATAACAGTAAGCATATAAAAAGGTCCGAGAAAAAGAAGTCATTAACTTCATTTGGAACCATATTATCTGCCGGTTCGGGATCCCGAAAGAAATCATTTGTGACAACAGCCCTCGGTTTATTGGAGCTAAGATCACAAATTTCCTTGAAGAATTGAACATTAAAAGAATCACTTCTTGTCCCTATCATCCCAGTGGTACTAGTCAGGCAGAATCAACTAACAAGACAGTGATCCAAAATTTGAAGAAAAGCTGGAAGATGCCAAAGGGGTGTGGCCATCAAAGTTACCGGAGGTGCTATGGGCTTACAGAACCACGACAAAAACCAGTACCGGTGAAACACCTTTTTCCCTTGTATACGGGGTGGAGGCATTAATTCTGGTAGAAGTCGGACCTCCCAATCGGAGGTACAACTAGGCGCAAGAACATTCCAATGATGAAGCAATGCTGGTATAATTAGATTTACTGGTGGAACGCAAAGACCTCGCGTATGTCCGGATGGTTGCACAAAAGAAACAGATGGAGCGTTATTACAGCCGTCGCACCAACCTCCAACATTTCAAAATCGGGGACTTGGTGCTACGGAAGGTAACACAAAATACTCGAGATGCAAATGTGGGAAAGTTAGGTCCTAATTGGAAAGGCGCGTACAAGGTGATTGGCATTGCTGGAAAAAGATCTTATACACTAGAGAATGGAGATAGTAATCAGGTCCCCAACAATTGGAATATAAGTTTTCTCAAAAGGTATTACGCTTAGCGGGAAAACTGTGGTCGGTGGCACTGCAAAAAGTGAGCCAGTGAAAATCCCACGTGGGCTAGGTTCGTAAAATACCGGATGCTAGCTACCGCCCTACAGATCAAAGGGACTATCTGAGTTATACACACCTTGTAGCTATAACACATCTCTAAGATCACTTCATCAACCCCGGTTCCGATTTTCGTTGAGAACGGGTACATATAGACAAATGAGTATCCTGGCCGGTGGGAGGTAACACCTTCCATCGGACCAGGAAGAAGGATCTCGACATCTTTCTACTGGCAATCCTTTTTGACCTTAAAGAGGATATCGACGGTGATCCGGGTTAGGTAGTCTCCAACATGGGATTCCCGGACTCCGGGCTGACCCAGGATGGCAACTTTGACCTTAAAATCATTTTCCCAGTTCTAGTTCTTTGGTATAATGGATTTGGCCGAAGGGTTCCGCTTCTCACCACCTTGAGTATGGCCTCTTATAGCGGAAGGCGGTGGTGTAATAGCGGCAGCTGAAGGATGTTTGTTCTTGGGGGAGTTGGAAGAGGACATGGTGGAGTTGGTATATGTAAAGCTAAGAGAGTATCTTCCCAGTTGCTTTTTTTGGGGACCGAAGTCGGGTTTCCAGGGAGGTTGCTTTTTCGGAGAGTAGGAGTGTTTTAAAAAATAATGAAAGTAAGAGAAGCAAAGCTGAAGACGAGGTTATTTATAGGCTAAAGGGGATGCGTAGGGTCATCATGAGATACGTAGGGTAATAATTCGCCTCGGGACCCCGCGATGGGGGATGCAGATCGATATACATACAGAGATGGGCATGTGTTCTGTCGAAGTTAGAACATCAGGCGGCGTGTCTTGTCAATTAACTAAAGCGTCTCGAACACGCTTGTGCAAAATCTCTTCAACTTCGCGAAAAAATATGTTCGAATCTCGAAAAGTGGGGGGACTATCTGTATTGGGTAAAATGTGGTGGATATAGCTGTAACAATACGGTTAGGACACGTGGCATAAAGGACGGATCATAAGGTAAGTCAGCATTACTACCACCAGTGGTAGCAACATGGTACCGGAAGAGTGCCCAGTCCGGTGGTGGAGTGTAACAGCCCCGGAAGAGACTCTAACGTTCTTCCATTATAATTCAGTCCAAGCGTTACAGATTCGGTGCAATCGTGCTTTATGGCCCTCATCATTGTTCATTATTGCCATGTATTTAAAGCTCATTATGAGCAGGGGCGTAATACATAAAATATGCGCCCCTAGCTCTTAGTATAAATAGGGATTGTCACTCACACTGTAAAGGACACGAAATACAAGATAATATACTCAGGTCCACTATAAATTCTTTGCTTAGCTTTTTACTTTATTATGTTCATAGTAAGTTCTGGTGCCACGTCGAGACCGGAATAGAGGAAGCTACGTCTAGTCCAATCGATTACTACCCAGGCTTTCCTCTTATATCTTGCTTATTCACGCATGTTTACATTATTTCTGTATTAGCAGTCTAATCTTACTGGTCACTCTGATCTGCATGTCCCTGACCACGTCTATGAATTTAACTAAACCGTTTTACGGGTAAACAATGCTCATTTGTGATTAAAAAACACTTGCACTCTAGACCTGCATGTTCTTGCTTACAAACGTAATGTGTTATCTCAAAAATCATTTCAAGGTGTATTTATATAACCTAGATAGGGTCGAGGGCCGTCTAATGCAATCCAAAATTGGATAGGAAAAACTGGTCGGGCTCGTCAACTTCCGTGCTTCACGCGGGCGAAGGCGAGCTCCCAAACCTTTTGATTTTTGTCTCCGTGAAGCGATCCTCGTCTATGGCCTTCGCTTTACTATTTTGTACACAACCAAAACTCTTGGCTCGTCCAGGATCCTCGCGAGGCGAGCCGAGAACACAAGTTCTACTTCTTCAATTCTTTGTTTTCTTAACTTGATTTGCACCAAATCATTCATTTTCAGTTCGTTTTCATCGAACACATTCCCTACATACGTAAAAACATAATAAGTTCGAAACACCCAAGATACGATTTAAATCACACAAATATGACCAAGACATATATATGAGACGATAATGTACTAGAAAGATAGACTTTTAGCCAAATATCAATGGACGGACAAGAAAAGAAAATAAGGTGAATGTTATTTGCGCCGCTACTTTACTTTAAATTCAAATTATCCTTTCAATTTAGAACAATTGACATTCTTTCCTTTTATTCCAAATGAGTTTTTAAAAATACTGATTTTATCATCTAGATTATCAACTTTTTTCTCCCTTTTTTTAAAAAAAATATATGATTTTTTTCTTATTCCATGTTATAGACTTTCCTATAACAAATAAATTTTATTTTGGGAATAGAAAAAGTGCAAAGTTGGAAAAAAGTTTATAAGTTAATAAAACTGAATAATGAAAAACTGAGCGAAATTAAAGAATTTAGCATAAATGACTAATTAAGCTCTACCTAAAAACAGCCGGAGGACCATTACCAAATAAGGGTTAAAACAACATATGATTTTTAAAACAAACTATTAATCGTAAAATGAAAACTAATTTAGCAAACTCCAGAATATATTTAACCACACACGATTATTTGCAATCCCCATCAGATAACAAATCTGTTACTCCTCCATTAATGCATCTAAAGCATCGTAAATACTTGTCTTTCCAAGCTCCCCTAACAACCTTCCTATATATTCAATTCTCTGTCTCCCACTTTTTCTCCTACGCAGGCCCGGCCTAAATCTGTTGGGCAGAGCTAGGTGGGCAAGGGGTTTACCGGAATCCTTTGCTAAAAAATTACACTGTAAATATAAGGTTAAGAAATACTACGAGTATTAATTAGGAGGGGTAATTGACTACTTTTATCCTTATTTATGTGTAAGTTATAATCTCTCACATTAAATATTTACTTTTTATATATATCATCTCCATTAATGACAAAATTCTACTATGATTAAAAAGGAAAAACATAATTAATTGTGTCTTGAACTTCTAAATCAATAAATAATTTTAGAGAGTTATTTTAATCACCACAACAGATAATTTGATACGAAGGGGTATGCTCCAATTTTTTTCATAGTCACGCCTGCATTTACTACCTAAAAAGGCTGACGACGGTGGTGTTACGGCTTCTTATTGGCTGTTTAAGTTAAGGCTGCCTTAGTAGTTGGTCAGCTCTCTGTCTTAAGGGGATGCTTCTTTTCTCCTATTTAAGGCTTCTCTTCTCCAAAAGCAGAAGCTTTATCTTTTTTCTGTTTTTAGCATATTTTTGCACTTTCAACTTCAATACTACTACGTACACCATAGAAAAAGATGAATAACAGCTTTATACGAAGACCTCTGTTATCATGATTATCACTCATCTACATCTCTTGGGTAAAACCACCATTAGATTAAAACCGACATACGTGATGAATAGATGTGACTTCTCTAAAATTAACTACATGCACATCAAATTCGAGTCCTTGAAATGAAAAATTTCTACGTAATAGGTAACTTTCCCCTTTAAATGGATCATACGTGATGAGAATCTAGATTTTGAAATATAGATTAGTTAAATCAGTGAATTTGAAGTACCACCATATAATTAAACTAAGAAAATAAAATACACATTTATCTAATTGTTTTATTGTTGTGTTTTTATGCTCAAAGCAGAAGGGCGAGAATGAGAGTCCGGAACTAAAATGCCCCCAAAAAATACATTTTGAACCAAAATACCTCAACAAAAAAAAAAATGTTACCAGACTACCTTTAGCGCAGTAATTTACTGCGCTATAGTGTCCCTCCTTTTTTTTCGGCCCTTTTGGTTAACCCTTCTTCCATTACACTTTTTAACGTATTTTGACCATAGATTAATCACGCTTCGGGATCCCGAAACTTCAATATTTTATATAGAACCCTACTTATTTTTGTGCGATTAATAAGGTAGGATCAATACATTAAGGATACACAAAAGTTCGGATGGCCGTTTTAGTGGTTGAAAAGTGCTCGAACGCCATTTTCGTTTGAAGGCTCGGTGACATTAGCTTAAAGTTCTTTATGAATACTTAAACTTGTTCATTAATAATTAATTAAAAGTTAGTTAAAATGGCAGCATTCATACAAAAAAAAAACTTAATTAAATTACATCATTCATAACCTTGAGTAGATGAAAATACTTAAACTTGTTCATTAATAAGAAACCCAAACTTTTTAAAATACAATCATCAAAGTAAGAAAAAAACTTAAAAAACATTCATCAATTAATGCCCTTGAGTTGATCTTTCGCCACCACCGCGAGATGTGCCACCACCACTAGAGGTACTTCCACCACGAAAGTTTCCTCCACCACGAGAGATACTTCCACCGCGAGATGTAGTTTGACCACCATGCCGCAAGGGACACTTGCGCTTATCATGACCAACATAATTGCAAAATGAGCATTTTCGAGTGTATCTCCCCGGTGGAACATCTATTTCATTATGAATACGCGAGTATGCATTCTTTCTGAATTTACGAATAAATGCTTTATTTGCAACCATTGAAAATGAATTCGGTGGCCAATAACTCTCACTACCAAGTGGGTAGAACCTTCCAGCATACGTTCTTGCATAATTTTCAGTTGTATATTCCTCATCCATGTACGGGGAGGCGTTCTTTCCCATTGCGATAAAACACTTGAAGGCATGAGAACATGGCATGTGATATGATTGCCACTTGTCGCACGTGCATGTTCTTGGAATCTCACAAATTGTGTGGACGTTACCTCCTTTACCTTGGTGCACACATGTTGTGGGTTCAAATATGCGCTCTGCAGAGTTGTACTCCATCTGGTCATGTTTCTGAGCCTTATATTTGTGGTACTCGAACAGTTTTGACGGTTTTGGCATCCATCTTAGACCTGCTGTTGCATGTGCTTTGGCCTCTTTTGATCTACTGACGAACCGCTCCACAACCTGCTTAAATGTCATTCTCACCATTGCTGTGACGGGTAGTCCCCGTGTAGATTTCAACAAGCCATTGAATGACTCAGAGCTGTTTGTTGTCAGCATACCCCATCGCCTACCTTCATCCTGGTGTAATGTCCATTTGTCTTTATCAATTGCATTCAACCAGTGGAAGGCTTCCTCATTCATCCGCCTAATAATGTCCATCTGTAGGTTAAACTTCTTCTCCTGATGCTCTGTTGCAGCCGCCTACATCCAATTGCAAAGTGTTGGGATTCGATATGCCTTTTGGAAGTTTGCCTTCAAATGCCTTAAACAATAACGATGGTAGGCAAAGGGTGGTTGCCACCCCTGCAAATTGAACATATTGTGCAATATGCCAGCATGTCTGTCTGATATCACACATATTCCCATGCGATCCTTAATAACGTGTTGCCTTAAGTAGTCCAAAAACATACCCCACGTACTAATGCTGTCATTAGCTGCAATTGCAAAAGCTAGAAGGAATATAGCTCCATTTGCATCCATTTCAACTGCTATTAGCAGCTTTATGTCATACTTCCCGTACACATGTGTTCCATCTATTGATATTACAGGCCGACAATGAGCAAAACCATCAATGCATGGTTTGAAGGCCCAAAACACAAAATCAAAAATATTACCGGGCACACCAGGCTTCGATTTGACCTTCCATTCAATAACAGTACCATGATTGAAGTGTTGTAGAGCCGCCATGTATCTCGGCAATGTCTTGAAAGAGCCCCCCAATTGCCGAAGACTATCTCATGTGCACGCCTACGCCCAAGATACGTCTTCCTCCTAGTAACAGTTTTGCTATATACTTTCAGGACGACTCTAATACAATCTTTAATAGGGAACCTGAAAAAGTTGAAATATCAGCATATAATAACGAGGGACATTATATTAACACCAAAAATAAAATAAACTTAGGCGAAGGGGATACCTTGGGTTTTCTCTAATGTCGCCAACTAATACACGCACAATCAAATTAGTATCTAGATTTCAATGATCATCAGGGAGGTCACCCATATCACAAGTGTGCTTTGTGTAGAACTTTGAAATAGTCCACATCTTTTTTGCAGTTTCCTTACCACGGAGCATCCATTCACAGCCTTGATATTTTCGCTTGCAGACCAATCGCCAAAGTTTTCGTGTGGAATCGTCAACTTTAAACTCCCTCATCCCTTGGATGCAATAAATCTTAACAGCCCTTTGCAATGATTTTTTTGAGCTAAAAATCATCCCTTTTTCAATATGAGCCTTTTGTTTTAAAAGATCCACTGGCTCTTTCCACAAATTTCACCGAATATGATCATCATCCCTAGTAAAGACAAAGGCATTTGGGCGATCTTGAAGATGATCAAGATAGGGGATCTCATCGGAATGCCACTGAATCGGGGTCGACTCTTGCTGTTGAAATTGGCTTTGCGGTTGAACCGGAGTCGACTCTTGCTGTTCAAATGGTTGCTGTGAATTCAGTTCCTTGTCGTGTGCCGGACTGTTCATCATGTCTTGCAACAATTCTACTTGATGCTGAGGATTAGTTCCAACCTCAATCTCATCGTCACTTTGCTCATCGTCACTTTCCTCCGCATTAGGTATTTCCTCACTATTGCTGGATGATGTCACTATATAATTCAGATAATCCGGACCATCCATAGCAGGCCTTTGCCTATAATTTGGTGCAACCACCACATTCTCCCTACATAAGAAATTAGGGTGTTTTAACTACTACACATCAAATAACACTATTGATGTTAAAAAAAATAGACGTATCGATAGTAATCAACTGCACCGAAACTTGAGGAAGGACCATCGCTTTGTGTTGTTGGATAGGCTGAGGATGTTCCAACCTGATTCATCCATCCCGATTGAGGAGACCGTCCGATATGATCCATATCAGGTGTATAACCCCTAAATAATATAATCGACATCATTAGTAGCATTCAAGTGCCACATAATAATAATAATAATAATAATAATAATAATAGTAATAGTAATAGTAATAATAGTAACAATAATAGTAACAATAATAATAAGAATAATAATAACAATAATAGTAATAATAATAATATTGTAAAAAATGAATATTTACCACTGCCCGTCAAATTGCTGACTTAAACTATCCAGAGACATTTGGCTAGTCAAAATGCTTTCATAGGTACTCATGTCAGGGTAATTGTGTTGATAAGTAGGTTCCGCTTGAGTGACTTCGGCTTGAATTATAGACGGGGCTTCTCGACGAGGTCTATTTTGGGCTTCCCGAGGAGCCCTAGCCATGAATTCAAGTCGATTAATGGGGACCTTCTCTATATATACATTTTAAGGACGTTTAAAGTTATGCATTGCCTATAATCATAAGGCGCCTTCAAATAATCAGTCAAAGAATCATCGTCTCTAATGTACCACTGTCCATAACTAGTTACACCTTGCGGCGTAATGACATTGGATATTTTCCAATTATATTTAGATCAAAATCACGTCTACTAACTTATAGTCTATTATACAAGGCTTGGAGTAGTTTTGAGAATTTTAAGTCAAGTGGAAACTTAACATGGTATTTTGGGGAAGAATCATAGCGCAAATTATTTTCCTCGAATATAATTTGTCCGTCCCAGAATAAAGAAACTCTAATTCTTGGAACATCTGCCATATTTTGAATAATTTAGGAGGAATACAAAATGCAAAAACTAGATGAAACTTCGAATTTTTTACTTTTTTTTGCCTTATACGAACTCGGTATTAATAGGATTTGAAGTTTGAATATAGAACCAACGCATGCATGCAATTACAGTTTCTTGCAGTGTTACGTCAAATCAAATTAAGAACAGAGTGTTGCATAACGCATGAAATAACTGCATTATGTCAGAATAGCGCAGTAAATTATTGCGTTATTTTGTCACAACACAGTAAAATACCGCGTTATGACAGTATAACGCAGTAATTTAATGCGTTATACTAGTATAACGCACTATTTTACTGCGCTATACCCCTGCAGCATATCGTCACCTCAACTGTCAAACAGAAAAACGTCATGATTCGAATCAAACTTTATATAACGTAATTTGTCGAATAGTTGTTACCAACCACACAACATTCCACACAAAATTGAGTTACTATGTCATTTTTGGACCAATTTAGAGATATTAGTCGTATTATATCGTTCACTCCAGCAAACATATTTGAAGCAATGGGTGGGACCTGTGAACTAGATGATGATGATTTTCATTACTCAAATAACCCTAACGATAGATTCAATCGAGAATACAATAATAAAATGAGAGAGGAGTGAGATTGGCGTGTTAGGGAGGCTGCAGCACTGGAGCACAAGTTAGCGTCAGTAGGGCTTAAACGCCCAAAAAAACGTGCTATGTCAATGCCTCGCGGAACTTCTCAAGAGTTTAATTTGGCTCTTAATCATTTTCGCGAAGAGAACAATCGGATGCAAATACGTTACCATAGGGTAGAATATGGTATACATGGTAGCACAAGATTTAGATCCAAGTGGGATTCGGACTGTGAAATATCCGATGAAGATTAATATTTTTCTTACAATAAGGTAAGTAGGTAGGGTCATAAAGACCCTCCCCCTCCCCCCCCCCCCCCCCCCTCCGAGGGTACTTGGGGGTTTGCAACTATATAAGTAGCCCTTTCTTTTGTTATTAGACTACACCATATTCAATGTCGAGTAGTAGAAACTCAGCTTGGTCTTTACTCCTTCCAAAAGAACCAAATAGCAGTGATGATGAGAGTTCAAATCATAGCAGTTTTTCGAGCGATACTAGTGATTTCAAACTAGATGAGCTAAATCCCCACCTTCTTATAGAGCGTAATGATGATTTCTGCAGTGTGAAATATTCAGATCCGCGGGAATATTATTGCGGTTTACGCCGAGAATGGTCACATCGGCTTGCCGAGTCAGAACGTCTTGTTCGTTACTTGGAAAATCTCAACGCTCCAATCAAAACAAGGTACTCCTTAACCATGCCTCAAGTAGGTTCAGAAACTTGTGAGCTTGCCGTGCAAAGGATTAGAAAAGAAAATAACAGAATGCTGGCAAGATGATGTAGATTTTACATGCTAAAGTTGGCCGAAGAACAAGCATCATCAACTGGTAGAGAACTAACTGCTACTGAAAAAAGACGTGTCTTAAGAAACCGCCAATATTTTTCTGAGGACGATATTGAGGACTTGTACTCTGATGATAATTAAGAATGTTGTAATTTTAGTTTTAAGTTTAATTTATGATTATGCTGTTATTTTGAAGAATATTAGTATGTTATGTATTTTCATCTACTCAAGGTTATGAATGATGCAATTTAATTAAGTTTTTTTTTGTATGAATGCTGCCATTTTGACTAACTTTTAATTAATTATTAATGAACAAGTTTAAGTATTCGTAAAGAACTTCAAGCTAATGTCACCGAGCCTTCAAACGAAAATGGCGTTCGAGCACTTTTCAACCACTAAAACGGCTATCCGAACTTTTGTGTATCCTTGATGTATTGATCCTGCCTTATTAATCGCACAAAAATAAGTAGGGTTCTATATAAAATATTGAAGTTTCGGGGTCCCAAAGCATGATTAATCTGTGGTCAAAGTACGTTAAAAAGTGTAATGGAAGAAGGGTTAACCAAAAGGGCCGGAAAAAAAGGAGGGACACTATAGTACAGTAAATTACTGCGCTAAAGGAAGTTTGATAACTTTTTTTTTTGTTGGGGTATTTTGATTCAAAATGTTTTTTTTTTAGAGCATTTTGGTTCCGGACTCCGAGAATGAAAGGGCGCTAGTTTCCCAGTTGCATGTAAAAACAAAATGCTCAAAAATCAAAATGTAGAATACCAGTATGAGAGTTCAAATCATAGCAGTTTTTCGAGCGATACTAGTGATTTCAAACTAGATGAGCTAAATCCCCACCTTCTTATAGAGCGTAATGATGATTTCTGCAGTGTGAAATATTCAGATCCGCGGGAATATTATTGCGGTTTACGCCGAGAATGGTCACATCGGCTTGCCGAGTCAGAACGTCTTGTTCGTTACTTGGAAAATCTCAACGCTCCAATCAAAACAAGGTACTCCTTAACCATGCCTCAAGTAGGTTCAGAAACTTGTGAGCTTGCCGTGCAAAGGATTAGAAAAGAAAATAACAGAATGCTGGCAAGATGATGTAGATTTTACATGCTAAAGTTGGCCGAAGAACAAGCATCATCAACTGGTAGAGAACTAACTGCTACTGAAAAAAGACGTGTCTTAAGAAACCGCCAATATTTTTCTGAGGACGATATTGAGGACTTGTACTCTGATGATAATTAAGAATGTTGTAATTTTAGTTTTAAGTTTAATTTATGATTATGCTGTTATTTTGAAGAATATTAGTATGTTATGTATTTTCATCTACTCAAGGTTATGAATGATGCAATTTAATTAAGTTTTTTTTTGTATGAATGCTGCCATTTTGACTAACTTTTAATTAATTATTAATGAACAAGTTTAAGTATTCGTAAAGAACTTCAAGCTAATGTCACCGAGCCTTCAAACGAAAATGGCGTTCGAGCACTTTTCAACCACTAAAACGGCTATCCGAACTTTTGTGTATCCTTGATGTATTGATCCTGCCTTATTAATCGCACAAAAATAAGTAGGGTTCTATATAAAATATTGAAGTTTCGGGGTCCCAAAGCATGATTAATCTGTGGTCAAAGTACGTTAAAAAGTGTAATGGAAGAAGGGTTAACCAAAAGGGCCGGAAAAAAAGGAGGGACACTATAGTACAGTAAATTACTGCGCTAAAGGAAGTTTGATAACTTTTTTTTTTGTTGGGGTATTTTGATTCAAAATGTTTTTTTTTTAGAGCATTTTGGTTCCGGACTCCGAGAATGAAAGGGCGCTAGTTTCCCAGTTGCATGTAAAAACAAAATGCTCAAAAATCAAAATGTAGAATACCAGTATGTTTTAGGCAAACTGAGTGCAACTTTGGATTTGCATTATCAGTAACATAATTGGAACAGGATTATATTCCTCAGCAGAGAATTGTGTATTTTCTTGCGAAGAAAGTAATCCCCCAATTTTCTTTTGAGGAAATGCCAACACATAATTAATCCTTTTCTGGAAAAAGTATTTCCCAATTTTGCCTTTCTAAAGAAGTGTATATTCATTGTCTTACTAGATGAGTATATTAAGTGAAATAATGAATTTCATTTATACAAAATTAATTTCAGATATTCTTTTTTTCCAACTATATTTAACCAAATAATAACTGTATACTTTATCATCATATTCAAGCAATATTTCTTTTTTTTCTTTTCATCAATTAGTTTAACTTGGTTCACTAGCTTTGGCATATAAATTAAAAGAACTTTTTTCAGTCCTTTTAACAGATATGTATAAGTATTTCCTTTTAAATACTTTTCCTTGTGTGGGAAGAGAAATGCTAGCTTAATTTGTTTAAAATATGACGTCACAAAAATTAATGAAACTTTTCCGGAGATTCTTTTGTGATGGGGCAAAAACACGTAAAACAAGAATTGGTTTCCCCCTTCAGGATAGGAGTAATTTTTATGCAGTTTTAAGACAAGAAATGGAAGGAAAAAAAAAATGCTAACTAAGCCAGCTGCTAGCACGTTCAGACCAATTCCTACATAAGATGCTGTGACCAAATGTTGTTTCATCTAAAAGATGCTGGTCCAAAACGCTGTCCAGGAGATCTTACTGTTAGAAAGAAGAGAAGAATAACAGAGAAAATAAGGCTATGAGGTGTGAAAGATCACTATTTTTCAAAAGTTATTGTCTGTATATTCTTTGGTGATTACAAGTAAATCTCTATCAGGATACAACAAAGCATGAAATCATACGTGGAAATTATATCGCTTCTTCAAGAATGAGTCCGTACTTATAGAAGTTTAGAAGGAGACTGTTTTTGAAGAAACACTCCTTTTCTGAACAGACGCAATGTTCTGTTTTATTTAAAATTTAAATATTCAAATTTTAAATCAACAAAAAAAATTGTTCAAAATAAATACGAAAATAAGACCTTTATTTAAAGATCCGACCCGATCCACGCCCAAGCCAAGTCATTTAGATATATAATTAAACATATCTTGTAAATGCATATATATACACATATCTTATAAATATGTCATTGTTCATTTTATTTGATTAAATGGGCTTAGCTCTATATAGCCAATACAATGGCCTGTGGCCATAGATTTGGGACTCCCCACATAGATTAGATGAATATCTTGCACAATCGACAACATATATCTGTCTGTGATTGTGAAATGTCAAATGTATATTGTAGGTCTTTATCCCTTAGAAATTATATTGGTTGGGTATTTTTGTATTTGGGGTCATGGTGCGAGACAGTAACCTTAACACAAATACACTTGAACTAGCTAGCCAGCTAGCGCACACGCTTCGTATTAGCTGCCATCTTTGAGTTTGAAATCCTAAACGAACTGCCTATGGTAAGTGGTTTGAGAACTTTATAGAAAAATGTGATGGATAGCATTAAATGTATTAATTTACCAAATTTTCTAATGCTTGCTTGGACCACATTGATGAATGGATTTTAAGCTAAAATAACAAGAACCATGATAATTATCGATATGTTGAAACTGGGTAAAAGAAAAGGAAATGGTGGCACTGAAAGTGTCACTTTGCAAATTTGATGAAGTACACAATGATAAACACTTTGTTGAATCTCTTCTCATGCAAAACCCTAATACCCTCGGCTGAACCTTATATTTTCATGGCCCTGCAAACCGCTGGACAACTCCTGGTGAGGTAGTTCAGCTCTCTATAGGCCTTATATAAGCAACGGTACTACAACCAGCTATTCAAAACCAATCCATGCAGCCGATACAACCAACTCCAATCAAACCAGTGATATACCATCATGGAGAACCCACAATACAATGGAGTATGGAAGAAGTATATTGGATGATTGTGCACGAGAAGTTACAATGTGCAATCATAGGTAAGTTCTCTTTAGTTGGCCATCACAATGCAAGTTGATTCCAACACAATGTGAAAATTGGTTTCTATGGAATAAAAATGTGTTGATTCATTTAAGTTTGCTGGAGGATTATGTACATGTTGTCGAAGCCTGCTTATTATAACAAACAGAGGGATGTCTACCATCAGATCATGAATACCACTTAAATGGAATCCCTAATTTAATTCGGAGTAGGTCATTTCAATCGCAATTGCATAGATATCTTTACCCACGTTGGCAGGTAACTTCTTTGTGAAAGAATTATTATTTTCACTGGCTTCGGCTGTCGGGAAGCCACTACAAGTAGAGATGCGAGTCAAAAAAAAAAAAAAAAAAGACGTAGTTGTGCTAGGGCGAATGTCGAAGTTGATCTCCTTAGTGATCTTCCTACGAGGATGTAGATTCAATTTGTTTTAATCCTGATACTAGAGAGCAGAGTCATAAATGGACTAAAATCAAGTATGATTGCAAGCCAAAATATATTATAAACACTATTGCTTACAAGGTCACAACGAAGAAGG
Source organism: Lycium barbarum (assembly GCF_019175385.1). Taxonomy (NCBI): domain Eukaryota; kingdom Viridiplantae; phylum Streptophyta; class Magnoliopsida; order Solanales; family Solanaceae; genus Lycium; species Lycium barbarum. Next base: position 108,747,768 of record NC_083339.1, on the reverse strand, counting down.
TTGTCGGATTCTACAGCCGGAATTAATTCCTGAGAAAAATGATGCCAATGGGACTACCGGATTCAATGGAAATGTTGGGGACAAGGTAGAAATTGTTGGTCATGCAGGACAATCACAAACTTATAATGGAAAAGGTAGAACTTCTAATAAGGCGCCAATTAGGATTTTATCCACTGGCGAAGTGGTTGGGGATGACAGTGTTAACTGGCAATGACAAAAGGGAAAGAATCAACAAAAATTAAATGGGAGTAATCAAAATTGTATACGGTAAAAATCGGATATATGCTAGACCGGTGAGACCGGAGACCGAGTATGAAGACTTTCTTTTGGGACCGGAGGAGTACTTGATCCGAAGAAAGCGAAAGACATCGTTTGGTCCGGTTTTTCCATAGCCGAGTTGATCGTGGCCATTGGCTCGGTTGATTGTGGCGGTTGGTCCATTTGATAGTGGCCGTTGGTCCGGGTGATCGTGGCCGTTAGTCCGGTGATTATCGCCGTATTTCGGCATCGCTTCATTCATATACCCTATTCCGGACACTACGATCGAAATTCGACAAAGGCAACAAGGTCACAATGAACCGAGACAAAATCTTTAAACTCCCTCGAACGGGGACTGCTACATAAAATTTTGCTAAGGCTGTAAAAAATACCGGCCCTAAAAAATAGACGAAAAATATCGGCCTTAAAAAATGCCTATCGTGATTCGGAGACGTCTGAATTCACAAAGCATTAGATAAGTCCCACGGGCAAAAACTTCATCAAATTCCCGGACAAAACGTACCGGACGAAGAGAAAAGCCGATATTTAGGCGCAGTCCGAAATAATGACTCCGAGTCTTCATGTCCTTAAAACGGACCGACAATTCGGGCAAAAGTCATAACAAACATTCAAATAAAAGAATAAATAAAAGAAAAATGCGTCTTCCATTGATACAAAGGTTTTTACACCAGAAACCCCTACAAAAGCAAAAAACAAAGGCTAAGTACAGGCCTAGGTCTATCCGGAGTGGCTGGATCCGGAGTGTTCGGACACTGTCCGCTCGGAGTCGTCGGAGTCAGCATCGAGGGATCTTTCAGCTTCTTCCTCGACCCTTTTAGCTTCGAGTATCAGGGCCGGAAGATCCGCAATACCATGCCCGGCTTGCTCAAGGGTGATCCTTCGAGACTTCCACCGTTCATACTCCACAACAATCGTGGTATGAGCCTCGGCAGCCTCCACACTCTTGAGGGCTTCTGCCAAATCGGCCTCGGCCTGGGCTAACTTTGCCAGCAGTTCATCCCGATCTTCTTCGAGGACCCTTTGGATTTGAGTGGCCGACTCGAGCTCGGCCTGGAGAAGGTCATTAGCTTCGGCCGTCCCCTCGAGTTCGGTTTTCAGCTCATCACATATCCGAGCTCGGTCCTCTGCCTTCCGCTCAAACACCCTCATCCGCTCTTTGTACTGGGCACTCTCAGATTCGAGCAGCCGATGCCTTTCGGCCATGCTCGTGGCATCGGACTTGACCGAATCCAGCTCCCCCCGGAGTTGAGAGATGGTGGTTTCGAGCTCACCAAGCCTTGAAGAAAAATGAGCATTGTCCTGGCTAAGGCCGACTTTGTCCGCTTCTAGAAGCCGGTTCTTTTCGACCATCTCGGCCAGCTCATCCTTTAATCGAAGGTTTTCAGCCTTCGTCGCATCGAGCTCGGGTCGGAGGTTGGAAAGAATAACTGCTCGGTTCAGCTCATCCTCCTTCACCCGTAAAAGGTGCTGAAACTTCTCCGTTTCTCGACCTTGGGCATCCAGTTGGCCCTTGAGATCGTCAACCTCTTGCTGAACACGGACGAAGGCTTCGTTAACAAGCACCACACTCTGTAAAAGAAGCAAGTTAAAACTCGGATAAACGAGAAACTAAAATTCTCAATGAATTATGCAAAGGATGGCTGATAAACTTACTCGATTGCTCGCGTGCATGCCCTCGTTAATGAGACACTGCCAGTGACTCCATTCATCTTCCGTTTGTCCGAGTCTGAGACAAGCGGCCTCAGGTAGCTTGCTACCCCACCGGGCGAGACAAAAAGCTACAATCCTCGGGAACGGTGATTACGACCGATCTGGTCCTCCTGGGTTCCACGCTTGGGGCCGGGAAGACACGCACCAGGCTATCCCTAGCTCCAGTCTCGGTGGTCCGGCTAGCAGCCCTCGTGGCTCGAGAGATCGGGAGATGGCCGAAGTCAGCAGCTTCGTCGGTAGCAAGAGGAGTGTCCGAGAACATGTCATCAAACTTATCCGACCTTGAAGCCGGAGTTGGAGAACTCGGAGCAGCCTCAGCAGCTTCGGCAATGGTAGGGATCTCCGAAGTTGCAGCAGTCTCATAGTCGGGCAGCGGGCCAACAACAGTTGGAACTTCGGTCTCGGGGACCGGCTCAGTTCTTTGACTGGCTTCGGCGACAGGTGCCTTCCCGGATCTTCTTGTCCTTTACAGGGGGGTTTCTTCGAAAGAAGCATCACCTGAAATATCAACGAATTCAATCGACCTTAGAGGAGTCGGATAATGAATTTCTTCCTCACCTGTGTGTAATACCGGAGCTGAAGGTCCTTCCCCGGCTGAAGGAAGTGATGAAATGGTGATACCCTACTCCGGAATGGAAGCCACGGAAGGGGCCACACAGATCCTCCGAATGAGGAGCTCGGGCTTTGTTTCATCCCTTAAAGTCCTAACGACGCTCCTCGCCCTCTTCTTCGCTTTCTACCCTTTGTCTGAGGGTTTTTTTCTCTTGTTGGCGGCAGCAAGGATACGGGATGTACCCGCTGAGTCGAACTCGGGTGCCAACGTAGCGGGTTCAGCTACTGATTCCGATCTCGGGTCCACCGAGCCCTTGGGCAAACCTGAAAGCCGAAGACGTTACACAAAGGAGAGGTAAAAAAATGTCATGAATACCAATAGAAGCAGAGTATTACCGTGGTTTTGAGCGACCCATCGGCCACGAGAAAGGAGTCCCCATGTCCGAGCTTCGTGGGTATGTTGGCTGAGGAGAGCAGTAACCCATTCGTTGAGGTTCCGGACAGCCGGAGGTATCCAACCCACGGCTAGTATAAATAAGAGGACAAGTAGTGAGAATGTGGAAGAACTGGAGTTTGACAAAGCATTCAAAAGCAATTATTAGAAGAACTGGGACTTACGATTATCATTCCACCGCTCCGGAAAGGGCATGTAACTGGCCGGAATAATGTCCTTGGTCCTCACCCGGTCATAACGCTCCAACCAGCCCCGGTCTATGTCTTCGTCCATTTTTGAAAAAATCGGATTCCGACTACGCTTAATGAGTTTTATTACACCGCCCCGGAACAACCTCGGGGAGTATAACCGTATGAAATGGGTCAGCGTGAACTCCTTTTTCGTATTTTTGTCCAACAGTCGGAGGCAGGCCACGGTCCTCCAAACAATCGGACCAATCTGGGCCAGGGTAACGTTGTAAGTCCGACACATATCTAAAATGACCGGATCAATCGGGGGGTCGAGCTTGAGGGTGAAAGGATAAGTATAAACGTACAAGAAGCCCTCCCGATGGTCGGTGATTGACTCATCTGGTTCGGGGGCGAAAACTTGAACCGGATGGTTATCCCATCCGCAATCGGCCCTGACTAAATCGAGTTTGTCCTCAGTAATGGACGAGGGATACCACTTTACATTAAACCCTCTATCAGAAACCAGAGAAGGTTTTTCGACCTCGAAATCTTTGTTGTACTTAGGTTTGAACGGTACAATGTCCAAATCAGTGGGTTCGAAGGTGACCTTCCCCTTGGGTTGAGAAGTTGGTTCGGTTCCTTGAGAAGAAACCGAGAGAACATCATGGGAGGTGGTTTCGATGTTAGCAGACTTTTGAAAATATGGAAAAGGAGATTGGGTGAATTCGAAAAAGAAGTTAAAAAATAGGAGCGAGGGAACAGCCAAGAAAGAATTTGAAATGGTAAAAGAGTAAGAAGAAGCAGCAGCAACACACCCTACAAAAACAGCTAGTCAAGAAGTTGGCAGAGTTGTTTCCGTTATCGTAATATAAGCAATAAATCAACAAGAAATATGAGTTGAAAGATGATGAAATGAAGAGAAGTAAAAGGAAGAAGTGAAGAAATGAAATGGAAAGGTGAAGTCAAGAACTGAAAATGGAGAATGAAATGGATCGTAAACTGAAAAAATGAAGCAGTGGAAGACGTTATATAGACATGGATCGAGGCGGTTACAGATCCTAACCAACCGGGGAGTGCCACGTGTCCCATAATTAATAAGAAGTGACTTGAAATGACATGTGTGACGACGGTTGTCAGTGCTGACCATCCGAGATGAGAAACGTGGCCGATGACAGAGGGACGTGACGCAACTGTTCCCGCCAAAATGAAAAGATAACAACGGACAAATGGAGCCACCAGTTTCTTGATTCATCCACTTCCTGTTACTCCGATAAAACTACGGTCTGAAAAGTGTGGGGACTATCTGTATACGGTAAAAATTGGATATATGCTAGACCAATGAGACCGGAGACCGAGCATGAAGACTTTTTTTTGGGATCAGAGGGGTGTTTGATCGAAGAAAGCGAAAGACATCGTTTGGTCCGGTTTATCCATAGCCGAGTTGATCGTGGCCGTTGGCTCGGTTGATCGTGGTCGTTGGTCCGTTTGATCGTGGTCGTTGGTCCGGGTGATCTGTTACACAATTGCCACGCTTCAATACTGTTCTGCCATATTGTACTGCCAATCGTACGGGTGTCAGACCGTACGAACCAACCTTATCCTTTTTAGGATTTTACTTTATTCAAAAGGGCTTTAGGTTGTAAGAGGCCCACAAGGCAAAACTATAAATAGGGGCCATTACCCTACTTTTAAGGGTAGGCTTCTTGAGTTCTAGAACATTGTAATAGCAAAATATATAAAATCTCTCTCTCATTCTCTGACTTTGGTCCTGATTCAGTTGTTATTCTTTAGCTTTGTTCAATTAAACAATACCCATATATTATTAGATACATATATTTAGAGTAAATCACCAATTATTATTCGCTCCTTCATATCATATACTTATATATCTTTTTTCAACCAAATAGATCAAAGTTCAACCACATATCCTATACCTCATTCATAAATTTAATTGATTACCTAAATTCGGGGTAAACAAAAATCATATGGTTGCAGATGTTAATAAAGGAGGAGATGCAAGTAGAGGAGCTACTATTCAAACATCAAACCAATTTTAAGCTTTAGAAGGAGGTACTAGGGATAGTATTCAAATAACATGTCAACTACACAAGCAACAACCACTTAAAACTAAAGGTAGCAATTGTGACACAAGAAAGTAATTAAATGGTAATGCCCTTGTATTTAAACATGCAGCAAAATCAAAAACACCTAAGAAGTAGAAAACAATCGGAGAATGTGTGGACACAACTTTTACAAATGAGAAGGATGAAAAATTACAATACCAAGCTGCTGGGGCAAGAAAACAAATTATATAACTAGTGGTAATGATAAAATGTCTATAGATAGTTGAAATAAACTTTGAAATGATCAAGTGGCAGAGAAGGTTGAAGAGGGGGAGATACAGAAGAGTCAGGAAGATGATCGCAATGCTTCTCAACTACAACAAACATAAAAAATATAGAATATTAATTAGAAGACAATTAATACTCAGGATAGACTTGATCAATAAGCAAAAGTATAGGGAGAAGTGGGGGAGAAAACATGAAGTTGTTATAAGGCCCATGAGTATGCTGAAAATACCATGAGCTAAAAGACTCAAGTTAGCATGGACACACAAGTGAAGAAGAAAGATGCAGATGAATGGGAGGATGATCTAGGGGCTTTGAGAGTGGAACACTCTGTAGATACGGATTAGGTGTGAATGTGTTAAATGAGTATTAATGTGACATATTAGTTGTAAGAAGTCATGTCGAGGTGAATTTGGGTGAAAATAGTGGTTTGAAATCAAGCGTAAGATTTGATAAAAATCGTCTAAGCCTGGGTAGTCCTGACTTCCATCCTAATTACGTGAAAATATGTTGAGAATTTGATTAAAACATGAAAGTTGTAGGTCTTTGAAATACCTTTCCAACCATATATTATGGAGCTCAAACGGAGCTCTGTGCTAAGATTTAAGCCTGTTTTACTGGTCACTATGCAGTCTGCGTGACCAGCTGTGCATTGTCACGACCCAATCTGAGGGCCATGTCGGGCACCCGGAGCTAACCTACCGAGCACCTCATAACATACATCTCATAATCATTTTTAGATGGGCCACAAAGGTAACTCATAAATACTATGATCTGTAAGGGACACGAGTCCAAGAGATATGTGCACATCTATATACTCGCCGTCAAACTACGCCCATATATACAAGCCGATAAGGCTACCAAAAATTATATACAAAATAAGAACCGAAGGGGTCATAGAACATCTAACTATATACATCTGTCTACGAGCCTCTACATGGAGTGCATAGCATCATAAGGACGGGACAGGACCCCGCCATGCCCATATATACACAAAAGAATAGTACCAGCTGAACTATAGCTCCGGAACAAGCGGAGCACTCCTGCACAATCGCTGATGAAGCAGCCTAGGGGTCTGGTCCGTCTCTCTGTCTACCTGCGGGCATGAACGCAACGTCCAGAACAAAAGGACGTCAGTACGAGTGATGTACTGAGTATGTAAGGCATGAATAACAATATAATGAAGATATGAAAGAAACATGAGATAAGAGAAATAACCTGTACATCTGAATAGCTCTTAAGGCGGATGTCATGCATGCTTAGCCTTAAAAAAACATTTTTATACATATATATATAATATCGTACCCGGCCATATAGGCTCGATGTTATTATCTTATCATCATCATCCCGTGTTCGGCGTAACATCATAACGTACCCACTGCAGTAGTGTGCACATCTACGTGCCTATCCGGCCGACTATAGCGCTGCATAATGTGAGAAAATACATATATATATATATATATATATATATATATATATATATATATATATATATATATATATATATATATATATATATATATATAAAGCATGCATGAGAGCCCAAATAAAAGCTATGACTCTATCAGAGTGACGTAAGGTCAGTAAACTTCCGATTGTCATTATGGAACTATCATTGATGACACCTAATTTTTTACCTCCCGTAATTTATTTTAATCACTCAGAGTCCTTGGATAATAAATAAAATGAGCTATGCACCTTCAAGGGTTTAAATGATTTTTATATAAATTTTTCAAACCAATATTTTACTCCTTTAAATTGGTAAAAAGATTCTTATGGCATCACAAATTATTTAGAAATTAATTGGTACCTTTTATGACATTTATGAGATACTTGTTAGATTTAATCAAAATAAAAATGGGCATTTTGTTTTAAAATAATAATCATTTACTTAAGTGTTTAAATTGTCAAAAAATCAAAATTAGCAAATACGTTATTCCCTTCAATTCAAGGAGTTTGAGTAATTTAAATAATTAACCATTTCATCCCTTAATCTTTAGTTTTGTATAATTGCATAATTTGTCAAAATTATGTATAATTGTCTATAAATGTTTTAATTAGGATAATTAATCAATTAGGTGGTCATTATTGCAAATTGATTTTTAACAGTTTAATTATTTTTTGTTATGGCCACAATTAAATTAACCAATTCATGGTTTAAGGAAATTGGGGTCATTTCTGTAAAATTACCTCTTAATGGCCTTAATTGAAATAATCAAATTCGTTGGCTCAAATTAATTAAGGTCATTAATGCAATTTAATTTTAAAATATGCTAATTAGGCCAAATATGGCCGTAATTGAAATAATCAATTAGACTAAAATCAATTAAGGCCATATTCGCAAAATTAAGCCCATCAACACAGTTGGCCATTTTTAAATTATTTGATAGGTTAATTATGTCCTAAATTGTTTATAATTGGAATATTATTACCAATAATCAATATTTTAGTTTTTATCTGTTTATTAAATTACCTACTTTACTCTATATGTACGTGTATACATTAAGTATACATATATATGTATACATTATATACATAAAAAAAGGCCAGCCATTTTTTATATATAATCTGGACCGACTCCAGCCCAAAATAGGCCAAGACCCGGCCCAGTCTCGCGTACAGATAAAGGGGTATATCCCCTTTTCATTATTCATACCAAACGATCCATTTTCCTTCACCCCTTCTTTCTCTTCCCGTTTCTTCGTAAAACCCTAAAGTTGTCGCTTGTCTCTCCTTCTCTCTCGTCCCAAAAAAGGGTAAAATCACAGTTAAGTGTAAGGTACACAGCTTTTGCAGCATTATTTACGTGCAACAAATTAATTCAATGTTGTTTTCACCCAGAATCTTTCCCAAACGCGGTAATAGACTTTCTTTTGCTTTTCTTTTTAAAATTATTCAATCAAAAGTTGATTATTGTTGTCTTATTTGTTGTACTGTGTTCATTTTGCTCGATTTTTATTAATTGGGGATGAGTGGGTTGGCGAGTCCAACGAGGCTCAGATATAACCATTCATTTGTTGTTACAATTGTTTTGAGCCATAGATTTGTTTTAAAAGGTTAATTTCTAGGAGAAATTAGTTGTCCCACATCAGTATTTTTGAGGGTTTTGAACAATTTTGGGGTTCTATAAATAAAACCCCGCCCGCACCATGAAAACAGGTGGAAAAAATTGGAAAAAATTTAAAGAGGCTAGAAACATCGAATTCAAGCCTCTCAGTATAAAAATTCCAAACTTTGACACAAAGTTGGGGGTTTTCTTAGTCCTAAAATTTATTTCCTTGCTTGTTTTGTGTCGGTGTGGCTGAGTGTGGGATTTGGAAGCACAAAAAGGCCTTCAAATTCAATCTTGTCCACGGCTGCACTTTAAAAGGTAACACTTTTTATCTTGTTGCTTATTTTTGTTATTTTTTAGTTGCTTTGTTATGTGATAATGGTCTGTTTGATGTTAGTTTACTGTTAGATTGTCTTGGGTATAATTAGTGGTAATGTGCTGTTCTAAATGATGCTTAAGATTCATTAGATGTTTGGAAATAGAGATTACTTTCTTATCTTCATAAAGGACATGTTTATCCTTAATAGTGGTTGTTAATATGGACTGAATGTGTGAGCCTGGATAATTTTATTGATGTTGCTCTATAGATAGAGATGTACAGACTGTTGTATGCTTTATTAGATGCTAAAGTTCCTACTTGGCTACTCATTCTTCAAACATGATAAAATATGGTTATGTGATTAATAATAACAACTTTAGTTACCTTCTAGACTAATATTAATCCTATTTGAATGTAAGAGACTACTAAAGTACTGTGATGATCCATCTTGAGTAGTTTGGGGTAGTTACTAGCTTTCTTTGATGAGATTGTGTTATCCTGGAATCTTCAATTTGCATTCCTGAATCTACATACTTTGTTTATGTCACAATTAAGTAGCATGAGTCATGGTTAGGATAAATAAAGGATCATGATTGGACTGAACCAAGGCTTAAAGAGTATAGGCATACTTATATGAGTCTCATGATGTGGTCAAGGTATTAGAACAGGATTGAATAAGGTTTAATTGCATTTGAATAGGTCCAGGTATACCTAAGTCTATTTAAATATGTCTGGATTAGCCTAAAATAACTTTGAATAGTTGTAGGCTATACACTGAAGGTAAGTATGAAACAAAAACAATCTAGAACATGATACAAAAGTTCTAAAAATGAAGGTTGAGACCAAGGTTTATTTATTTGATAATATGTTCCCAAATGGTTCATTAGAGGCTAGTATAGGCATGAAGTTGTAAGATCATTTAAGATGAATTAGGACACTTAGATACAACTAGATGAATGTGTGTCATGATAATTCATTTAAGCAGAATCTAGTCTTGATTTTTATGTCACCAGAACCTTCCCCTCTTTCTATATATGATCCATGCTTGAGTCTTTAAAGGGGTCCAGTGACACTGAAACGGTAATTGAATTCTGATATGCTCTTTGACTGTTAAAAATGATTAATCAATCAATGAAAAAGAACTATTTGAGTCTAAGGATTGGTGTTCATCTAAACTTAAGTCTATAATGATTAAGATGTTCAAATCTTTTCAAAGAGGTAATGTCTAAAAGGAATTCAAAATAGCTTTCATAGTCAAGACCCAAGGTTGAATTGATTGAAATTGTTAACTTGTGTGGTCAACTAGGTATTTAGATGGAATTTGATTTAAAAGGCAGTGTCAAACTAACCTTAACCACAAGGTCTTGGTGGTTGTCACTGGGCATGAGGATGAGCTAAAGGGTTGAGGTTGCCTTAGGAGAGTAAAAGGTGAGCTTAGGTATGAACTGGAGGTATTGACCAGTGGGCCTTTGTTTATTTTTTAATGAAAGCAAGACTTAGGAAAGGGATGGGGAGGTGATGACCTCACCCTGTCCTATTTTCTCTTTCAGGACCCTGAGGTTTTCTTTTTTTCTCCAGAACCTCATTCCCATGGCTGTGGGATTCACAGAGGTCTTATGTTTGGTTAGGAGAAGTTTACCATGCCCTGGGGGATCCTTGAGATCTTATGCTATTAAAACCAAGTTAGAATAAACTGTGAGGGTCTGTCACATTCTCAGCCATAATTAAAAGGATTAAAAACTACAATATTGACTAAAGTTTTGGGAGTAATTCATCTATCAGGACCTGGATTCATGTTATAGAGTTCAAACTTGCTTGCTTTGTGTTGTTTAAGCATGAATATGTTCAATGAAAACCTGTATGATATGTTTATGCTTGACCTGTCTGTGTTGTTTCCCTAGCCATAGTTTGAATCTAGAAAGAGGACATTTTAGTTAATATAAGATTGGTGGGAATTCTTGTTTTTAAACTTGAACTTGAACTGTTACATATAGACCTTATTATGCATTGTGGTGTAACTTAGATTGGGAAGATGAGGTTGTATTCATGAGGTTTGTCTCTATATGGTTGGTGTAATTAAAGTTATATCATGTTTAGAACTATGGGATGAAATAACTAAACACTAAGTCTGTGTCAAATAATGAATAAGTGGTAAACTAGAGTTGGTCTAATGTTGTTGTTAAGGATGTTGCGAGTGTTCTCAGGCAGCTTGTGAACCACTTGGCATAAGGTGGTCTTTTCAACGACACCTCAAAGAGAGGGCACGGAAGAGTCAAGCTTAGCTTGATTCATAGTACCTACCCTCCAAATGAGGGGTGTCATGACACAGTCTTTAAACCATGGGGGGCATTCGTGTCATGAGGGTGCATTGATTTTCCTTGATCTCACCATTTTATCAAAGGTTGGAAATAGAAAGGGGTGGGAAAAATTAACTTGTCTAGATGTCTAAAGGAACTTAGGAAATTAGGAAGAAGAAATTGGTTGTTCAATAAGTTGATTTTTGCTTTCTTTCTAAGGGAAATGGATTAACTTGAAGCTGTTGGCAATAAGTGTTCTTTTAAGAGATTAAGAAAATTCTGAGTCACAAAGAGTTATCTGAACCTTGTGTCATTCCTCTTTTTTGTGAGGCCCTGTAGTAAACATAAATGCTCCTTTCTTTTTTCTTTTTTACTTAAGTGGCAATTCACATGAAACCTTGCTATATACATGTTGTTACTACTGTTGATTAAAACAAAGGCTCATCCCTGTGTGTTTTCTGAAAATCTAAATTTGCTCAGTTTCAACTCATTTAGTGTTGTTTTAATTCAGACTACTAGGTGTTCCAACTCTCCTTTGTGATTACAAGTTGTAGGACTTTTCTTTTTTACCTGCATCACTCTACTATGCTGTGTTATTGCATTAATTAGTTCTCACACTTATTGCTATGAGGACTGCTAATATGTAAAGCTGGTGAATCGTTTACCTGACACGTATAGGAATTAAGTTAGACTTGAACTAGCTTTAATTTTTATATTTGGACACTGTTCTAAGGAGTAGAGACTAATTAAGTGAATGAAATGATCTTGAGTCTAAAATTTAAACACAAAGAGTATGAATATACATAGAATATGCACAGGTTAACGAAAAGGAAGAGGTATATACATATAGTATACACTTGATATACACATATGATGTGTTCATCATAGTATATTGTGTATATAAAGAAACAGGTCAATTATGAATAGGGTATATGTGAATGAATAGATGAGATAGAAACCTCACTTAAGTATTATATTGTCAAAAAATGAATCTCCCTTTTAGAAGGCAGTTGGGCTTAGTCCAATTCAAATTTGATTAATTTCAAAATTGGGCCAGATTTCATTAAGCCCCAAAGGTAAAAGAAAAGTGATTGGTCTTGTTTGTATCATCTATTGATTAAGTGTTTTGAAGTTGCTATGTTATTTTTTATAGCATTACATTGCAATATCTGTTTTAGTCCCTTTATTATGGCTTTGAGTTTATTTTCAGTATTGTTTGTAATTAAATTATTTCCATACGTGGTGATACTTGTGCACAATTATGGGACTCTGATTTTATCTTATGGCAACACTAGTTTGGGGAGTTAAGACGGTTTGGGGGGATAGGTCTTAGCCATTCCCCAATGTCCAGCCATGCCTGGGGTTCATGAAACCCCTTGGAACTTGTGTGGCGTCGGGACTCCTAATCGACTACTTATTATGATAATGAACATTCCACTTAAAAAAAAAAAAACGACTCTCCAGGCGGTTACCTTTGACAACCTTTTTCCTTACATGGTATGAGTCCCAAATCAGTGAGGCCAATAGTATACAATCGAGTGCCTTAATTGTGTACCTTGTAACAAATTTGATATATATAGCTATATGTATAATTATACAAGTGATAGGTTCAGTAAATATGGACTAACCTGGGTCCTTTTTCCTATTCCTCCTCTCATTGCATGGCTATTTGGGCCGAAGTCCAGCCACCCTGTTGGGCCAGGCCCAATAGGAAAATTTCTTCAAAGATTTATTGAGTCCGAGAAAAGAAAGGGAAGCTAGTATATATTGAAGGCCCAGTCATGGGTGAAAATGACATGAAGGCCCAACCATGGGTGAAAATGGTTAACTAGGGGTTTGGTACACCCCTAGTCTATCCCTCCTCCATTTATTTATTTTATTCTAGTTGTGTCAAAATGTTGTATTGTGTTTATGCTTGTAAAAACTCACACTATTATTGGAACCGTTTATGGTTTGAACCAGACATCTTAGGCAAACGGTACATACGCCGTTTAGTTCGACTTTAAGTCCCCACACGATTTTTAAAAACCAGGCTTATTATAAACAAATTTTTAAAAGATAAAAATGGCTAAGTAGGTAAAAACAGTGAAAAAGAATGAAAAGGTTTACCTCATTATGAAATATTATTACCATCTTCCTAAAAAAAGAAAAAACCAAGTTGACTTTTTTTTCCTAAAAACGAAAAGAACGTTCTCTTCCTAAACGCTCAGTTTTCTAAAGGATTCCTTTAAAGCCCAGGCAGAAAAGTGATTTCAAATTGCGCATAAATGTAGTACATATTTAAATACCATAAGCAGGTTTTCTCTTTGGACTAGGCCCAGTCAAAAAATGGAAATTTTGAGGGTTAAAGCCCAATCTAAAATCACATTTTTAAGTCCCACTTAACCAGATTTTCAGAAAAAGAATGGAAAGACTGTTTTTGGGCTAAGCCCAGTAACAAAAGGAAAACGGAATTTTTGGGCTAAAGTCCAACATATTTAAACACTCAATTGGTTTTTTTTTTAGAAAAGGTATAAAATCTAGGCTAAAGCCCACATAAAAAATGCTATCTTTATTTACAGATATTGGGCCTTAAGCTTTAAATTCTGGGACCAAAAAAAATATTTAGTTTGGTTATATAAGCAATTTTTTATATATATAATTTAAATCCGCATAAATCATTTGTAAACATAAAGTTTTAGATAAGGACATTAACGAATTAACCCGGCCCATGTATGAGTCAAGCATGAACAAAACTCATTTAGTCCATACTTTAAAATAAATGAATTTTTTGACTTTACAAAACCACTACTATCCTTATATATATATAAAAGGAACTAGTTGTATCCGGATATTATAAATCCGAACCTAAATACCCTATATGTAAAGGGGATACATTCAATTCTTTTCAAAATGATATGCAAGTGACAGATTTTTATAATGCGGGAAATAAACACCAGATAAATAGTTCATGCAAATACTCATACATTGGAATTCAAAGGTCAACTGTATAGTACGAATTTTTAAGTCTAGGGTGCCTAACACCTTCCCTAGGGGATCACCAGAACCCTTACCCAGAACTTTGGATTAAGAAAGATTTTTCACGGTGTATGAATAAACCCTTCAAAATTGGTTTTCCTAATTTCCTAAAAATTAGGTGGCGACTCTTTTAAAACAAAGTCCAAAAGAGCACCAACGAGTTCGAAGTAGCTTTTTCGAGCGCTAACCCCGCACGCGAAAATGCGAACCGTTACAATCATCATGGGCATATCTCACCTTGAAGGAACAATAACCATAAGATGAGATTAACATCAATGAATAAAATCAATAATCATATGATAAAGATCAATAAATCATGAGACAATTATCAACAATATCGTAAGAACCTCAAGACTCATAAGCTTCTAGCATTTTTAGGAATAGGGACATTATGGATATCACGTGTAAGTTCACAACAATGAGATCATGCGAAAGGGATAGCCTTAACATACCTTATTGTCTCCTTAACTATTTAGCGTTATCCTCCCAAGCTTGTAAATATACTAGAGTTAAACCTTGAAAGCTCTCATAAGGTCAAACTAGAGTAATTAATGAGCTAGTGAAAATTGGGCAGCACTTCCCCTATTTCCTTTACTTCCACCAAATTCCAAAACAATTCCCAAACAACAATATCAACATCAACAATACCATAATTAAGAGATTTCATTCAAATTAAACTCAAGTCAATCCAAAATCCCGTTTTAAAATCAACCAATAGTCATCCACTTCAACTTGATACTTTCTGACCTCTCTACTATGATTCCTTTTTTCTTCAAGACTTGCTAAACCTTTAAGTCAATTCAATCATATAAATAAGATGAAGACCATCCCTTACAATAGAAGAACTTCACCTTACTCAACTTCTTCCAAGACCAAATTCATTACAACATTGAGTAGAGGCAAGAATAATCATCTTCCATGGATTATCTTGGGGTTTTCATGTTTGATCTTCTCTTGTGATGGTGTGGAATGTTTTGAAATGATGGAAAACCTTCAATAACACACTAATAATATGGAGAGAGAAGTTTTGAAAGTGGATATGAAAAATGGGATCTTTTGGGGTTTAAATAAAACAACCCCGCTGCCCCATGTTGTGGGGAGATGCGGCGTAGTAAGTGGGGATTTGCGGCCGCATAATCCCTCCACAATATGGGGAGGTGATGGGAAGTAATTTCCCCTAAAATTTGGAGTTTTTGGTCCATATGCTGCACAGAAAACTCAGTATGCGGCCGCAAACTGCCCACAAACTCCAATTTTCGCAAAAATGTGTTCTTTTTTATGCGTTTGACCTGCAATCCTTATGATACCTTCTTGACACTTATGTAAACCTTCATTAACCATCTAAGGATCCCTATAACTCTATCTCAAGCTAATTCTAAACAATTTATTTCCCAAATGATGCAAAATCTTCCAATAACATTACACCAATTCTAGCCTTCACGAACTTACTTCCGCCAATTCATTTAACTCTGAAACCTTATGGTATATACTTAAAATTATTAGATATTATCCTTAAACTTATAAGGGCTTCATGTTCACTTTTTTCTTTCGTTAGTTTACTTATAATGTAAACGACGCAAAGTTTTCCAAGGTGTAATATTCTTTCCCCCTTAAGAACATTCGCCCTCGAATGTTAGACTCTTAAGGGTCTTACCAAAATTTTGGCAGAGTTTCCCCTGTAATTACACCACTACCATCCTGTCACAACAACTCAAAATATACAATGCCTCATGGGGCCACAACAAGAATACAATAATGGCCCCACATGACAAAGAAGCCATAAAAAGAGAACATTATGCATCTAAAGATAATGGTGTCTTTGTCTGAATCTCCTCTGGAAGTGGAAACAAGTGTGGATATCTGGATCTCATGTCTTCTTGAGCTTTCCAAGTCATTTCTTCCTTATTACTATTTTCCAGAAAACTTTGACTGAAGTTACATCTTTAGTCCTCAATCTCCAAACCTGCCTATCTAGGATTGCAATGGGGACTTCTTCGTAAGATAATTGCTCGGTAACCTGAACATCATTAATGGGTATAACTCTAGAAGGATCTCCAATACACTTGCGAAGCATTGCCACATGGAAAACCGGATGGACTGAGTCTAAGTCTGAAGGTAGATCCAACTCATAGGCCACTTGGCCCACTCTGCGTACAATCTTGTAAGGCCCAATGTACTGAGGACTAAGCTTACCCTTCTTACCAAATCTCATAACGCCTTTCATAGGTGACACCTTCAAGAATACCCAATCATCAACTTGGAATTCTAAGTCTCGTCAGTGATTATCTGCATTAGACTTTTGACGACTCTGGGCTGTCAATAATCTGTCCCCACTAAGCTTGACCTTCTCAGCTGCTTGCTGGATCAAATCTGGCTCTACTAACTTAGTCTCCCCCACTTCGAACCATCAAATTGCTGATCTACACTTCCGCCCATATAAAGCATCATACGGGGCCATCTGAATACTGGAATGATAACTATTATTGCACGCATACTCAAGAAGCGGCAAGTGATCACCCCAGCTACCTCCAAAGTCTAACACACATCCACATATACCCGTAACATATCCTCGGGAGTTTGAATAGCAACATATCCTCGAGAGTTTGAATAGTACGCTCAGCCTATCTGTCTGTTTGGGGATGAAATGTTGTGTTGAGGCTCACCTGAGTCCCCAAACCCTTCTGGAAAGACTTCCAGAAATTAGTTGTAAATTGTACACCCCTATCGGAGATAATGGATACCAGTACACCATGGATCCGTACTATCTCCTTGATATAAAGCTTTGCATAATCTTTAACTGAGTACGTAGTCCTGACAGGCAGAAAATGAGATGATTTTGTAAGTCTATCCACAATTACCCATATGGAATCATACTTACTCTGAGAATGAAGCAAGCCTGTAATGAAATCCATATTAATTACTTCCTATTTCCAAATGAGAATATCAATAGCTTGCAATAATCCACCGGGCTTTTGATGTTCGATCTTTACCTGTTCTCAATTAGGACATTGAGCTACAAACTCTGCTATGTCTTTCTCCATTTTGTCTCACCAATAAACTTTCTTAATATCATGGTACATCTTTATCATTCCCGGATGAATAGAATAACGGGAACAATGAACTTCCCCCAATATCTGGCGACGTAATCCTGCAACATCAAGAACACATAGTCTGCCTCGGTATCTGAGAACTCCATCTGCAGAAATCTCAAATGGTCACTTTTTCTTCTGAGGAGATGTATCTCTATAATGAACTAATGTGGGGTCTTCATACTGACGCTCTTTCACCTCAACTACTAGAGATGAGACTGCTGAATCCTGAATAACAACTCCTGTATCGCCCAAGTTCAATAATCAGACTCCTAGGTTAGCTAACTGCTGAAGCTCACGAGCTAACTCCCTTTTCTCTGCCTCCATATCTTCAATGCTTAAATCATCGCAGCCAACTCTAGATCATATGTCGGGTAGTTTTTCTCGTGTTTCCACAACTGCCTTGAAGCATAAGTAATAACTTTACGGTGCTGCATCAATACACAACCTAGACCAACACCTGAAGCATCACAGTAGATAACATAACCTTCCGATCCTTCTGGAAGTGTCAGAACCGAGGCCGAACTCAATCTGTTCTTCAACTTCTGGAAACTGTGCTCACAAGCATCCGCCCATTGAAACTTAGCCTATTTCTGAGTCAGCTTTGTCAGTGGTACAGAAATAGAAGCAAAACCTTCTACAAACCTTCTGTAATAACCTGCCAAGCCCAGAAAGCTATGAACTTCAGTAGGTGTTGTAGGTCTCGGCCAACTCTTCACAGCTTCAATGTTCTGGTTATCCACCCAAATATCATCAGCCGAAATAATATGCCCCAGAAAAGTCACAGAATTCAATAAGAACTCGCATTTTAAGAACTTTGCATATAAATTACGGGCCTGAAGAACTCTAAGGACAATACGTAAATGATCTGCATGCTCTGCCTCAGATCGAGAATATACAAGAATATCATCAATGAACACGATCACAAACAAATCTAGGAAAGGCCTGAATAAACTGTTCATTAAATCCATGAATACCGCTTGTGCATTCGTTAACTCAAACGACATTACACGAAATTCAAAATGACCATATCTGGTTCTGAAAACTGTCTTCAGAATGTCTTTCTCTCTAACTCTCACCCGGTGATACCCAAATCTTAGGTCTATCTTTGAGAACCATTTGGCACCCTACAACTAATCAACAAATCATCAATTCTTGGAAGTGGATACTTATTCTTTATTGTAACCTTATTCAACTATCTGTAGTCGATACACATCTGTAACGAGCCATACTTCTTTCTTACAAATAACACAGGTACTTCCCATGGCGACAAACTAGGCCTGATAAATCCTTTTTCAAGCAAATCCTTCAGTTGCTCCTTCAACTCCCTCAATTCACCAGGTGCCATTCTATAAGGAGGAATGGACTATGGCTTAGTATCCGGTAACACATCAATGGAAAAATCAATCTCCCATTCTGGTGGAAGGCCTGGAAGCTCATCTGGAAATACATCCGAAAACTCATTAACTACTGGGACAGACTGAAGAGTCAGCGACTTTGCTTCTGTATCTTGAACCCGGACTAAACGATAAATACAATCTTTAGCAATCATCTTCCTTGCCTTAAGATAGGAAATAAACCTACCTCTCGGAGATGTTGTATTACCCTTTCACTCTAGAACAGGTTTTCCTGAAAACTGAAATTGAACCATCTTCGTCCTACAATCAACGTTAGCATAAAAACAAGCCAGCCAATCCATACCCATAATAACATCAAAATCTACCATATCTAACTTAATCAAATCTGCCATAGTACAACGATCACAAACTATAGCCATATAATTTCTATATACCCGTCTACCTATCACTGGGTCACCAACGGGTGTGGACACTTTGAAATATTTAATAGACTCGGGTTTCACCCTAAACCAACCAGCAATGTAAGGAGTAACATATGACAATGTAGAACTTAGATCAATCAATGCATATACATCGTGAAAAGACACTGATAATATACCTGTAACCACATCAGGTGAAGACTCGAGATCCTATCGACCAGCCAATGTATAAATGCGGTTTTGAAGACCGCTTGAATTGGACGCTCCCCCTATACCTCTACCACGACTTGTTGATGTCTATGAGCTTTGCCCCAAAGGGCGTACAGATGATGAATAACCAGTTGCTGATCCTGTTGGCCGTACCACCTCTCGATGGACAGTCACGCATAATGTGGCCTGGCTGACCGCAGGCATAACAAGCATTCGAACCCAAGTGGTATTGTCTAGAATGCATCTTATCACACTGAGTACATCGTGGTAAAGGAAACCTCATTTGTCCTAAATCACCCGTATACTGAGAACCCCAGGCTCTGGAACTCTGACCTGGTCTTGAATAAATAGGTCGATCAAATCTCTGACCTGCAAATCGTGGAGGTGCACTAGCTTCTGAATGGAAGGAGTGTCTAGAATATTGCTGCCTCTGACCCCCTCTGAAGACACTAACAACACCTGAGGATCTAGCTCTCTTACTATAAACCCTATCATGCTCACGCTCATCCCTCTGCTACTGCGGTCACTCCTCAAGATTCTGGGCGTGGGCCTCAATACGAGAAATATCCATACCTTCCTAAAGTGAAGTTGTTACACCCCGTATCTTAAAACTAAGGTTAGACTCGTATCGTTAGAGTTTTAGTGGAAAAATTGAAGGTTTGAACGTTTTGCGAAAATGGTTGATAGGCCTACTTTAGGCAGCCATAACTCCTTGATTAGTTGGGAATTTGGGAAATCAAAGATCGGATCAAGGATATATGATCGTCTCAAGATGGCCAATGGTAAGGCGCCTAAGATTCGATAGAATCGGCTTAGTTTTCGATATGTCTGCCTTCCAACAAAATTTTGTGAAAATCCATTGAGAATTTGATAAAACTTAAAGCATAAAATTTTTAGGCCTTTAAAATATCTTTCCAACGATATATTGTGGAGCTCAAACAGAGCTTTGTACTAGGAGTTATGCCCCTTTTACCGAAGGCTGTCAGAAATGGCCTAGGGTGCCGCCCTGGGCGAAGCCCCGGCGCCGTGCCACGCCAAAATCACAAAAAAATGTAAAATTTAGCAGACCTTATAATATAGTCCTAGTGCGCCACCCAGGGTGACGCATCAGGCCAAATTATGCTTGAAATGTCCTTTTTCGAATTTTATATGTACCCAACTCTAAAAAAAAATCCCACTTCATTCTAAATCGTCTTTTTGGAGAGAAAACACCCTAGGGTTTCCAAAAAGCATCCAAGGAGATTTCCTACTCAAACCCCATTGATTATTACATCAATCCAATAAAGATTAATGCTAGAATCCCAATCTATTCCATAGATTATCGATTGAATCTTCGTCTTGAACAAAAGAACCCTAGAATCCGAATTCAAGAGGATTGAACTTCAAAAAGGTAATACTTCTACTCTCTAATCACTTAGTTGTGAATTTATGAGTTCTTGGGAGAATCGTAAATAGATTTGATAGAGAGTATCATATGAACTATGCTAGGGTTTTGGATTATTAACTTAGGATTGTTGTAGTCATATGGGTGATGAAGAATGATGTTACTTTCATCAAATTGAGTTTGTAAAATCACCTAGAAGTAATAAAATGGGAATTGCGTGAAGAAAACACCATTAATGAAGGTTGTGGATCTTTATGCCCACTAAGTGTTTGATAAAATGCTTAGGTGACCAAAGCATGAATATTATTGCTAATATGGAATCCCTTTGACTTGTGTTGCTATAGATTAAAGTTGGAAGGATTGACGAACGTTGTATTACACTCAAAGGGCGGAATCAAGGTATGTGAGGCTAACTCTCTATGTTTGGGATTGTTAATGATTCTCCCTACGCCACGTTCGTTTATGACGTTACTAATTGCCTCAAAAATGTAGTTAAGTTTAGCTCCTTGAATAGTTGTAGAACTTCTATTCTCAAGTTTCATAATTCATTCATGACTTTCATTCTGAATGTTGTGAGATCCGTACGTAATCAATATAGACTTGTGTTTGATACCCATGAGTCTCAGTCTAGAATACTCAACATGTTTATAAATAGTTAAAGCTTCAATTCTTATAATCAGTCATGAATACATGTATGAGTGAATCATTGCCTAGTATGTCTGTGTTGTATCTTTCAGCATGATTCTCAGTTCTTTTATGTAAATTGTTTAATGATGAACACCTGTGTTATTGGGCCTAAGGCCGCAGTTATGTATAAGTATACTTAGGCCTGAGGCTGCAGTTTGTGCACATATATATTGGGGCTGAGGCCGCAGATTATTTACTCAGATAAACTGGTGGTTCGTCATTCCGAACAGGGAGTATTCATATCTTTACTTCCTTAGTTCAATTCAGTTAGCAGTTATCAGTTCAGTTTCAATTTTAGTATTTGCAGTTCTTTCTTTTAGTTGTTTTACATACCAGTGCAATTCAAATGTACTGACGTCCCCTTTTATTGCCCGGAGGCCTGCATTTCACGATGCAGGTAACGATTTATAGGTTCACGATTAAGAGCGCTAGGATTATCGTACTAGCTATTTGGTGAGCCCCAGTTCCCTCGAGGCGTTATCACACTTTACAGTATTTCTAGTCAGTCAGGTATGCTGGGGGCCTTGTCCTGGTAAACAGTCAGACTTTATTATTCTTAGAGGCTTCATAGACTATAGTCCAGTCAGCCAGATGTTTAGCAGGCTTTTGTGTTAGCCTTGTCGGCCACTTATTGAGACTTTCGAGCTTATTCAGTATTTCCACATTTATGATATTTTAGACAGATTCTCAGTAGATCAACATGTGTTAGTATTATTTCCATTTAGTATTTTTGATGTCACATGTTGATTTAGCCAGCCAGTTGGTTCGCTCTGTCACATGCAGGCAGCCACCGAGTGTCGTGTTAAGCCCAGGCCATGGTTTAGGGCGTGACAAAGCTTGGTATCAGAGCCTAGGTTCAAGAGACCTAGGAAGTCTATGAAGCCGTGTCCAGTGGGGTCACTCTTACGTGTGTATGCATGCCACAGATATAAATAGTTGACCACTAAGACATTTAGGATTGTCTCGCTTCTTTCATACTCTAGATCGTATAGTTAGAACTATGCTGTTAGGAATCCTTCTAACTCGTGCGAATTGTGTGTTTCAGAAAATGCCTGCGAAGAGGAAGAGTACTAAGAGGACTTAAGCTACTACCCAGAGGGCTACAGCTGATGCAACTCAGGAAGATAACGACCCAGGGATCCACCTCAGTCCCTACACCCCCACCTGCTACCAGAAAGCCTGCGGAGGTCCCTGTTACTTCGCCGCCCAGTGCTTCGGACATGGATGTCAGGGGAGCTATCTAGTTGCTCACCGAGATTGTTGTTACTCAGGCTCAGAGGCAGGGAACAAGTGCTATGGATGGACAGGTAGTTCCAGGTCCAGAAAATTCCTCAACGTGAAACCTCCAGTTTTCACAGGGACCAAAAAGGATTAAGATCCGCAAAATTTCATTGACGACGTTCAGAAGATATTTCGGGTGATGCATGCTACAGATACAGAGGCAGCAGAGTTTGCTACGTTCCAGCTGAAGGATGTTGCTAACACTTGGTATGAAACATGGGAAGAGTTCCGAGGGGAAGATGTTGCTCCTGCGACTTGGAAAGAGTTTGCAGACGTGTTTCTTGAACATTTTCTACCTATTGAGGTTTTGGAAGCTAAGGCTTTAGAGTTTGAGAGACTCAGACCAAATGGGATGAGTGTGAACTAGTAATACCTTAAGTTCGTCACTCTGATCAAGTATGCTCCGGAGATGGTGTGTGATATGAGGGCTATAGTTAGGCGATTTGTGTTGGGCCTTATACCTGACTTGAATGGTGATGCTAATATAGTTGCTCAGAATAATGGCATGTCCATTACTAAGATGGTTGCCTTTGTTCATGGGAATGAAAACATGCTGAAGGTAGAAAAGCGGCTACATAAGGAGAAGGACAGGGAATTCAGCAAAAGAGCTAAGTCTGCAGGGAATTTCAGCCATGGGGAATCTCAAGGAGGTGGTAATCGTCAGTTCTTAAGGAAACTAAAATCAGGACCTGCTCCATCTTCATCTAGTGCACCAGTTCAGAGGTCCAAGTTTAACAAGAAAAGCCAGAATTTCAGAGCAGCAGACTCACAAACGCAGGCTAGTGTGGGCTACAGAACCTCTAATTACCCTACTTGCAACACGTGTGGTAAGAGGCACCCAGGGGTGTGTCGTTCGAGCACAAATGGTTGCTCGGTCAGCAGGGCCACTTCTTGAGGGAATATCTATTAGCAAGGCATAATAATGAAGGTAACGTGGTCAATCCACAAATTCAGCAGCTCCTAGCAATTCTTAGGCCCAACAGGGGCGTGGTGCAGTAAAGTCCGGTAATATAAACGGTGGTCAGAACCGTCTATATGTGCTAACAAGCCGTCAGGATATAGAGGCTCGTGGAGATGTTGTCACAGGTATACTAACAGTCTTCACCTTCGATGTTTATGCTCTTATAGATCCAGGATCCACCCTATCTTATGTAACCCCATACATTGCTAAGAAATTTGGGATAGAACCAGAAAAGTTGTGTGAACCTTTCGAAGTTTCACTCTAGTTGGGGAATCAATTATAGATAGAAGTATCTATAGGAGCTGTCCAGTTAAAGTGTATCATCGCCTTACTATAGCAGACTTAGTAGAATTGGAGATGGTAGATTTTGATGTAATCATCAGCATAGATTGGTTAAAGTCTTGTTATGCCACAGTGGGTTGTAGTACAAAGATAGCGAGTTTTGAATTTCCTGGTGAACCAGTCTTAGAATGGAAGGGTGATGTAGTAGCACCTAGGGGTAAGTTTATTTCTTATCTTAAAGCCAGAAAGATGATCTCTAAAGGGTATATCTATCATCTAGTTCGAGTTAGGGATACAGATACTCAAACCCCCACTCTCCAGTCCGTACCTGTCATGCCCTATTTTTAACGGGTTAAAACTAGTTCACAACTTATGACTATGTTTCCTCTAGTTTTGTAAATTATCAGAGTCGCCACCTAATTTTAGGAAACCAATTGTAAAAATGTAAACTCTATTTTTAGTCTTTGAAACCTGTGAGATTCTAGGTAAGGGTCTTATTTACTCCGAGGGGAAGGTATTAAGCATCCCTCAGAGCCTATCCGAAGACAGTCTTTAAATTTAGTTTAATTAACACTAGAGGGGGATTATTTATTTCTTATTTATTATCACCTATTTAAAGAATTGCGGAAAAGAAACTACTCTCTCAAAACTATTTGTATAAAAGGGGTTTTTAACGTAATTGTAACTATGTGCGTAAATGCATATATATATAAAGGAAGTAGTTAATGCTAATGTGTGCATGATGAAAATATGTATGACATTTATTTTATATGAGAATAACATGTATAATATAGAATAAGGAGATGTATATTTTTATAAGAAAATAATCTACATATGTGATAGTGTATCCTAGGTGAATACTTAAAAAAATAGTTATGATGACACGATAATACTATATGTGTACATGTAATGAAAATACGACTAAGGGGATTAATAAAAAATAAGATAGTACAGATATGGTATACGCGTATGAAAATAGTATGTTAGTATACCCATAATAAAGGAAAGTAATTAAGACGAGATGTAAAATTATATGTATTAGGAATATATATATTGTTTTCAAAAGAGTACGTATGTATATTTTAAAAGATGAGGTATAATATGATTGATGTATATAATGTATACTTAAAGATAAACATTTATAATAGAACGCACATACGTATGCGTGTGATGAGAAAATGATTAAACGTATTCAAAATAAAAATAGTATATATACATGTAAAATAGGATCTTTGTACATAAAGTAGAGTATATACCTTGTAGTTCTTGAAAAATACTTGGACCACTATACTTGAATCCTAATATTATTTTCTTGTATTAAACTTAAAGAATTAGGCCTGTTCCAATGGGTTAGTATTGTAGCAATTAAAAAAAAGAGTACTGGTCACATGTTAAGATCACTTAGGCCTCAAGATTAAATTTACTAGATAGGGCGTTGCCAAATTCGGAAGATCTGCATCATTAAACTTATTGTTTGGGGATCACAAAGAGTGTAAAACGTGAGTGCGATATGCTTGTGAAGAAATCAGATCTGTTACTTCTTTATGAAATCAAGTGTGACAAAAAACTTAGAACAGTGTCCTCGTAAAAAAAAAAAAAAACAGCAGCTTATTTCCTTGTGGAAGATAATTTGAATCTAGAAAATATACTAAAAGACATTCCCTTAAAACGATTAGTAAAACGTCTTTCACTCTAAATCGGGATTGGTATCTAGAAAGGGAAGGGAAGTGAATGACTACATTCACTATCATACTAAACAATTTTTTTTCGCAAGTTCGTACACAAGCGAGAGACAAATATGCTACAAATACAATCCATAAAAAACAAATGTTAGTCAAGAATATAAACTGTATATACATGATAACGCGAAAGGCACGAAATTTAAAGAGAGGGAGGAAGACGGGGACGCTAGACACGAGCAATTAAATCTTGCAACCGGCTGTTCTCTGATATGGGCAGAATCCGGAGTTGCCATAACTCCAAATGCTCCCAAGGTTCCTCATGAAAAGAAAAAAAAAATAAAGATAAGGATTAGAAACAATTCTCAACAAGGAAAAAAGAATCTATATAACTTTAATTATTAAAAGCTAGATAAAAGAATCAAATGTAAGAAAAAAATAACATACAAGGAAAAAATAATTTAGCATATTAATTGCACCCGAACTTGAGTATAGCAGCCCCACTCTCTTTTTATGCAAGTTTTAAGTGTTCAAATCAGTAAACTTTCAATCAAGTATGGAAATCCGTTCTTTTAAAAGTGAGGCCTCAAGTTAAACAACTTTTCATCGGCCTAACTGTAGTGTCATGTTCAAATCAATGAACTTTGACCAAGTACAGGATGTGTTCATTTTTTTTAAGTATAGTGATCTGTTCATTTTTAGCAAGAAATAGCACCAGCAAGCAGAAGCAAGTAGCAGCCTTAGGTAGCAGCAGCAGCTATGGTACTAAAACTTTGGAAAGGCAGCCACTATTTCCACCAATAGGAGGCCATGGAGTGAGCCAAAATGCCACAGAGATGGGCGTAGGTAACAGCAAAGTAGCAGCAATGAACAGCAGCAAAGTAGCACAAGGTGCAACAAGGAAGTGCCACAAAGTGAGTTTCAACAGCCACAAGAGTAACTGAGCAGCAGCCCATAACAATTGAGCAACAACCAACAATAGTCAAACAATGTCTAGCCAAAGTAATGGCCATAGTTTTGCCTTAGAACATAACAATTGGAACTAGGCAACTTGCTCCCAAAACTGTCTCAAGTATGTCACCCATTTTAGCCTCAAAATGCAACAGTTTTTGACCCTTAAAATACAATACCAAATGGCCACAAATGCAGCAGTTTTTGGCCTCAAAGATGGCAAACAGTACAGCAGTAGTTTGCAACGAAAATGTGGCAGAAACTTAGTTCAATATGCAGCAACATATGTTAGTCATGGCATAGTTCAATATGCAGCAACATATGTTAGTCATGGCACTCTAAAATGAGCATTGAATTGCACCAAAAAGTTCATCTATACATGGGCATCAATTTCAGCCAATAGCTTCCCCAAAATGCCGTAAAATTAGCCTCAAAATGCAGTAAACATTTGACCAAAATAATGAAATGGCAAGCCAAACATAACAGCAGTTTTAAAGTCCCAAAGTGCCATCGTTTTGAGCCTTAAAAATACCTAAAAAAAAACGTAGCAGTTGTTTTGGCTCCAAATCTACTTAAAGAGTAGCAGCCATTTCCTCAAAACAGTAGCAAATTGAGCTCGCAGTGTAGTAGCTATTCACCCAAGTACATCATGTTAAAGGACCAAAATTTCAGCAAGTTTAACCAATGATGCATCAGCAGTTCATCTTATCAAGTGTAACAGCAGCTATTTTTATCAAATGTGGCACACAAACCCAACAACAAAAGCAGCAGCCATAGAGAAACAACCTATGGCAGCAACAAGTAGCAACAGAGTGGCCAAAAATGGTCTCACAGGTGCAGCAAATGTTCACAAGTGCAATGGCAACTCCGGGACATTTTGAAAATCCTCCAAATCATGCAAAGAAAAGGAGGGGGTGAAGGATGAGTATCCGACATACAAAATTTTCATCAAACAAACCGAAATAGAATACTTGTATATTAACATCTTAACTTACCCAAGTTAACAAATAGGTTGTTATTCCAAATGAAGGTTAGGGTAGCCAAAATATTAGTTTTAACATTTTTGGGAAGAAAACAGTCCAAAATGTCCGGAATTACAATTTTTGAAAAGAGTATCAATATTGGTTTTAAGGTTGAAATCTGAAACTTAATTTATTCAAGGAACTCCGTCTGATAATTAACTGAAAATAGCCAGTAGATAATTAACCTGATTTAAGGAACTTATTCACTAGTTAGATCATAACTCAGCTTTGAAAAAGTTTAAAGTGAACCATGTATGAAGCAGTTTCAAGAAAGACTTCAAATAAGATGCATATCTATCTTTTAACTCTCAGGAATTTGGGCCTAGAAACAGAGCTCAGTTGTTTTAAACACAGTTTAGTTAACATCTACAGCTACCTAGCTAAGAATCAAGAAGCAACACACATCCACCTCATGAACCTTCTAAGGAAAACTACCTTAAACTTCAAAGACCCCTTCTGGAAACAACAGAGACATCCAGTAGGTAGAGAGTCTAGCTTTTAAAGTTAGTGATTTAAATAGGGCCTACTCAAGTCACTTCTCATTATTAAAGCAGCAACTACACATGATTCTCAGAACTTTAAAATAAAGCAAACGCAACTTAACATGCTTACAGTCGTAGAGAGAGAGGAAACCAGTTAACATTCATTAAAATGATGACACGGAAGGGAAAAGACAAGGTTTCACTTGAGCTGTGTGTTTCAACAAGCAAGAACAGCTTACTATTAAGTCTAACAGTCATATAAGCTTGCAATCTTAGTCATTAGAGCTACTTAGACCATGAGAAGTGTAAAATATTCAAGCAGAGATAACACATCCTTGTATTTTTAAAGGTTGGAAACTGAACTTAGAAAAAAAAACATTATTAGTCAGTCCCTTAAAAACCATCAGTCCCTTAAAAAACAAACTTTCATTCCCTTAAAAAAACCAACATTTAAAACATATATGAACATTTGGAATATTTGGAAGGGAGGGGAGCTTCATACTGACTTGCAACTTCTCTAAAGAAAGGAAGAATATTAATAAACATTCAGAAAAAAATAAACATGGAACAGAGCATTTAAACAACTAGGGTAGAAACACTTCATATATGCAAAATCCAAACTAACCAGCTTGTTAAAATTTAACGGAAAATAGCTGAAAGTGTAAGCAAGCTTCTACAAGTTTTAAGACCAATTTCCATGGAGAAAACAATGACTTAACTGAATAACATAGCATACAATCTAATTTGCTAGTTGATCAAGAGGAAACATAATTAAGGGGGCATTTTGGAAGAGGCAAACTAGTGAATATCTCTAAAAATTGAAATCAAACAAGGAGAGAACTTGGTCAATTTAAAGGAAACAATGTCTTAGCTAAGCACTTCTTCTATTTACTTCTCATTAATTCAAAACAAGTCATTTTAGCGAAGAAGGGGGGGAACCAGACTTGCTATAACAAGATGCCAACTGGTTTAGATTTAAATTAGGTGAAACTAATGCTTGCACTTGAATAAATGATTGAAATCATCAAACATAATCTATAACTCACAGAATTGAAGCAATCTAGCAACAAGAGCAGGGAAATATTCAGCTACGAACCAACAACAACAACTATCAACAATAGAGAGAGTGACCTGATTCACTTATAATGAAATAGTTAGCCCCAAAATGATAACTAGACTCTAATGGACAGATATAACGATATGCTAAAATAACAAAAGATTACTAATTTAGGTTAATTCCTACATTTTTGGACTGTAAGACGACCTATAGAGAGAAACACAAAATGAGCTGGAGATATCTAACAATAACAGGCTGAAAACAGGACTAAAAATTGAGGGAAGAGGTTTGAGGATATGATTCAAATAAAGCTTAGCCTATAACAGATTTGTTGAAACTAAACAAAGAGTTAAAGCCTATTTAAAGCTGATCAGCATTAACAAGTTGACAACACAATAAAGACGTTATTGATAGTGACAATCAAATTAATAATAGCGGCAAGCTAATGACGACAACCAACTAATCACATAAATTTAATTAATTACTTCCAACTAAACCAGCAAACAACCAAACAATTAATAAACATTTCCTACCTAAGCCTAAAACAGTGAACAGGAAATGAAAGGGGAGATGAATGTTGCCTTTTCCCCGAGCAGCGACGGGGCGACAGGAGTTAAACACATATTCGACGAAATTAGTCGTTTTTACGCTATTTTACAACAAACGAGGAGCATACATATTCCAGCAGCCAACTAAACCAAATAAACGACAAGAAATACTTGAACGACTACATTTCCACTTCTACTAAATTAAAGACGAAGATAGGACGAATGCGATCACCTTCTTTGTGACAGCGAACTGAAGCTATTGTCGTCGTCGAGTCTCCGAATCCGCTCCAAACAGTCCTTGCTCAGCCGAGAACATAAAATCCGCTGAAATCGCACATGGAGCCTGCAAGCTTCAGAGATGGAGTGTGAGAAAGGAGAAGAGGGGTGTAGGTAGCGGATTTTGTGGGATATGGGCGTGGTGGTGGTGAGGTGACGGAAATGACGTGATGGGGGATGGGGCGGCGATGTGGAAGAGAAAGAGAGAGAGGAGCGTTTGATTAGGGTTGTTTGGTTGAAGATGAAAGACTGACTAGGGAGATAAGGGAGGCTGGTTTGATTAGAGGTGAATTCTACTGATTTAGGGACTTAGGATTTGGGCCCGGGTCGGTTTGGGCCATAGATTTTGTAGAATAGGAATAGGATTTGGCCCAATATTTTAGGTAGATAAATTAATTTCCAAGCCCCTTTTTACTCTAATCAATTAATTAAAATATGCTTCCTTGTCCTAAATATTTCCCACAAGATGTATACCTATATAAATTTCAATACAAGTAATTTAATATACGCATTTAGTTTTAAAATAGAGTAAAAGATGATTAATATAATAATAAATAGGATTAAAGGAAAAAATGCCATATAGAATCACCAAAGCTATTTTTGAGTGGTTTAATTGTAAAGAAAGATGTTTAGTAATTTCTAATATGAAAATATGATGTTTGGTAATTTTTTAAGAAACGATAGAGGTCTTTCTTAGTTTTAGAGAAATAATATCTTAAAAAATAGCGTAATAATTAGTGAAAATATTCCAAACTCATTTTTGGGGAATTTTCATGACTGAGAAACATAGTGAAATTAATTAAACAAAAAGGAGGGCCAAAATTGGGTGTCAACAGTACCAATTGTAAATGAGTTCCCAGAAGTATTCCAAGAGGATCTTCCCAGAGCCCTCCCCCCCCCCTCCCCCCCCTCTCCCCCCCCCGATAGGGAGATTGACTTTGGAATTGATCTACTTCCCAGCACTAAGCCGATATATATTCCTCTTTGTAGAATGGCTCCAGCAGAGTTGAAGGAGTTAAAAGCGCAATTGAAAGATCTTCTAGATAAGGGATTTATAAGGCCAAGTGTCTCACCTTGGGGCGCACCGGTCTTGTTTGTCTGAAAGAAGGATAGGTCTTTGCGTATATATATTGACTATCGTTAATGGAATAAAGTCACCATCAAGAACAAATACCCTCTTCCCAGAATAGATGATTTATTCGAGCAACTTCAGAGCGCCCAGTGTTATTCTAAGATTGACCTCAGATCAGGGTACCATCAATTGAAGGTTAAGGAAGTGGACATTCCTAAAATAGCTTTCAGGACTAGTTATGGGCATTTTGAATTTTTGGTAATGTCGTTTGTTTTGACCAATGCACCAGCAGCTTTCATAAACTTTATGAGTAGGGTCTTCAGGCCTTATCTTGATTTTTTCGTTATTGTGTTTATTGATGATATCTTGATTTATTCTCGTAGCAAGATTGACCATACAGAACATCTCAGAATCGTGTTGCAGACACTGCAAGATTGCAAGCTATATGCAAAATTTTCTATGTGTGAATTCTGGTTGAAATCAGTAGCATTTTTTAGCCATGTCATCTCAAGCGAGGGTGTGAAAGTGGATTTCCAGAAAAGAAAGGCAGCGAAGAATTGGCCTAGATCTACCTCAGTATCCGATATAAGAAGTTTCTTGGTTCTATCAAACTATTACAGGTGTTTTGTAGAGGGATTTTCCTCTATCTCGTCCCTTTTGACCAAACTGCCTAAGAAGAAGGTCATGTTTCAATGGTCAGACGCTTGCGAGAGAAGTTTCGAGGAATTGAAGAAGAGGTTGACTTCAGCACTAGTCTTGGCTCTACTAGAGGGAGCCGAAGGGTTTGTGGTTTATTGTGATGCTTCCGGGGTTGATCTTGGGTGTGTGCTAATGCAGCACGGTAAAGTTATAGCCTATGCGTCCAGACATCTTAAGCCTCACTAGAAGAATTATCCTACTCATGACCTTGAGTTAGCAGCCGTGATATTCGCGCTAAAGATCTGGCGCCATTATTTGTATGGAGTACATGTCGATATTTTCACAGATCATAAGAGCTTTCAGTTCAGTTTCAAGCAAAGGGAGCTGAATCTTAGACAGAGATGATGGCTTGAATTGCTGAAGGATTATGATGTTGATATCCTCTACCATCCGGGAAAAGCAAATGTTGTAGCCGATACTCTCAGTTGGCGTTCTAGGGGAAGCTTAGCTTATGTTGAGACAAACAAGTGAACTATGACGAAGGAAGTCCACCGCTTAGCAAGCCTAGGAGTTCGATTTCTAGACTCCGAAGATGGTGGCGTTGTTGTTCAGAACAGGGCTTAACCCTTCTTAGTAGCCGACGTGAAGGAAAAACAGTTTAGTAATCCCTACCTATTATAGCTGAAGGAGAGAATTCACAAACACAAGACTACGACCTTTGAACAAGGGGAAGATAATGGTACTTTGAGGTACAGAGGCAGCCTATGCGTTCCGGACATAGATGGGCTCAAAGATCGGATTATTTCTGAAGCCCACAATTCTAGGTATTCTATTCACCCAGGTTCCACAAACATGTATCATGATCTTAAGGAGAGTTATTGGTGGAATGACATGAAAAAACAAAATGTAGCAGATTTTGTGGCTAAGTGTCCAAATTGCCAGCAAGTGAAAGTCGAACACCAGAGGCCTGGTAGGTTGGCTCAGAACATAGACATTCTCATCTGCAAATGGGAGATGATAAACATGGATTTCATAACAGGTTTATCTCGCTCTTTTCGAAAGTATGATTCGATTTGGGTGATTGTAGATCGACTTACCAAGTCAGCTCACTTCTTTCCAGTGAAGACTACAGATTCAGCAGAAGATTATGCCAAGTTATATATTCAGGAAATCATCTGATTGCATAGGACTCCTTTGTCCATCATTTCAGACCATGGTGCTCAGTTTACCGCGGACTTTTGGAAATCCTTTTAGAAAGGATTGGGCATAAGGGTGAACCTTAGCACAGCTTTTCATCCTCAGACAGATGGCCAGGCAGAACGTACTATTCAAACTCTTGAGGACATGTTGAGAGCACGTGTCCTAGATTCCAAAGGTAATTGGGATGACTATTTGCCTCTCATTGAGTTTGCTTATAATAACAGTTACCACTCTAGTATCTAGATGACACCGTTTTCGGCTTTGTATGGGCGGAGATGTAGGTCGCCAATTGGTTGGTTTGATGTTGGTGAAGCAGAGTTGTTAGGGCCAGACTTGGTCTATCAGGATATGAAAAAAGTCAAGTTGATTCAAGAGCATTTGAAGACAGCTCAGAGTCGCTAAAAGTCCTATTCAGATGTGCGGCGTAGAGACTTGGAAGTTCCAAGTTGATGATTGGGTGTTTCTGAAAGTTTCTCCTATGAAAAGCGTTATGAGATTTGGGAAGAAGGGGAAGCTTAGTCCCCGCTATATTGGACCATATAGAATCCCGCGAAGGATCGGGCAAATGGATTATGAGTTAGGATTGCCACAAAAGTTGGTTGTTGTACACCCAGTTTTTCGTGTGTCTATGTTGAAAAAGTTCATGGAAGACCCGTCTCTGGTTGTTCCTATAGAAATCACAAGGGTTAAAGATAGCCTGTCTTAAGAGATTGCTTCAGTGAAAGTACTATGGAGAAATAAAAAATTTGAAGAGGCTACGTGGGAGACCGAAGAGGACATGAAGTCCAGATATCCCCATCTCTTTGAAGAGCAAGCAGAAAATGCTAAAGTTAACTACCCTTTTCATTAAGATCCTTATAGTATAATCTCCATGTTTTTCAGTATTCAGTCAGCTCAGTATTCAATTAATCCAGTAGACATTCAGTTCAGTAATCATGTATTCATTCAATCGGTTCAGTGATCACGTGTCTAAGCTAGTCACTTTTGGGTATCTTAGTTACAGAGTAAACTCTGCCAAACTTTCGTAGAGTCTCAGAATTAGGCGCGAGTATAACCAAGACCATCATTTAAGGACGAATGATCCCAAAGGGGAGATAATGTTACACCCCATATCTTAGAACTAAGGTTAGACTCGTATCGTAGAGTTTTAGTGGAAAAACTGAAGGTTTGAACGTTTTGTGAAAATGGTTGATAGGCTAACTTTGGGCAGCCATAACTCCTTGATTAGTTGGGAATTTTGGAAATTACCCTTAATAAAAGTTGTACTACGTAGAAATACCTTTCCAACCATATAAGGAACAGGCATATCAGAGATCGGATCAGGGAGATATGATCGTCTCAAGATGGCTAATAGTAAGGGGCTTAAGATTCGATAGAATCAACTTAGTTTTCTATATATCTGCCTTCCATACCAATTTCATGCAAATTCGCTGATAATTTGAGAAAACTTAAAGCATGAAAGTTATATCCCTTTGAAATAGCTTTCCAACGGTATATTGTAGAGCCCGAACGGAGCTTTGTGCTAGGATTTATTGCCATTTTACCGAAGGCTATCAAGGGCGCCGCCCTGGGAGACGCCCCGGGCGCCGCGCCGCTCCAAAATCACAGAAAAATGAAAATTTTATCAGACCCTATAATATAGGCCTAGTGTGCCGCTCTCGGTGACACACCAGGCCAAATTATGCCTGAAACGCCCTTTTTCAAATTTTATATGTACCCAACTCCAGAAAAAAAATTCCATTTCATTCTAAACCATCTTTTTGGAGAGAAAACGCCCTAGGGTTTCCACAAACCATCCAAGGTGAGTTCCAACTCAAACCCCATTGATTATTACATAAATCTAACAAAGATTAATGCTAGAATCCCAATCTATTCCATAGATTATCGATTGAATCTTCATCTTGGACAAAAGAACCCTAGAATCCGAATTCAAGAGGATTGAACTTCAAAAAGGTAATACTTCTACTTTCTAATCACTTATAGTTCTGAATTGATGAGTTCTTGGGAGAAACGTAAATGGGTTTGATAGAGAGTATCATATGAACTATGCTAGGGTTTTGGATTATTAACTTAGGATTGTTGTAGTCATATGGGTGATGAAGAATGATGTTACTTTCATCAAATTGAGATTGTAGAATCACCTAGAAGTAATAGAATGGGAATTGGGTGAAGAAAACACCATTAATGAAAGTTGTGGAGCTTTATGCCCACTAAGTGTTTGAAACAATGCTTAGGTGACTAAAGAATGGATATTATTGCTAATATGGAATCCCTTTGACTTGTGTTGCTATAGATTAAAGTTGAAAGGATTGACGAACGTTGTATTACACTCGAAGGCCGGAATTAAGGTATGTGAGGCTAACTCTCTCTGTTTAGGAATGATAATGATTCTCCCTACGCCACGTTCGTTTATAACGTTACTAATTGCCTCAGAAATATAGTTAAGCTTAGTTCCTTGAATAGTTGCAGAACTTCTATTCTCTAGTTTCATAGTTCATTCATGACTTTCATTTCGAATGTTGTGAGCTCCATACGTAATCAATATAGACTTGTGTTTGATTCCCATGAGTCTCAGTCTAGAATACTCAGCATGTTTATAAATAGTTAAAGTTTCAGTTCTTATAATCAGTCATGAATACATGTACGAGTGAATCATTGCCTAGTATGTCAGTGTTGTATCTTTCAGCATGATTCTCAGTTCTTTTATGTAAATTGTTTAATGATGAACACCTGTGTTATTGGGTCTAAGGCAGCAGTTATGTATAAGTATACCTAGGCCTGAGGCTGCAGTTTGTGCACATATATTGTGTTATTGGGCCTAAGGCAGCAGTTATGTATAAGTATACCTAGGCCTGAGGCTGCAGTTTGTGCACATATATATTGGTCCTGAGGCCGTAGACTATTTACTCAGATAAACTGGTGGTTCGTCATTCCGAACATGGAGTATTCATATCTTTACTTCCTTATTTCAATTCAGTTACCAGTTATCAGTTCAGTTTCAGTTTTAGTATTTGCAAGTTCTTTCTTTTAATTGCTTTACATACCAGTGCAATTCAAATGTACTGACGTCCCCTTTTATTGCTCGGGGGCCTGCATTTCACGATGCAGGTAACGACTTACAGGTTGACGATTAAGAGCGCTAGGATTATCGTACCAGCTATTTGGTGAGCCCCAGTACCCTCGAGGCGTTATCATACTTTACAGTGTTTCTAGTCAGTCAGGTATGCCGGTGGCCTTATCTCGGTAAACAGTCATAGCAGGCTTTTGCGTTAGCCTTGTCAACCACTTATTTAGACTTTCGGGCTTATTCAGTATTTCCGCATTTGTGATATTTCAGACAGACTCTTAGTAGATCAACATGTGTTAGTATTATTTCCATTTTGTATGTTTTGATGTCACATGTTGATTCCGTCAGCAGGTTGATTCGCTCGGTCACATGCAGGCAGGCACCGAGTGCCGTATTAAGCCCAGGCCATGGTTCGGGGCGTGACAGAAGTTGTCGAGCAATCATCAATCAAATATGGTCCCAAACCACTCACAAACCGGTTGACACGATCTCCCATATCAGCTACCATAGCTAGAGCATACCTTGTCAATAAGTTAAAATGAAGGCTATGCTCCCGAGCACTCATGTTCCCCTATCTAAGGTTTAGGAACTTATCAGCTCTGGC
This sequence comes from Lycium barbarum, assembly GCF_019175385.1. Classification (NCBI taxonomy): domain Eukaryota; kingdom Viridiplantae; phylum Streptophyta; class Magnoliopsida; order Solanales; family Solanaceae; genus Lycium; species Lycium barbarum. Next base: position 108,711,301 of record NC_083339.1, on the reverse strand, counting down.
TCGTCGAATTTTGAGCAAAAAATAATGTCCGATAAAAGCATCTACAAACTCTTGCCACACAGGTGGAGGTGCATTAACCCCTCTAGAAGACACCCAAGTATTATACCAATGAACAACCACATCCCGTAATCTATAAGAGGCCAACTCTACCGACTCAATATCTGAAGCATGCATTACCTGCAATGTCCTCAACATCCCATCTATAAAATTCTGCGGATCCTCATCTGGTTTCGACCCAAAGAATTCTGGAGAGTCTAAAATAATGAAATCCCGAACTCTTGCACTAACTGCCCTATCTCCATGACCTGTACCTTGTCGCTGGGCCTGAGCGGTTACTAACTGGTTCAACAACTGGATAACCTCTCTCATATCTTGGCTTGAGGTATCTGATGAAAGAACTGGAGGTGCTGGAGCTGGAGCTGGGGCTCCTTTATGCTCCTCTAGAGCGGGCGGAGTGTGATAGGACAGAGATGAAACCTCATTTTGGGACTTGCCCTCCTCTATATTTGTAAGCGCTGCCCGTCCAGTTCTCCTACCTGCCACTGACTTGCCCTTCTGGGCCGCTGTAGCTTTTCTCCTCATAGGCATCGCTGAAATCATAACACACTGTCAGGAAAAAAGGAATCCTTATAACATGGCTCTATCGCACGATCTAAGATGAGAAAGAAAGGTCAATCATTCCTAAATGCCCCGCAACCTCCTGTTTATAAGTGTGGCATGCTTCATACCCATAAACAAGACTCTACTAGACACAGCTCGTAGACACACCATAGGACGAACTGCTCTGATACCACTTTTGTCACCACCCAACCGGAAGGCTATGACCGGCACCCGGAGCTAACCTACCAAGCACCTCATAACATACATCTCATAATTATAACTAGCTGGGCCACAAAGCTAACTCATAAATAAATGGTCTGTAAGGGACACGAGCCAAGAGATATATGCACATCTATATACTCGCCATCAAACTACGCCTATGTATACAAGCCGACAAGGCTACCAAAAATGATATATAAAATATGAACCAAAGGGGTCATAGAACATCTAACTATATGCATTTATGTACGAGCCTCTACATGGAGTGCATAGCATCATAAGGACGGGACAGGACCCCGCCATGCCCATATATACACAAAATAATAGTACCAGCTGAACTGTAGCTCCGGAACAAGCGAAGAACTCCTACACAATCGCTGATGAAGCAGCCTAGGGGTCTGGTCCGTCTTCCTGTCTACCTGCAGGCACGAACGCAGCATCCACAACAAAAGGACGTCAGTACGAGTGATGTACTGAGTATGTAAGGCATGAATAACAACATAATGAAGATATGAAAGAAACATGAGATAAGAGAAATAACATGTACATCTGGATGCCTCTTAAGGCGGTCATGCATGCTTAGCCTTAAAAAACATTCTCATACATACATATATAGTACCGTACCCGGCCATATAAGCTCGGTGTTATCATCTTATCATCATTATCCTGTGTCCGGGGTATCCCACGTCCGGGGTAACATCATAACGTACCCACTGCAGTGGTGTGCACATCTACGTGCCTGTCCGGCCGACTATAGCGCAGCGCGGTGTGAGAAAATACATACATATATATAAAGCATGCATGAGATCCCAAATAAAAGCTATGACTCTATCGGAGTGACGTAAGGTCGGTAAACCTCCAATAGTCGTTATGGAACTATCATCATGGGCGTATCTCACCTTGAAGGAACAATAACCATAAGATGATATTAACATCAATGAATAAAATCAATAATCATATGATAAAGTTCAATAAATCATGAAACAATTATCAATATCATAAAAACCTCAAGAATCATAAGCTTCTAGCATTTTTAGGAATAAGAACATTATGGATATCATGTGTAAGTTCACAACAATGGGATCATGCCTTAAGAAAGAAAAGGACGGACAGTCTTAACATACCTTATCGTCTCCTTAACTATTTAATGCTTATCCTCCAAAGCTTTTAAATCTACATTCAAGATAATTCAAACTAGAGTTAAGCCTTGAAAGCTCTCATAAGGTCAAACTAGAGTAATTAATGAGCTAACGAAAATTGGGTCCCCTATTTTCTCTACTTCCACCAAATTCAAAAACAATTCCCAAACAACAATATCAACATCAAAAATACCATAATTAAGATATTTCATTCAAATTAAACTTAAGTCAATCCAAAATCCCCTTTCAAAATCAACCCATGGTCATCCACTTCAACTTGATACTTTGTGACCTCTCTACTAAGATTCCTTTCCTTTTCAAGACTTTCTAAACCTTTAAGTCAACTCAATCATATAAATAAGATGAAGAACATACCTTACAATAGAATAACTTCACCTCACCCAACTTCTTCCAAGACCGAATTCTATACAACATTGAGTAGAGGCAAGACTAATCATCTTCCATGGATTATCTTGGGGTTTTAATGTTTGATCTTCTCTTGTGATGGTGTGGAATGATAAAGAACCTTCAAGAACACTCTAATAATATTGAGAGGTAAGTGTGGAAAGTGGATATGAAAATTGGGATCTTTTGGAGTTTAAAAAGGCCTTAAAACTGCCCCACCGCCCCATGTTGCGGGGGAGATACGGTCCAGCAAGTGGGAACTTGCGGCCGCATGCTCCCTCCATAATATGGAGAGGTGATGGGAAGTAAGTTACCCTAAAATTGGGAGTTTCTGGTGCATATGATGCACAACAAACTCAATGTGCGGCCGCAAATTGCCCACAAACTCTAATTTTATCGAAAATGCGTTCTTTTCGATTCGTTTGACCTTCACTCCTTATGATACCTTCTTGACACTTATGTAAACCTTAATTAACCATCTAAGGATCCCTATAACTCCCTATCAAGCTAATTCTAAACAATGTATTGCCCAAATGATGCAAAATCTTCCAAATACATTACACCAATTCTAGCCGTCAGGAACTTACTTCCGCTGATTCATTTAACTCCGAAACCTTAAGGTACATACTTAAAATTATTAGATATCCTCCTTAACCTTGTAAGGGCTTCATGTCCACTTTGGTATTATGTTAGTTTCTTATAATGCAAACGATGCAAAGTTTTCCAAGGTGTAACACACGAACTGGCTTCAGGTGAGCGATCGCGCACCGGAGGCAGTGTTACTGCATTTGTTGCACGATCAACTGTGCAGTTAGGCCTCTAGTTGTGTGGCCGCGCACCAGGAATGACTCTTTAAAAGCCTAACTTCGTTATAACCCTTCCCTACTTCTTTTTGGTTGACTTTTTGGAGGAATAGAACCCTAAGGACCTCTCTCAAACCCTATTGGTTTTTTATCAATCTAACATCAAATTAACCCTAGTTCATCCTTAAAAACCATAGATTCTTGAAAACCAAAGAAAGAGAAGTTAAAGGAAACTTTGGGAAACTTCTTAAAGGTATGTTCTATGATTCTTACTGATATTATTGAGAGGATTCAGACTAGTGTAGTGTATTAGAAACATGGGAATCCATAGGTGATTAATTGGGGATTCAAGAACACGTTTTTGGACACAAAAAGCCCTAATTTTATTTATAAAGGTAGGAACTCTTAGAATTTGATTAAAGATCTAAACTTTATCATTATTAATCAATGTAAAGTGATTGTTGAACCTCAGAAAGACTCGCTTGGTATCGTTTGAGCGGGAATTGAGGTATGTCTATTTTCAAAATCTTCTTTTGAAGTATGTCTACTTTCTTTTGAAAACGTATTTGGATATATGACCATTTTCAAAATCTTTGAGAATCATACTTGCTTATTTATACAAGTTGAAACCCTAATTTAGTGGTAGATCTTTGTTGAACTTATTTTGGAATTAAAGGTTATATTTGAACAAGGTCATGCACGTGTAAGGTTAAGCCCGCATCGAACCTTATATGAATTATAATATTGTGATGAACGTGTTTCGCCCCATTATGGGATGATTGAACTTATTTTGTAAATATTGAAACTTTAAACGTGTTTTGCCTTTGAATGGGTTTTCTTGAACTTCAAATTGAATAAGTGATTTGAATAAGGTTTCTAAGTGAGTACAGACTTGAAAAAACTCTATTGTGAGAAGATGACTTGAGAAGTGAATTCGGCTATAAGCCATGATTACAATCATACTGGACAAAACTGTATAGTGATATATAGATCGAGTCTAACCGTACCATGACTGTGCATAAGCCTCTACTGGATCATCTGTTATAAAGAGTCGGGACAGGGCCCCGACATACCCGTATATACACAAAAGAATAACATACCAAAACACAACAGCAACTCCGGAACAAGAGGAGTGCTTCAACGTCAGCTGAGCAGCAACCTACTGAGGCGGATCACCAATCTGTCTATCTGCGCCTGCGGGCATGAAATGCAACGCCTCAAGAAAGGGATGTCAGTACGGACAATGTACTGAGTATGTAAGGAATGAGAGTAATAAGGAAGAGACATAAGATAACATAGGAGAACATAAGACGTAATAAACGCAGTCTATATGTTTGACCTGCCTCTGCAGACCAATGATGTACATAAATGCTTTGCATACATGCATGAGGTCATATATATATATAATGCCTGTCAAGCCACTATGGGCATTGCATCGTATCGTATCGTCCGACATCATCATCATCATCATCATCATCGTATCATTATATGACCAGCTGATTAGGTGGTAGTGCGTATATAATGCCGTCATCTTTCCCATACCCCATACATATATATAATTCATAATATACGCGCATATATTTCCTGAGGGGTCACAGGTCTCTCTCTCTCTCTCTCTCTCTATATATATATATATATATATATATATATATATATATATATATATATATATATATATATATATGCAATGCAACACATGACTGGATCTAAAGATAGACTTCCTGAAGATATTATTATAAAACATCCCTAACTCTAAGAGTAGAATCATTATGGATTAATGTTACGTGTATATCTTGTTCATAAGGATCATGCCAAAAAGAAAGAAAGGACAACCTGAACATACCTTGTCGTCTCCTTAACTACTCAACGCCTATCCTCCAAACCTTGCAAATCTACATTCCAGATGATTCACACTAAGGTTAAGTCGTTGAAACTCTCATAACGTCAATCTAAATTAATTGGTAAGCTAACAAAAATCGGACAGCATTTTCCCTATATCATCGACTTCCGCCAATTCCTAAACAACTCCCAAAAACAATAAAAACATCAACAATACCATAGCCAAAAGATTACATACAATTATACTCAATTCCTTCCCAAAACATTTTTTTCATAGTCAATCTATAACAACAACTTCAACTCAACACCCTATGACCTTTTCTCCATTTTCTTTTCTTCAAATCTTAGCACAATTACCACATAAACTCATATACATGAAACTAAGATAAAATCTTACCTCAAATTCAAGAATACTTTCAATTCCAAGATAACTTCACCTTGAAATACCCTCCAAAGCTTTTACAATAAGAAGAGGCAAGTTTAAACCTCACTTTGAAACCTAAGTACTTTAATCTTCACCTTGATCTTTGATTTATGCTTGAAATTGTGTTTGAATATATTGGAAGAGGTTTCTAAATCTCTCTTGAACTTGGGGTTATGTTTTAAAATGATTTAAATGAAGAGAGGTCATCATATATAAAATCAGTAAAATCCATCGACATTGGAAAATATGGACCATATTTCTTGACCGTATAACATTATACGGCCACCCCCTTGACCGTATAAAATTATACGGTCCGTATAATGAACCGTTTAATTCCACCCTAAAAAATTTCTTCTCTGTAAATTTTTAAAATCCTTAAATACGGTCCATATCTCAAAATATGGATCATATCTCAATTATACGGTCCATATTCTATATTTTTCAAAAACAACTTTTAACGAACCTCTCCGTTTCGATTCACTTAGTCTCTAATCCTACTGTAACTTACCAAACATAAACTTAAACACTTATAAGCATAAGTTAAGCCTATCCAACCTCTTGTATCTTCGATCCAGTGTCCAAAACTAAGATAAATTACATACGATGATTCTAAATGTATAAAACCACAAGGTATAACTTTCCTCCCCTCTTAGAAACATTGGTCCTCGAATGTTAACTTCCAGAAATTCTACAAAAATTTTGACAGAGTTTCCCCTATAACTGTAGCACTACCAACCTGCCACACAGCAACCCAAACCATACAATGCTACACAGGGTCGTACAATCAATAACAAATATGGCCCCACACGACCAATATGAGTATTTGATAAATAATACATACCTGAAGACGATTGTGCGTAGCCTGCATCTGTTCTGAAGCTGGAAACAAATAAGGATACCTAGACTTCATATCTTCCTTAGCTTCCCAAGTCATTTTCTCAACATTATTATTCCTCCAAAGGACTTTAACTGAAATTACATCTTTAGTTCTCAATCTCCAAACTTGTCTATCTACAATGGCAATGGGAACCTCCTTATATGATAGTTGTTCGGTAACCTGAACATCATCAACAGCTACAACTCTAGAAGGATCTCTGATACACTTGTGAAACATCGATACGTGGAATACCAGATGGAATGATTCTAGCTCTGAAGGTAGATCTAACTCATAGGCCACCTGGCCCCCTCTGCGTACAATCCTTTAAGGCCCAATGTACCGAGGGATAAGCTTACCCTTCTTGCCAAATCTCATAACTCCTTTGATTGGCGATACCTTCAGGAATACCCAGTCATGAACTTGGAATTCTAAATTTCATCGGCGATTGTTTACATAAGACTTTTGATGACTCTGAGCTGCCAATAGTTAATCCTGAATAAGCTTAACCTTCTTCACTGCTTGCTAAATCAATTCTGGCCCTACTAACTTCGTTTTCCCCACTTCGAACCATTGACAGATCAATTTTTACCTATTGACAGTTAGGACACTAGGCTACAAACTCTGTTGTATCTTTCTTTATTCCATCCCACCAATAAACTTTCTTGATATCATGATACATCTTCGTTGTCCCTGGATGAATAGAATAACGTGAGTAATGAGGCTCCCCCATAATCTGGCGATGTAATCCTTCAACATCCGAAACACATAGTCTGCCTCGATATCCGAGAACTCCATCTCCAGAAATCTCAAAACAGTGACTTCTTCTTCTGAGGGGTTGTGCTCTATAATGAACTAACATGGGATCCCTTCACCTCAACTACTAAAGATGAGACTGTCGAATCCTGAATAGTAACCCCCGTATCGCTTGAGTCTAACAATCGGTCTCTTAGGCTAGCTAACTGATAAAGCTCATGATCTAATACCCATTTCTCTGGCAGCAAATAAGATAGGCTACCCATGGATCTGTGGCTAAGGGCATCAGCCACTATATTCGCCTTCCCTGGATGGTACAGAATGTTGATATCATAGTCTTTCAAGAGGTCTAATTATCGCCTCTGGCACAAATTTAACTCCTTCTGCTTGAAAATGTATTGAATACTCTTATGATCTGTATATATGTCAACATGTACATCATATAAGTAATGCCTCCACATTTTCAGCGCATGAATTACTGTAGATAACTCCAAGTCATGTGTTGGATAGTTCTTCTCGTGCTTCCGCAATTACCTCGAAGTATAAGTTATAACTTTACTGTGTTGCATCAACACACAACCTAGCCAAATGCCAGAAGCATCACAATAAATAACATAACTTTCTGATCCTTCTGGAAGTGTTAGAACTGGAGTCGAAGTCAATCTGTTCATCAACTCCTGAAAACTATGCTCGCAAATATCAATCCATTGGAACTTAACTGATTTCTAAGTCAACTTTGCTAGTGGTGCAGAAATGGAAGAAAATCTCTCTACAAATCTCCTATAATAGCCTGCCAAGCCCAGAAAACTACGAACTTCTGTGGGTGTTGTAGGTCTAACCCAATTCTTCACGGCCTCAATCTTCTGTGTATCAACCCTGATACCCTTTCTGATATAATATGCCCCAAGAAAGCCACAGAGTTCAACCAGATATCACATTTAGAGAACTTCGTATATAACTTTCGATCTTGAAGAACTCTGAGTACTGCACGCAAATGATTCGCATGCTAAACCTTTGATCTGGAGTAAACTCGAATATCGCCAATGAATCAAATCATGAACTGATCCAAGAAAGGTCTAAATACACGATTCATCAAATTCATAAATGTTGTTGGGGCATTAGTAAGCCGAATAACATCACATGAAACTCAACGTGGCCATATCTGGTCCAAAAAGCGGTCTTAGGAATATCCTTCTCTTTCTTAATGATACCCTGATCTTAGGTCTATCTTGGAAAAACATCTGGCACCTTGCTGTTGGTCAAATAAATCATCAATTCTCGGAAGCAGCACTTATTCTTTATCTTGACCTTATTCAGCTGCCTGTAGTCGATACACATCCGTAATGAGCCATCTTTCTTCCTCACAAATAACACCGGTGCTCCTCATGGTGATGTACTAGGCCTTATAAAGCCTTTCTGAAGCAAGTCCTTCAACTGCTCCTTCAATTCTCTCAACTCAGCAGGCGTCATTCTATAAGGAGGAATAAATATTGGCTTAGTATCTGGTAGTACGTCGATGGAAAAATCAATCTCCCGCTCCGGCGAAAGACCTGGAAGCTCATCTAGAAATTCACTAACTACTAGAATAGATCAAAGAGTCGGTGGCTTTACTTCGGTATCCTAAACCCAGACTAGATGATAAATACAACCCTTAGCAATCATCTTCCTTTCCTTGAGATAGGAAATAAATCTACCTCTCGGTGATGTTGTATTACCCTTCTACTCTAGAACTGGCTCTCCCGGGAACTGGAATCGAACCATCTTCTTTCTGCAATCAATATTAGCATAACAAGAGGTCAACCAATCCATACCCATAATGACATCAAAGTATACCATGTCTAAATAAATTAAATCCACTACCGTATGTCGATTAAAAACTATAACCACATAATCTTTGTATACCCACCTAGCTATTACTGGATAACCAACAGGTGTACACACCTCAAAAGGTTTAATTGACTTGGGTTTCACCCTGAATTGACTGGCAATTAAAGGAGTAACATACGACAATGTAGAACCTCGATCTATCAATGCATATACATCATGAAAATATACTGACAATATACCTGTAACATCATCAGGTGAAGATTCAAGATCATGTCGACCCGCCAAAACATAAATACTGTTCTGAGGATCGCTCGAACTGGACACTGCACCTCTGCCACTACCACGATCGGCTGGTGTCTGAGAACCCTGCCCAGGAGGGCGTACAGATGACGAAGAATCAGCGGCAGACCCTGTCAGCTGAACCACAACTCCACCACCTCTCAAGGGACAATCTCGCATAATGTGGCCTGGCCGACACAGGCATAACAAACATCTAAACCCAAGCGACACTGCCCGCATATAACTTACCGCACTGGGTACATCGTGGTAGGGATGGCCTCATCTGACTAGAACCACCCTTAAACTGAGAACTGGAAGCCTTGGAACTCTGGGCTGGCTCAAAATGAGTAGGTTTAGCAAACCCGGGTCCTGGAAACTATAAGGTGCACTAGCCGCTGAATAGGCTGAACGCCTAGAGAACTGCTGCCTCTGACCACCTCTGGTCTCACTGACGAAACACAAAGATCTGGCTCTCTTACTCTGACACCTATCATGCTCATGCTCAGCCCGTCGCTGCTGCTTAAGCTCCTTAAGATTCTGAGTGAGCGCCTGAATGCGAGAACTATCCATACCTGTCTGAATAGAAGCCATCATGCAGTCATCAATCAAGTTTAGCCCCAATCCTCTCACAAACCAATACACACGATCTCCCATATCAGCTACCATAGTTAGAGCATACCTAGCCAACAAATTAAATCGAAGACTATACTCTCAAACACTCATGGTCCCCTGTCTACGGTTCAGGAACTTATTAGCTCAGGCCCGTCAAATCTCTAGCGGATAATAATGCCGGAGAAAGGAATCTGTGAACTCCTACCACACGAGTGGGGGTACATTAACCCTTCAAGAAGACATCTAAGTATCATACCAATGAACAATAACATCCCATAATCCATAGGAAGCCAACTCCACTGACTTCGTATCTGAAGCATGCATCACCCGCAACGTCCTCAATATCTCGTCTATGAAGTTCTGTGGGTACTTATATGATTTTGCCTCAAAGAATTCTGGAGAGTCCAAATTAATAAAATCCCAAACTCTGGCACTAACAGCCTTGTCGCAATGACCCATACACTGGCGCTGGGCCTGCGCAGCTCCCAACAACAATAAAAACATCAACTATACCATAGCTAAAAGATTACATACAATTATACTCAATTCCATCCCAAAACTTCTTTTCATAATCAATCTATAACAACAACTTCAACTCAACACCCCATGATCTTTTCTCCATTTTCATTTCTTCAAATCTTAGCACAATTACCTCATAAACTCATAAACATGAAACTAAGCTGTAATCTTACCTAAAAATTCAAGAATACATTCGGTTCCAAGATAACTTCACCTTGAAATACCCTCCAAATCTTTTACAAGAAGAAGAGGCAAGTTTAAAACTCACTTTGAAACCCTAAGCACTTTAATCTTCACATTAATCTTTGAATTATGCTTGAAAATGTGTTTGAATATGTTGGAAGAGGTTTCTAGAACTCTCTTGAACTTGGGGTTATGTTTTAAAATGATTTAAATGAAGAGGGGTCATCATATATAAAATCAGCAAAATCCACCGACATTGGAAAATATGGACCATATAATTCCACCCAAAAATTCTTCTTCTCTGCAAATTTTTAAAATCCTTAAAAACGATTCATATCACAAAATACGAACCATATCTCAATTATACGTTCCATATTCTATGTTTTCCAGAAACAACTTTAGACGAACCTCTCCACTTCGATTCACTTAGTCTCTAATCCTTCAGTAACTTACCAAACATGAACTTAAACATTTATAAGCATAAGTTAAGCCTATCCAACCTCTTATACCTTTGAAGAAAAAACCCGATTTCAATAACTAAGATAACTTACATACGAAGATTCTAAATGTGTAAAACCATAAGTTGTAACAGGTTTGGGGCGTGACAATCTTAGTATCAGAGCTCTAGGTTTATAAGTGTCCTAGGATTATCTGTGGAGCTGTGTCTAGTGGAGTCTTCTTCATGCAGACTGTCCAATTGTATGGATGTATGACTACCAGGATATTTTAGGTGTTTCTCATTCTTCTTGATTCTAGAATGTGCTATAGAGCTTGAACTTCCTTTAAGATCGTTCTGACGTGTTCGTTAACTAATGCTTCAGAGTTCTTTCTCTAACTTGTGTTGTAGTTCTAACCTAGTGAACAATAGTGCTATGAGATACAGATTAGTTGTGTTGCATAATTTGATGGATTGTACAAAGTTGCTTGAAATTTTGTAGTAGGTGCGTGGTGGTTTGGCTCGTGAGGAGGCAACTGAAACCTCAGACGATGTAGTCACAGGTACTCTAACTATTTGCTTTTTTGATACGTATTCGTTGATCGATCCGGGTTTGAATCTTTCTTATGTGACTCGGTACTTTGCCTTTGATTTTGGTGTGGAACCTAAACAATTGTTAGAACATTTTTCTATTAATACCCCCGCTAGTATCCTCATTATTGCTTCTAGAATCTATAGAGACTCTGTAGTTATAGTTAAGGGCCATGAGACTATTGATGATTTATTTGAATTAGAAATGGGGAACTTTGATATGATTAGGGATAGACTGGTATTCCAAGTGTTGTGAAACTCTAGATTGTCAAAAAAAATAGGCTTAAATTTCCTAGTGAACCCGTTATAGAATGGAAAAAGTGATACTGTTAAACCTCAAGGTAGACTTATTCCATATCTTAAGGCTCGTAAAGTGAACTCGAAAGGAGGGTAGTTACCATCTAGTTTCCATTAATGATGCTCAGGCCATAATACCCTCCCTTATTCCAGGTATGTGTTCAACCTTCTGGTTATCGAATCCTAGAAAAAGTGTAGACTAAAGGTGTAAATTTCTTATTTCATGTTTCGGCTTGTTTTATTGTAGTTGTGGGAGTCCCTGTGAAGACCTTATGGTTATTGTTAAGGTATTAACAGAGTCTTATGATGGGATAGTTTCAACACAAAGGAACTCTAGCGAAAAATTTTGTAAACATGAGGTTTAGTGAAAATCATAGGCCATTACTTTCATTCAGGGACGAATGATCCTGAGAGGGGGATAATGTAACACTCCGTAAATACGGATGAAGTGTGAATGTGTTAAATGAGTATTAATGTGACATATAAGTTGTAAGAAGTCATATCACGGTGAATTTGGGTGAAAATAGTCGTTTGAAATCAAGAATAAGATTTGATAAAAATATTCTAAGTCGGGGTAGTCTTGACATTCCAGCTTAATTACCAGAAAATATGATGAGAATTTGAGAAAACTTGAAACATGAAAGTTGTAGGTCTTTGAAATACCTTTCCAACCACATATTATGGAGCTCAAATGTACCTCTTTTCTAGGAGTTATGCCCGTTTTACTGGTCACTAAAAAGTCTGCGTGAACTGGCTTAAGGTGCTCGATCGCGCACCGGAGACAGTGTTACTGCCTTTTTGTAACATGCCGTAAATACGAATTAGGTGTGAATGTGTAAAATTAGTATTAAGATGACATTTTAGCTATATGAATCCTTTCGGGATGAATCCGGGTGTAAAATAATCGTTTTGGAGTCAAACCAAATTTTGCCTTCCCAACCATATATGGTGGAGCTCAAACGTAGCTACGTACGAAAAGTTATGATCATTTTACTGAGCAAAGGTCGGCAATTGCGTCGCAAGGGTACAGCGATCGGAATATCATTCTGACCAATATTTTACCTTGTACAGCATCACGGGGGTGTCTTAGGTGTATAGACCTGCAATGGGACCACGAAGCAATGGTGGCACGACCCATTATTTTTTCTGGTTTTGAATTTGATAAGTTTCCCACTTTGTTGTATTCATTCCCACTGCGTCTTGGCCAATTTCTTGAGAGGAAACAACCCTAAAACTTCCCCAAAACATCCAAGGTAAGTTCATGGTCAATTCTCATCATTACTACATCAATATCACCTTAAATTAATCCAAGTTCATCTCTCCAAACCCTAGATTCTTGAAAACTCAAGAGAGTAGAAGAAGAGACGTGTAGAACTTCGTCTAAAAGGAATGAACTTTGGTTTTCCTGATATTATTGATGACTTTTAGGCTAGTATATATTATACTAAAATATTAGAATCTACAAGTTATTCATATGAGATTCAAGAACAAGAATTAAAGCTTAGAAAAAGCCCTAGTCTTCCGAAATTGAAGGAAGCTCGTAGAACCGATTAAAGTTCTAATATTTCTCATCTAAATCTATTGTAGAGTGATTGTTGAAGCTTGGAAATTCCGTTTAGTAGCGATATAGAGGGAATTGAGATATGTCTCTCTTTTAAACATACTTTTTTTAAACTGAAATACGTTTTCTTTGACAAGGTTTCATGTGTATGAGGGACAAGCCCACATAGAACCTTAAACATTATATTCTATATATGAAATCATTCTTTTCTATCTATGGGTTGTTGAACTGAAGTACAAAACTTGAAACTTAAACTTGAATTACCCATAAGGGATGTTTTGCACAAGAACTTGAATGGTAGTAACAATTGAAATGTTTTGTCGTATGAACGGGTTGAGTTGAACAGGTTGAGTTGAGTCATAATTGAATAGCTATTGAATATGATTTCTAAATTAGTTGATTGTATACCCCTATTAATGGGATGATGAACATAATTCATAATGAGCAAATCGGCTTTCGTGCTTGATTATGATTCAGCTTTTATGTTATGATTCTATTGTTTGTATTTGACCTAGCTACTTGGGAGGTATGGTATTCACTATGGATCCGAGTGGGTTTTGCCTAGTCATTCGGGAGGAAGAGTGGCCATCGAGGGTTGATAGCCCCGGTGTGGTTCATGCCTAGCCATTCGAAAGGAAGAGTGGTCATCGAGGGTTTGTAACCCCGGTGTGGTCTTTGCCTAACTATTCGGGAGGAAGGGTAGTCATTGGTTCAAATTGTGGGAGGCTGGGCGGGGTAATGATGCTTTAGCTCCATCTTGGGCTAAGTTCGAGAAGGCGTTTATGAAGATGTTTTTGTCTGATGAGGAGCGGTTTGCTATGGCTACTAAGTTTGAGAAGATTGAGCTGGGCACTATGTCAGTTTGTGAGTATAGCCTGAAGTTTACCCATCTGGCGAGGTATGCAATGTATATGATTTCTATTGAAAAGCACAAGTTTACCCGATTTGTGCGTGATTTAGTACCACTTATCAAGTCTGTGTGCGCTGCTACTGCTATGCCTCCTACTTGTATATTCTCATCTTTGGTTGGGTTCAGTGAGCATGAAGGGTGAAGAGAGGCTAGAAAGGGAACAAAGTAAGAAGACCTAATCTGCGGGTGGGTTCAGCGATTCACAAAATGGAGGGCAAAGGAAAGGTATTCTGCACCTACATAGACGTCGCTTATTCTAATGCCAATGCTCCGTCTAGAAGGCAAGGTTACAGGAACAACAAGCAGAACAGGAATTCGACAGGTGGTAATAGACACTCATCTGGATGGAAGGATCGCATTTGTCATCATTATGGTATAAGGGGTCATATTAAGAGGGAGGGTAGGAAGTGGTTACGTGAGATGGCTAACTCTTATGGCCATAGAAACAATTCGTCTGCACCGGTTGCTGCTAGGAATCCGCCTGCTGGTAATACTAACTGTCACGACCCGACTAGGGGCCGTAACGGGTGTCCAGGGATAACCACCGAGCACCACTCGTTCTACTACTCATCATGCCCATTAAACGATCTTTTATCAAATTCATACTCAATTTATAAGAAAATCATCTTTCATTTGAAAACATAAATACCTTTATATACATAGAACTTTCGGCCATCAAAATAATATACATATATATATATATACACACATATTGGAAACCTCGTAAGACCATATAACCCACACTGCGTATCTACGAGCCTCTACTGGAGTGCTAGACATCAGGACGGGACAGGACCCCGTCGTGCCCAAAATATGCATAATCAAGGCACCTCCGGAACAATGGAGTGCTCTCAAATCAGCTGCTAGCTCCTATGAATCTGGATCAAGATCACCTCCCTGTCTACCTGTGGGCATGAACACAGCGTCTAAAGAAAACGGACGTTAGTACGAACATTGTACTGAGTATGAGAGGCATAAGCAATGAAAATGTGTCAATAAGATAGAGGAAACATCAATAAGGAGCAACTGTATATGACTGTCACTTATAGAAGAAATAACACATGCTGACTTACGCATAATCATCATCATATCATGTACGCATAAATGTATAAGCTGCCCATCCATATAGGTACGGTGTGATAATGTATAAGCTGTCCGTCCATATAGGTACGGTGTGATAATAATCAAGTTGACATCGTTAACTTAATGGTATTCTGCCTCACCTTGAAGGGAACATATGTATAAGGTGAGTGTGTACAACAAACAACATCATTAACTTTATAGGAACATCATATCATGAACTCTAGAATCTTTATACTTAACTCATCATCATCATTATTGGGCTCATAATGTATCTCTCATCTCATATAGCTATTCATGAACATAGGCTATAAATTTTCTTGAAGATAGGAAATTCTTGAAGAAGAAGAAAAATTCATACCATAAGATTCATGCCTTAGAAAGAAAGGTCTAGCCTCACATACCTTTTTCGTTTAACTACTCTATTGCTTGCTCATTCTCCTTTAATGCTCACATCTTTACCTTCAAAAGAATCTGCATTAACATTAGCTAAGCGATTATAAGAACGTGCTTACTAAAGCTAGAGAAAATTGGGCAGCATTTCCTTTGTTTATATGACTTCCTCCATATTCCATATTAACTCCCAAACATCCGTAACATCATTCATAATATCATAAATAACAATCATCATTTATCTACATTATCCACATTTCACAATTCACAATTTCACTTCAATTTCCCCATAATCATGGTCATAATTCACTATTACGTTCTTGCACGTATAATGCTCATTCCATGTTCTAAATGTCATTCATAATCTACTTACAATCACAACATATCCATATTCATGATTCATTCCAAACTACTACTCAACAATAGCACCATTCCCACATTTATGACCCATTCTCTATATTCTTCTACAATCCAAGTGTTTCAACTTCTCAATATCTTAAACATCATGAAAATATCATAAAACTTACCTTAGATATAGTAGGAATAATCCATGAGTGGTATTACTCTTCTTGCACCAAAACCCTAGTTCACTTCTCTTGAAATTTCTTGGCTTAGATGACTTTAATGTGCTTCACACTCTTGATTTTTGTTGGTTTGATAAAGTTGATTATCAATTTCCTTTGGTTTCTTGTGGATGAAGAGTGGAGAATATTATAGAGAGTTCTTGACTTGTGTAGGAGAGAAATGAAATAAAATGAACTTGGGTCTCCTTTTAATAACTTAAAATCTGATCCGTCAGACAATTATACGAACACTTATACGGTCCGTATAAGTGACCGTGAAATGGACCCTTCAGTTTCTCTTCTCTGTGACCATCATATGGCACATTATACGGTCCGTATAAGTGACCGTATAATCCCACCAGTGAGGTACCTTCACTGTGATGGTTCTGCGGTCTGTTATACGGACCGTATAACATTATACGAACCGTAAAAGATTATACGGATTGCATAATCGACCGTATAACCCATCAGTTCACTAAATCTTATTTTCTCCACTTCGTTTGATCTCTGATCCTTATGTAACCTTCTTAACACTTGTTTAGCACTTCATTAACAATCTAAGGGTCGTTATAACTCTTCTCCAAAACGTTTTAAAACTCTCATTAATTCGATACTCGAAATTCTTGCCCGACGCACAACATATAACCTGCTTTCCTTAACAACTTTCTTCCCTTACCTTAAATGTCTTTCAAATCTCGATTAGGGTCATCAAATGCTATTCCTTACTTGTCAAAACATCATATACGCCATACCCTTCGTTGGCCTATTCACTGTACGCTGATGGGAAATTTTTCGAGGTGTAACACTAACAATGCTCCTAGTACTCATGGTAATGGGACTGGTAAAGCGGTTGCTAACAACGCTAATGGGGGTCAAGCTCGACTTTATGATTTGACTCGTACGGAGGCAGCTGAAGCCTCAGATGTTGTGGTCATAGGTACTCTCACTATTTGCTCTTTTGATGCATATTCGTTGATTCATTCGGGCTCAAATCTCTCTTATGTGACACCATATTTTGCTTTTGAATTTGGGTTGGAGCCCGAGCTATTGTTAGAACCCTTCTGTGTGGATACCTCTGCTGGTGTCCCTGTTATTGCTTCTAGAGCTTATAAAAATCATGTAGTTGTAGTTAAGGGTCGTGAGACTATATCTTACTTGTTCGAACTAGAGATGGTAGAATTTTGATGTGATTATGGGGATGGATTGGTTGTCTACGTGTTATGCTAATGTGGATTGCCGACATAAATTAGTTTGTGTCGAATTCCCTAGTGAACCAATTATTTTGTGGCCCCCGAATAGGTTTATTTCTTAACTTAAGGCTCATAAAATGATCTCAAAGGGGTGTATTTTTCATCTAGTTGTGGTCAACGACACTCAATACATAGTACCCAAATTTGAGTCTGTTGCTATAGTTAATGAATTTCCCGAAGTGTTTCCAGAAGATGTTCCGAGTATTCCAACTAATAGGGTTATTGATTTTGGGATTTATGTTATTCCCAATACTCAATCCATCTCTATTCCACCATATCGTATGGCTCTGGCAGAGCTACTGGAATTGAAAGACCAATTGAAGAACTTGTTGGATAAAGGTTTTATTCGACCAAGTACCTCACCTTGGGGTGCTCCGGTCCTGTTCGTCAGAAAGAAGGATGGTTCTCTTAGAATGTGTATTGATTACCATAAGCTTAATAAGGTGACCATTAAAACTAAGTATCCTTTGCCTATTATAGATGACCTGTTCGAATAGCTTGAGGGTGCTAAGATCTTCTGCAAAATTAACTTAAGGTCTAGGTATCATCAGCTGAAAATAAAAGAGCAAGATATTCCAAAAATAACTTTTCGTACTCTTTATAGACACTTTGAATTTCTGGTGATGTCCTTTGTTCTGACTAATGCCCTTGCTGCATTTATAGACCTAATAAATCATGTGTTCAGGCCTTTTTGTCACACCCCAACCTTGGGGAGGGGGTGGCTGGCACCCGGCACCCGAAGGTTCGAGCGAACCAACTGTGATATCTGAACTCTATAACATAAACTGTGGGCCGAGAAGGCCGCTAAATAATAATAATGAGAATAAAACATAACAACCTGCAAGCAGAAAGGCCCAACAATACAATATGCATATCTAAGGCCGACAAAGCCATAACCAAGAAAGAAACCTATCCAGAAGGCCGACAAGGCCAAAAAAACACAAGCACTTACTGCCCATAGCGCTATATATATATATATATATATATGCATGCTTCGCAACTTGATGACTCTGCCCATAACTCCGAGGAAATGGAATACGAGTACCAACTGTTGAACTCTGGTACCCTACTGGAGAAGCGCACCAACTTGTCTATCTGTACCTGTGGGCATGATCACAGCACACAAAAAGGGCATCAGTACGAAAGATGTACCCTGTATGTAAGGCGGTAAGCATAAACCTAAAGTATGTAAATAACATGAGAAGAGATACAGAGACAACCTGAAACTCAAAACCAGGCTATTGTAGGAATCCATAACCATAACATGAATGCAAATGCATGATCGTAAAAGAAAAATCATTCCTCACGGTGGTGGCATATAATAATAAATCCCTTTGCAGGGTGAACTTACCATAATTGCCCGACCATATAGAACGCGATAAATATTTTTGTCCAACTGACCAGTGGTATGCACAACTACGTGCCTGCCCGTTCGTTTATGACATGACGTTGTAATGAAAGAAATCCATCTAGGTGCACATCTATGTGCCTGCCCCGCTGACTATAGCGCGGCGCGGTAATTAAAATACATACGTATATATAAGTGCTATGCAATACCGACCTCAGAAGGGATGTTATAGAAAATTTGGAGTGACCTATCATCGTTATCCTCCGACTATAATTATTGTCAATACATTCTTTATCTTTCAATTCAAGGACGACAAATGTAAGGAATATGAGATATACCGTGATATGGATTGCACATGAGGTAAGGATCAGCTCAACCGAATGAAATATAGTCGACTCAATCCCAACATGAAGAGTAATATAAGGAATATTATTCTTCAATCATTAGACAAGAGAGATAAAGACTACAAGAAGACACGTCAATACAAGCTATTCATGAAGAGGAGTAAACTTAACCATTTTGGAGCACAATAGACACAAGTTTAACGGGAAGCCCTTCAATCGATAACAAACTAAATGGTATAGGAAACTTAAAAACTACTTCGACACAAGCCATGCACGAAGTAGAGATTATCTCAACCTTTAGTAAACGTGACCGACACAAGTTGACGGAACGATATTTCAAAGAAATGTCATTTGAATATTAGTCTTGCTACAAAGAGAAGAGAAAGCCCTACATACCTCAACGATGCAGTTTTATACATTCCACGAGTATTTGAACACCTTACAAATGATCACCTACATCACACGACCAATTTGAGATCAATCCCGGGTCCATAGCATATAGGAACTTTCATTGCGATATTTTGTCGAACAACTTGCGGGCATAAGTTTATAAAGTTATTTGTAGTTCAATTCCTCCATACAAATCTACCATTTTCTTCCCCCTTACTCCTTCTCCTCATTACCATCTCATCCATAACTTCACAACTTTTATTCATACTTTTAAACCATATAAAACTTCCCAACCAAGCAAGTACATACATAAGACTTCATATGAGTTGTATTCATGGGATTTTCTCCACAATTTCTAGGTTAAACACTTGAAGAACTTTAAGAAGATCAATAGAATAGTAAAACACACTTTAGTTTGTAGAAATTACTCCAGAATCGAGTTTACATCAAAACAAAGAATTCTTCTGAACGTCAAAAAAATGAAGAAATGAAGATTCTATGATTGCTACAGACTTCTTCCCGTTAAATTAGCTTGCTTAACTCTTAGACTTGATCATGAATCATGGAGGATGATTTGAGAGAGTCTAAAGGGTGTCTAGGGTTTGATATATGAAGAAATGGGAGTCTAAATCGTTTTGGGGGTGTTTTATACAAGAGGGGATAAGTTGCCACCGACCAGGACCCTCTGTCCCGCGGTAGTTTGAAACATCAAATGGAAATGTGAGTATCTCTGTACTCCGATGTCGTATCGATGAACGGTTAAATGTGCTATAAACTAGACTCGTAGATCTTCAATTTGGTGGTAGATCAGCCCGTAACTCCAAGTAAATTGAGAGAAAAGCTCCACTACATCTGACCTAAATTTCAATGAAATTGTGAATGAAACTTGCAACGACCTTTGTCGAGTTTCCTTCTTACAACTCGCTTGACTTCCAAACTTAACAAGTGAATATAATATGATTCAAATACTTCATACCATTACTTTTTTATCATGTGAATCACTCCTAATCTCACCACAAAAGTACGAGTTATCGTATTCCCAACTTGCCGACTTTTGACGAAACTCATTCTGCTTCAATTCATTCACCCTCCAAACCTTCCGCTACTTACTAATAATATTTATAGATCCTTATAACTATTTAATAAGCTCAATCTCTTTTAACCTAAAGATAATTTCTTTCGTACTTGCGTCGACTAACTCAATATGCGACTTTTAAGTGTAAAAATCCGGGGTGTAACACTTTTATTGATCGTTACATTATTGTATTTATTGATGATATTCTAGTGTATTCAAAGAGTCATGAGGAACATGCAGATCACTTGAGAATAACCTTAAAAACGCTTGAAGAGAACAAGCTTTATACAAAATTTTCTAAGTGTGAATTTTGGCTAAACTCTGTGGCATTATTGGGTCAACTGGTGTCTAGCAAAGGTATCAAAGTTGATCCTCAAAAAATTTTGACAGTCAAAGACTGGCCAAGACCCACGAGTGCAACTGGCATTCGTAGGTTCTTCGGTTTGGCGAGTTATTACCGGAAGTTTATAGAAGGTTTCTCATCTATAGCCGCATCACTGACGAAATTGACCCAGAAGACTGCTAACTTCCAATAGTCTAAAGCCTGTGAGGAGAGATTTCAAGAGCTTAAGGCAAGATTGACTTCGGCTCATGTCATGACTCTACCTTCAGGTTCTGGTGGCTATGTGGTTTATTGTGATGCTTCCAGAATTGGTTTGGGTTATGTGTTGATGCAGAATGATAAGGTGATCGCCTATGCATCATGACAGTTGAAGAAGCAAGAGAAGAATTATCCGACTCATCATTTGGTATTGGCATCTGTGGTTTTCGCGTTAAAGATTCGACGTCACTACATGTACGGTGAGCACTGTGATGTTTTCACTGATCACAAGAGCTTGCAATATATCTTCAAGCAGCGAGATTTGAATCTCAAACAGAGAATATGGTTAGAGTAGTTGAAAGATTACGACTTGAACATCTTTTATCATCCTGGTAAGGAAAATGTCATTGTTGATGCTTTCAACCAAAAATCGATGCACATTCGTAGGGAACCATCTTTCTTTCTCACGAATAGGATTGGCGCTCCCCACGGTGATGAACTGGGTCTAATAAACCCCTTCTCAAGCAAATCTTTCAAATGTGCCTTTAGCTCTTTTAATTCTGCCGGAGCCATTCGGTAAGGAGGAATAGAAATAGGCTTGGTGTCCGACAACACATCAATAGCGAAATCAATCTCTCTTTTCGGTGGAAGACTTGGAAGTTCATCGGGAAAAACATCCGAAAATGCATTCACTACCGGAACGGATTGGAAGGTTGGTGACTTTGCTTCGGTGTCATGTACTCGGACTAAATGATAAATATAGCCCTTAGCTATCATCTTTCTTACCTTAAGGTAGGATATAAACCTACCCTTTGGAGAGGCTGTATTACCCTTCCATTCAAACATGGGCTCTCCCGGAAATTGAAATTGAACTACTTTCATTCGGCAATCCATACCCATAATCACATCGAAATTTAACATTTCTAGCTCAATTAAATCAGCTTTAGTCTGGCGATCGCATATCAGAATTACACAATTTTTATACACTTGTCTAGCTATCACGGGATCAACAACCGGAGTAGATACCTCAAAAGGTTTTATTGACTCAGGTTTCACCCAATACAACCAGCAACATACGGAGTAATATAAATAGGGTAGAACCCGGATCTATCAATGCATACACATCATGGGAAAATACGGTTAATGTACCTGTAACCACATCCGGGGAGGACTCAAGGTCCTGTCGTCCGGCTAAAGCATACATACGGGGCTGAGTGTCACATGAAGTAGATGCTCCCCCTCTGCCTCTACCTCGACCTGCTGGAATCTGGGAAGTCTGCCCTACCGGGCGCACTGAAGAAGAACCAGTTGCTGATCGTGTGGGCTGAACCCCTCCTCTACCATACCTCGAGGGACAATCACGCATCAAGTGCCCAGTCTGTCCACAAATATAGCAAGCATTTGTGCCCTGGCGACACGGCCCTGACTGTAATTTACCGCACTGACTACATCGCGGCACTGGTTGTCTCCTCTGACTATGATCACCCCCAAAATGAGAACTCGAAGCTCTCGAACTCTGACCCTGTCCTGAAGCAAAGGAGCGATCAAATCTCCTATCTGCAAACCGTGGAGGCGCACTAGTCGCCGACTGGCCTGAATGTCTAGGATATATCTACCTCGATCCCCCTCTATAATCACTACCTGCCCTCATAGATCTGGCCTTCTTGCTTTGCCTTCTATCAGTATCACGATCACCCCTTTGTGGATATTGTTGTCGGTCTAGATTCTGGGCATGAGCTTGAATTCGAAAAATATTCATCCCATCTTGCAACGAAGCCGTCAAAAAATCCTTGAATAAATGTGGCCCTAAGCCACTCACAAACCTGTGCACCCTATATCCCATGTCAGCCACCCAATGAATTAAACTGAAGGCTATACTGCCGGGCACTCATATTTCCTTGTTTCAAATTTAAAAATATATCCGCTTTAGCTCGGCGGACCTCGGGTGGCAAATAGTGGCGGATGAAGGCATCTACAAATTCTTGCCAAATGGGAGGAGGCGCATCCTCTTTTCTTGACGATATCCAATTATTATACCATAATACCGCCACATCTCGGAGTCTATAAGATGCCAACTCCACAAATTCAGTTTCGGAGGCATGAATAATCTTCAACGTCCTCAACATTTCATCAATGAAACTTTGCGGGTCTTCATTCGGCTTTGACCCGAAAAATTCTGCAGGATTCAAACTCATGAAATCACGGGCTCTGGTACTAGTTTCTCTATCACTTGGACCCGCATTCTATCGTTGTGCCTGGGCCGCAACTAACTGGGTCAATAGATGGATAGCCTCGGTCACTTGTTGACCCGAAGCAACTGGTGGAGGAACTAGAGCTGAAGCTCCTCCTTGTTCTTCTACATTAGGCGGGGTAGATGAAGTATTAGATGGGGCCTCATTATGTGACTCTCCCTCTTCTACATTCATTAGCGGCTCTCTTTCTACCCGTCTTTTCATCGTAGTCTTGCCCTTCTGGGCGGCTGTAGCTTTTCCCTTTGGCGGCATTTTTGAAATCATAGTACACTATTTAGGAGGAGATAACCTTATAACACAGCTCTATCGCACGATCTCTTACGATGAAAGATGGTCATTTTTCCTAAATGCCCTGTAGCCTCTTGTTTATTAGTGTGGCGCGCAACACACCATAAACAAGACCCTACTAGACACGGCTCGTAGACACTTCCTAGGACTGAACTGCTCTGATACCACTTTGTCACGACCCGACTAGGGGCCATGACGGGTACCCGGGGCTAACCACCGAGCACCACTCATTCTATTACTTACCATACTCATTAAGCGTACATTCATTAATATAATACTCAATCATAGGGAAATCATTTTTCATTTGAAAATATAATTACTTTTACATACATAAGCCCTTCGGCTATCAAAATAATAATATGGATACAATAGTAACATCGTGAGACCATACTACCCACACATGCATATCTACGAGCCTCTACTAGAGTACTAGACATATGGACGGGACAAGACCCCGTCGTGCCCAAAATACATATATATATACACAAAAGAATAAACCAAATAGCACCTCCAGAGAAATATAGTGCTCCTGTAAATCTGCTGATAACTTCTACGAGTCTAGATCACTTCCCTGTCTACCTGTGGCCATGAACACAGCGTCCAAAGAAAACGGACGTCAGTACGAATATTGTACTGAGTATGTAAGGCATGAATGAAATGAACATGATAGAGAAATCATAAGTCATAAGGTGAAGATACAACCTGCGTGACTTTTAAGGGTGAATACATTTCATACATATATCATATAAATAATCATAGTACATGCATCATCATAGCGCATACATTGTCGTATCATAAGAATCATCATCGTTAACCCGCGTCCGGGTAACCATCATATGCCGCCCACTAGTGGTGATCATGCCCGGCCCTCTAGGCGCGGTGTAAACATAGCAGCCCGCCTTAGCAGTGACATGCCCGGCCATTTAGGCACGGTGGAATCCTATGCAGCCCGCCTTCGCGGTGACATGCCCGGCCAACTAGGCACGGTGGAATCGTACCGTCATATAATTAATCATAAACTCATCATTATTACACATCTCATAGGCATATCATAATCTTGTCATAACTTAACATCATCATACATTTATCATCAAAACATACATTAGAACTTGAAAACAACTATGGCTATGTCGGGGTGACATAAGGTCGTGAACCCCCGACTACGTTATGGAGTGATCATAATCGCCATGTCTCACCTTGGAGGAACTAGCATTTTAAGGTGAATGTACACAAGGAAAATCATCAATGAACTATACTTATGATCATTAGCTTCATGGACATCTTATATTACTCAAGGATTCTTCATACTTATATTCATCATCATCATTATCATGCTCGTATCGTATCTCCTTTCTTTATCACGTGCGTAGGTGGCTTCTTATAGTCATGGACTCATAATTTCCGTTATTTAGGAAGATTGTAGAAAATTAGGAAGATTCATGCCTTAGAAGGAAAGGATTAGCCTTGCATACCTCTTTAGTTTAGCTATTCTATCGTTTGATCGTTCTTCTTCGTTGCTCGCGTTTCTACCATCAAGAAAGTTCATACTCATATTAGATAATTGTTACACCTCGGAAAATCTTCCGTTGGTACGCAAGTGAATGAACTAGTGAAAAATATGAGTAACGGGTTAATGATGACTTAAGGGCGATTTGGGAAAGAGTTATAACGTCCCTTAGATTGCTAATGAAGTGTTAAACAAGTGTTAAGAAGGTTCCATAAGGTTTGGAGATCAAACGAAGCGATGAGAACAAGTGCAGTGGACTGATGGGTTATACGGCTCATTATACGGACCGTATAATGTTTTACGGGCCGTATAATGGACCATAGAACCATCACAGAAAAGGTTGCGCGCTGGTGGAGTTATACGGTCAGTTATACGGACTGTACAAATTTATACGGCCCGTATAATGGACCGTATAACGTTCACAGTGAAGGGTGAAGGAAAGACACATTTCACGGTCAATTATACGGACCGTATAATGATTATACGAACCGTATAATGGACCGTATAATGAACCCGACAGATCAGTGCTGGGTTATTAAATAAGGGGCCAAGTTCATGAAATCATTTCCACATTTCATCCTTCTCTCTAAAACATCTCTCTACATTTATTACACAAGTTTTCAAGGATTATAAGCCATCAACGACATAAATCAAGTGAATCAAGAGTAAGGAAACCCATTAAAGACCATTCAAGTCAAGAAATCCAAATGGAGGAAAACTAGGGTTTTTGCTCAAGTGGAGTATTATCAACTAAGGCTCGTTCCTACAACATCTAAGGTAAGATACATGATATTTATATGTTGGTTAAGGTATTTGAGAGTTAAAATGCTTGGACATTAGAAGAGTATAGCAAAATGGGTCATGAATGATGAATAGTGACGTTTTGAGAAATAGTTTGAATTGAATCATGATTGTTGTTGTGTTGTGGTATGAATGTGTTATAGATGACGTTAAGACCATGAGATAGACATTGTATGCGAATGGACGAAATCATGTGTTATGGTCTTGAATATGGAAAATTGGAAGTGAATTGAGAATATGGATAATGTAGGTGACTAAAGGCTATTGTTATGATATTGTAAATGTATTGTTGACGTTTGGGAGTTGAATTACGATATGGAGGAATGTTGTATAAATAAAGGAGATGCTATCCGATTTTCTCTAGCTTTAGCCATTTATGTTAGTTGTCGATTCTAACGATAGTATGACTTTGATGAAGGTATAAACGCAAGCGTCGAAAGGGAACGTGCAAGTGTAGAATAGTCCAACGAAAAGGTATGTAAGGCTAACCCTTCTTTCATAAGGCATGGTTCTTTGGCCAAACGTCTAAATCTCCTATAAGACTATGATTCCCTTCAAACGATTGGATTCTCCGAGCTAGTAAGCTCCCGATGCTCGATGTGCTACGATTGTACTAAGTTCCTAGTATGACGAGTAAGCCTATAGGGTAGATGTAACGATAATGACAATGATAGTAATGATGATGAGAATAAAATGATGCTAAAGATGCTTATGACCTATTATATGTATGTGTGCCTATGAAGGGCAATAATAAGACCCCGAGCTTATGACGCCGGGTAAGAATATATGTATATGAATATGTATAGAGTATGTATATGATTATGAAACGCGCGCGCACTTCTGCAGAAGGTACGGATAACCTTGATGCCTTGGTAGGGCCAGGTATGTATGACCTTGAGCCTTGGTTGGCCAAGTATGTATGAAGCACCGAACCTTTATGGTCGGGCACGCTATATATATATATATATATGTATACGTGTGTATATGAAATCAATATGAGTACGAATATGTTATAAAAATGAATGTGAAGGTAAATAAATACGGATATGGATGTATGTACACAGATACGCAATAGAAATGAAATGTCCCTGTGGAAAGCAAGTAAGTGCTATGACGACGATATTATTATCTCCCATGTTATGCTATCTCATATGTTGACTCTTAAGCTTTCATATCGATGTTGATCATGTTTTACATACTCAGTACATTCTTCGTACTGACGTCCTTTTGTTTGTGGACGCTGCGTCATGCCTGCAGGTGCACAGGGAGACAGGCTTGACCCATAGCAGCTTTCTCAGAGATTACATAGCAGAGCTCCATTTCATTCGGAGCCGTAGCTTTTGGGTACTTATTCTTTTGTGTACATAATTATGGGCATAGCGGGGTCCTGTCCCGCTCATGTGATATGTTATAACCTTCTTAGAAGCTCGTAGACATGTGTAGGTGGTTAGATGTGTTTGGCCTTGTCGGCCTATATTTTTGTATGTCATTTCGTTGGCCTTGTCAGTCCACGTACATTGATGTGGCATAGATGCCTATGATGATATAAGAAATGTTGTCGTCCAATTGGGACTAGTATGATTGATGGCTAGAATGCATGATTTGATTTATGGCTCACCTAGACGTTATGTGAAAGTATGTTAAAGGGGTGCCCGGGTGGGGTAGCGCCGCATGCTCGTCGCGGTCCTAGTCGGGTCGTGAAAATAATTGATAACATAAGCGTGTTTGAACTAAGCTAGAGAAATTTGAGCAGCGTCTCCTTTATTTATACTATTTTCTCCATATCATATATCAACTCCCAAACATGAATAACAACATTCATAATATCATCATCAATAACTTCTATCAAATTCATCATTATCCAATCCCCACAATTTCCCTTCAAGGTCCTCCATAATCATGCTCACAATACAACTTTACATTTGTTCTCATCTAATGTTTCTATCATTCTCTTAATATCATTCATAACGTAATTACACTCACAACATATCAATATTCATGATTCATTCCAAACTACTACTCAAAAATGACACTATTCCCACTTTCATGACCCATTTCCTATACCCTTCCACAATCCAAGTGTTTCAACTTTTCAACACCTTAAATAACATAGAAATACCATAAAACTTACCTTAGATGGTGTGGGATAGAACTTTAAGTGGAAATACTTCACTTGAGCAAAACCCTAGTTCCACTTCCCATGAAATTTCTTGCCTTAGATGAACCTTAGTGAGTTTCTTGCACTTGTTTCCCTTGATTTGATGAAGTTGATTATTGATTTCACTTGGATTCTTGTATATGAGGAGTTTGGAAAGTTCTAGAGAGCTCTTGAGTCGTGGAGAGAGAAAGTAAAATGAATTAGATGAACTTGGGATATTCTTTTATAAATTAAAAATTTGTCCCGACATCATTATACGGACACTTATACGGTCCGTATAAGTGATCGTGAAACTGCTTCACAAAGCATCCCTTTCTGTGTCAATTTGACGGCACATTATACGGTCCATATAAATTTATACGGTCCGTATAAGTGACTGTGAAATCACACCGTCAACTTCTCGCTTCTGTGTTTATTATACGGTCCGTATAAGTGACCGT
Source organism: Lycium barbarum (assembly GCF_019175385.1). Taxonomy (NCBI): domain Eukaryota; kingdom Viridiplantae; phylum Streptophyta; class Magnoliopsida; order Solanales; family Solanaceae; genus Lycium; species Lycium barbarum. The sequence goes on along the minus strand of NC_083339.1, from coordinate 108,682,597 downwards.
ATAATCCCATCAGTGAGGGACTTCACTGTGATGATACGAACCGTATAATCGACTGTATAACTCATCCTTTAACTGATTTTTGTTCTCGTCACTTCGTTTGATCTCCAATCCTTATGAAACCTTCTTGACACTTGTTTAACACCTCATTAACAATCTAAGGGATATTATAACTCCTCTCCAAAACATTATTAAGTCATCACTAATTCGATACTCATAAATTTTGCCCGGTACACAACATATATCTTGTTTTCCTTAACAACTTTCATCTCCTACCTCAAATTTCTTTGAAATCTTATTTAAAATCATCAAATGGTATTTCTTTCTTATCGAAACATCGTGCCCTTCTTTAGTCCATTCACTGTACGTTAACATAAAAATTTTCGGGGTGTAACACTGATATTGATCGTCTCCGACAAGAGTTGATGGTAAAGGCGCATAGTTCTAAATATTCTGTACATCCGGAATCCACCAAGATGTATAAAGACTTGAAACAACACTATAAGTGCAAGAGAATGAAGGTAGATATCTCTAACTTTGTGGCTAAACGTTTGAACTGTCAGCAGGTGAAGGCTGAACACTAAAGGCCTGCGGGTTTGGCTCAGAACATCGAGATTCCATACTAGAAGTGGGAGATGATTAACATGGACTTTTTCTTAGGTTTACCTCACACGAAGGCTAGATTTGGATCTATTTGGGTGATCGTGGACATATTCACAAAGTCTGCTCATTTTCTTCCTGTGAAGACAACGGATACCGTGGCTCACTATCCAAGTTGTATTTGAAGGAGATAGTTAGACTGCACGGAATTCTGATATCTATTATATCTGACAAAAGTACGCAATTCACTGCCCATTTCTAGAAATCATTCTAAGAGGGTTTGGGAATTCAAGTGAACTTGAGCACTTCCTTCCATCCTCAGATGGATGGGCAGGCAGAGAGAACTATACAAACTCTCGAAGATATGTTAAGAGCGTTTGCGATCAATTTTGGGGGTAATTGGGATAAACATCTACCTTTAGTGGAGTTTGCATACAATAAAAGTGATCAAGCGAGTATCCAGATGGCTCCTTATAAAACACTATATGGGAGACGTTGTAGATCGCCAATTGGGTGGTTTGAACCTACTGAAGTAGAGCTATTGGGTCCTAATTCAGTTCACTAAGCAATCGAGAAGGTAAACCTCATTGTACAACGACTCAAGACAGCTCAGAGTTGACATAAGTCTTATACGGATATAACGCATCGCGAGCATGAGTTTGTTCTGGGAGATAAGGTATTCTTGAAAGATTCAACAATAACGGGAATAATGCAGTTTGGTAGAAAGGTTAAACTTAGCCCTCGTTTTATTGGCTGTGAGAAGGATTGATAAGGTGGCTTATACATTAAAATTACCATCCGAGATGGCTATGGTGGATCATGTATTTCACATTTCGATGTTGAGGTTGTATAAACCTGATCCTTCTCATATCCTGACTCATGAGGAGATTGAAATCAATGAAGGGTTATTTATGAAGAAGAGCCTGTGCAAATCTTAGATCGACAAGTTAGGAGGTTGAGAACAAAAGACATAGCTTCGATTAAATTCCTGTTGTCACGACCCGGCTAAGGGCCATGACGCGGGGCTAACCATCGAGCACCACACATTCTATTACTTATCATACTCATTAAGCGTACATTCATTAATTTATACTCAATCATAGGAAAACCATTTTTCATTTGGAAACAAAATTACTTTTATATAAATAAGCCCCTTCGGCTATCAAAATAATAATATAGATACAACAGTAACATCGTGAGACCATATTACCCACACATGCGTATCTACGATCTTCTACTAGAGTACTAGACATATGGACGGGACAAGACCCCGTCGTGCCCAAAATACATATACATATATATACACAAAAGAATAAACCAAATAGCACCTCCGGAATAATGGAGTGCTCCAGTAAATCTGCTGATAGCTCCTATAGGTCTGCACCGTCTCTCTGTCTACCTGTGGGCGTAAACACAGCATCCAAAGAAAATGGACGTCAGTACGAATATTGTACTGAGTATGTAAGGCATAAACAATAATTATATATCAATTAATTACGGAGACATCAAGTGAGGAGCGATCTATAACTGACTGTCACTTAATACTGAAATAATGCATGCTAACTTACTTCATAATCATCATCATATCATGTGTGAATATATGTATAAGCTGCCCGACCATATAGGTACGGTGTGATAATTATTATCCTGCGTCTAGGCCTCCCGCGTCCGGGGTACCATCTCATGCCTCCCACTAGTGGTGTCTGCCCATGCCATCTAGACATGGTGTATACGCTGCCCGCTTTAGCGGTGTCTGCCCGGCCATGTAGGCGTGGTGTGATAGTATTATCTACTTCTCATAGACTTATCATACTATCATCATACTATTATCATAATGCATGACTGGGAACTTAAGACAATTATACTCTATCGGGGTGACATAAGGTCGTGAACCCCCGATTCCGTTATAGAGCATTCATAAGCATTCTGCCTCACCTTGAAGGAATTAGCATATAAGGTGAGTGTATACGATGAACAACATCAATGGATCATAATAAGAATCATTAGCTTGTAGAACATAATATCATGGCCTTAGACTCTTTAGACTTAGACTCATCATCATCATTATCATACTCGTAACATATCTCTTATCTTATCTGTTGTGAAGCTCTTTACTAGGATTGACTCATAATTTTTCGGGATGTAGGAAAGTCATGAAGAGATAGGGAATTTCATGTCATAAGAATCATGCCTTAGAAAGAAGGGACTAGCCTTACATACCTTTTCGTTTAGCTACTCTACCGCTTGAACGTTCCTCTCCAATATTCACGTTTCTACCTTCAAGAGAGTTAATACTCATATTAGATAATCGATAACATAAGCGTGTTTGAACTAAAGCTATAGAAAATTGAGCAGCGTCTCCTTTATTTATACTACTTTATCCATATCATATATCAACTCCCAAACGTCAATAGCAACATTCATAATATCATCATCAATAACTTTTATCAAATTCATCATTATCCAATCCCCACAATTTCCTCTCAAGGTCATCCATAATCATGATCATAGTACAACATTACATTCATTCTCATCTAATGTTTCTATCATGCTCTTGACATCATTCATAACGTAATTACAATCACAACATACCAATATTCATGATTCATTCCAAACTACTACTCAAATTTTACACTATTCCCACTTTCATGACCCATTTCCTATACCCTTCCACAATCCAAGTGTTTCAACTTTTCAACACTTTAAATAACATGTAAATACCATAAAACTTACCTTTGATAGTGTGGGAATGATCTTTAAGTGGAAATACTTCACTTGAGCAAAACCCTAGTTCCACTTCCCATGGAATTTCTTGACTTGGATGAACTTTGATGTGTTTCTCACACTTAGTTTTGTTGATTTGATGAAGTTGATCATCAATTTCTCATGAGTTCTTGTATATGGAGTGTGTGGAAGGTTCTAGAGAATCCTTGAGTTGTGGAGAATGAAAATGAAATTAAAATTATGAACTTGGGGTCCTTTATTTAAAACTTAAAAATCTGTCCCGACATAATTATACGGACACTTATACAGTCCGTATAAGTGACCGTGAAATTGGTTCAGCAACCATCCCTTTCTGTGTCAATTATACTGCACATTATACGGTCCGTATAATTTTATACGATCCGTATAAGTGACCGTAAAATCACCCCATTCAACAACTCATTCTGTGACCATTATACGGCACATTATACGATCTGTATAATTTTATACGGTCCGTATAAGTGACCGTATAATCCCATCAGTGAGGGACCTTCACTGTGACGATTCTGCGGACCATTATACGGACCGTATAATTGGTCGTATAATCTGTTCCTTCTCCGATTTTGTTCTCGTCACTTCGTTTGATCTCAAATCCTTATGGAACCTTCTTGATACTTGTTTAACACCTCGTTAATAATCTAAGAGATATTATAACTCTTCTCCAAAACATTATTAAGCCACCATTAATTCGATACTCATAAATTCTGCCCGACACATAACATATACCTTGCTTTCCTTAATAACTTTCGTCTCCTACCTCAAATGTCTTTGAAATCTTATTTAAACTCATCAAACGTTATTTATTACTTACTAAAACATCTTGTACGCCGTGCCCTTCGTTAGTCTATTCACTGTATGTTAACGGAAAATTTCCGGGGTGTAACACCTGTGGTGAAACCATAATACCGAAGAAGCGACTTGGGAAGCAGAGGAGAACCTGAATAAGAGATACCTTCACTTATTCACTATTCCAGGTATGTGTTGAACCTTCGGGTTATCGAATCCTAGTGGAAGTGTAGACTGAATGTGTGAATTCCTTATTTCATGTTTCGGTCTGTTTGCGGTAGTTGTATGAGTCCCTATGAGGACCATATGATTATTGTTAGGGTATTAACAGAGTCGTATGATGGGATAGATTGCGATACAAAATAACGCTAGAGAAAATTTGAAAACTTGAGGTTTAGTGAACAATCTTAGGCCATGACTTTCATTTGGGGATGAATAATCCTAAGAGGGGGATAATGTAACATCCCGTAAATCCGAATTAGGTGTGAACATATAAAATTAGTATTAAGATGACATTTTAGCTATATGAATCCTTTCGGGACGAATCCGAGTGTAAAATAGTCATTTTGGAGTCAAACCAAATTTTGAAGTTCACATAAGAGCTCTTAAATTCATCTAAGTATGAGGTACTTTCTCACTTATACCTATTTTTTGGGTAGTTACGTTGGGAATCTGAGAAACCTCAAATCATGAAAGTTGTAGGTCTTTGAAATACCTTTCGAACTATATATAGTGGAGCTCAAACGGATCTACGTACAAAAAGTTATGACTATTTTACTGAGAAAAGGTCGGCAGTTGCATCGCAAGGGTGCCGCAATTGAGACGTCGTTCTGACCAATATTTTGCCTTGTGTGGCACCACAGCATCGTAGGGGTGTCTTAGGTGTACAGACCTACAATGGTACCATGACGCAATGGTGGCATGACCCATTATTTTTCTGGTTCTGAATTTTATAATTTCCCACTTCGTTGCATTCCTTCCCACTTCGTTTTGGCCGACTTCTTGAGAGGAAACAACCCTAAAACTTCCCCAAAACAACCAAGGTAAGTTCATGGTCAATTCCCATCATTACTACATCAAGATCACCTCAAATTAATCCAAGTTCATCTCTCCAAACCTTAGATTCTTGAAAACTCAAGAGAGGAGAAGAAGGGACGTGTAGAATTTCGTCTAAAAGGTATGAACTTTGGTTTTCTTGATATTATTGATGACTTTTAGGCTATTATAGATTATACTAAGAGATTATAATCTACAAATGATTCATATGAGATTCAAGAACAAAAATTAAAGCTTAGAAAAAGCCCTAGTCTTCCGAAATTGAAGGAAGCTCGTAGAAAATATTAAAGTTCTAATCTTTCTCATCTAAATATATTGTAGAGTGATTTTTGAACCTTGGTAATTCCATTTAGTAGAGATATATAGGGAATTGAGGTATGTCTCTCTTTTGAACATACTTTTTTTGAATTGAAATACGTTTCCTTTGACAAGGTTTCATGTGCATGAGGGACAATCCCTCATGGAACCTTAAACGTTATATTCTATATATGAAATCATTGTTTTCTATCTATGGGTTGTTGAACTGAAGTATAAAACTTGAAACTTGAACTTGAATTACCCATAAAGGATGTTTTGCACAAGAACTTGAATGGTAGTGACAATTGAAATGTTTTGTTCTATGAACGAGTTGAGTTGAGTCGTAATTGAATAACAGTTGAATATGATTTCTAAATCAGTTGATAATGTTTATATACCCCTATTAATGGGATTATGAACATAATTCATAATGAGTAAATCGACTTCCATGCTTGATTGTGATTCGACTTTTATGTTATGATTCTATTATTGGTGTTTGGCCTAGCTACTTGGGAGGAAGGGTAGTCACTATGGATCCTAGTGGGGTATTCCTAGTCATTTGGGTGAAAGAGTGGTCATCGAGGGTTGATAGCCCCGGCGTGGTTCATGCCTAGCCATTCGGGAGGAAAAGTGGTCATCGAGGGTTTGTAACCTCGGTGTGGTTTATTCCTAGCTATTCAGGAGGAAGGGTAGCCAATGGGGTTGATAACCCCGATGTGGTGCTTCTATGCAATGTAGGGAACCTTAAATGGTCAATCATTCATTATATTGATTTAAGACTATATTGACATGTGTTATACTTTGATTGCCTGTGAATGGCTTGTTGATGATCTTGAGTTCATGATTGAAAAGACTTAAATGTGATAAACGGCATAAGGAGTTGAAGTTTATTTATTTCTTATTAAAGGTTTTCTATTAACGGTGTTACTAAGCTTGACGATTTATTCTAATTCTGAATTTCAAACTGCTTTTATTGACACTATTTTACCGATGGTTATTATATTATTTTGTTATATTAACTATTATCCCGGAGACACTTACTGAGTATCCAGTACTCAGGTATACTATTGTTGTTTTTTATGGTGTGTTAGGTAACGTTGAGGAGCAAGTTCGTGATACGCGCGCACATTAGGAGAGCTTGCTACTTTCTGGAATATTTAGTGAGCCCACATGCTTGTTCGTGGGACACCATCCTATCTTGGTTTTTATTTTTAGTTTCCGGGCTACGTATTGAAGTTAGATTATGCTTTATTTTTCATCATAGAGGATCCATAGATAGACGTTAATTCTATGGGTAGTTGTTGAAGTCATTGCTCGACTCTTTGGGTGTTGCTACATTTTATGACTATACATTTATGATAGACTTCCGCTGATTTTATTATTTTATGGTGATCATGATTTAATTAGCTATTTATAACTTATTGATGTAATTGTTGAAAGATGATCGAAAGAGATTAGACGTTTATTGATTTTATAAGGTGCTTCCGGTGTTGTTCATAGCATCGAATGCCTGTTATGCCTACAGTGGGTTTTGGGGCGCGACACTTTGTTGCGCGATCAGCTGCACGGTTGGGTCTCAAGCTGTGCGGCTGCGCACCGGGAACGACGCTTTAAAAGCCTAACTTTGTTATAACCCTTCCCCACTTCCTTTTGGCTGACTTTTTTGGAGGAAAAGAACCCTAAGGACCTCTGTCAAACTCGAAGGTAAGTTCTTCCTCAAACCCCATTGGTTTTACATCAAATTAACCCTAGTTCATCTTTCAAAACCATAGATTCTTGAAAATCGAAGAAAGACAAGTTGAAGGAAACTTTGGGAAACGTCTTAAAGGTATGTTCTATGATTCTTACTGATGTTATTGAGAGGAATTATACTAGTGTAGTGTATTAGAAACATGGGAACCCATGGGTGATTAATAGGGGATTCAAGAACATGTTTTTGGACACAAAAAGCCCTAATTTTTTTTATAAGGGTAGGAACTCTTAGAATTAGGTTAAAGTTCTGAACTTTATTATTATTAATAATTGAAGAGTGATTTTTGAACCTCAGAAAGATCTGTTTGGTAGCGCTTGAGCCGAAATTGAGGTATGTCTATTTGTATTTTTAAAATCTTCTTTTGAAATATGTCTACTTTCTTTTGAAAACGTATTTGGATGTATGACCATTTTCAAAATCTTTAAGAATCCTACTTGGTTATTTATACAAGTTGAAACCCTAATTTGGTGGTAGATCTTTGTTGAACTTATGTTTGAATTAAAGGTGATATTTGAACAAGGTCATGCGCGTGTCGGGTCAAAGCCCGCATCGAACCTTATACGAATTATAATATTGTGATGAACGTGTTTTGCCCCATTATGGGATGATTGAACTTATTTTGTAAACATTGAAGCTTTAAACATGTTTTGCCTTTGAATGGGTTTTCTTGCACTTGAAATTGAATAAGTGTTTTGAATAAGGTTTCTAAACGAGTAGAGACTTGAAATACCTCTATTGTGAGAAGATGACTTGAGAAGTGAATTTGGCTATAAGCTCAATATACCATGACTTGTATTTGTTTGTGTTTGGGCCTGTATGGGCAAGCTGCGCTAGTCTAAAAGATTATTAGCCCGTTATGGATCCTAACGTATCGCTTTGAACATTGTTGTGTCAGTCCAGAGGACGATTGGCCTCGGTGGAATGTAGCTCGGTGTATCTGTTGCTGTGTCAGTAGCATGTAGCCCGGTGCATCTGTTGTTGTGCTAGTCCAGATGACGATTAGCCTCTGTTGGATAATAGCCCCAGTGAATCGAATGGTTGTTCACCTGTGAGTTGGCCTGTGCTGATCTTTTGGTCGCTTGTGAGTGGTTGTGGTGATCTTGAGTTCGTAAGTGAAAGACTTAATATGGCAAACAGTATGATAAGTCGAAATTGATATATTCTTGTGTCTTTGCTGCTTACTGGTTTACTCTATCTTTGGGTTCTTGAACTGTTTTCATTGATACTGGTTAACTGATTTTACTATATTATTTTGACATGTTAACTACTGCCCCTTAGACACTCACTGAGTACCGAGTGCTTAGGCATACCATTGTTGTTTTTGATGGTGTGGTAGGTAACGTTGAGGAGCAAGTTCGTGATACGTGTGTGGAATAGGAGAGCTTGCTACTTCCAGCCTTTTGGTGAGCCCATACCTTCTTTCGTGGGACACCCTCTATTTTACTTATTGCTTTTAGTTTTGGGGTTGCGTCTTAAAGTAGACTACTTCTTATTCATCTTAGAGGCTCCATAGATAGATGTTGTTTTGTGGGTATTGGTTGGAGTCGCTGTTCGACTCTCATGGGTATTGCTACATTTTGACAATCTATTTATTACAAACATCCGTTGATTTTATTTCTTAAATTATGAGCATGAGTTTATTTAGTTATTTTATAACGTCTTTTAATTAGTTAATGAAAGATTATTAAAAAGGGACTTGATGGTTATCTATTTATAAGGTGCTTCCGGTGTTGTTCATAGGATCGGATGCCTATTACATCAAGGGCTGGGTCTGGGGCGTAACAGAGAGATGACCAAGGGAGTGGGACTACACCCATTCAGGATAATAAAGAGATGTAAAAACTCGAGCAATCAAGACATTGTTATAGGCATCACATATAATCTGAATCATTATATCCAAAGAATCAATACAGATTCTAGGAACAATACAGGTGGTGTACTGTTGACAACAACCTATAGTCATAGGACCATTACATGGAAATATAGGTAGAGAACATCAGAGAGAAGCATGTACGACCTTGATGAGGAACCGACAACACCGAATTTTCTATATGTGGCTAGAGAAGGAGATTTGTCATCTAGGAAAATTTAAAAAGGAAAATCATATGGCAGACCTAGACAGAAGCAACAAATGAAGATTAGCTTACCTGTTGTAGGTGTGCAAATAAGGATAAATAGGTCTAAACCCAATATGTAGACATGAATGCCACATTCAAAATATTATATCACTGAAGAAAAGGAAATCTTTTAGAACACTTGTTCGGAGACATACAAAACATCATTTCTTTCTTATTGGTTTAATGGAACTATTCTAAAAAGCTGATAGGATAAAAAGATACAGAAGGAGGTTGGGATTATACACTACATTATCCAACATTTCTAAAAATGTGGGATTTCGTAGATGAAAAATATGAAGTTACGGTGTTGATAGACACCACACAACAGCTTACAATAATGAGGTCCAATAGAGAACTGGATATGGAGATTATGGTGACCTTAGTGTATGCCAAATGTAATGTTAATGAAAGAATTGAATTATGAGATTCACTATTGTCTTGCAGCTAATATGAGAACACCATGACTAATTGGAGGATATTCAATGTAATTGTAGACAAGGAGTAATATGGTAGATTTTTAGTGTTATTGAATGGCGTAGATTAGGGGGTACAAAGTGAACCGATAAATCGCACCAAACCGATAAATCGAGTCAAACCGAGAAAAAAACCGACTAGTGGTTTGGTTTGACTTGGTTTGGTGTTGGAAAAAAAAACCCGACCATAATTGGTTTGGTTTAGTTTTAACTAAAAAAAGTCAAACCGAACCAAACCAACCCGACAGTACATGTATTGAATTTTTAAAATATTTTATACATAAAAATATTTATTTGTAATGTAATTTATAAATATTTCTTAAATTTTTTCGTAGTTTTTTAATCTATTATCATATTATTCAAGCTTGAACTTAGAATTTTGAATGTCAATAAGTTTTATATCCTATGGATATTAGTAACTCAAATAAAGTCCAAACCAAAACCAACTCAACACTAATGCTAACAAAAGAAATTCAATTTACCACTAGAAATGACAATAATGTTGAATATCTATTCTTTAGTTTTGCATAATTGATTTAGAGAGTAAAAATACATAACTTAAATTTTTTTTTCTTTGTCATGTAATTAATACTTATTTTAGCATAACTTAGTATTATTAGATTATGGTCATTTTCTTTTATGGCTTGTTAATTAACAATATTTATTTTAACCGATTGTATTAGCTTTTGTTGAATATTTTAATACAATGTCATCACTCTTCTCACGTTTTGCTTTATTTTCTTAAGAAACGCCTTAATTATATAGTTGTATCTTACTAGGAATAAAGAAATATTTGAAGTAAAAGTTATATGTTTTGTGTCAAGACTATTTCGGAAAAAACCCGAAAAACCCGAAAAAACCAAATAACCCGAGAAAACCCAAGGTTGAAAAACCCGAATTTTCTTGGTTTGGTTTGGTGTATAAATTTAAAAACCTGACGTAATTGGTTTGGTTTGGTGTTTAAAAAATCCGAACCAACCCGATCCATGTACACCCCTAGCGTAGATGACTTCAGATAGTGCACACAAGCTTGCCACCTATCTAATATGGGGTTTAAAGGCAACATCTATACTCGGTGGAATGGTAGAACAACAGAAGAGTGTATTCTTAAAATGCTTGATAGAGGTATTGACAATTTTGAATTACAACATCTTTTTCCTGATTTGGAAGTCAATCACTTGGACAAAATCATAGGTCTAACCATTCACCATTTCTACTGGAATGCAAAAGGGAGGTACCCCAAGTCAGAAAGTTTATTAAATTCCTTAACTTCTGGACAAAACATGACGTTCAAGGACGTGGTCAGACAAAATTATTACTTAGACATGCTAACTAATTTATTTGTGCACTTTAATATGAAGCTGAAGAAAATGAAGAAGGTTCTATCTCAATGGAGCAAGGCTGCTTAAAGAAATATTCTCAGCATATAATTAACCTAGATGAGGTGATTAAAGTACATGAATATCACTTTGAGACCAATCCTCCACAAAACAGAAGAAAGAAAAGCTTCCCAAGGTCCAGACAGATTGAATTATATAAGGTGTTATATATAATTGGAGGAGGAATTTTAAAATCAGAACGTTGGTATGCATTGATTCAAAGAGGGAGACAAAAACTCTCAATTCTTTCAAGCATGTGTTAATGGAAGAAGGAATAGATTATAATTCCAAAGACTTCAGAATTATCAAGGATGGTGGCTTGAGAACAATGAAGATATGGTAGTTGAAGCTGTGAAGTTTTTTCGAGAACATTCAATGAAGAAAGCGTCCCTAAACAGTTTGACATTTTGAAACATGTCCTTGGGATGATAAACAGGAAGCATAATGAAGGATAGTTGAATTACCTTCCAGGGAAGAAGTTAAACAGACAATGCTTAGTCTAAATAAAGACAGTACAAGAGGACCTGATGTTTTTACAAGGTTGTTTTCCAGACCTGCTGGGGTATTATTGGTGATGACATTCACATAATGGTAGGGGAATTCTTGAGTGGTCAAGAACTACCAAAATGCATACTCATACCAATCTGGCTTTGCTACCTAAGAAGAAAGTGGTGACAACATACTTAGACATGAGATCTATTAGTAATTTTATCAATAAGGTGTACTCAAGGATAATTCATGAAAGGTAAGTAATCTTATTACCTGAGTTAATATCTCCTAACCAAGCTGGTTTTGTGGAAGAAAGAAGCATTGTGAAAAACATTTTTATTAACTCAGGAGATAATACATGATTTGAGACCGAGAACTAAGGCTGGATCAAATATAGTTATTGAATTGGATATGACAAAGGCCTATGACAGACTATCGTGGCTTTTCCTAACCAAAGTTTTGACAAAGAGAACTAAGGCTGGACCAAATATAGTTATCAAATTGGATATGGCAAAGGCCTATGACAGACTGTCGTGGCTTTTCCTAACCAAAGTTTTGACAAAATTGAATTTGGACAAAGGTTTATAAGCTTGATCTATGGCCTTCTTGCCTCAAATAATTGGTATTTTGTGCTTCTAAATGGACAACCATATCGCTCCTTTAAGTTCATTAGAGGTGTTAAACAAGGTAATACTTTATCACCAACTCTATTTATACTTGGTGAGGTAATGGCTAGAGGACGATATGTATTACACTCTGACCCTTCTTTCGGAGGATTTGAAATATCTAAATGGAGTTCAATAATAAATCATCTAGCTTATGCTGATTATACCATAATTTTCTTATCCTCTTGTGATACATCATTACAGTTGATCATGGATACTTTGACATAATATGAACGACAAAAGATCAATAATGAAAAGAGTTACCTATATATGCATTATAATGCTGAAATAAATGTGATAGATAAGGTGCATCATATTTCAGTCTTCACTAAGAAGGAGTTCCCATTTACATATTGTTTACCTCGGATTCGGTAATCAATTGAATTTGTGTGTGAGTATAGGATATGTGCTTGAGTCCCAATGTTTATTACAAACCGTGGATGAGAATGCTTATTGATAAGCGTGCAAGGAGCGCAAGTGACAGATGACTCCGCGTATGGCCAATTTAATTGAAGAAATATGATATAGATGACAAACTTACAATGGAAAATATCAATATTGAGATTGCAAGAACTGTATATATATATGTATTGTGTTACAAGTGTTCTTTTGAATAAAAGATCAACCAACCCCCAAAGGGAGGAGGGAATGCCCTATTTATAGTGATGAACCCATGGGCCTTCCTCAATATGAATTAATAAAATAATAATAAAAGGACAGCCCCTGTATGGATGTGATGGGATCTGACTGACGGCGCCGTCTGACACACGCATAATTGGTAGCCGACCATGATGTGACACCACTGCTGCGCCCCAGTAACGGTCATAACGGACCAACGGACTCACGGGTACCGGACCACCGGCGGTAACCCCCCGGAAAGAGATTCGAACCTTCGGTGGCTTAAAAACCGGGACCGATGATGCTTCCGCTCGGCTTTGATCCGAATGCTTATCCGGAAACCCGATGCTTATACACGAACTTTCCCTCCTTTTCCTCCTCCGAGCCACGGTTACCCCGGATTGGCCCTCATCCGGTTTTCACCGTATACAGATAGCCCCACGCTTCCCGGACCAACGATCTATCGGAGTGACGGGAAGTGAATGAATCGTACATCCGGCCACCCGGTCGGCCAATTCTTATCACTTTATTTTGGTGGGAACGGCTGCGTTTCGTCTTCCTTTTCGTCGCCCACGTGTCCAATTCTGGTTTGTTCGTTCCTGTCAACCGCCTTTTACACGTCGTTTCGCATTAATGTCGCAACACGTGGCGATCCTCGATTGGCCGCCCTCGATAACCGTTCCTCCCTTACGCCTATATAAAGCCCCTCCTTTCCTTATTTTTCACTTTTCTGGTTTGCTCTCCCTTTTCTTCTTCCTTCTGTGCGTCAAAAAACATCCTTTCCGTTCACAAATTCGTTGTCAAACCTTCTCTTACCAATACAAAAAAAAATAAAGGAAAGGGAATTAGCTTTGTCACTACTCTCGTCAATTGCTTCTTTGCTTCTTCAAATCGTCACTTCCTTCGTTTCCTTTACGCCATTCCCTACTTTTCTCCTTTTCTTTCAATCATGTCTGAAACCACTTCTACAGACGTTCCTTCAATCTCGTCCCCGAGGGCCGAGGCCGTATCCCCGGTCAAACAAAAGGGTAATCCCGAAACTGCAGCCTCGGATATTATACCGGCAAAATTTAACTTCAACAAAGACCTGGAGGTAGAAAAACCCTCCGTCGTTTCAGACCGGGGATACGACGTGAGGCGATATCCTTCCTCTATAACCGAGGACAGGCTCGACACAGTCCGGACAGACTGCGGGTGGGACACACGCCCGGTAAGGGTTTTCGCACCCGGGCCAGATGAATCCATAACCGACCACCGGGAGGGGTTTTTGTACGTGTACACTTACCCCTTCACCCTTAAGCTCGACCCCCCGGTTGATCCGGTCATACTGGATATGTGCCGGACTTATGGCGTAACTTTGGCTCAGATCGGCCCAACTGTTTGGAGGGTCGTTGCCTGCCTCCGGTTGCTGGCCATCAGGGCTGAGAAGGAATTCTCATTGGGCCACCTAATACGTTTGTATTCCCCGAGGATATTTCGGGGTGGTGTCATAAGATTAGCCAAGCGCAGCCGGAATCCGTTCTTCTCGAAGATGGACGAAGACCGGGACAGGGGGTGGTTGGAACGCTACGTCCGGGTAAAATCCGAGGACATAATCCCGGCCTCCTATCAACCTTTTCCGGAGAAATGGAACGATAAACGTAAGTTCGATCCTTTGAGTAATCGTCATCATATGTTTAGTTGCTTACGGTATTGTTTTCTCACCACCCTTTCGCTACTTTACAGCAAATGGATTTGTTCCCCCGGTTATTCGAGATCTGACTGAGTGGGTCACGGCGCTCCTCAACCAGCTTCCCTATGAGGACCGGACTTGGGCCCACTTATCACGCGGTCGATGGATCGCTCAAAATCATGGTAATATTTGGCTTCCCTTTGATCTCGTTGCCTCTTTAGCCATTCGAGGCCGTCAATTTCCTTAACCTGCCTATGCTTTTGTCATTCAGGCTTGCCGAAGGGTTCGGTGGCATCTAGATCGGAGTCGGGGGTTGCTTCCCCTGCACCGGCGTCCGCGTTCGACATGGCGGGTTCCGCTCGCGTTCTCGCCGAAGCCGCCAAAAGGAAACGACCCCCCGAAAAGGGCCAACCGTCCAAACGAAAGAAAGCAAGGAGTGTTGCCCGGCCACCGAGGGAGGAGGTGGAGTCCGACATCATTGTTCGGAGGGTAGACCCGGCACCGTTAGCGGCCCCAGTACCCGAGGAGACTGCCTCCGAACCGCCCTTGCCTTCTATGAATGAAGGTATCTTAATTCCCGCTCTTCTTTCAAGCGCGGAAGAAATCCTTTCCCCGGCCCCTCTTCGGTCGGTTGACTTCGTAGACATTTCAGGTGAAACTTCTTCGGAAGATACTCCCCTGCAAAGGAGAAAAGGAGCCGGGGAAACGGCTGTTGCTGCAACCGATCAAGGGACCGTTCCAGTTCCGGAGACCGAAGCCCCCACTCAGGCTCGTCCATCGCCCAGCCACGAACCGGTTTCTACTTCCGAGCCCCCGGCCCTCGCCAGGAATATTGAGTCTATACCGAGTTCGTCCACCCTTGCCCCGAGGGTTGCAGACTTCGAAGATATGTTTTCAGCCACTCCTCCGGCTACCGGTGAAGCTGCGGGTTTTGGCCATCTTCCAATTCCTCGGGTCACGAGGTCGGCCAACCGACAGTCAGAATCTGGCTCTAGGGATAACCTGGTGACCATCTTCCCAGCCCCGAGCGTTGAGCCGAGAAGGACCAGATCGGCCGTAGTCACCGTCCCCGAGGATTGTGGCTTTCTATCACGTCCGGTAGGAGTGGCAAGTTATTTGCGTCCTCTTGTTTCTGACTCGGATAAGCGCAAAATGACCGGGGTCACTTGGCAATGCCTCATGAACGAAGGCATGCACGCGGGCAACCTGGTAGAACTTACAGCCATCTTTGCATATCAATCAGATTTTGCGCTCATTTTGGTTTTGATTCCTTATGTTTGCTTTCCTTGCAGAGTGTAGTACTGGTGAACGAAGCCTTCATCCGCGCCCAACACGAGATGGATGATCTCCGAGGCCAACTAGACGCCCAGGGCCGAGAAACGGAGAAATACAAGCACTTCCTCCGAGAGAAAGAGGAAGAGTTGAGCCAGGCCGCCGTTCTCGCCAACCTTCGTCCCGAACTCGATGCGGCTAAGGACGAAAGTTGTCGTTTAAAAAATGAGTTGGCCGCCATGACTGATTATAACCGAAGCCTCGAGGCTGATAAGATTTGCCTCAGCCGAGACAAAGCTCAGTTTTCGTCAAGGCTGGACGAGTTGGAGACCACTGTCTCTCAACTCCGAAGGGAACTTGACTTGGTGAAAGCCGATGCGACTATCTTGGCCGAGAGGAATCGGCAACTGGAATCTGATACCGCCCTGTACGAAGAACGCATGAAAGTTTTCGAAGAGAAGGCCGAGGAGCGGTCTCGGATGAGTGAGGGCTTAAAAGCCGAGCTGGAGGAGGCGGTGAGTGCCAACGACGTTCTTAAGGCCGAGCTAGAAGCTGCTGTCCACATGAGGACTATCGCTGTGGCAGGCCGAGCTGAGCTAGAGGCTAAGTTGGCTAAGGTTGAGGCCGACTTGGAAGAAGCCTGGAAAGGCGTGGAGACGGCCGAGGCCCATACTGCCATTGTTGCCGAGTATGAGAAGTGGAAGTCTCGGCGGCTCACCCTTGAAGAGGCCGATCGCGGATTATCCGATCTTCCGGCCCTGATTACCCAGGCCAAGGAGATGGAGGAGGAGGCCAACCGTGCCCTTGGGTCCGACTCGGATGACTCCGAACGAACCGAGTCCGATTATTCTGACTCTAGCCGTGCTGAGTAGCATAGGATCTTTTTTATTTTTGATGTAAATGTACTCTTTATAAAAGTATCCTTTGCGTATACGAAAGTTACACTTCTCTTGTGTCTTCGTTTGATTGCTTGTTTTTATTCTGCCTTGAACTATTGGTCCGAATTTCGGACAAGATGATCCGTGGTCGTTGATTAATTCTGCCCGTGGGACTTATCTTTAAGGCCGATTTGAGATGACCTCACTTCACCCAGTTTTTTGGGCGTACAACTTAAGCACTGCCAAAATATTGGTTATTGTAATGACTTTTGTATTACAAGTGTTCGTACATATAGGAGAATTTTCATTCCTTGTATCTTTGCCATAGCAAACACTAAATGGGACACGATTCATTATGATCGTTTGGTCCTTACATCGAAGTCGGAGGCCGGTGGCCGGCCTATGCTTTTGCCGTGGCAAATGTTGAATGGGACACGATTCATTATGATCGTTTGGTCCTTACATCGAAGGCTGTGGCCGGTGGCCGGCCTATGCTTTTGCCGTGGCAAATGCTGAATTTCTTCCCTTGTTTCTCTTTATCGTGCCATGCCTCGATGTGGGTACTGTGGCCCCTTAACACTGATCCGAGCTTCGAGGTCGGGTGAGTGTTACCAAGCCCTCACTCGGAAGATACAACCTCGGGTGTCCGAGTTCTGGCCCTTGGCCTTTATTGCGTAGCATGTTGTACTCGTTGCCTCATTAAAAACCTCGGCGGAAAACCCATTTTGGGACAAAACCGCACTTAAGGAAAAGAGTGCAACACGTGCTTTCAGTCCTAAGTTTCTATTTTTGTGTCGTGTTCGATTTCCTGCAAAAAGACAATACGGTTAACAGAAGGTATATGAGAGGATCATACCTTAGCAGTAATATCTTTTCAGATGGGCTATGTTCCAGTTGTTGCGTAGGCATTGTCCATCCATGGACTCCAGCTGGTACGATCCTTTGCCTGTTACACCGGTCACCTTGTACGGCCCTTCCCAGTTTGGTCCTAGCTTTCCCTCGTTTGGGTTTTTTGTATGCAAAGTGACTTTTCGAAGTACCAAGTCCCCAACCCGGAAATGCCGAAAGTTGGCTCTCCGATTGTAGTACCTTTCCATCCTCTGCTTTTGAGCCGCAATTCGGACCAATGTTCTTTCGCGCATCTCATCTGCCAGGTCGAGCCTTACGACCATGGCCTCCCCGTTTAACTCCTCGGTTGCATACCTGAAACGGAGAGTCGGCTCGCCAACCTCGACGGGGATAAGGGCTTCGGTCCCGTATACCAACGAGAAAGGGGTCTCGCCCGTGCTGGACTTGGCCGTGGTTCGGTAAGCCCATAATACCTCGGGCAACACTTCTCTCCAACGGTGCTTCGATGCTTCCAGCCGCTTCCTTAGACTTTGGATTATTGTCTTGTTAGTGGATTCCGCCTGTCCGTTTGCACACGGGTGATATGGGGTCGACACAATCTTCTTGATCTTCAACCCCTCGAGGAAACTGTTGACCTTACTACCCATGAACTGAGGACCGTTATCATAAGTTATTTCGGCTGGAATGCCGAAACGGCAGACGATGTGGTCCCAAACGAAGTCGATAACCTCCTTTTCTCTGATTTTTTCAAAGGCCTGCGCTTCGACCCATTTAGAAAAGTAGTCAGTCATAAATAAAATAAAGCGTGCCTTACCTGGTGCCCGGGGTAACGGACCCACGATGTCCATTCCCCATTTCATGAACGGCCATGGTGAGACCACTGAATGCAACGACTCCCCGGGCCGGTGAACCATCGGGGCATGCCTCTGACACCCGTCACATTTTCGGACGAAGTTTCTCGTGTCTTCATCCATCTGATTCCAGTAATACCCGGCCCTGATCAGCTTCCGGACCAGAGCTTCCGCACCAGAGTGATTGCCACAGGTCCCTTCATGTACTTCCCTCATCACATACTCCGTTTCCCCAGGGCCCAAACATTTAGCCAAGGGTCCGTGGAAAGAGCGTCGGTATAATTGGCCGTCCACTAAGCAAAATCGGGCTGCCTTTGTTCGTAACGAACGCGACTCCTTCGGGTCGCTTGGAAGCTTATCATCACGCAAGTAGTCAATGTATTTGTTGCGCCAATCCCAAGTCAGACCTGTCGAGTATATTTCAGCGTGTCCGCTTTCTATGGTCGTTCTTGTCAGTAGCACCGTTTCTCCGGAGTTGATTTCGACCCCTTCGACCGCAGATCCCAAATTTGCCAATGCATCGGCCTCACAGTTCTGTTCTCTCGGTATATGCTGCAGGGTCCATTTTTTAAATCGGTGAAGTATCACTCTGGTTTTCTCGAGATACCTCTGCATCCGTTCATCCTTGACTTCAAACGTACCATTCACCTGGTTTGCGACCAAAAGCGAGTCGCACTTTGCCTCGATAGTTTCTGCCCCCATACTCCGGGCCAATTCTAATCCTGCAATCATAGCCTCATACTCGGCTTCATTGTTAGTTAGCTTGATAGTTTTGATGGAATGTCGAATGACATCACCGGCCGGGGCCCTAAGGACAATACCAAGCCCGGAACCTCTAAGGTTCGAAGCCCCGTCCGTATACAGAGACCAAATGCCCGTGGCCTTTCCCGAGGTCAGCAGGAACTCTTTTTCGACCTCGGGGACCATGGCTGGGGCGAAGTCTGCTATGAAATCGGCTAAGATTTGAGATTTGATGGCCGTTCGGGGTCTGTATTCGAGGTCGTAGCCGCTGACCTCTACAGCCCACTTCGTTAGCCTACCCGACAACTCGGGTTTATGCATGATGTTTTTCAAAGGATAAGTAGTTACTACACATATGGGATGGCTTTGAAAGTAAGGCTTAAGCTTTCTGGAGGCGCTTACTAGTGCCAACGCCAACTTTTCCAGAGGGGGGTAACGGGTCTCCGCATCCCCCAATGTTCTACTCACGTAATAGATAGGGAATTGCGTACCTGATTCTTCTCGGACCAAAACGCCGCTTACCGCAACTTTGGAGACCGCTAGGTATAGAAATAGTGTCTCACCTGCCTTCGGCGTGTGCAGTAGAGGGGGGTTAGACAAGTACTTCTTCAAATCCTGCAGAGCTTCTTGGCACTCCGGTGTCCAGATAAAATCATTCTTCTTTCTGAGCAAGGAGAAGAACCGGTGACTCCTGTCCGAGGATCTCGATATGAAGCGACTTAGTGCTGCGATTCTCCCGGTGAGTTTCTGAACCCCCTTTATGCTGTTCACTACCTCGATATCTTCGATGGCTTTGATCTTGTCCGGGTTGATTTCGATCCCTCTGTTTGACACCATGAAACCTAGGAATCTGCCAGATTTTACACCGAATGCACACTTCTCCGGGTTAAGCTTCATGTTGTATTTGCGAAGCACATTGAAGGTTTCCTGCAAATGCTTTAAGTGGTCCTCTGTTTCCAGGGACTTAACAACCATATCGTCAACGTAAACCTCCATTGTTTTCCCTATCTGTTCTTCGAACATTTCATTAACTAGGCGTTGGTAAGTTGCACCGGCATTTTTTAGTCTGAAAGGCATGACGTTATAACAGTAGGTCCCGTACCGGGTGATGAAGGATGTTTTCTCTTGATCCTCCGGGTACATCCGGATCTGGTTATACCCGGAGTAAGCGTCGAGAAAACTCAACATCTCATGCCCGGCCGTCGCATCGATCATTCTGTCGATATGAGGCAACGGAAACGAGTCCTTCGGGCATGCCTTGTTTAAATCTTTGAAGTCGACACACATTCGAAGTTTGTTACCTTTTTTGGGTACTACCACAACGTTGGCCAGCCAGTCCGGGTACTTTACCTCTCGGATGGATCCTATCTTCAAAAGTTTTGTTACCTCGTCCTTCACAAATGCGTGTTTAGCCTCCGCCATGGGTCTCCTTTTCTGTTTCACCGGAGTAAACTTCCCATCCAGGCTGAGCTTGTGAGTTGCTATTTCTGGTGATATACCTGTCATATCTATATGCGACCATGCAAAGCAATCGGCGTTAGCACGAAGAAATTCAATTAATCGACGCCTGAGCTCCGGGGTGAGCCCCGTGCCCAGGTATACCTTTCTGTCCGGGAGATATTCGAACAGGATGATCTACTCCAATTCCTCCACAGTTGACTGAGTTGCATCCGAGTCATCTGGCATGACGAACGATCTGGGTACCTCGTAATCTTCCTCCTTATGTACCGGGTTCAACCCGGCGTACTTTGATTGCTATTTGGGAATCTCTCCTCCGGTTGCACTTTTCCATTCCGGCCCCTCGGGCCCAGGTGCCGCTTTTTCTACTGCAAACATTTCCCTTGCAGCGGGCTGCTCGCCCCGGACGGTTTTCACTCCTTCCGGCGTGGGGAATTTCAATAGCTGATGTAGTGTTGAGGGCACCGCCCTCATGCTATGTATCCAAGGTCTGCCCAATAATGCATTATATTTCATGTCCCCCTCGATCACATAGAACATCGTTTGCTGAATGGTGCCACCCACATTTACAGGCAATGAGATTTCCCCCTTTGTGGTTTCGCTCGCCATATTGAACCCGCTTAGCACCCGGGCCACTGGTGCGATCTGGCCGAGCAGTCCTAGCTGTTCAACCACCCTCCATTGGATGATGTTGGCCGAGCTACCTGGGTCAATCAGAATACGTTTAACCTTAGTTTTAAAGACTAGTATAGAGATTACCAATGCGTCATTGTGGGGTTGAACGATGTCCTCTGCGTCTTCGTCATTAAAGAAGATGGATCCCTCGGCCGAATGGCCTCGGGTGCGCTTTTCACGAACAATAGAGATCTTCGTCCGTTTCATTACCGGCCCTCGAGGGGCGTCTGTCCCGCCCACTATCATGTTGATCGTATGCTGGGGTTCGACAGGCTCGGACCTTTGAAAAGATTCCCTTTCCTTATAGTGATTTTTGGCCCGGTCGCTCAGCAGATCTCGGAGGTGACCATTTTTCAATAACCGGGCTACCTCGTCTCTCAATTGACGGCAATCTTCGGTTCGATGCCCGTGGGTCCCGTGATACTCGCACACTACACCCGGATCTCGCTGACCCGGATCCGACCTCAATGGTTTAGGCCACCTTACATCGGGGACACGTCCAATAGCCGAGACAAGTCCTGAAGTACTAACGTTGAAGTTGTATTCTGAAATTTTTGGAGGAACTTTATGGCCGGCGGAACTTCCGGCATCGCTCCTAAACGAGAGTCCCCGACTATTCGATGGCCGCTCCACTCGTTTGTTGCCCCGTCCTGAGAAATGGCTCGGGCTCTCTATTGCCTTTTCCGACCTGAAACTTTGCTTATCCGGATAGGGATATGGCCGAAACCTTTCTTTCGATGATTCAGACATGGCCTCGTATCCCTTCCTTGGCGGCTCGAAACCTCTACTTATTTTGATCCTTACCGGAGAGAAATCGAATTGATCATCCTCCACCCGAATCTTTGACTCATACCGATTGTGGACGTCGGCCCATGTTACGGCCTCGTATTCCAGCAAGCTCTCTTTCAATTTTGCCGAGGCCACCGAACTTAGCATGTTGAGGCCCTTTGTGAAGGCCTTTGCGGCCCACTCTTCCGGCACCGGGGGTAGCTCCATTCGTTCCCTCTGGAACCGGGTGACGAATTCCCGTAATAACTCGTCGTCCCTTTGGGTTATCCGGAAAATGTCAGCCTTACGGGCCTGCACCTTTATTGCACCGGCGTGGGCTTTCACAAAGGCATCGGCGAGCATCTCAAAAGAAGTGATCGAATGCTCGGGCAGATGGTCGTACCACGTCAACGCCCCCTTTGACAGAGTCTCCCCGAATTTTTTCAACAGTACTGACTCTATCTCATCTTCTTCCATATCATTACCCTTGATAGCACAGGTGTACGAGGTCACGTGCTCATGCGGGTCCGTGGTGCCGTCGTATTTCTGAATGTCCGGCATCTTGAATCTCTTCGGGATCAACTTGGGTGCTGCACTCGGGGGAAAAGGCCTTTGAATATATTTTTTCGAGTTAGCCCCCTTCAGCAAAGGGGGAGCCCCCGGTATCTGATCTACCCGAGAATTGTAAGTCTCTACCCTTTTTTCGGTAGAGTCCACTCGTTTCGCCAAGGTTTCAAGCATCTTTAGTACCTCGGTGGAAGAACCGGCTCCGGAATCATTGCTCTCGACTGTCCGCGGCCTGCTTCTCTCGATTTCCGCTGTTCCCTTGGCCTTTTCCGGCCCAGGCTCCCCCTGCCCGCTCTGCAACCGGGCAATTGCCATCCCTTGCTCGGCGATTGCCGCTCTTTGTTCCTGCAACATTTCGAAAATCAAACGCAAATTAATGCCGTCATTTGGTGCCTCCGGCTCCTTCTGGCTTTGGGTCCGAGACAATGTGACGGAGTTGCGAGTTCTTAGGGGATCAGTTGCCGGTAGGGCGGCGTTAATTTGATCCACCGTGTTTTGTCGGTTGAGGCCCTCCCTCGAGTCGACGCGGTTCGGGTCAGCGGGGTTCGGTAGTCCCCGTAATTCGCTTTCCTCGTTTTCTGCCACAATCTCGGTATTATTGACATGGCCGGACTGCTCAACATCAGCCATGAGTCAGTTTTTGTCGAGACAAACGGGGCGGAAGTGTTACGGTTTGGAGGTGAGAACGACAAGAATCAGGACCAAGAACTATTATCCTTGCCCCACGGTGGGCGCCAAACTGTTTACCCCGGATTCGGTAATCAATTGAATTTGTGTGTGAGTATAGGATATGTGCTTGAGTCCCAATGTTTATTACAAACCGTGGATGAGAATGCTTATTGATAAGCGTGCAAGGAGAACAAGTGACAGATGACTCCGCGTATGGCCAATTTAATTGAAGAAATATGATATAGATGACAAACTTACAATGGAAAATATCAATATTGAGATTGCAAGAACTGTATATATATATGTATTGTGTTACAAGTGTTCTTTTGAATAAAAGATCAACCAACCCCCAAAGGGAGGAGGAAATGCCCTATTTATAGTGATGAACCCATGGGCCTTCCTCAATATGAATTAATAAAATAATAATAAAAGGACAGCCCCTGTATGGATGTGATGGGATCTGACTGACGGCGCCGTCTGACACACGCATAGTTGGTAGCCGACCATGATGTGACACCACTGCTGCGCCCCAGTAACGGTCATAACGGACCAACGGACTCACGGGTACCGGACCACCGGCGGTAACCCCCCGGAAAGAGATCCGAACCTTCGGTGGCTTAAAAACCGGGACCGATGATGCTTCCGCTCGGCTTTGATCCGAATGCTTATCCGGAAACCCGATGCTTATACACGAACTTTCCCTCCTTTTCCTCCTCCGAGCCACGGTTACCCCGGATTGGCCCTCATCCGGTTTTCACCGTATACACATATCATTACCAAGATAAGGAATAGATTGGAGTCTTGGAAGGGTAAAAGGTCAAATTTACCCTTGAACTAAGTGAAAGGGTCAAATTTGTCATTGAATGGTGAATATCTCAGGATTAAATTTACTGTATTTGGTTGACAATATAAATTTATCCAAGATAAATTTATACCTTAACCAAAAACGGTATAAATTTAATCTTAAACTTAATCTTGGATAACACACCTTATTCCATCAAACTTGAAGCTATCTTATCCCACCTCCCAAATTGGATAAGTTATTCCAAAAATTACAATACCAAAACTATAATGTCGAGATAATTAGTCCGCGAACCAATCGAACCCTTGAGGGTAAACCGTTTAAGTTATGGTTTTTCTTGCCGTCCACTCTACTCTTATCATTGTCGTAGCCATAATGACTTCATATATAGGGGCGACGCCTAATGTACTTGCTACAACCATGTGCTACTCTAAAATTTATTGATCTACTTATATAAACCGAAAGTATTAAAAAAAATTATTATAACACGTCATTTACTACTGATTTTTTTTTAAAGATTATTAAGTTTGAATTACAAGAGATGGTTACATTGTTATAAATCATGTGAACTTGATGGCATAAAAAATTGAATAATATTAATGCACAGAATTTAAATACAAAAAGTTTTACTATCTTAGTAATAAGTAGTATTTTTTAGGCATGTGAATAAAAGAAGAAATTGTATTTGGTATTACTACTTTATTTATCGAGACGTCCACAAATCTTTCCTAGCTTGTTTGGATATTTCAATTTACGATATGAATTAAGTATTTTATTTTTTTAGTTCTGTTTGTAGATGCCCTGCATGACACGTCTATCGTCTTTTAATCTCTCTCTATTTGTCAAGTGACAACAGTGCTTTTAATGACACCATTTAATTTAAAAATTACCAGATGAATTAGGAAGAAACAAGTCTAGCAGACTTTTCAAATTTAAAATTTCACATTCTTGTTTTAACTATGCATGTTTATTTCTCTGTCCAAGAAGCCCTCTTTATTTCCTACTAATATGAACTACGTGAAGCCGGCATTGAATCATCCAAGGGCAGGTTTCAAGTCTTAATTACTCAATTAAATGCGTTCTTTACTTTTATAGACGTTAACCCAGTATTATCAAATTATTGGGATAGGTTTCAAATTTCGGCATAGGTTCGTAAAGAATCGAGCGTGCTACTATTTGGCACAACTCAAAATGACACAACTTGGCACAACTCTATTAAAAAGTCCTAATTGCCCTTAATGAAGATTTGGCTCCAATAGGTGGTATTTCCCTCCAAGACAAAGCAAATATTACACATAATATGCTTAAGCTTTTCATTCTTCCAATACCTAGAACCCATAAATTTATCTTGGATAAAGATTCACTTCAATTTTTTTCCCTCTAATATTTTTATATAATTTATACATACACCTAATTTAGTTATTTGGTCAACCTATATATACGGTCTATCAATACAAACTACAAATTAATGTACCCTATAAATATGTTTTAAACAATATAAAAAAAATCCTAAATTAAATACCAAAATTGCCTAATTTTTTGACGAAATTGAATTTATTTTATATAAAAAATGATTGAATTGAATCAAAACTTAGTAAAAATATTTACTCAATCCTATATAATATTTAGCTAAATTGAAGTAATTCAACATTTCAATTACAGTTAATCATAGTGTTGATTGCTTGTTTCATCAAGTTTTTGTCATTTTTTAAAATTGATTGAATTAAATCAAAACTTGCTGATTGTTTCTCAATTATATCTAATACTTATCTAAATTCTTGCTAGAATAAATCTTTAATTCAAAGTCAACAATAGTGTGACTACTTGTTAAACCCGCTATTTAAAAAAAAAAATTGATTGAAGTAAATCGTAATTTTGCTAATTGTTATCCAATTCTATCTAATACTTAGCCAAAATTGAGATAATTCAATGTTTCCATTAAAGTCAACTCGGTGTTGACTAATCGTTACATTCACTATTTTTTTATTTTCTTAAATTGATTGAATTAAATCAGCACTTACAAAATATTTATTCGATCTAATCCTATCTAATGCTTCAGAAATTGAGATAATTCAACGTTTTAATTAAAGTCAATCACAATGTCAACTACTTGTTACATCCATTATTTATTTATTTTAAAGTTGATTGAATTAAATTAAAAGCCGATAATTGCTACTCAATCATAACTAATACTTAGCTAATTTGAGATAATTTAATATTTCAATTAGAGTCAACCACAGTGTTGACTGCATGTTACATCCTTTTTAAAAAATAATGATGGAATTAAATCAAAACTTGCTAATTGATACTCAAATTTATCTAACTCTTAGAAAAAGTAAGATAATTCGACATTTCAATTAAAGTCAATCATAGTGTTGATTACTTGTTATATCCACTTATTTTAAAAAAAAATGATTGAATTGAATCAACACTTGGGAAAACTTTTACTTAATAATGGCTGATGCTTAGCTAAATTGAGATAATTCAACTTCAATCAAAGTCAATCATAGTGTTGACTACTTGTTACGTCTCTTTGTATCGTTTCAATTTTATCGAATGTCTACGAAGAGACACTGCTGATTACATCGTCTATTTTTTTTTTAAAAAAAATGAATTAAATCAAAACTTGCTAACTGTTATTCAATCCTATCTTATGCTTAGCTAAATTAAGATAATTTAATATTGCAATTAAAGTCAACCATAATGTTGACTACTTGTTACATTCATATTTTTTAAAAATAATTGACTTAAATCAAAACTTGTTAATTGTTACTCAATCATATCTAATACTTTCCTAAATTGAGATGATTAAATATTCCAATCAAAGTCAACCATTATTATAGTGTTAACTACTCGTTACATTCACTATTTTTGTTTAAATTGAATGAATTAGATATGAACTTGCTAATTGTCACTCAATTCTATTTAATAATTAACTAATTGAGATAATTCATATTTCAATTTAAGTCAACGATAGTATGACTACTTGTTACATCTACTTTTTTTTTAATTGATTGAATTAAATCAAAAGTTTATAATTGTTACTCAATCTTATACTTAGCTAAATTGAAGCAATTCAATGTTTCAATTAAAATCAAGCATAGTGTTGACTACTTGTTACATCCTTTATTGATTGAATTAGATCTAAACTTACTAATTGCTACTCAATTCTGTCTAACTAGTATTCGTACCCGCACGATGCGCGGTTATCATTAAAGAAAATTAATTATGAAATTTTTTTATTTGAATCTAATAATAATTTTATCGCATCCGTTTAACATATGTAAAATAATAAATTTAGAATTATGAAAAACAATTATAAATATAATAACGTTTAGCGTTATCAACAATGCAAAACTTAATTTGAAATCTAAAATTGAAATTCAAATTAATAGCCAACTGACATATTTAAAAATAATAAAAGTATGAAACATTAGAAAAAAGGGGATATAGTTTTTACATGTTAATTAGTTGAGATAAGTGATATAGTTTTTCATTTTAAAACTCGCTGTCTCTCAACTAAAATATGAAAAAATTATTTTAATTCATGTTCACAAACTAATCATATGCAACCTGAAAACTTTCGTCTTTCTATTCATTAAAAAAGACATTCAAAATCAATTTAGGTGATTAACTACACTCGATGTTACTATATTGTCCTTTAAAAAATCTTTTTTTCATGTCAAATTCAAGTAGCAAGTGTTATGTTTATACATTTTTACAGTTATTTTTTTCTTTTTGTTCCTTGGTTTTCGTTATTGCTTTTTGCCGTTATCTCTTACTTTGTGTAATTATATCATCACAAATTCTTTTATTAGCGTGTCACCTAACTAAAGTATAGACGTCTCACACACTTTATTTCAATTGTTGTACTTTATTTTCAGTATGATTTAATTAACTTTCATATTTAGTGTTTTATCTAAAACCAAAAATAATATTATATCATATTCTAGTGATTTTAAATTTGTCCAAAGAATATAATGAGAAGTTTCTTTTCTTTTGTATAAAAAATTGAGCTTTAATTTTAATTGTTGAAATTATCTATATGAGAAGTTTAACTATATTTCTATATTTTGATATGTTTGTTGAAATTCATTCATTGAAGACCAAGCCATTAAGAAAATAAAACTTATTACAACTACAAACGTATACATATTCTTTACTTTTATATTATCTTAACCAGAGAAGTGTTTGGAGAGAGAAAGAGAGGGAGAGAGAGAGAGAGAGATTTCACTCTTGTAATAAAATTCTCTTTTATTTTTAAACTTTTATTCAATTGATCGAAAAAGTTTCATTATTTAAATTTTTCAATTTTTTTAAAATAATTATTATTTTATTTAGTTTACTTTATAAAGTAATTCAAATTAATATATCTTCACATTACCTTTATAATATTATATCGCATTCTAAATAGTGATTTTAAATTTGTCCAAAGAATAAAATGAGAGGTTTCTTTTCTTTTGTATAAAATATTGAGTTTTAATTTTAATTGTTGAAATTATCTAAATGAAAATTTTAATTATATTTCAATTATTTCGATATGTTTCTTGAAATTCATTCATGATTTCATTAGGGTAGACAGAAGACCAAGCCATTAAGAAAATAAAACTTATTACAACTACAAACATGAACATATAATCTTTACTTTTATATTATCTTAACCGGAGAAGTGTTTGGAGAGAAAGAGACGGACCAATTTTCACTATGATAATAAATTCTCTTTTATTTTTAAATTTTTATTCAATTGCTCGAAAAAGTTTCATTATTTAAACCATAAAGTAATTTGACGTAATATATCTTCACATTACCTTTATAATATTACATCGTATTCTAAATGGTGATTTTAAATTTGTCCAAAGAATATAATGAGAAGCCTTCTTTTCTTTTGAATAAAATATTGAGTTTTAATTTTAATTGTTGAAATTATCTAAATGAGAATTTTAATTATATTTCTATATTTTGATATATTTCTTGAAATTCATTCATGGTTTCATTAAGGCAGACTGAAGACCCAACCCATTAAGAAAATAAAACTTATTACAACTACAAACGTGAAGATATTCTTTACTTTTATATTATCTTAACCGGAGAAGTGTTTGGAGAGAGAGAGAGAGATTCACTCTTGTAATAAAATTCTCTTCTATTTTTAAATTTTATTCAATTGCTCAAAAAGTTTCATTCTTTAAAATTTTCAATTTTTTAAAATAATAATTATTTTATTTATTTTACTTTATAAAGTAATTTGAAGTAATATATCCTCACATTACCTTTATGTTACTTTGAACAGTCTGTTTGCTTTATATTTGAATTTAATCGATCCAAACCCTCATTGCTATAAAGGAGGAGGCAAGAACGTGTTATATGAATTTTATAATCTTAAAAGTTTGGATAATATACGATCAACCAACTGATTTTCAATTCAAATTCATTATTATCCAAAATAACAACAACAACAATAATAATAATAATAATAATAATATTATTATTATCAGTAAAGATACGACACATAGCAGTATCGTTAGAAAATATTTATTTTTTAATTCAAATTAAAAATAATCTTTATCTTCAAGTTAAATATAAATTAACTACATTAATTCCGAACTAACAAATTATGCTACATAATTTATTGCAAGATTCTTTCTCGAAATCAACTCTAAAGCATATTATGCATTTTATTGCTGACATGAATTAGAAGTATGGCATATGAGAACCTAAACCTCATGGTTCTAGATTTAAATGGAGATATAAAAGTTAAAAAAAATGATCAGGCATGCAAATATGTACTTGGAATAGGTGTATTGCACGTTTTTTCTTGTTGAATGTTATTGGGAACAAAAGAGTAATTGTGGTCTTGAAGAAAGAAAGAGTGAAATTTGAATTATTTTGACTTTTTCCTCTAACTTTTCAGGAAGGGTATTAATGGAATAGAAAAAAAAAAAATTTACTGGTACACCCTCAAAAGTCATGTAAAGTTACATTAATACCCCTAAAAAGGTGGAGTTGTGCCAAGTTGTGCCATTTGTGGTTGTGTCAAATATATTTATCCAAGAATGGAAGGTGGCTTGGTTCCTGAATGTATTCCCACAAGAACTCACATGATTAGCTTTGAATACCTATTAGATTTGTTATCTGTTGGCAGACGTGTAATAATGTAACACTTATCTCTCATTGATTTTATAGGAATTTTCAAAAGAATTTATAATGTCATCGAGCCAATATAAACTTCTCTCATCTCTTATAAATAATCCAGTCCATCAAGTCATTAACTTTTGCTCAAGGCCGACTATTTAAACCGTTGAAGCTACTCCATCTCTCAACTTCGAGCCCCATGAATCTCTCTACATCAGGTCTACTCATCGATCTTCTTACAAAATTAGAAAAAATACACGTGTAAACTTTAAAAACGAATTACACATGCAAAAAAATGTTACAGAAATATCATTGTTATGAATATAATTTTTTTTGGCATTGTCATTGCTAATACTCCTTAGTAGTCAGACCACAGAAGGGGCATACAGTTTTGCACTTGGAATTGACTTAAAAATAAAGAAGAAAATTTCATCTCTAATGAAGTTGCAGAATGAATTGTTTATTTGGGATGTTGGTTTGTTTGTATTTCTGAATGTCTACTGTCAAATTTATTGAAGTGGATGTTAGATAGGTCTGATAGCCATCACGGGTCCTATAATGGGTATATTCAATACGACCATTAATCACTTCTCATTTTATTTTATTGTATTTATATACCTCAAGAAAAGGTCGGGGGTCCCCTTTCTGCCCTATCTTTGGTGACTATTAACGCAGCTACTGCCTACTGTGAGCACATCTACATGCTTGAGCAAATTGACCGTTATATTTCCTTTTTTTTATAATCATCTATAAATTTTGATTTCATGTGTAAGATGAGCCCAAGACTTTTGTAACCCAAAAATAAATTTTTGAAATTAAAATAATTTATATAAAAAAAAAATAGGCTTCACGCACAGAATATGTGCATAAAAGGACCAAAGTGTACATTTACACTTAAGTTCTTTTACAACAGATTTTGTGCGTAAAAGCACTGAAATCCGGCCTTTATTCTTTGAAAATCACTCAAAATTAAGTTTTTTTGGTACTTTGATCGAAGATTAATCATGTTTCTAAACTCCAGAATATATATATTTTATATATAACTTAATATCTTTTTTAGCGTACAATAATGTCGGCTCATTACATCAGGTATACATATATGTTTGGATCGTCGTTTTAGGGGTTGTAAAGTGTCTCGAAGTAAGTTTAGAAACTTGTTATCTTTAAGTTTTTTTTTTGTACTTTGACCGAGGATATATAAATATTTTATATAGAACTTAATATTATTTTTAGCGTACAAGAATGTCTGCTCATTACATCAGGTATACATATATGTTTGGATTATCATTTTAGGGGTTGTAAAGTGCTCCGAAGTAAGTTTTGAAACTTGTTATCTTTAGGTTTTTTTTCGTACTTTGACCGAAGTTTAGTCACGTTTCAAAACGTTGGAATATAAATATTTTATATAGAACTTAATATTTTTTTTAGCGTACAATAATGTCGGCTCATTACATCAGGTATGCATATATGTTTGGATCATCGTTTTAGGGGCTGTAAAGTGCTCTGAAGTAAGTTTGGAAACTTGTTTTTTTTTCGTACTTTGACAAAAGATTAGTCACGTTTCAAAACTTCGGAATATAAATATTTTATATAGAACTTAATATCTTTTTTAGCATACAATAATGCCGGCTTATTACATCAGGTATACATATATGTTTGGATCGTCGTTTTAGGGGTTGTAAAGTTCTCCAAAGTAAGTTTGAAAACTTGTTATCTTTAAGTTTTTTTTTCGTATTTTATAGGGTTTTAATTAATCTAGGACGTCGCACGAGTTATTATTAATCGACAATAAATACTAAAATAACTAATTATCATTAAAAAAATAATACCCAAAGATATATATAATATTAACATAAAATGTACATTTTATTTACAAATACACAATCTCCTAAGGCCTAAGGCCAACTCCACCACCCTCATTATTCAGTTTATGATAAATCTAAATTAAATTGTTTATATATTACTGATAAAGTTGTTGCCATATGACCAGGAGGTCACGAGTTCGAGCCGTAGAAACAGCTTCTTGCAGAAATGCAAGGTAAGGCTGCGTACAATAGACTCTTGCGGTCCGGCCCTTCCTCGAATCCCGCGCATAGCGGGAGCTTAGTGCACCGGGCTGCCCGTATGTTATTTCTGGTTCAATACGAAAAAAAAAACTAAAGATAACAAGTTTTCAAACTTACTTCGGAGCACTTTACTACCCCTAAAATGACGATCCAAACATATATGTATACCTATGTAATGAGCCGACATTATTGTACGCTAAAAAAGATATTAAGTTCTATATAAAATATTTATATTGCGATGTTTTGAAACGTGACTAATCTTCGGTCAAAGTACGAAAAAAAAAAACTAAAGATAATAAGTTTCCAAACTTATTTCGGAGCACTTTACAACCCCTAAAACGACAAACATATATGTATACCTAATGTAATGAGCCAACATTATTGTACGCTAAAAAAGATATTAAGTTCTATATAAAATATTTATATTCTGGAGTTTAGAAACGTGACTAATCTTGGTCAAAGTATGAAAAAAACTTAATTTTGATTGATTTTCAAAGAACAAAGGCTGGATTTCAGTGCTTTTAAGCAAAGAATCTGTGCGTAAAAGAATTTAAGTGCAAATGTACACTTTGGTCCTTTTATGCACATATTCTGTGCGTGAAGCCTATTTTAATTTTTTTTTAATGGATTATTTTGATTCCAAAAATTTATTTTTGGATTCCAAAAGTCCCAGGGCCGTGTAAGATTCATCTAGTGGGAAAACGTTCTGTACAAGGGATTTTCTGTCTCACGATTCGACTCAAAATTTATGAGTAAAATTGAAGGAATATTATCGATCCCACTATATTTCTCGACGGGGACCGTTATATTTCCTCACCTCTGTTCATCCAGCCCCAACCTTTCCGTTTTTCTTCTTATTTGGTTGGTTTTATTGCATTGTGGCGCTTAAAGATCTTAGCATTTCTGAGAGTAATTAAATATTGTCAATTTTCAGAAGGGTCGTGGCGACTTATGACCATATAATATCTTACTGGATAGTAAAGAAAGCACTGGTGGCCTTATGCGCAAGTCTTCCCAAGACTAAAATTTCGGAGGACTAGAATACGGGATAGTTTTATATGGACCACAGCTTATACTCCAACTTATTATTTGACAAGTCTTTTGATTTTAGGAAAACATTTTGTTTAAAAGAAACATATACTTTTTCGTAAAGTTGTTTTTCCAAACAGCCTAAGTAGTAAATTGTGTTTTTCGTTTATTTGTTTTGAATAATTACTAGCGGAAGGACTTTTCTGTTCTGAAGGTTACAATCTTTAGAAGATGTTCAATCGAGTTTGATCAAGAGTAACAAACAATCGCTCCTTAGTTTATTAAACAACGGATTCGATTAAACAATTATTTTTTTCTCGTCACGTGAAATAATAATATTAGAAATAAGAACAGGAGAGGTACTTGAGTACTTGACTACTCGGGAAGAGAAGAGGACAAGTCCAGAATCTCATACAATCGTTGGTAAAGGTGTTAACCGGTTCCAATCGGAACCGGACCGGTAACCGGTTAGTTAACCGGCCGGTTCCGGTTAAAAAACCGAAACCACTTAACCGGTTTCGGTTTACCGGTTTTAAACTCCAAACCGAAACCGATCCGGTTTGGAGTGCTTAAAATCTTTTTTTTTGTATTATATATATATATATATATTATAATATTTATTTGTATATTGTAGGTATATTTACATATGTTATACAACTTTATAATTAAAGTTTAAATATTTACTGACTAACAGCCTAACAGCAAGTCAGCAATATAGAATAGTGTTTTTCGTATATATATATATATGTATAACTTACATATACTTATATATATGTATAACTTAATATATATACTATATATACTTATATATATGTACTATATACTCTATATACTTATATATAGGTATAAATATATATATATATATATATATATATATATATATATATATATATATATATATATATATATATATATATAGGTATAACTTAATATATATACTATATATACATATATACTATGTATACTTAATATATATACTAAATATATGTATAACTTAATATATATACTACATATATGTATATATATGTACTATATACTATATATACTTATATATAGGTATAACTTAATATATATATATATATGTGTGTGTATAACTTAATATATATACTATATATACTTATATATATGTACTATATACTATATATACTTACTTATATACTATATATACTATATATACTTATATACTATATATACTATTTTTTCTATATATACTATATATACTTATATATGTTTAAGTATACTATATAACTTAATATACTTATAAGTATATTCTTAGTATATTTTAGGTAT
Source organism: Lycium barbarum (assembly GCF_019175385.1). NCBI lineage: Eukaryota > Viridiplantae > Streptophyta > Magnoliopsida > Solanales > Solanaceae > Lycium > Lycium barbarum. The sequence goes on along the minus strand of NC_083339.1, from coordinate 108,647,888 downwards.
ATTCCTAACTTAATAAAAGTAAAAATATGAACACAAGTAAATAGAACAAAGCTCAATGAGCCATATATTTATTCATTCTTGGATAACATTTATTTGCAAGTTGTATTTTTTTTAACTTGCAAATAATACATGAGTTGTACAAAAATAGTAGAATAATAAAATCACCAATTTTGAACCATTTCGTTAATTTCCCCCACATCATATTCGGTCATGGAAATATCTTCAAAGTCTTCCATTTGGTCTAGTCCACTAGCTATCAAATCTTCAATTTCTTCCTCTTCGCCTTCCTCCGCTTCTGAGTTTTGGTTGCGTCGCTCCGATCTAATCCAATCTCGAATGCACACTAGTACTTGCAAGCTAAAGCCGGATAATGAATGTCTATGGTCTCCAATTTGCTGTCTTCCTTATCTAAATGCGCTCTCCGAAGCCACGGTTGATACTTGAACCGTAAGGATATCTCGAGCCATTCTTGAAAGTACCGGATAGCTTGCCTTGTACTTCTTCCACCATGCCAAGACGTCCACCTCATCCAGTTGGTTGATATCCACATTTGGCTGCATCAAATAAAAGTTATATTCATTAAAGTTTGCAGTAGAAGAAGAAGTTGGTTGTGAATGATAATCGGGTTTATATTTATACTCTTGTAAAACTCTAGCTATTTCCGCTAAGTAGGCTAAAATTCCGGTTACCGTGGGATAGAATTGTCTAGAAAAAGCAAGAGTTGCATTATAAAAAATTTCTAAGAGTTCAATACATTCTTTAACATCTTCCCAATGCCTAAAAGTTAACCAATCCTCACTATCAGTATTATATTTGTTGTGAACTTGTTGTATGGGAATCCTATACTCATATGCTTGTTGTAGCATAATGTACCTAGTCTCAATTTCTACTTGAATTTTCCTAGGTCTAAGGTTATTTTCCACACAAGCATTCTTAAAGTCTCTAATTCTTCCCCTATTAGCATTACAAAAAAGAAACGCAACAACATTTCTAACTTTTTGAACAGAATCATCAAAATGCACAAGACCATCTTTAACAATTAAATTTAAAATGTGACAACTACATCTTACATGAAAAATATTTCTTAGAGGAGGGTTTATTTCTCTTTTTAAAAGACCAATTGCCTTTGTATTATTAGAAGCATTATCTAAAGTAATACAAAGTGTTTTTCTATAAATGTTAAAAAATCTCATTATAGTAGACATTGAATCGGCTAAAATTTTTCCATCGTGACGACCTTTTCCTTCGTCATATAAAAAAGCTATAATTCTTTTTTGCATAACCCAGTTGTCATCAACCCAATGACATGTAATAACAAAAAAATCTAAATGGTTAATACTAAGACCCAAATCAGTGGTAAGACAAACATTACAATTTAAAGAATTAAATACATGGCACAAATAAAATCTATATTTTTTAAACAAATCTATAACATTGGCTCTACAAGTACTTCTAGGAATACCCTCAAATAACGGGTTATAACAACGTTGAATGTAAGTAACAAACCCCAAACCCGAGGGAAAGGAAAATGGTAAACAATCATAAGCTACCATTTTAGCTATTTCTACGCGTTCTTTTTTCTTGTCATACTTAAAATTTCTACCGGTTTGTGGGTCTATTGTCATTTGAATCCCCCCCCCCCCCCACATTTGAACCTGTTTGTTCTCCCTAAATATCCATATGTTTGGTTCTCATATGACCATTTAGTGTACCAGTTCCTTGCTTAAAACTAAATACTTGTCCACATAGGGTACACGTAGCTGTTTGATTTTCCCTATTCTTAGTCATAAATTTCCAAACTTTAGCTGTTGGCTTACGAGTTCTAGGCGGTTTGTCTTGTGTATGTGATTGTGCAGGACATGTATCTCCTATGGGATTTTCGGGGGTTGTGTTTCATCATCATCATCTAAGTCTTCATTAAAAGTGTCGGTAAAATGTTGTTGCATTGCCTCATGACCTAAAAGTGGATTATTTCCACCAACATCAATACCTAAATTAGGTGTTTCTTCCACAAATGTTTCCTCATTAAGCGCACCCCTAACAGTACGACTACTACTACCGGCACCACGTCTTAATCTCTTTGACATTATTAAATAGAATTAATTTAAATCACAAGAAAATAAATTACAACAAATTAAATTGCTAGAATTAAATTGCGAAAAATAAATTACTAGAATTAAATTGCGAAAAATAAAGATAGAGTTGGAACGAAGGTACCAAATTGCCGGATTAATTTCCAACAAAGTGAAGGCGGCTAGAATTGCAAATCCACCAAAGCTACTTCGGATTGTTGCAAAATCACCAACTCCACCAACAATATTATAATTGCAAAATTAATAATTGAAAGTTGAAACTATAATAAGACTTTGTGGCTAATTATTGCAAAGAAACTATAATTGAGAGATTGAAATTTGAGAGAAAGATGAAGAAGAGTGAATTGATGTGAATTAAAATAAAAATGAAGAAGTGTTTATATAGGGGTGGGGATGGGTTAAAGTGTTAAAAAAAAAAATTGGGGGCCAAAAATTAAAAAACTGACCGTTTGGCAACGACCATTTTTGCAAATGGACCTTTGCCAACGGTCCATTAAGGCCCAACGGCTCTTTCCTTTTTTTTTTTTTTTTTTTTTTTTTTTTTTTTAATTTTCACCGGTTAAACCGGTTAAACCGGTCCGGTTCCGGTTTTCCGGTTTAACCGGTTCCGGTTTCCAAAATATTGAAACCGGACCGGTAAACAATTACACGGTTAACCGGAACCGGTTCCGGTTTAACCGGTCCGGTTACCGGTTAAAACCGGTTAGCCCGAACCGGTTGCCACCTTTAATCATTGGCAATCCAAGAACCGGTTCCGGTTTAACCGGTCCGATTACCGGTTAAAACCGGTTAGCCCGAACCGGTTGCCACCTTTAATCGTTGGCAATCCCCAGCAGATAATTACAAATGTACTTACTGTTCCTTTAGAATTGTGCATCCAATGCAATCTGTTTTCAGACAATAATCACAAACCAAGATTAAATTAAAATAGGTCCTAATTATTGGAACGTTAGTACTAATACTAATCCCTCCGTGTCAAAATATTTATCGTCCTTACTAAAAATATTTATCGTTTTATTTACCCAAGATAAAATTAAGTAACTTTTTCCTATACCAACATTTAGCTGATTTTATGAATTCACATACCAATATTTCAGAGGTTTCATCATGAATGGAGTAAATATTTATTGAAGAGAGAAAATATGATGAAATATGTTAGGTAAAATAGTCAAAATGATATCCTTATAAATGTTTTCTTAATGGACGTATAACTGAAAAATGTGAAAAATATTTTGAGACGGGGGGAGTAAAAGGCTAGGAGTAGAAAACAAAAAGATTTAGGTTTGAAAGCGAAATAACACAATCAGAATCTTTTTTCAAGCACGTATAGCATATCGTATTAAATTCGTTATCACGCCTACAAAGGCTGATGAAGGTGGAGGATTACCGGCTGATATGCCGCTGCTAGGCTTCTTATTGGCTGCATAAAGGCTGCCAATGCTACTGGTTTAGCAGGTCACCTATTGCCTCTTGGTCTTTCATTTAGGGGGATACTTTGAATTTTACGTGTGCGGAGACCTTATTAATGAATCTGTCCTCTGATTGTTTCATGCAAATGGCTGTGGCATATCTCTGTAAAAGTAGATTTTTCTTTACCCTTTGGCTCTTTCAAACTTCCAAAAGTTCCATTAAAAGATTTTCTTCATTTCCAAAGATAAATTGGAACAAGATTATATTGCTTCTTTTTTTTATACTATATAAAAATTATTACGCGGAGTGTGATCAATCTGTCTTACTCATTGGTCCTATTAAATTGTAATATAGGAGTTGTAAACCTTGCAATTAAATAGTCCCTTGTGTTGGATCAAAGAGACCTGTGGATAACTCCAACTTTAAAATTAAAAAAAAAAAAAAAAAAGTGAAAAAGTTTTTTGTTTTGATGGCCAAACGTCTAACTTTTTCATTTTTTTCACGTCTTCGGCCATCTAGCCTTTACATAAATAATTAAGCAGGAAATGCAAGTAGCTGCTCTAAATGACTTCTTCATTTCTTGAGTCTTTATCCTTCAATGTGCGGTTGCATGGTAATGTCTTTTAGTCTTTGTAAGCTACAGATTGCCTTGTTTGAAAATCTTCTACTATTGCGCTCAACCCAAATATGATATGTATCAGCTACAAAACATAAGCCCAAAATGCTTGCTCTTGGCCTGCTGTTCCCCATCCTTTGCATCAACCATAGAGTCTCCTGGTTCCAATCACCTATAGTCCTGGAGTATCCCAACTATTTCAGCAGAACAATCCATACATGTCTAGAGTAATGACAATTAAAGAACACATGATCAAACGTCTCCTCCTGCTGAGTATCACATAACACACATTCCTTCTGCATTCCGATTCCCCGTTTTGTAACTTTGTCTACAGTGGACAACTTCTTTTATAGTGTCATCCACATAATGAATTGGTGTCTTGGTATAAGCCCTTTCGCCAGTGCTATTTTGCACCAATCAAGTCTTGGATACTGTGACATCATTGAAAAGTAACATTTCTTTATATTGAATCCCCCATGAAGTGTCATGTGTTGTAAAGCAGTCTGCATACCAGTGTTTCTTGGGAGCCATTTCCTTGCATTTAACACTTTCCTAAGCAGCCAACATGCCTGCTTAGGGGTTTGCATAGTGCTCAAGTGATTGGCCTTTATGTAGTAAGTATGAACCAAACCACCCACAGTTTGTACTTGTTTTTCTCTACATCCCAAAGTAGTTTGCAAATGGCTGCTCTATTCCAAGTTAATATCAATCACATTCAGTCCACCTATTGTTTTTGATCTGCAAATCTTTTCCCATGCTACTAGTGCTTTCCTTGAGCAATTGTTACTTCTAGTCCACATAAATGTTCTACAAACAATTGTCACCATTGATAGAATCTTTTTTGGCAACAAGAAGATTTGTACCCAATATGTTTGCATCTCAAATAAGACACTCTTGATCAGTTGCAGTCGACCACTGTAAGATAGAAATTTTGAAGACCAGCACTTAACTCTAGCAATCATCTTTTCAAACAAAGATAGACACTGATGAATTGACAGCTTTCTGGTTGAAAGGGGAACCTCTAGGTATTTAATGGCAACTCACCAAGAGACAAATACACCTTCAAGTTTTATTTAAATGGCAACTCACTTAGGTTTTGGGTGTTTTTCCAAATTGCAAATACCACTTCAATTTATATTCAGAATTTTCATGGCAAAACTCTAATTGTCAAAAAAAATGAAAAAGAATCTCAAAAAAAGTGATAAATTCTCATGGCCAAACAGGGATTGGCGAAATTTTTTGGAAGGCGATGGAATACAGATATAAAGCTCAACTATTTATGGGGTAAATTTCACTGATGGTCATGTAACTATCACTTTTTTCACAAAAGTCATTAAACTTTGATTAGACTAACACAAAAGTCATTAAACCCGAAAATACTGGCTTTTAAGTAGATAACTCGTTTTTTACTCTTTTAAAAAAAATCTAATTAGTAAAAAATTTAATTAAAAAGCTCTAACCCGACCCAAAATCCATATGAAATCAGTAAATAACCCTTCATATTCATCCCTTCTCCCTACCATTTTAACATATTTGGTTTAAAACAATACTAGATTGTCACGTCCCGAACCATGGCCTGGGCGTAACACGACACTCGATGCCTGACTGCATATGACCGAGCGAACCACATGGCTTGCTGACTCAACATGGGCATGAACTGATGCGAAATAAACTATGGACATGCATAATTTAAGTAAAACGTGGGACCATAAATCATAAGTCTGAAAATATCATAATATCATAATGCAGAATAGTCTGAATAAACATAATAATAATGAGCCAAAATGGCTAGACGACTCTGAATATCTAACATAACATAACTGACTATTCTATGAAGCCTCTGACATGAACCTACTACTAAATTATTTACCTAGACAAGGCCCCCGGCATACCTTAACTGCATGACTGAAATAAACATAAGTAAAGCTAAAATCCTGAATAGAATGGGGCTCACCAAAAGCTGATACATGTTGAATCCTAACGTGCTGATCCGTCGTCCTGTAAATCTGCATCGTGAAATACAGGCCCCCAGGCAAAATAAAGGGGACATCAGTACACTTGAATTGTACTGGTATGTAAAGCAACTGAATGAAATAAACACGGCACCTGAAATAATAGAACTGAAACTGAAACTATAAGCTGAACATGAACATAAGCATCATCTGACATAAGTAAATGTATAACGTGAGTAAATGATTCATATACGCATATATATATATATATATATATATATTTATGGTGGGAGATCCGTAGTATAACCGATAACATGGGATCACCGCGTGGGTACGTGGAGTCTGGTACCTGACCCGACCAGCAGAGCAGCCCCACACCTTGCCAGAGTATCAGACATAAGCATGGTACGAAAATGGATCTAATTCAACTGTCTGAAGGTGTCGTCCTAATCTGGGCGGATCGACCCTTCCCTACGTTGGCATATGTAGTTTCAGGCTATCTGAGCCTTCTCGGTAAACCTATGCTACTCCCAAAACATGAACATAGATATAGTTGGCATCTAGGCCAATGGTCTGTATAACATGGCTTGTAATCATGACTTATAAACTTGATTCATAAACATGGCTTGCAAACATGATTTCATGAGTATAGTATAGCATGGATATATAAGTACATAGTATAACTTGTATAAAACATGGATGCATGTAGAATTTCATGAAATATACGTAAAAGTTCATATCTTGCATTTAAGAATCCATGGAATGCAAAGTATGGGTCTTCATGGATTACAGACAGATTCTTCATAACCATAAGGGAATATCAAGAGCAATAACGAACTATTAAAGCAATCATGGTACATGTACTTAGGGTTACCATGAACATGTCTAGAAACCTAGTTTCGGTGAACATTCGTATAATCATGGAGGAGGTGGCGTGGGGAAGAGCACAATAACGAACTATTAAAGCAATCATGGTACATGTACTTAGGGTTACCATGAACATGTCTAGAAACCTAGTTTCGATGAACTTTCGTATAATCATGGAGGAGGTGGCGTGGGGAAGAACAATGATGTTCCTACACATAAATAGCAACCCTACATACCTGTAATGCTCCAAAACTTGTAACAATTATCTGAACTTGGAGAAGGAATCCAAAAGCTTTAATCGTGAAACCCTCAGATGGGTTTTCATGAAAACCCTTGGTTAGAAATGATGAGCCCTTGTTAGATTACATGAATACATGCTAGAATTGACTTGGAAGGGCTTGGAATGACTTACCTTGATGTTTTGGATTGATGGGGGAAGAAAACCTTCGTGCTAGGGCTTGGGAATTTGTGAAAATTGATTTTCTAGAATGAAGTGTCTTATTTATACTGTTTGTTGTCGGGGAGGATTGACGGTGCACTTGACGGTCCGTCGACACGAGTTGCTTTGACGGTCCGAGTCTGATTTTTGACGGTGCATCATTGACGGTCCGTCGACTTGTTAATGATTCGTCGATTCAACCGTACTGTCAGTAGTCTGAGAAAGTCCAGAGAGTTTGCAAAACGAGGTTCCTAGGGATGATGCATTTTGACGATCGACGGTCCGTCCCTCTGGTCGTTAAATGCCACCTACAGAACTGAGTCTGATTTTTTGACTTAAACTCCCCTTTTTGGCTTCCGGGATCCCTAAGTCATAGACGCGGCTTAGTTTAAAGGTACAAGGTGTTACATAGGTAATTCTTCTAGCTACCCAAGACAATTAAAATTAGTATTCTTAATTTTATACCAGAACAAGATTTCAAAGCCAAAATTTCTCCATATCGAATAATTCAAGGGCAAACGTTGGCCAATTTTGCTTGTTTTGGAGCAACTGTTAGTAGGAAGAGTATTTTTAAGCGAAAAAGGGCCAAATATACCCTTGTACCATTGGAAAAGGGCCAAATATACCGCTTGTTATACTTTGGGTTACCTCTGCCGCTATACGATTAGCTCAAATATACCCTTCCTCCGTTAAAATTGTCCACTTTGGACATCCCATCCTACGTGGCAGTGATATTTGATGAGGTGGATGCCACATGGAATTGCCGCCTCATCACCCCTAACCCATTTTACTCCTTTCCTCTTTCACCACTAAAATTTCCACCCCCTCCACCACCATTACCGCTCTATAATTACCGCTATATAATTACGGCTCTAGAAAAAATTGTCCTTCCAATTCTCTCTCAATACATCTATCTTATACTTTAGATATGTCGATTGCCTAGTGATATTTCCATTTGTTTTCCATCGAAGAAAGAGAACGGAGCATGTAGTTATATCCCATCACTTTTTTACCTATCTGAAAATGAGCACATGAAAAATCGAAAATCAGAACCGAGATAGTGACATAGCTAACGAAGCACAAAATTCTTTTGGTAAAATCCCTATTTTTTCTTGTTTGCTATTGGTGAATTCGTGGCATAAATAGGAGATTTATTTTTCTCATGCCCTAGAAAAAAGTCCTAAATATGACTTTATTTGACTTCATATTCTGTTGTTTGATATGATGAGATGATTGTATTTTGACATGTTTGCCCAATTTGTTTTTTAATACAGGTCCTTGTTTTCTTCAATTAAATCTGTGTGTGATTGTGATTTGCTAGTTGTGACTGCTCCGAATCTTCTGGAAGCTCTTTCGTTTTTCCTAATTTCAATAGTAAGTCCTTTTTTCTAGAGATGTAACTATATGGCAGTAATGGTGACAATGGTGGTGAAGGGGGTGAAAATTTTAGTGGTGGAAGAGGGAAGGAGTAAAATGGGTTAGGGGTGATGAGGTGGCATCCACCTCAGCAAGCGTCACTGCCATGTAGGATAGGAGGTCCAAGGTGGACAACTTTAACAGATGAAGGGTATATTTGGACCCAAGGTATAATGAGGGGTATATATGGTCCTTTTCCATTAGTACATGGGTATATTTTGCCCTTTATTTGATTTTTAAGTTATTTGGCTACTTGAAGGGTATTTTTGAGCCAAAAATATAACGATGGGGGCATTTTGAGCCAAAAACATTATAGAGGATATATGTGATCTATTTCGAATAGTTTTTGTTGGTGATCGAAATAACAGGGCATCATACAGAAGCGTATAACTGCAAACCTTGAACGACGATAAATCGGACAACAAAGAAAAACATAGTAAAAGAGATATAATAATCTAATATGGTTTGATCAATTGATCTACATATGAAAAACTAATAAGAAAACATAAAAACTATTGGGAGAATAATCCCCTAAACAAAACTCTTTAAAGGACTACATTGTGGATGCTATTGTATGTTTTTTGTGAGAGGACAGATAGAATTCCGAAACTTTTCCTCCAAGAAAGTATTATTCAAATATGAAAGAGATTTTTTCCACTAACGAAAACTTTTCCATCAAGAAAACCTTTTTGAAATAAAACACAATTATGGTGTAGAATCCAAATAAGGTAGGAAATTCAAGGCAATCCTTAACAAATCTCCCCTTGGCCTGAATTTTCTGGTAAAATAATCTTCATCATCACATAATCTTCATCACTGCTGATTGTCATGGTTAAAAGTAGGTATGGTTGAAAATTTGAGCCTTATTCTTTAAAAGTGAGCACATGTTGAAAGTGGAGCCCATGCGTTAAAAGTGAACATGAGTTGAAATTGGCCCAAACCTTTAAAGTAAAGCAAGGGTTGAAAATTTGAGCTCATTACAAAAAAAAAAAAAGGTAATTTGCGGAGACTGAAAGTTGCAATTCGTGGGGGTTTTAGCCTCCGCTAGTTGGTAGAGGAGGCTAAAACCTCCGCGAATTGCAACTTTCAATCTCTGGATACTGCCCTTTTTTTGTAGTGGCTCATGCGTTAAAAGTAAGCATGAGTTGAAAACTAGAGCTTATGCGTTAAAGTAAACATGAGTTAAAAATAATTTTTGTTTTAAAAATATGCATCAGCAGGATTGTTGAAAATATGATTAAAAATTATATCCATATGTAGTACTCTAGATATCTTTTTTTTTTGGACAAAAACCTTCATTATCGTCGAATTGGTTGCAACTTGAACTGTTTTACCTTGAACCTGTCTTTAACCTTATTGAACCATTGACGCTGATACCACTTGTTGGTGATTGAAATAATCAGGGCGTCATGCCGAAGTTATAATTTCCATCTTTAAACGACAATAAATCAGACGACAAAAAAAAAAAAACTATAAAAGAAACTTTATTATATGATATGAGTGGTGTCAATTGACCTACACATGATAATACTAATATAAAAAATATCCTAAAACTATTGAGAGAATAAATCTCCCCTTAAGTGAAACTCTCTATAGGACTATATTGTAGTATTTTTCTGTGTTTTCTAGTTGTGGGAAGGATGTCTTCAATTTATAGATGTCCAAAACTTTTCCTCCAAGCCAAGTAATAACCAAATATGGAAGAGAATTATATTTTTCTTTCAAGAAAAGTAAAAATAATTATGGTAATTATTTAATTTTCCTTCAAAAGAAAAGTAAAACTCAAATATGATAAAAAAATCAGGGCAAAACCATAATAATTTTGGGGTATTTTTCCTCCTCTTCTCTAAATTCTTTATAGGGAGAAGAAGCCAGGACTGAGCCTTGGTCATTGGGCTCCATGCCCCTTAGAAGTAACTTTTCAAAAAAATAATATGATATAAAATTCAAATTTATATAATATTAAAAAAACTTCTCAATAAAATTAACTTGAAAAGAACTTATAATTGGAGAAAGTAAACTAAAGGTTCTGATAAGAGAATTAATTAAAGGTTCTGATAAGAGAATTATTAAGTAGTTAAAGTCATTATCTTATTCACTAATTGTGAAATGGAACTATTAGATAGCTTCTTCGCTACGTTGATTAAATTTTTTTTTTTTTTTTGTCTTTTCAAAAAAGTTTAACGTCCAATTAGTTTTTACCATAGGGATAAACAGGTTAAAATTTTGCTGCCGAGTCTAATAAAAAATGAACTGATTTAATCTACATTTTTACGAGTTTCAACTTCTGAAACATCTCTCGATCTTTTTGTTACAAATTACCTAATCTTTGAATCACCGTTGATTTCAGCCGTCTGCGGTAGGGGAGGGGGGGTTGGTAATAAACCAATCAGTAATGCACCATTATTTAGTACAGTATCAATTTAATGTCTGCACTTATGAAAGTGTTTATATAACAGAAAAAGGATTGCACAACAACAGCTTTATACAAGGACTTCTGTAATTAATAAGTTACTACTAATTAATTCTGTGAAGTCTCGATCCATTGCCGTAGCCAGCTGAGTTGTTGTCTCGATCCGCTTTTGGATTCATAAATAGCACCACTTTTTATTCATTTTTCTACTAATTTCATCCCTCCTTTTAACCGAATATCAATAGATGATACTAGTAATATTTTTCTTATGTCCTTTATATTCGTTGAAAGTTTGCAGCCAGAAATATAGTCATCTTTATCTCCTCATATCGATCTCACGAGCCTCTTATTGATATTCTACCATTGAGCTATAACCTTTTCTCGTCTCATTGAAAAATAAAATTGACTAATTCTAAATTAAAGGGTCGAGAAAATCAACGTTGCTATTCTTGAACAATTTGGAGGGCGGGCCTTCTCACTTTTACTTGTAAGAAAATGATGGATAAAATTGGATTTAGTTGCAATAGAAAAATTGCATACAAAGTAATCATTTAACAATGTGAAAGCTTGATATTGTCATTCCAAGATACTATCACTAGATTGTAACTCCAATCACTCATCAAAGATAATTATGCAAAGTGTTTATTATTGTTTTATTATTGCTTACAAGTTATTATCCAATTATTATTGCAGCAAAAGGATTCATAGAAGAGGTCAAACTATACATTGTTACATACGGATCTTCCACATGCTATATACGCATGGATCTTTTCAAATCTTTAGGCAAAGTGAAAAAAGGAGGAAAAGCTGGACAGTCGGTTAAAAAATGCTAATTTTCCAGGTCCATGTAAAAACACATAAATGCTCAGTAAAATAAATCAGCAAATTTGTGTACAAACTGGTATAGCTTTAAATTTGCATCACTAACAATTTGATTCCTTTTTAAATTTTCCTTGTTAAGAAAGCAATACTACCAATTTTTCTCTTTCCTTGGAGAAAATGAAAACATGATCTCTTTCTTGTAAATTGTTTGTTGGAATGTTTTCACTTTGACATGCATATCCACTCTTTTGTTTTATTCCAAAGTGACCCCTACTTCTTTTGGAAACTTTTGTTTTAAAACTCTAGTTCCCCTTCTTGTAACACTCCCTTTTCATTATCCATTCCCCCACGCGCACACGTGCTGTACGGGAGCCAAAAGACACTGTCACGCGCTATTAAAGAGCGTGATCCAGGAGCGTAGCTGTCAAAAAGTGGAACTACTTTGGGAAACGGTAGTACGGGGTGACGGCCGCTGCCACCACTTTTTTTTTAATATTTCGAGACACTGAAAGACTAACGTCGTTTCACCGCCGTTTACTGCTTGCAATATGTACTCCCTACTTATCAAATTATTTATTGGAGTACGTTTCTCTATTTTTTAATTTATTCAATTTATATTACACTTTTTTTTTAATCAGTAAAATATATTTAACAATAAATTAATTCTAAAATTCTGGCCATAATTTTATTGGCTTGTTTTAGACTAGTAATTTTCTTTTTAAATTTTGTGTTCAGTCAAACACTTCGTTCGTATGATTAGAAAAGATTTTGACTATGTTATTTGTGTTTATGAGTTGAGAAGAACTATCTTTTGTCGTCTATTATCTGTCATTTCTCCACATTTGAAGTTTTATGTTTGTAGTCTTTGAAAATAATTATAATTAAAGTTAAAAAGAAAAAGCAATAATAAATTTTATTGTAAACTTCTAAATTAAAAAATAATTTAAGATAATTATTTTTAAAAATCACTACCCTACAGATTACGGATAATTCTTCTCTCTCTTTATACGAGACTGCAACCACCATGTCAAGTTTCTCTGTCTTCATAAAATACACACACACGTTGGGTGACATTAAAAACAGAGAGACACACACACACACTGCATTTCATGTTCGCTCTCCATAGCTTCCCCCCTCTCTCACTTCACGCGAAATGCCTGCTGCTGCTATTTCTGCCCCTCTTCTGAATTTCCTCTTCTCTCTCTCATTCACACAAACACAAATTCTTCACTACTAACTATGCCACATAAACTCTACCAAATTTCATCTTATTCTCCAGTGTAAAAATCCAGCTATTACCATCTGCAGCATTATTTATATTTTCTTGAGAGATAATGGATGTGAGAGTGAAGATGAAATTCTGCTCCTTCCTAGTATTGTTGGCTATATTGCTTATTTTACCGATCGTTTCATCACTGAGTGAAGAAGGTAACTCTTTCTTCTCACTCCTTTTTTACACATCAGTGATGCAGAAAATGTTACAAAAGCTAGCAGTGTTTACTTTTATAACTTTTTTATTTGTTCTTTCCTTCATGCCTTTTGAACATATGGAAGGGTTTTTCTAGCTCCTCTGTTTTGCTTTATTCTGAGTTTTGGTACATGGAAGATATATGGAGTGTGCTATCTAGGAAATATGAAAGTTCTTGTTCGAAATTTCGTTTTGATTTTCAGTTTCTTGAGTAACGTAAGTTGTGGTAAAAAAAAATCCGTGTTATATATTTAGGGTCCAGTTTTTTTTGCATTACTAGCTACTATTTGATGAATGCTAAAAATGGTTCTAACTACATGCGCAGGCAAAGCACTGATGTCGATTAAGGCATCGCTTAGAAACGTAGCAAACGTGTTGCTAGATTGGGATGATGTCCACGACGACGATTTTTGCTCATGGCGAGGCGTGTTGTGTGGAAATTTCTCCATGTCCGTTGTTGCCCTGTATGTTTTACATCCTTGTTTTCTAATCCTCACTAATAGCTATAATGTAGCACACCTCTTATTACAACAACAACAACATACCCACTGTAGTCTCACAAGTGGGGTTTGGGGAGGGTAGGTGTGGGATAGGGTGGTTGTGATCGATACTGGATGGCAAGATAAATATGACAACAAAATATTAAGATACGAAACAAATCAAGCAACAAATAGTAATTTTTGTTTTTTTAGCTGATTTTGCTTTCTTTGTTTGCTGAAGGAATCTGTCTAATCTGAACTTGGGCGGGGAAATTTCACCAGCCATTGGAGATTTGAGGAATCTGCAATCTTTGTATGGTCCAATTTCTCTTTTAATTAACTGTTCTTTGTTATTCGTCGTCCATGCTGATGTAATATTTCAATGTTAATGACAGAGACCTTCAGGGAAATAAATTAACTGGTCAAATTCCAGATGAGATTGGCAACTGCATTTCACTGATCTTTCTGTAAACAGTTTTTACCCTATGCCTTTTAATATCATTTTTTTTGGGATCAGTAAGTTTTATGTTGCTCACACTAGTTGTTTTGCTATGTTCTGCAGTGATTTGTCTGATAACTTGCTCTTTGGAGATATACCTTTCTCTATATCTAAGCTCAAGCAGCTAGAGTTGTTGTGAGTTATTTAACAGCATTAAATTGATGTTTACTGATTACTAGTTGAAATATGGTTATGATGAATTAATTCACTCCATGGTTCAGGAACTTGAAAAACAACCAGTTGACTGGTCCAATCCCATCCACGCTAACCCAAATCCCTAACCTAAAGACGCTGTGAGTTCCATGACTTTAGTTTTATCTCCCTCAAAATTTAGTCAATATCCGTTATTAACAGATGGTTATTTAAATGGTGAAGTGATCTGGCTCGAAACCAGCTCATTGGTGAGATACCGAGGTTGATCTATTGGAATGAAGTTCTGCAATATCTGTGAGTGCATACTTTTGGTGTTTGAAGATATTTATTTTGTGTTTGTGAAATTTGCAATGTTTTTGTTCCTTCTGTTTTGCAGTGGTTTGAGAGGTAACTTGTTGACAGGAACATTGTCCCCTGATATGTGCCAGTTGAGTGGATTGTGGTATTTGTAAGTGCTCTGGCTATATGCAGTGTTTTGTTGTCTGTTTGGTGTTATATCTCTGTTTATTCTAACTTCAGAAGTTTCATATTGTTTCAGTGACGTGCGGGGCAATAACCTCAGCGGAACAATTCCAGATAATATTGGAAATTGTACTAGCTTTGAGATACTGTCAGTTTCCTTTCCTTGCACTTATTATGTTATACTACATTTTTTCTCTTACTGCTGCTTGATTCCAACAAAGTCTGTTTTTCCTCAATTTCAGGGATATCTCATACAATCAGATAACTGGAGAGATTCCCTACAATGTTGGGTTTTTACAAGTGGCCACCTTGTTAGTGAATTTTGATTCAAGTGATTTTTAGCTGTTGTCATTGCTAGCTTCATCTGTTCCGTCATTGGGTTCATTTCTGTGAAGGGTAATGAAGATTGTGGTCCTTTCGACAGGTCTTTGCAAGGAAATAGGCTAACCGGTAAGATTCCGGAAGTGATTGGTCTAATGCAAGCCCTTGCTGTTCTGTGAGTATTTATAAAACTGCATCAATTCTTTTTTTATCAACTCCAATTTTCAGTAGTTACTGCTTACAAGTCAAAAGGTTACATGATGTCTGACTTCTTTGTAGGGATTTGAGTGAAAATGATTTGGTGGGACCAATTCCCTCAATCTTTGGCAATTTATCATACACTGGGAAGCTGTAAGTCATCACTATTTGAACGCATTACTTTTCTACTCGTGACTTGTTTGTCTGATTAACTCTGTACATTCAACAGGTACCTTCACGGCAACAAACTTACAGGGCCAATACCACCGGAGTTGGGAAATATGTCTAAACTTAGTTACTTGTAAGAGGATTTATT
The DNA here is from genome assembly GCF_019175385.1 of Lycium barbarum. Taxonomy (NCBI): domain Eukaryota; kingdom Viridiplantae; phylum Streptophyta; class Magnoliopsida; order Solanales; family Solanaceae; genus Lycium; species Lycium barbarum. The sequence continues at coordinate 108,631,964 of NC_083339.1, read as the reverse complement.
AGCGTACATTATGCAAGACGCCTTATTTTGCTTCATGCATTGAGCTATCTTATTTACAGGCAATTAAATGACAATCAGCTAATTGGTCAAATTCCCTCCGAACTTGGCAAACTGGACCAGTTATTTGAATTGTGAGCCTTTAATTCTTGTAGTATATTTCGAGTTTTACATTCTTTTAGAACATCTAGTTCTTAGCTTTCCTTTATCAGGAATCTTGCAAATAACAATTTGGAGGGACCAATTCCTGAAAATATCAGCTCTTGCTCAGCATTAAATCAACTGTAAGATTGTTGCTTATGCTTTTAAGACTTTTTTATTCTCTTTTGTTATTTCTATTGATTCTGTTTCTAATAACATGTTTGTTTCTTCTTTCAGTAATGTTCATGGCAACAACTTAAACGGGTTGATTCCTTCAGGGTTCAAGAATCTAGAGAGCCTGACATATCTGTATGTTTTATTCTTCTGCTTTTGGCTGGTGTTCATGATAATGATTTTGAATTTCCTTTATATGATATTAACACATTGTTGATATGTTCCTGGCAGAAATCTTTCATCAAATAAATTTAAAGGTCACATACCTTCTCAACTTGGGAGAATCATCAACCTTGATACATTGTGAGTTCTTGACTGTCAAGGGAATGATTTCATAATTCAAGTTACTCCTTATATTAACACTTGTATTCTTCAGGGATCTCTCTAGCAACGAGTTCTCTGGATCTATCCCTGGTTCTATTGGAGATTTGGAGCATCTTCTTACATTGTGAGATATTAAACCTTTAGATTTCCAGGAGCTTGTATTATATTGTTACTTGAACATAATCAATGTCATTACACATTCTAGGAATCTGAGCAGCAATCGTCTTGATGGACAAATTCCTGTAGAATTCGGCAGTCTGAAAAGTATACAGACCATGTGAGTTTCTTCAGAGCTTTGGTTACACTGCATTCAAAATGTGAACCTTTTAGTATACTGATTATCTTGTGCTGAGACTGGTTTCTATTATTGCAGTGATATGTCATGCAACAAGATCTCTGGTGGCATCCCCAAAGAGCTGGGTCAGCTACAGACCATGATAACTCTGTAAGTACAACTAGTGTTGTCTAGTGCATTGGTTTAGAGTTTAATCAGCTTTTCTTCAATATCATAGTCAATTCTAATTCACTTTTGATTGGCTTGGTTTCTTTTTGTAGTACTTTGACAGCTAATGATCTCAGTGGAGCAATCCCTGACCAATTGACCAATTGTTTCAGCCTAACTAGTCTGTAAGTTCATCCGTCTTTGCCATTACATCATACACATTCTAATTCTTCCTGGAGTTACTTATCTATGTCATACTGCATCAGGAATATTTCCTACAACAATTTCAGTGGTGTTGTTCCTCTTTCACGAAATTTCTCGCGGTTTGCACCTGACAGGTATTTTCTGTATAGATTGTAGCTTCATCTTTACATATGTGCATTAGCCCAAGTAACTGACCCCGTTATTGTGGTCATCAGCTTTTTGGGGAACCCATTACTTTGTGGCAACAACTGGAAAGGTTCAATATGTGACCCCCATGCACCAAGATCTAATGGTATGACCTCACTTTTGTGCATTAGTTACCGGATCTTTTGTTATTCTAGAGTCGTGCATCAAAATGACTTTCAAGTTTGCAGCCTTCTTCTCCAGAAAAGCTGTTGTTTGCACCATTTTGGGTTTCATAGCGCTTTTATCCATGGTTATAGTTGCTGTGTACAAGTGCAATCAACCGCATCAGTTTCTGAAGGGACCTAAGACCAATCAAGGTTGAAATTGTTAGATGACTACTCTATTCTTTTGTTTTTTAGTATTTTCAGGTTATTTATGTTGCTTTTTTCTTGTTTCCCTCTGATTCCCTAGGTTCCCCTAAACTCGTGGTTCTTCACATGGATATGGCCATCCATACATATGATGACATTATGAGAATTACTGAAAACTTCAGCGAGAAATTCATAATAGGATATGGTGCTTCCAGCACTGTATATAAATGTGTTTTGAAAGATTCCCGACCAATTGCCATTAAGCGACTTTACACTACGCATCCGCACAGCTTGCGAGAGTTCGAGACTGAACTGGAAACAATTGGAAGCATCAGGCACAGAAACCTTGTTAGCTTGCATGGTTACTCACTTTCCCCTAATGGGAATCTCCTTTTTTACGACTACATGGAGAATGGTTCACTCTGGGATCTACTTCATGGTTAGTAACCCTCTTATTCTTCTAACCTGTTATCAAACATCTTCATGTTAGACAGTGTATGACTAATTAGTTAAGTTTATTACTGTTTTTCCCTGTCTGAGAATGATGCTATAAACTTGGATAGATTTGGAAATAACTAATTATCAACTGAATACATGTGATAGGGCCATCCAAAAAGGTGAAGCTTGACTGGGAAACACGTCTGAGAATTGCTGTTGGAGCTGCTCAGGGTCTTGCTTATCTTCACTACGATTGCAACCCAAGAATCATCCACAGAGACGTAAAATCTTCAAACATTCTAGTGGATGAAAATTTTGAGGCTCATCTCTCTGATTTTGGGGTTGCAAAATGCATCCCTACTGCAAAAACTCATGCATCAACTTTGGTGTTGGGCACTATAGGCTACATTGACCCTGAGTATGCCAGGACTTCCAGGTTAACTGAAAAGTCAGACGTCTACAGCTTTGGCATTGTTCTCCTAGAGCTTTTGACGGGAAAGAAACCTGTCGATAATGACTTGAACTTGCATCAGCTGGTATTATTCTCCACTAATTGCTCTACCTTAGTTATTTGTAAAGGATTAATCTCAGACTGGGTAGTAAAGAACGACAACTTGTCTCAACAAATTTCTCACCTTCCGCCGCTTGCATTTGCGAATTCTATCAAAAGGTCCTTTGTTTTATTCAACTCCTATGACATTTGCCTTGAGTAATTTGATTTGTGTTGCAGATATTGTCAAAGGCGGATGATAACACCGTGATGGAGGCTGTGGATCCTGAGGTATCTGTTACATGCATGGATTTAATGCATGTGAGGAAGACTTTTCAGCTTGCGTTGCTGTGCACAAAAAGATTCCCGTGTGAGAGGCCAACTATGCACGAGGTTGCTAGGGTACTTGTTTCCTTGCTTCCTCCACCGCCAACCAAACCTTGTTTAGCCCCTCCCAAATCCATTGATTACACTAAGTTTGTGATTGGGGAAGGACTACCGCAAGTCCAGCAGAATGATAATTCCTCCGATGCACAGTGGCTTGTTAGATTTCGAGAAGCTATATCCAAAAACACCTTTTGACTTGGGTTCACTGACACATCATATCAAATCAGGAGTAAATGAACTTGGCATAGATGTTGGCAAAAGCTTTTTTGATGTTAGAGATTTCTCCTATAATAGGCACACGGTAGGCTATGTGTATTTCACATATCTAGATTGAACGTTTATGGTGGATGAGATCCACAATAGGTTAGATATAACCGGTGTTGTTCAACTTCTGTGCAATCTGTGTTGAGATCTATTTCCGTCTTGGACTTGATGTTTTGTCCATGTATAGAGTTCAAACAGTGTAAGTTAATCACACTAAGCTTAGCAGTCCAGGTTTTGAATCCGCCTTCATATTTCAGTACGTCTTTTTGCGTTCATGAATGGCAGACCGGAAAGAAATGGCAGCAAAGCAGATTCTTCTATAGGGGCACATAGCATTTGATATGCAATATTTTTTGTTCTTTACGAAAACAATTATGTCTGCTCGTCAATTTCACCATTATATATAAAATTAGCAAACAATTTCTGATATTCTAGCATTAGTCATATATTTACCTGTACTTACGTTTTGTGTTAGTCTAATATATATATATATATATATATATATATATATATATATATATATATATATATATATATATATATATATATATATATATATATATATATATATATATATAAAACCTGCGAAGTACGAAATAGGGTGTTGGTTGTGGTCTTGTGGAAATCAAGGCTCTCGTGGGAAGTCCCTTTCTGTTTGGTTTTTCTTTTCGGAATATTTGATTATTAATCTTGGGAAATTCTTCCCAATACAGATTTGGCTAATTATACAAATTCGCCCCATGATAGGATGGAATAGAAGTCCAACTGGTACTGGGTCAATCACCACAATGAGTTTCTATACGTACACATACACGCATGTACTTATGGTTAGAATTTGAACCTTTGTTAATTGATTATAGCCTGAAATCATAGTGACGTCGTTCAAATGATGGATAAATAAAAGGCCTGATATGAACTTAGTGAAACCTACACAAACAGCTACATTTTATAAGCTCCAACATAATATAGCTATAAGTTTTCAATTTACAAATTGTAGCTATCTTTTAAGTGTTACATGTGTATTTCCCTATATATAAATACAGAGGAATACATGTATCCTAAAACAGAGTGGAGTAAAAATAGGCATTATATTTAGAACAGAATATATTAAAAAAGGAAAGCCAAATCAAATCTACCATATCTCAAGTGTAACGGTTGTTCTTCCATAATTGTGCAGGACTCTCTCTCCTTATTTCATTCGATAATCCTCCTCCTTGTTCACAAAACGAAAACGTAAAAATATTCAGTGAAAACCAAAACGATTCAGTTGTGAAAACAGAGGCTGTTTCTCTAGAACTTTGTAAAAAGTGAAATCGCGTGATTATCAGCATTGAATTCTGTCAATTATCGGATTCGAACTTTGATAATATGCAGGCTATGGATATAGTTGAAGTGATTTGGCGGGGTCAAATTGTGGTAAGGCTATTGTATTATTTGAAAACAACAACTTGATAATTTCCAATGAGGATCAAAAAGAGGTTATTGTAGATCAAATTTACAAGGATAAGGATACAATAAAGGCCGTTATGGCGAATTATGCAATTCGCAAAAGATCCGATTTCAGGACCGAGAGGTCAAATGCAATAAGGTAAGTTAGACTTTATTTAATGGTATATTTTATAGTAGCTATTTTTTTTTTTGTTATTTTCGTAAATACATTGTATATGTGTATTTACACAAACAAGTATGTGAATATATAAAAGTACACAACTGAAAAGTATAGCCATCCCAAAATGTAAAATACATTGAAATACACTGTATTCTAAATACACGATACATATGGATATAAAAATACACTACATTTATGAAAATACAATGTATTTAGCATGATAAATTGTGTGTGAACAATTTATATAGGTGAAATGGTTGTTAGTAATACAGCTAAATATGTCTGTGTATTTGACATGTACTATATGCATATCTTATTATATTATACATGTAATCAACTGATCAATAACTATAACTGAATGTACATGTAATTTTTTTTTTTGGTATTTGTAGCTATGCCCTCTTATGCATGTCGGCTGAATATGAATGGAAATTTAGAGGGTCGAGTATTGAAAAATCTGAAATGTTCAGAGTGAGATATTTTCACGACGAGCATACATGTCTATTAAAGGATAAAGTGTATTCGCAACGTCAAGCAACAAGTTGGTTGATTGGGGGATCAGTTGTTAAGCCAAAAATAGCTAACCATAAGAGGAAATACACACTGGGGATATAGTAGACGACGTCAAAAATTAATTTGGCGTTGATGTTTCTTATATGTTGGCATGGAGGGCAAGAGAAAAGGCTATGAATGAGTTAAGGGGGGAACTGGCAGATTCGTACAAGAAATTACCAAGATATGTGTACATCTTGGATAGAACATATCCTGGATCACTCGTTAGAATGCCTAAATCACGTGAAAACGAGTTCTTGTATATGTTTGTTGCACTTCATGTATTCATAAAAGGTTTCGAGTTTTGTAGACCAACAGTGATAGTAGATGGTTCCCACCTTAAAACCACATATAATGGGGCACTCGTATCAGCCAGCATGTTAGATGGTGCAGGTAGGTGAAAATATACACATACACTTGTTTTTTTTTTTTTTTAAAATATATGGATACACTGTAAATACACACTGCAATATATTCATATGAAAAATGTTTGAGATGAAGTTTTATTTTCCAATGTAACTATATATGCAGGTAATATGCTACCACTGGCGTATGGTGTGATCGATTCAGAGAATGATAAGTCCTGAAAGTGGTTCTTTGAGCAGTTCAGGGAAGCTTATGGGGCTAGCGAGAACATGTGTGTTGTATCTGACAGACATGAGAGCATAATCAAGGTTGTCTCTATAGTGTATCCTACTGTTCCACATTTGGCGTGCATATGGCACCTATGGAAAAATGTGACAGAGATACAAGTCGAGTGATGAAGTATTGAGTGTCCTAAAAAATTCAGATTTTCATGATTCTTTTAAGACACTTCTTTAAAAAAGAATTGGAAAACAGTGGATTAAAACTGGAGTTTTACACAAATATGGAAAAACTGATTTTCTTTAAAATGTGAAAAATCCATTTTTTTAAAAAAAATATAATCTCAAAAAATTAGATTATTTTTTAAATCTAGAAAACAATTATCAGTTTTTACACTTTATTCTTAAAAAATCAGTATTCCAGATTTTTAAAAAGTCCAGGCTTGTAATCAGAAATTCAATTTTCTAGATTCTTTTTAGAAAAGTGGGTTTATTTAGTTGTCAAGATTTTTTAAAAGTCCAGGTTTTTAAATAAAAATAAAAATCAATTTTTCAGATTTTTTTTTTAAAATAACGGGTTTCGCACTTTTTTTTAAAAAAAAATCAATTTTCAAGATTTAAAAAGTTCCAGATTTTTTAATAAACAATTCAGTCCAGATTTATTTTTGAAAAATGTGTTTTCCACATTTAAAAAAAATAGTTTTTTTCTGATTTTAAAAAAATATACTTTTTAACGAATTTTCCAAAATTGATTTTCTAAAAAAAAAAAACTGATTTTTTTTATTAAAAAATCTGGACTGAATTTTTTATTAACAAACACTTGCCGTGCCATGTGGCAACACGAGGTTGATTTAGAATTTAGTTAGCCAAGATTAGGGGTGTTTTTAAGTGTAGCAATAGTTTAGGGATTGAAGTTGCAATTCGTGCCAAGTTTAGGGGTGTTTTAATCACTTCAGCCAGATAAATACAATCAAATACAGATACACGAAAAGTAAGTATAAAAAAATACACTACCTCCTCATCAATTTCTTCAACCTCCTCCACATAGACAGATGGAGGATCTTCAACAACCTTTTTACCCTTACGGCCCAAAGGAAGGTTGCTTACTTTTCTCCTCCTTTGTTCAACAACTTTAGAACCTTTTTTGACTGGTACAACATCTTTTCGCTTGATCGATTTTGCAACTTCAGTTTGCTGAATTTGTTGCATCCTTAGTGGGTCATGAATCATTTTGCTACGCCTCTTAGCAACAATTTTTGCAGTGGAGCCTGCAATTACATATTGTTGTTGAGTAATTCCTAAAGAGAAACTAGGACCATCGAATAAATTGTGTGTACCTCGAGTAACCTTAGTTGGAGTGTTTTCTTCAGCCATTAAAGAGCCCGTTTGGCTTAGCTTATAAGTTGCTGAAAACAACTTATAAGTTGTTTTCAACTTTTTTGAGTGTTTGGCTGGCTAGCTTATAAGTCATTTTGTGCTTAAAATAAGCTCCAAAAAATAAGTTGGCCCGTTTGGATGGGCTTAAAAAAAGCAGCTTATAAGCAAAAAAATAAAAAATAAAAAAATTGGGGTAGCCAACAGGCTCAAAATCGATAAATGAAACTTCTTCTAGAAACCCTAACATTGGAGAACTTGTAATCAATGAAATTGTATGAATGGTGGATGTGTAATCAATGAAATTGAAGAGGACTTAAGTAAATACAAGTATACATCAATATAAAAAAACAAAAATAAAAAAACACCCAAATTCACTTACCTATTTGTGGGGATACACGATTAATGTTGAGTAAATCGTGCAAATACTGATGAGAGAGAGAACGGTGATTACAGCGTTAAGATTAGAGAGAAAAATATTTGAAAAGGGAAGAGTTTTGGGGATATTGGGATACATGGATCATATATTTAGGAAAGCTTCTCCAAGTAACTGTATGTTACTGGACTAGTCACAGTTTGTAAATTAGAAAAACAATTAAGCTACAAAAATTAAATAATAAGAAGGTAGTTATTATTCATAAATAGGTTTTAGAGGTAGTTATGACAAGTAAATTTTTCATTAATTTATTATGTGTCTGGAAAAACAAGGCCCTCTATAAATAGATGCTAACCCAGCTAACCCAGGTATCACAAAGAAACCTTAGCGTGTTTTGATCTTTGAATACGTGGTATAACTGTTGACGTTCCATCAGTTCTAGTTCACGCAATAGCTAGAAAAGTTTATCTCGAGCTTAACCATTTCTGCTATATCGATTTTAACGGTATGCTTCTGTAATCTTAACTCAAGATTATGTTATCACGTCTATGTACTTAATCTCTGCTTTGATAGTACATAAATTATCTAAAAGTTAGCATCAAAGTCACCATAATTAGAGTGTAAGATCAAGAATTAATCTTGGTATTTAAAACTGTTAGATTATGTAAATATTTAGTCAAATATATTTTGTAATCTTCTATTTTAGGATAGCGTATGTTAGAATTATTTAGTCAAATTAGTTCCTAATTTGTAGCCTACAATTATGTTGTAAATGCTGTATATCAACCCATTCAAGAGAACAGAATAATCAAAGAAAACATTCTCTTACATGGTATCAGACTAGGTTTCTCCTAAAAATCCTAGCATCCTAAACCCTAGCCCTTAGCCGCCGCCCTCTTTCGTTTTCCTCCCTTTCAGCCATTCCCCCTCCTCTTCTCCATGGCTGACGCGTCCAAGTTGCATCCTGCGACTACAGTCACTAATATCAAATCATGCATTCCTATTGTTCTTGACTATGAAGGAAGCCAATACAATAACTGGGCTACCCTCTTCAAGCTCCATTGTCGTGCAAACTTGGTGATCGACCACATCCTACCTCCTGCCTTCCCCACCGTGCCACCACCGGCAACTGCAGCCGAAAAACTTGCTACTAAGGCCCTATGGGAACGGCTAGATGACATTGTTCGGCAATGGATATATGGTACGATATCGAATGATCTTCTCAACACGATCATTCATCAAGAGGACACCGCAGCCGAGGCTTGGAATCGCCTTGTTCGTCTCTTTCAGGACAACAAATCGGCTAGGGCTCTTACTCTTGATGCAAAATTCACCAACACCAAATTGGTGGATTTTCCGAATGTGAAAGCATACTGCACCAGGCTGAAAGTTCTTGCAGACAATCTCGCCAACGTCGGTCACAAAGTTTTCGACGAACGACTTGTGCTTCGTCTTCTGCGAGGGTTGTCGGATAAATATAAAACTTTTCGAACGACGGTGCAGAACCGTACTCCTCTCCCATCTTTTGAAGTTTCCGGTCGATGCTCGAGCTTGAGGAAGATAGCCATGCCGAGGATGCCATTCACGACTCCGGGTCGAATGCTGCTCTTGTTTCTCACAATGTTAATCCTCAGAATTTCTCCGGTAATGGACAGCCTAATAATTCTGAAAATGCCTTTAACAATCGAGGAAATTCGCACAATCGTGGAAAGAAGAACAACCGCGGTCGCAGCGGCGGCAACCGCAACAACCGCGGTGGCAGCGGGAATGGGCAAAGCAGCGGCGGGGGTAGCCGAAACAATGCCCAGGCATACCAGCCCGCCGCGTCGCAGCAACAGGGAACCACTGCCCCGTCATGGTATTTTCCACCGTGGGCTGCTTGGGGGCCACCCCACCGTGCCCGTACCCCACAGCTGGGTGGCAACAGCCCCGCGGCTGGCAGCAGTCACACCCAGCTCCCTCGCAGCAGGGAGTTCTTGGTCCTCCTCCTCCACAGTCGTTCTACTCGTCAGCCCCGTCATCACATGATGGGTATGCGCCCACGAATATTGATCAGGCTATGCACACAATATCTTTGAATCCGCCCGATGACAACAATTGGTTCATGGACACCGGAGCCACATCTCACATGACCAACTCCCAAGGTACTCTATCGTCTTATTATCAATTGAGCAAAAATAATGATATTGTTGTTGGTAATGGTAACATGATTCCGATTCGTGGTTATGGTCATACATCCCTTCAAGTAAATCCCTCCTTAAACCTGAAAAATGTCTTACATGCACCTAAACTCATCAAAAACCTTATTTTTGTTCGTAAATTTACTATTGATAATATGGTTTCTGTTGAATTTGATCCTTTTGGTTTTTCTGTGAAGGATTTACAGACGGGGAGCAAACTCATGAGATGTGAGAGTTCGGGTGATCTTTATCCATTCTTCAAAAATTATCGAGCCATCTCGTCTTCCGCACCATCTGCTTTTACCGTCATCCCTTCTCATATTTGGCACTCTCGTTTAGGTCATCCCGGGGATGTGATTCTTAGTTCTTTACGTAGTAGTAATTTGATTGAATGTAATAAGGCTCGAAACAATATTTGTCATTCTTTCCCTTTGGGGAAATTAATTAAAATGTCTTTTTATGACTCTCTTTCAACTACTACTATGCCCTTTGACATTGTTCACAGTGATTTATGGACTTCACCTGTTCTTAGCTCTTCTGGTCACAGATATTATGTTTTATTTCTTGACAATTACACTAATTTTCTTTGGAATTTTCCCATCAAAACAAAGTCCCAAGTTTATGATTGTTTCTTGTCTTTCCGGATTTTCATTCGCACTCAGTTTGAAAAAGAAATCAAAACTTTTCAATGTGACAACGGGCGTGAATTTGATAATGGTCCTTTTCATAAATTTTGTGAACAAAACGGGATGCTTTTTCGATTTTCTTGCCCGCACACCTCACCCCAAAATGGTAAGGCGGAACGGAAAATTAAATCCATAAATAATATTGTTTGTACACTCCTTGCCCATGCATCCATGCCCCCGTCCTATTGGCATCACGCCTTGACCATGGCAACGTACCTACACAACATTCTCCCTTCTAAAATCTTAGCATATAAGACACCCACTCAGATTCTTTATCAAAAGAATTCATCCTACTCTTATCTTCGAGTTTTTGGTTGTCTATGCTTTCCTCTTTTTCCGTCTACACAAATTCATAAGCTCCAATCTAAGTCCACTCCGTGTGTTTTCCTGGGGTATCCTTCTAATCATCGGGGATACAAATGCTATGATTTATCGAGCCCAAAAATAATCATTGCTCGGCATGTGTGGTTTTCTGAAAACTCCTTTTCATTTTCGCAAATAAATAGTTCATCTTCTACTTCCTATGAGTTTTTGGGTGATGATAATTCCCCATTGAGAACACATTTGTTGGATGACCAGGCCGCTGCTCCACCTCCTGCAACCCACCACCCGAGCTCAACCATCCCCTCTCCTCCCTCGTCGTCTGTCCAGCCTGCAGTCCCGCCACTGCCATCCCCCCCCCCCGTCTCTCTCGCTGCCAGCCCCCCACACCGTGAGCAGCCCCCTCCCTGCCAGCCCTCGCCTGTTCCTCGCATGACTACACGTAGTCAACATGGGATATTTAAGCCGAACTTGAAATACCATAATCAAGCTTTAAGTGCCACCACCAATTCCATCTCCCCTATTCCCCGGAATCCCGTCAGTGCACTTAATGACCCGAATTGGAAAAATGCTACGCAAGATGAATATAATGCTCTTATTGATAGTAAGACTTAGGAGTTGGTCCCTCGTCCTCCCAATGCTAATATTATTCGGTCTTTATGGATTTTTCAGCATAAAAAGAAATCTGATGGTTCTTTTGAGAGGCATAAAGCCCGTCTTGTAGGTGATGGCAGGTCTCAACGGGAAGGTGTTGATTGTGACGAGACTTTCAGTCCGGTGGTCAAGCCGGCGACTATCCGTGTGGTTCTTACTATTGCTTTATCTCATTCTTGGCCCATTCACCAACTTGATGTAAAGAATGCTTTCTTACATGGCAATTTGAATGAGACCGTTTATATGTATCAGCCTCTGGGATTCCGGGATCCGGCTCGTCTTGATCATGTTTGTCTCTTGCGTAAGTCTCTTTTGGCTTGAAACAGGCACTACGGGCATGGTATCAGCGTTTTGCTGAATATGTTGCAACCATTGGTTTCTCGCATAGTACATCTGACAACTCTCTCTTCACTTATTGTCATGGCAACGATACTGCTTACATTTTGTTATATGTGGATGATATTATTCTAACTGCATCTTCAGACTCTCTCAGACTAGGTATTATGTCCAAGTTAGCTACGGAATTGCAATGAAAAACTTGGGTCCGTTGAGCTATTTTTTGGGGATTGTCGTCTCCCGGGACAAAAATAGCCTATTCATATCTCAGAGTTCGTATGCAGAGGATATTCTTGACAGGGCAGGCATGTCACAATGTAAGTCTTTCCCCACTCCAGTTGATACAAAAGGCAAACTCAGCGCCACTTCGAGCGCGCCGTATGAAGATCCTACGAAGTATTGTCGTCTGGCAGGTGCTTTGCAATACTTGACATTTACTCGGCCAGACATATCATATGCGGTCTAGCAGGTTTGCTTGTTTATGCATGATCCCAAAGTCGAGCATATGGAAGCATTAAAACGCATTTTGCGTTACATTCGAGGTACGATTGACTTTGGTACTCACTTATACAAAACCTCTCTCCAGTCACTACTTTCATATACAGATGCTGATTGGGGAGGATGTCCAGACACTCGACGCTCCACATCGGGTTATTGTGTATATTTTGGGGATAACTTGATTTATTGGTCTTCCAAGCGCCAACCTACTCTTTCTAAGTCAAGTGCTGAAGCTGAATACAGAGGGGTTGCTAATGTTGTCTCTGAATCTTGTTGGATTCGTAATCTGTTGCTTGAACTCAATTGTCCTATTCGTAAAGCAACTCTGGTCTATTGTATGTGAGTGCCATTTACTTGTCTGGAAATCCGGTACAACATCAACCTACCAAACATATTGAAATAGACATTCACTTTGTTCGTGAAAAGGTTAGACGTGGAGAGGTTCGTGTCCTACATGTTCCGTCCCGTTATCAGATTGCCGACATCTTCACAAAAGGTCTTCCGTGCGTACTATTTGATGATTTTCGGGACAGTCTAACCATTCGTAAACCTCCCGCTTCGACTGCGGGGGTGTGTTAGATTATGTAAATATTTAGTCAAATATATTTTGTAATCTTCTATTTTAGGATAGCGTATGTTAGAATTATTTAGTCAAATTATTTCCTAATTTGTAGCCTGCAATTATGTTGTAAATGCTGTATATCAACCCATTCAAGGGAACAGAATAATCAAGGAAAACATTCTCTTACAAAAACAAACTGATTTGAAGCCAAAGAAAGGAACTGCTTCTTGCGGCTTACGTTCGGGGGTATGTACGCATTACGTTTCCAAGAAACCAAACGTTCCTTATTATGTTAGCTTCTAATAAGGTATTGATTGATGTTAATTGTAATTGATATTGGCTGTAACAAGTGATTAGTAGGGTTCTGTACAAACACTTATTTTTTTTCCATTGATTCCTTGTTTTAGCATACATATCATCCTTTATTATAATTGTTTACCCTGAATTTCGGTAACCATGAATTTGTAAGTGAGATATAGAATATGTGGATGAATTTTAATCTATTATTCGATTGATATGAAATTGATATAGACTTATTTGTAATAATATATATAGATATGTAAGTTTTCGCCTAGAATAAATATATTGATATTGGTGATTGAGCTATTTATATATGGCAATATATTGTATTGAGTGGATGAACAAGCCAAAGTATACTTCAAATCCGGACTAAAATGTGTGTGAGAGAGAGAGAGAGAGAGAGAGAGCTTCAATATATTTTTCTATTACAATGTTCTAAATCTCCAAAAAACGAACCCCTAAAAGTAGGGAAATGTCCTCTATTTATAGGTTTGCCTCATGGGCCTTGAATACAATACAAAGCCTTTTAAAATAAAGAAACCCTAAAAGGATAAGGTAGTATCGTACAGTCTGACACCCGTACGGTTGTTAGTACAAAATGACAGAACGTTCTTGACGCGTGGCAGCACCGCAATTGGTAAATCGGACCAACGGCCACGATAAGTTCGGACATGGAGAAACCGGACTAACGGCCACGTAAACTTGACTTTGAGAAATCAGACTAACGTCCACGTTGAGTTTGGTTTGGTGACTCTCGGCAACGGACACACTTCTCTCATCTCGGGTCAGCCGCCTTCTGTGTAATCCCCCCGGTCTGAAGAAAAGACCGAACATACTCGTGCTCATTTGGTCCTACCCTCGACCCCCGGTCGCACCGGTCTTGCATATACTCGGTTTTTACCGTATACAGATAGTCCCCGCACTTTCCGGAATGTAGTTTTACCGGAGTAACGCGAAGTGGTTAAGTCACAAAATCGGTGGTTTCATAAGCTCTTTCTTATCTTTTTAATTTTTGCGGGAACGGTTATGTCACGTCCCTCTGACATCGGCCACGTGTCTCGTCCCGAATGGCAGTCTTCGGGAACCACCGTAACGCACGTCGCTTCGTATCACGTCTCATTAATTGTGGGACATGTGTCGCCGCCCGATTTATTGCTCTCTGTAACTGCTACAGTTCCTATGACTATATAAGGCCTTTGGCCATTTCATTTTCCCATTTTCACTTCTTCACTTCATTTCTTGCTCACCAGATCATTCCAATTCATCATTTCTTGCTCATTTGATCGTAAAAAACCAACTTGCCATCTTCTCCATTTGCTATATTTTGATTGAAAGTGCTCATTTGTTACCTCTTTCACTTGTCATTTTGCATTCTTCAACTGCTTTTTCAATCTTTCTTATATTTCCTCCAACTGTTTCGTTTCCTACTTCAAATTCTCAATTCTTCTTTTTCACATCTTCTAAATGTCTGCCAACACCGAAACTACTTCCCAGGATGTGCCCTTGGTTTCTTCTCAGGGAGCCGAGCCAGCCTTACAACCCAAGGGAAAAACTTTCGTCGAACCGGCTGCCTTGGACATAGTGCCGACCAAACCCAACTACAATAAAGAATTTGATGTCGAGAAGCCATTCCCGATCGCGGATAGGGGTTTCGACATAAGGCGATATCCTTCGTCTATTACGGAGGATAAACTTGACCAGGTCCGGGCTGACTGCGGATGGGATAACCGTCCGGTGCAAGTGTTCGCCCCTGGGCCCGACGAGTCTATTATCGATCATAGAGAAGGTTTTCTATACGTTTACACCTATCCATTTACACTCAAACGCAACCCTCCAATCGACCTGGTTATTTTGGAGATGTGCCAAAAGTACAATGTGACTTTGGCCCAAATTGGGCCGATTATCTGGAGGACCGTGGCCTGCCTTCGGTTACTAGCCAATAACGTAAAAAGGGAGTTCACAATGGCGCACTTCATCCAGTTATATTCCCTGCGACTCTTCCGAGGGGGTATGATAAAGTTCGCAAAGCGAGGTCGGAATTCGATCTTTTCCAAACTCGACGAGGACAGAGATAGAGGGTGGTTGGAACGTTATGTCCGAGTAAGAACCGCGGACATTGTTCTGGTCGAGTAAATTCCCTTTCCGGAGAGGTGGAACGACAGGCGTAAGTTTCTCAGTTCTCCCTTCTATAATTATTCTTCCTCCATGCTTTGTCAACACTTACTCCCTTGCATACATATGATTTCTCCCCTTTTTTTTATTTATCAGCCGAGGCATGGATACCTCCGGCCGTCTGGAACATGACCGAATGGGTTGGAGCAATCATCGGTCAACATACTCATGACTAACGGACATGGAGGGACCTGTTGCGTGGACGATGGGTTGCCCAAAATCATGGTAATCTTCTTCTTGATTTGGTATATATTTCATCCTTTTTTTTTTCTTTTTATAACCCCTTCGGTATTCAGGTTTAGCCAAGGGCTCGGTGAAGCCAAGACCGGAACCAGCAGCCGAGCCTACTGCACCGGTTCCTGAATTTGATACGGCAGGGTCATCTTGGTTCATTGCTGCTGCCGGTAAGAGACGGAGAAAGCCCTCGGACAAAGGGCAGAAACCAAAGAAAAAGGCAAGGAGCGTTGTTCGGACTCTGAGGGATGAATCAGAGCCGGACTTTCTTATTCGAAGGGTCGGTGAGGGCCCCTCCGTCACCTCTGTTCCGGAGGAGGAAGCCACCATTCCTCCCTTTCCTACTGTTGAGGAAGGGCCTTCCGCTCCGGCTCTGCACACAGGTGGGGAAAAAGTTCTTTTTCCAACTCCTTTAAGGTCAATTGAATTCGTTGACATTTCAGGTGACGCTTCATCTGAAGAGACTCCCCCTGCAAAGGCTTAGAAGATCCGGGCCATCTTCGAATATTGAGGCCGAACAAAGAGCAGAGTCGACCCCTGATACCGAGGCTCCAATGGATACCAGCCCACTGCCCGGTGGTGACCCAGCTGCAACATCCGAGGCACCTGTTCCACCGAGACCGCTGGGGCTGCTCCAACTTCTCCTACTGTGCCGAGGTCTGATAACCTCGATGACATGTTCTCGGATACCCCACCTGCAACCGGGGAAGCTGCCGGTTTCGGACATCTCCCTATCCCTCGGGCCACGAGAGCAGCTAGCCGGGCCACCGAAACTGGTGCAAGGGATAGCTTAGTAGGTATCGTTCCGGCCCCTAGCGTGGAACCGAGAAGGACAAGGTCGGCCATGGTCACCGTCCCTGAGGATTGCAGCTTTTTGTCCCGTCTTGTGGGAGTAGAAAGCTATCTGAGGCCTCTCATTTCGGACTCGGATAAGAGAAAGATGGCCGGAGTCCCATGGCAGTGCCTCATTAATGAGGGCATGCACGCAGGCAACCGGGTAAGCATATCACCCAATCTTTCCATAATTCAATGTGATCCTCATCTCTAGCTCTATCCAAGTTTAACTTTATTTGTTTCTTCTGCAGAGTGTTGTGCTCGTCAATGAGGCCTTTATCCGTGCACAGCACGAGGTTGACGACTTAAAGGGCCAGCTAGATGCCCAGGGTCGTGAAACGGAGAAGTTCCAACACCTTCTGCGAGAAAACGAAGATCAATTAAGCCGGGCCGCTGCCCTTTCCAACCTTTAACCCGAGCTCAAAGCGTCGAAGGCTGAAAACCTTCGTTTGAAGGCCGAGTTGGCCGGAATTGTTGAAAAGAACCGGCTCCTGGAAGCGGATAAGGCCGGCCTTAGCCAAGACAATGCCCGTTTTTCTTCGAGGCTCGGGGAACTCGAGGCCCCTATCTCCCAACTTCGAAGTGAACTTGATGCGGTCAAGGTCGATACCGTGAAAATGGAAGAGCGGCATCGGCTGCTTGAATCTGAAAATGCTAAATACAAGGAGAAGTTGAAGGTGGTCGAGCAGAAGGCTGAGGCTCGAGCCCGAATTAGTGACGAGCTTGAGAGTAAGTTCGAGGAGTCAGCCGAGGCCAATGACTTGCTTAAGGTCGAGCTCAAGTCGGCTACCCAAATTCGAAGAATTCTCGATGAAGAGAGATCAGAACTGGCGGCTAAATTGGCAAAAGCCGAGGCCGACTTAGAAGAGTCTCTTAAGGATGTTTCAGCTGTCGAGGCTCGTACTACGATTGTGGTTGAGTATAAGCGGTGGAAATCCCGGAGGGTTACCCTCGAACAGGCTCAACAAGGATTGGGGGACCTCCAGGCTCAGATACTTGAAGCCAAAGCAATCGAGGAGGCGGCTAAGAAACTCCTCGATTATTAGTCTGAGGATTCCGAGCGAACAACCTCCGAGGACTCCGGCTCAAGTCGCACCAGGTAGATCAGGGCCTGCACTAGCGTTTATTTTGTTTTTGCCTTTTGACTTGTGAAAAGTTCAAGTGTAAAAACCCTTCGTATATGAAATGAGAATTTCCCTTTTGATTGTCTCTTCATTATTTTATCCGAATACTTGTTATGATATTTGCCTTAATCACTTATCCCGTTTAGGAATAGTCAAATGTTCGGACTGTGCCTAAGTGTTGGCTTTTCTCTTCGTTCGGTACATTTTGGTCTGAGGATTTGATTGAGTGATTTGCCTACGGGACTTATTTATACTTTGTGAATTTAGACGTCTCCGAATCACGTTAGGCATTTTAGGGCGGAGGTTTTCTAGCTGCTTACTTGTCATAGATTAGGTTCGAACACCTGAATCCCTGCCTTGTCAAATTTTGATACGGCAGTCCCCATTCGAGGGTGTTAAAAATTTTGACTTGGTTCAACGCGACCTTGTTGCCTTTGTCGAATTTCGACGGTAGTCCCCGGTGTAGCGTATTTTAATAAAATGATGCCGAATTTCGATGGTAGTCCCCGGTGTAGGGTATTTAATAAGAAGACACGTTCGAAATAGAAGACTTCATCCGTTTCCTTATGTTTTTACCGCATTAAATACTAAGCGGACACGATTCATTTTTGATCGTTTGGTTCTTACATCGAAACCTAACACACAAGGTCCGGGATTAGACAAAGATGGGAAATATAAAATTTCGAGGACTTCTCGGGGTAGCACTTAACAGTGTTCCTTCATCTGCTTTGTTGAGTTGGAATTCACTTTAACTTTTTGGGGTAGGCCTCAATGTGGGTATGATAGTCCCCTAGTATTTATCTGAGCTGCATGATCGGGTAAGCACTATCAAGTTCCCGCCGGAGGGGTATACCCCGAGTTCCCGGATACTTTGCCTCATTTTCATAAAGTAACACGTCATACTTGTTGCCTCATTAAAAACCTTGTCGGATAACCCATCTCGAAACAAAACCGTACTAAGGAAAAGAGTGCAACACGTGTTTTTAGACCAACTTCATCCGGTAGTCGATTTTCTGCAAAAAGAGGATAGGTTAACAATAAAAAATAATCACAAGGGTTGGCATCCATACCTTAGCAGTAGTATCTTTTCAAATGGGCCACATTCCAATTAGTGCGCAGCCGTTGTCCGTCCATGGATTCCAGCTGGTACGACCCTTTGCCTGTAATTCCTGTTGTCTTGTACGATCCTTCCCAGTTCAGACCTAACTTCCCGTCATTGGGATTCTTGGTGTTCAGAGTAACTTTCCGAAGCACCAAGTCCCCAACTTGAAAATGACAAAAATTGGCCCTCCGATTGTAGTACCTCTCCATTCTCTGTTTCTGAGCTGCTATACAGACCAATGCATTTTCGCGTAGTTCATCTGCAAGATCCAGTTTTATGGCCCTGGCCTCCTCGTTTGACACACCGGTGCCGTATTTGAATCAGAGGCTCAGTTCGCCGACTTCTACTGGGATCAGAGCTTCAGCCCCGTAAACCAACGAGAAAGGCGTTTCTCCCGTGCTTGATTTTGATGTAGTTCTGTAAGCCCATAATACCTCCGGTAGCACCTCCCTCCATTGATGCTTTGCCGTTTCAAGTCTTTTATTTAGATTTTGAATTATTGTTTTGTTCGTGGATTCCGCCTGTCCGTTTGCGCTCGGGTGATACAGAGTAGATATAATCTTCTTGATCTTCAGCCCTTCGAGGAAATTATTGACCCTGCTTCCAACGAATTGAGGGCCGTTATCACAAGTTGTTTCGGTCGAGATGCCGAAACGACAAATAATATGGTCCCATCTGAAGTCAATAACCTCCTTTTCTCTAATCTTTTCGAAGGCCTGCGCTTCAACCCATATTGAAAAATAGTCAGTCATAAATACAATGAAACGGGCCTTATAAGGTGCCCGTGGCAAGGGACCAACGATGTCCATTCCCCACTTCATGAAGGGCCAAGGTGATATCACCGGGTGCAACAACTCTCCGGGCTAATGGATCATCAGGGCATGTCTTTGACACCCATCGCATTTTCGGACAAATTTCTTCGCGTCATCCTCCACCTGGTTCCAGTAATCACCGGCTATGATAATTTTTCGAACCAAGGCTTCTGCACCGGAGTGATTACCGTAGGTACCCTCGTGGACTTCTCTTATCACATAATCGATTTTTATGGGACCCAGACACATGGCCAGGGGTCCGAAGAAAGACCGTCGATATAATAAATCGTATATTAAGCGGAACCGTGCTGCTTTGGTCCTCAGTGACCGTGATTCTTTTGGGTCATTCGGGAGCTTTCCGTCTTGCAAATAGTCGATGCATTTGTTGTGCCAATCCCAAGTTAGACCCATCATGTTTATCTCAGCATGCCCGTTTTCAACCGCCGAATTCATCAACTGCACTATGGTACCGGTTCTATAAAAAAACATTCGCAAAGGTTTCCTTTATCGTCATAACATCTAGTCTTATCAGACAATCAATTTTTTTTTTTTTTGGGAAAATTTGGACAGAGTTTCCTCTATAGTTCTTACTATCCCAAAACCTGCACGTAGAAAATACCAACAATGCCTCACAGGGCCAACATTTATATGTATATCTCATATCGTATCATAGCCACACAGGGCTCCCAATATCAGCAATAATACGAAAATGATGAACATACCTCGTATGCTCCACTCAAACTGCACCTTTTATACTTTCCTGTTTACTTTCCCTTTCAATCTTCAACTTTACGTTTCAATCATACTTCAAATACCTTACCCGACATACATTCTTCTCATCGTTGCTTACCTGCGTGCTTTGAAACTTCTAATATCATCAGTCACTTTCTTCTGTCGATGCCGTTCTACTGCCGAAACCAAGGGTTAGTATAAGGAATTTCATTTCCTATGACTGGGCTCTATCGCACGATCTAAGATTCAAAGAAAGGTAACATCCTAAATGTCCTGTAGCTTCCTGTTTATGAATGTGGTGCACAACACATCGATAAACAAGACTCTACTAGACACGGTCTGTAGACACTCAGAGGAAGGACCGCTCTGATACCACTTCTGTCACGACCCAGCCCCGTGGGCCGCGACTGGTGCCCTACTTGGGCACCCAAACGGACATACAAACTAAATCATCATTTTTAAACAGAGTTGAGAACGAATATTATCTTGCGCGATTGCGCGTACAAAACATTATATCAGAATCAGAAGAGGCAGTGGAATATACATCGCCGAACATATGCACATATATCAAAAAGCCGGCAAGGCTATCAAATATGTCAAAAGCCAACAAGGCTGTCAAATGGCACAACGGCCCAAAACGCATATACAAATGCACGCCGACAAGGCTGCCACAAACATATACAAAATGCACGCCGACGAGGCTGCCATAACGAATAGAGTCATGCAAACACATCCGTACAGAAGTAGGCACACACACCCACAAATACGTCTACAGACCTCTAAACAGACAAACTGAATCATATGGCGGGATAGGGCCCCGCCGTGCCCCTGAACAAATACATGTATACATAGCGAACGAATATATACCAAAATGTGTGCTCTGAAATGGGAAGAGCACTCCAAACAGCAGAAGAGGGTGTCCTAAATGGGTAGATCACCAAACTGTGCGTCTGTACCTGCGGGCATGAAACGCAGCCCCCCGAAGAAAGGGGGTCAGTACGAAATATGTACTGAGTATGCAAAGCAGAATATACAGAAAGCAAATCTGAGACATAAACGAAATAGAAGTACCAAACATAAGTGCAAATCCAACATATCAAAATTTGCTTACTTTCAAAAATATGTAAGTAATGCATAGGGTACAGAAGAATATGGTCGCCCACCCGACGATGGCGCCATAACACAGCATAACACCAGAAAGTTTCAAATCTCCGTATCCCCGTCACATATCACATCACAACATAACACCATACACAGCATAACACCAAATATAGGTGGAACCCGACCCTCATTAGCGAGTAGCTCGGAGAACCATAACACAGCATAACTCCGGAGTATATCAAAATGCGCACGATAACAGAACCGGCCCGGGAACCGGCGAAAGATATAACAGAACGCATGAGCAGAGTCATGAGTAACCATATGCATAAAATCATTATCATAGACTCAAATATAAGTAAATGACCATACTTGAAATTCGAAATGATAATCATACCAAATTCTTTCAAAAGTCGTCCGAATTACATAAAGGAAAGTCGCGGGACCCACGGATGGGTATTGACCCGAATCGGGCCCGTCTATGGAAAATATACTCATTATATGCCATATAAACTTCTACAACAATATTGAAGCTATCCGAGCCTTTCGGTGAAAGATATGGCGTTTCGTAGTTACGGAATTCTTTAAAACAACTATTTTTGTACAAAGTTTGGAAATCAATTCTTTCAAAAACATAAAGGTTCATATTTCATCACATCATACATAAGAATGCCAAGAAATATATATAAGGATCATAACGTGCTCGGATTTCGAATTTGGAATTTCCTTGAGGCTCGTGATATAACCTATTGAAAACTAAGGCATGCCAAAAGAAAGAAGAGTTGCGCTTTACATACCTCGTACGCACTCCAAGATAGCCAATCTAAAGTAAATCCCAATCTACGCCTCGGGCTCCCCAAGGTCTACAAATATGCCAACGAATATCCAATATTAAACATAGGCACTTAAGCCATTCATTCCAAACTAACATTAAATTCTACAGAAAATTCGGCAGCATTTCCCCGAGAATTTAACTCGCTCAAAATCAACAGCAACAACCACAATAACCAACCTAGCAACTCCAATAACCAATCTGAAAGACAATATTACATTAATACTCTCTTTTTCATCATTCGACAACTTTCCAAATATTCAATTCAACGGCTTACCTTCAAGCCAACATCAACGCCTATACATTCAAATACTAACCCAAACCCATACTAACAACATTCAAGAACATTCTAAATAATTCACATAATATTTCCAACGATCTAACAATTTCTCCAAATTGGGCCGAAAACAGCCCCTAAACTATAACATAACGATGCCCGAAATTCTAACGAACACTTACAACACACCAAGCATCCCATATACACTTCTTACGCCTTATTTCATGCCATCTTTTCAGCAAATTTCAGGGAAATACAACAGCAGCCACACGACACCACATCATCTATTCATATGCAAGTAAATCACATTATTATCTCTATAATCCTTACAACAACCCACAACAATTTTAACTCCAACTCTAACCATTAAATTCCGTCATTCTCATCACATAATCTATGATTACAACAACCAAAATATTAATTCAAATCAATCCATCAAATTTCAATTAAAAACAGCCCCTACGGCATTCAACAACATTCCAACATTCGTGCAATTCATGTTACCAAGTTACAACTATGCTTCAACATCAAGATACATAATTTCACACATACAATTTACATTTGCATATTCCCCACACGTCCAACTTCATCATCAAACACATAGAAAAATGATCAACTCTTACCTTAACAAGTTGGCTTTTTCCACTTAGCTAGAATTTGTGAAATGAACTAATACTTGTTCTTGTTGCTCCAAATGAATTCTCCACGTTATTATCACCTTCCTAAGGGCTGAAATACCTAGAAAAACGGATTTTTGGATCAACAAATTTGAGCTCCAATTTTGCTAGCCATGGTCGAATGCCATGGCTTATGCTCTCTCTCTCTCTCTAGCTTGTATATCAACGTTTCCTTCACGTATACACCATATTAAACCTTTAATCCAAATTGATAACATGAGTAGGAGGTTGAAATTACCTTTAGAAATCAGAATCTTCAAGAATCTTGTTCCTCTTTCCAGCTGCTTGCTTAACAACACAAAAAAAGACTTAAGCTACAACTTCTCTTTAACTAATATCATGTCAAGGGTCTAGGATTTAGCTTATATGATGGCTCAATTAGAAAGGGGGTTTGGGAGAGAAAATAAGGGTTTTGGATCTGATTTAGGTCGTGTGAAATGATATAGGGCAAAGTGGTGACTTATCTATTGAGTTTAATGGGCCTCATGGGCCGAAATGTGAGTGTTTGGGTCGGGTCCAAACTTGCTGCCCTGCCAGCCCAACTTGTATCGTCCATATCTCCTTATCCCGATATCATTTTGACGAGCGGTTTGTTGCATTACAAACTAGACTCGATGAACTTCATTTTAGGCTTTTGAAACACCTTAAAACTCCTCATATTCAAGGAGATATGCCTCCTACAATATAGACTAAAATTGGGTCCGAAATTTTACTGAAGTTCCGATTCATTTCGTTTAACTTCTAATCCTCTTCCAACCTTATGTAACCTCTTATGCATACATATACACACTTATATACATCAATAAAAATCCATATACGCATCTCGAAGGGTCCAGAGAATCACAATAACCTTAAGCATAACTAGAGAACTCACAAAGCTTTGACGAAACTCCAATCGCAAAAGTATATTCATATCTTTTGTCCATCCTCTATATCATTACTAATAATCTCAAATACTTTAAAAGGTCACTCGCATTACCTCATATACATACTCATAACGCGATTTCAAATCCATTAGGTTACCATGTCACCTCGGGATACTTAAGGCAACCATATATATAACGATATTCTTACTAACTCGATTAACTTTCCTTGAACCTTCATAACTCATTTCTTTTTCTTGTTTTACTTCAAGTAACACGGATTATTATGGAGTGTAACATTCTCTCCCCCTTAGGAACATTCATCCTCGAATGTTAAATTGGTCCCGTAAGGTTCTATAAAAAAACATTCGCAAAGGTTTCCTTTATCGTCATAACATCTAGTCTTATCAGACAATCAATTTTTTTTTTTTTTTGGGAAAATTTGGACAGAGTTTCCTCTATAGTTCTTACTATCCCAAAACCTGCACGTAGAAAATACCAACAATGCCTCACAGGGCCAACATTTATATGTATATCTCATATCGTATCATAGCCACACAGGGCTCCCAATATCAGCAATAATACGAAAATGATGAACATACCTCGTATGCTCCACTCAAACTGCACCTTTTATACTTTCCTGTTTACTTTCCCTTTCAATCTTCAACTTTACGTTTCAATCATACTTCAAATACCTTACCCGACATACATTCTTCTCATCGTTGCTTACCTGCGTGCTTTGAAACTTCTAATATCATCAGTCACTTTCTTCTGTTGATGCCGTTCTACTGCCGAAACCAAGGGTTAGTATAAGGAATTTCATTTCCTATGACTGGGCTCTATCGCACGATCTAAGATTCAAAGAAAGGTAACATCCTAAATGTCCTGTAGCTTCCTGTTTATGAATGTGGTGCACAACACATCGATAAACAAGACTCTACTAGACACGGTCTGTAGACACTCCGAGGAAGGACCGCTCTGATACCACTTCTGTCACGACCCAGCCCCGTGGGCCGCGACTGGTGCCCTACTTGGGCACCCAAACGGACATACAAACTAAATCATCATTTTTAAACAGAGTTGAGAACGAATATTATCTTGCGCGATTGCGCGTACAAAACATTATATCAGAATCAGAAGAGGCAGCGGAATATACATCGCCGAACATATGCACATATATCAAAAAGCCGGCAAGGCTATCAAATATGTCAAAAGCCAACAAGGCTGTCAAATGGCACAACGGCCCAAAACGCATATACAAATGCACGCCGACAAGGCTGCCACAAACATATACAAAATGCACGCCGACGAGGCTGCCATAACGAATAGAGTCATGCAAACACATCCGTACAGAAGTAGGCACACACACCCACAAATACGTCTACAGACCTCTAAACAGACAAACTGAATCATATGGCGGGATAGGGCCCCGCCGTGCCCCTGAACAAATACATGTATACATAGCGAACGAATATATACCAAAATGTGTGCTCTGAAATGAGAAGAGCACTCCAAACAGCAGAAGAGGGTGTCCTAAATGGGTAGATCACCAAACTGTGCGTCTGTACCTGCGGGCATGAAACGCAGCCCCCCGAAGAAAGGGGGTCAGTACGAAATATGTACTAAGTATGCAAAGCAGAATATACAGAAAGCAAATCTGAGACATAAACGAAATAGAAGTACCAAACATAAGTGCAAATCCAACATATCAAAATTTGCTTACTTTCAAAAATATGTAAGTAATGCATAGGGTACAGAAGAATATGGTCGCCCACCCGACGATGGCGCCATAACACAGCATAACACCAGAAAGTTTCAAATCTCCGTATCCCCGTCACATATCACATCACAACATAACACCATACACAGCATAACACCAAATATAGGTGGAACCCGACCCTCATTAGCGAGTAGCTCGGAGAACCATAACACAGCATAACTCCGGAGTATATCAAAATGCGCACGATAACAGAACCGGCCCGGGAACCGGCGAAAGATATAACAGAACGCACGAGCAGAGTCATGAGTAACCATATGCATAAAATCATTATCATAGACTCAAATATAAGTAAATGACCATACTTGAAATTCGAAATGATAATCATACCAAATTCTTTCAAAAGTCGTCCGAATTACATAAACAATCGGCATTAGCTTGAAGAAATTTAATTAACTTGTCCATGAGCTCCGAGGTTAACCCCGTGCCCAGGTATACCTTTCTATCTGGTAGATATTAGAACAAGATGACTTGTTCCAGCTCCTCCACGGTAGATTTGGTTGCATCCGAGTCATCCGGTAATACGAACGATCTGGGTACGCCGAAATCATCTTTTTCAGCAACTGGATCCGATCCCTTCTATTCTGCTTTCGCACCCGTTTCCTTTAATTGCTATTTGGTGTCTTTGCCTCCGATTAATTAATCATCTCTTTGGTCCGGCTTTTTTGGAAAAAGTGGCGCTTCCTTGACCGCGAACATCTCCCTTGCAGCGGGCTGTTCACCTCGGATAGTTTTAATCCCCTCCGAGGTCGGGAACTTCAGCAACTGATGTAGTGTTGACGGTATTGCTCTCATGCTATGAATCCACGGTCTACCGAGCAAAGCATTATACTTCATATCTCCCTCGATGACATAGAATACCGTCTACTGTATGGTGCTGTCATATTTGATCGGTAAAGAAATATCTCCCTTCGTGTTTTCACTTGCCATATTGAACCCACTGAGTACTCGGGCTACCGGCACAATCTGGTCGAGTAGCCTTAGCTGTTCTACTACACTCCACCGGATGATGTTGGCCGAGATACCTGGGTCAATCAAAATACGTTTAACTTGTGATTTGAAAATAAGAATAAAAATTACCAATGCATCATTGTGCGGTTGAATGATGCCTTCTGCATCCTTGATGCTGAAGGAGATGGAACCCTCGGGTACGTAATCCAGGCTGCGCTTCTCACTCACGACTGAAACCTTTGTTCGTTTCATAATCGGCCCCCGAGGAGCATCTGTTCCCCCAATTATCATGTTGATCACATGTTGAGGTTCCACCAGTTCGACCCGTTTGTGAGATTCCCTTTCCTTGTAGTGGCTTTGAGCTCGTTCACTCAGGAATTCTCGAAGGTGACCATTCTTCAATAAGCGAGCGACCTCCTCCCTTAGTTGGCGACAATCCTCAGTTTTATGCCCATGGGTTTTATGATATTCACACACCACGCTCGGGTACCGTTGACCCGGGTCTGACCTCAATGGCCTTGGCCATCTTGCTTCCGTGATACGGCCGATAGCGGAGGCGAGATCCGAGGTGTTGACATTGAAGTTGTACTGTGACATCCTTGGCGGGTCTTTGTTGCTAGCCGAACTCCCGGCATCACTTCTAAATGATAAACCTCGACCGTTTGACGGGCACTCGGCCCGTTTATCACCTTGACCAGAGAAGTGACTAGGGCCAACCCTTCGTCTTTCCGATCTGAAGCTCGATTTTTTCGAATGAGAGTATGGCCGGTATCTTTCCCTCGATGATCGTGTCTCTGGCTCGTAAATTTTCCTCGGCCTTTCAGAGCTTTTGCTCATATTTATGGGTCCCGGGGGGAGCTCGAGTTGGTCATCCTCTACCCGAATCTTTGATTCGTACCTGTTATGAATATCTGCCCAGGTCACAGCCTCGTATTCCAACAAGTTTTCTTTCAGTTTGAATGAGGCAGTCGAACTCCGAGGATTAAGCCCTTTGGTGAAAGCTTGTGCAGCCCATTCTTCTGGAACCGGAGGGAGCTCCACCCGTTCCTTTTGGAAGCAGTTCATAAATTCTCGTAGCAACTCATCATCCCTTTGGGCTATACGGAAGATACGCCTTCCGGGCTTGCACCTTTTTAGCTCCGGCATGGGCCTTTATGAACGCATCTGTGAGTATTTCAAAATAAGTAATTGAATGCTCGGACAGGTGGTCATACTAGGTCAATGCTCCTTTCGATAGGGTTTCCCCAAACTTTTTCAACAACACGTACTCAATTTCATCCTCTTCGACGTCATTGACTTTTATGGCACAGGTGTACGAAGTCACGTGCTCCTGTGGGTTCGTTGTACCGTCGTATTTCTGGATATCCGGCCTTTTGAACCTCTTCGGGGTCAACTTCAGAGCCGCACTTGGAGGGAAAGGTCTTTGAATGTACCTCTTTGAATCCGGCCCTTTTAGAATAGGCAGAGCCCTCGGTATCTGATCCATCCGAGAATTATACGTTTCCACCCTCTTCTCCGTTGAATCTACCCGCTTTGAAAAGGTCTTGAGCATCTTCAGAACTTCGGTGGATGAACCGGCTCCTGATCTATTACTCTCGACTACCCGTGTTTCATCCCTTCTTGGTTCGGTGATGCCTTTTGACCTTTCCAGGGCTGCCTTATCATTTTTGCTTTGCAGCTGAGCTATTGCAATTCCCTGTTCGGCTATGGCGGTTCCCTGTTCCTGCAACATTGCAAAAATTAAACGTAAGTTAATCTCATCCGGAGTATCCGGCGCTTTCCGGCCTTGGGCCCGGGATAAAGTAATTGAGTTATGAGTATTCAGGGGATCAGTGGCCGGTAGGGTAGCATTCTCCTGGTTCACGGTGTTTTGCCGGTTGCGGCCTTCCCTCGAATCAACAGAGTTTGGGTCGATTGGATCTGCTGGTAGGTTCCGTAACCCACCGTTCTCATTTTTGGCCACAATCTTGTTATTGTTGACATGACCAGACTGTCCGTTGCTCGCTATTTGGTTTATTTTTTCAGAAATTAGCAGACGATTTCTTAACCAAACGGGTAGGAGGTAGAAGCAAAGATTAAAAAACCACTATTATCCTAGCCCCACGGTGGGCGCCAAACTGTTTACCCCGAATTTCGGTAACAATTGAATTTGTAAGTGAGGTATAGGATATGTAGATGAATTTTAATCTATTATTCGATTGATATGAAATTGATATAGACTTATTTGTAATAATATATATAGATATGTAAGTTTTCGCCTAGAATAAATATATTGATATTGGTGATTGAGCTATATATATATGACAATTTATTGTATTGAGTGGATGAACAAGCCAAAGTATACTTCAAATCCGGACTAAAATGAGAGAAAGAGAGAGAGAGCTTCAATATATTTTTCTATTACAATGTTCTAGATCTCCAAAAAAACCAACCCCTAAAAGTAGGGAAATGTCCTCTATTTATAGGTTTGCCTCACGGGCCTTGAATACAATACAAAGCCTTTTAAAATAAAGAAACCCTAAAAGGATAAGGTAGTACCATACGGTCTGACACCCGTACGGTTGTCAGTACAAAATGACAGAACAGTCTTGACGCGTGGCAGCACCGCAACTGGTAAACCGAACCAACGACCACTATAAGTTCGGACATGGAGAAACCGGACTAACGGCCACATAAACTTGACTTGGAGAAATCAGACTAACGGCCACGTTGAATTTGGTTCGGTGACTCTCGGCAGTGGACACACTTCTTTCATCTCGGGTCAGCCGCCTTCGGTGCAATCCCCCCGGTCTGAAGAAAAAGCCGAACATACTCGTGTTCATTTGGTCCTACCCTCGGCCCCCAGTCTCACCGGTCTTGCATATACCCCGTTTTTACCGTATACAATAATAGGTATTATTTTAACGTTTTGGCTCACAAATAAAAGCCTAAAACAATTATTCTTTAGGCTTAACTCTAAGGAATCATCTGTTTTGATAGTTTGTGATCAACTAATGTCATATGCCCTACGGTGATTTAATTGTGTTGCTTTACTTCTTAGTAATTTTCAGTGAGTGATTATCTCATCAATTAAGGGTGTGTTCGGTATGGAGGAAAATGTTTTCGTGAAAAATGTATTCTTGGAAAATAAGTGAATTTGTACTTATTTTCTAATGTTCGGTTCGATAGTGAAAAATAAGTGAATTTCTTACTTATTTTCTTAAGTTCGGTATTGGTAGAAAAACATTTTTCGGAAAATACCACCCATGCCCCACCAATCCCTCACACCCACCCCGACCCCTACCACCCACCTGCCACCACCCACCCCACTCTCCAACCACTTCACCCACCCCAACACCACCCCACACGACCGCTCTATCCAACCTTCCCACCCACCCCCTCCCCAATTTTCTATTTCATATATTTTATTTAACTTTTCTAAATAGTGGAAGATTTTTTCTTATCCACCCCACCACCACCCATTATCCCTCACCACCACCCACCTCCACCCCCATCTACAACCACCCACCCCACCCCACCCCCAACTACAACCCACCACCTACCCCACACCAAATTTAACTACTCAAACTTTCTATTTTTATAATTTTTTTATAAAGGTAAAATTAAATATGAAGTAGAGAATTCGGGAGGAAGTAAGGGGTGCGGGGGTGGATAAGTGTAGAAAATCAAAAAAGATTTTTTTTTCAAAACTCTTTTAAACAAAAATTAAATTTTTTTGAGGGGTTGGTGGGGTGTTGGGGCGGGGGGATGTCGTAGAAAATCAAAATAAAAAAAAAATCTTTTCAATTTTTTTTTAAAAAGAAATTACTTTTTCTTGGAAGGGTGGTGGGGTGCGGGGGGGCCGTAGAAAACCAAAATAAAATAAAAAAACAACTTTTCAAAATTTTTTAATTTTTTTTGGGAGGGGGTTGGGTGGGGTGTTGGAGGGATGGGTGGTGTAGAAAACTTTAAAAAAAAATTAATAAAAAATGGTGGGGGGTGGTAGGGTGGTTCGTAAAATGTCAATTGTAGACTTGTTTTTCCTATTTTGATTAGGGAAGTCATTTTCCCAATTTTTAAGGAATTTATTTTCTTAAAGAAAATGTTTTCCAAAAAAATTGACCAAATGAACATGAGAAAATTGAAAAATCTTTTCCTTCATACCGAACACACCCTAAATTCAAATTTCTTTGACAAAGAAAAATAAAGGATGTTGAAGAAACTGCAATCTGCTAACCTTAAAGAATTAAAACTATTGCTATTGGTCAGAAAATGAAATTAAAGTTAAATGTAACACTAATAGAGTTTAATCATATGGGCCTCTCCTCACCTCACATGTATATTATATTAGTTTAAATAAAAAGTTATGATTAATAAATAATTTTTACCAGAGAAGTTTATTTATTTCGGATCATTGAGAGAATATCACAGATGGATTGAGAGTTATAATTAATAATAGTTTCCACCAAAATGATATCTATTTATTGAGTCATTCAAATATTTTCAATGTACCATGTCTAAATTATCTTTGATAAGTGTATGCTATTTTTCAATACTGATGATGGTAAATTAATTAGTGAGAAGAGATATTGCGTTTTCTACCCAAGAAAAAAATTTAATGTCTTTGATTCTCATGCACATAAAATAAGATGACAATTTTCTTACAAAATAAGGTGTTGCGTCTCTATCCAAAGAAATGACATAATGCACGTCTTAGACTCTTAGGGGTCGTTTGGTGCGTGGTATAAGCTGAGATATCTCAGCACTAATTTTTTGTACCATGTTTGGTAGAAGGTATAAATTTATCCTGGGATAAATTTATACTTTGTACCAAACAAGATATAAAATGCATCCCAACTTAAAAGATGGGATATCCCTTCTTATCTCACTTATCCTATGGTATAAAATAATCTCAAAAGATTGGATAAATTAGTCCCGAGATAATTTTGACTACCTACCAAATGACCCCTTAGATTAATAAATAAAAGAGGTTTTCTGTCTCTTGCCAAAGGTGATGATGCAATGAAGGTCTCGGACTCCGTGTTACTCCCTCCATCCACTTTTATTTGTCATGTACTCTCTCCATTCCATAATAAGTGACTCTTTTAGCGCATGCACACCCTTTAAGAAATTAATTACTCCTAGAAAATTATGAGTATTTTTACTAACTTACCTCTAATTAATGCTTAGAAAAAGAAAAGTTATTTAATTATTCTTGATTATAAATAAGGGTAAGTTTGGAAGAATATAATTAATTTCTTCTTGAAATCCTAAAGTTTCACTTATTTTGAAATAAAATAAAAAGCATAAAAGGTCACTTAATATGGAATGGAGGGAGTATTGATTAGACACACCTCTTAAGAGTCATAAATAGAATGACAAAATCCCTAATTATTACTAAGTCATCTAATTGTTGAAATCAATCAAACATACTTTAAGAGTTGTGTAGCCACTAACAATTTCTTGATTTTTTTAACTCAATAATTAATAATAAAAGTAAAATAGATGTGGAATCGTAATATCTCTTGATTTTGCAAACTGGACAAATAAAATTAGACATCTATTTTAAATATACATGACAAGTAAAAATGGACAGAGGGTGTATTAAAGAGCTTTGATTTATATATTGACTAATGCTCGTGAGTTTACTCTTAACATTTGTGTTGTTTGCTTACTGTTGTTAACATCATGACTACCAATTGAATTCCATTGAAATTTTGACTAGTAGTAACTTCAAGAAGTGAAAACAAAATGTTAAAATAATATTGGGCTTGATGGATCTGGACTTTGCATTGAGTGAACAGGAATTTGCTGAACTTATACTAGCACTCCTAAATAAAATGCTAATTGAAAACAAGATGTTGAAATATTATTAGGTCTGATGCACCTAGACTTCGCACTTAGCGAACAGGATTTTGCTGAACCTACAACTACTAGCACTCCTGAAGAGAATGCTAAGTATGAGAAATGGAGAGTCTTGTTTTATGAATATGAAGAGATTAATTTTTAATCATATAAAAGGTGCAAGTAAGGATAATGAGTTGCAAAGAGTTTTTAAGTGCCATTGAACATAAATTTCTATTCAGATAAATTTGTGATAGGTAGCCTGATTGATTCTTTATCTACCAAAGTATGACTTTGTAGGTAGTGTTTGTGATCACATCATGAAATTGGTTTAGCGTGACTACCAAGCTGAATAATTTAGGTGCAACTATTGCCGGTGATTTTCTTATTCATCAACACCTAAGGTTCTTTCCAAAGCAGTTTGGCCAACTTAAGACAGCATAATGCAGAAAAGGATGAATGAAGTGTTGGTTAGCTTTAATAATTTGTGTGATAGAGGAACGGGAGTCCCAAAAAAAAGGTGAGGACATAGTGAATCTTGTTGGTTTGTCTAGATTAGCTTATTATCCCTCTTATAAAAAATGGTCCAAATTTTATAAAAAGAAACATGATCAGTCTTGTCATTCATGTGATTATGGTGGTGATGCTAATAAGTTTGGTGGTAACCAAGGTTAGTCTCAAAATCCCATTGGGCCTCAACTTGTGATTAAGAAAGAAATTAAGTGCTGAAATTGCAACCAATTATGTCATAAGAAAGCTGTTTGTCCTTTGAAAAGAAACTAGGTAACCTTTTGACTATTGTCTGCTTTGAAACTAGTCTTGTGAATGTTCCTTTAAATTGATAGTGGTTGAATAGCACTACAACTGTTTCATATGACAACCAGCCTTTCTTATGCCCTATTTGTTGTAATCTTAGCATTTGATTTCTTTCTTAACCGCAGCTTAAGGGCTAATAGAATTATGAAACTGACCTTAGTCACCACCAGACTTATTAGCATGACTACTATAATCACATGTATGACGAGACTGATCATGTTTCTTTTTATAAAATTTGGAGCTACTTTTTAATTTATAAGATGAATAATCAGCTGGTAGACAAACTAACGAAATTCATCACTGTTACACCTCGGAAAATTTTTCGTTGATGCACAGTGAATAGACTAACGAAGGGCACGAAGTATACGATGTTTCAATAAGTAAGAAATAACATTTGATGATCCTAATTGAGATTTCAAAGACATTCGAGGTAAGAGAAGAAAGTTGTCAAGAAAGGCAAGGTATACGTTATGTATATAAGATTTACGAGTACCGAATTAATGATGACTTAATGATGTCTTGGAGAAGAGTTATAATGTCCCTTAGATTGTTAATGAGGTGTTAAGCAAGTATTAAGAAGGTTCCATAAGGATTGGAGATCGAACGAGTCGACGAGAACGAGTTTCGAAAAAGCTGGGCATTATACGGTCCAATATACCGGCCGTATAAAATATACTGGCCGTATGTTAGGCCGTATATTCTGCCCAGAAATGCAGCCTTCTTTGGACCAAATCTACGGCCACCCATACGGTCCATATAAATTATACGGATCTTATATTGGTCCGTAAAACTGAGTCGGGACAGATTGGGAGTTATTAACATAAGGGACCCAAGTTCATTTCATTTCATTTCATCTTCACTCCCCTTCTCTAAAGAGCTCTCTAGAATATTTCTCCACACCTCTTCCACAAGAATTCAAAGGAAATTGATGATCAACTTCATCAAACCAAGAGAATCAAGTGTAAGAAACTCATTAGGGTTCATCCAAGACAAGAAATCCAAGTGGAAGTGGAACTAGGGTTTTGCTCAAGTGAAGTGTTTCTACCCAAAGTACATTCCTACACCATCTAAGGTAAGTTTTATGGTCTTTCCATGTTGTTTAAAGTATTGAGAGGTTGAAAGACTTGGATTGTAGAAGGAGATAGAAAATGAGTCATGAATGTAAGAATAGTATCATTTTTGAGTAGTAGCTTGGAATGAGTCATGATTCTTGATATGTTGTGATTATAATTATGTTATAAATGACATTAAGAACATGGGATAGACATTGTATATGAGTGAATGTAATAGTGTGCTATGACCATGGATATGGATGATTTTAAGTGAAATTTGGGAAATGTGGATAATGTAGGTGTATGAAGATTGTTGCTTATGTTGTTGTGAATGTTGTTATAGACGTTTGGGAGTTGATATATGATATGAGGAAAGTTATATAAACAAAGGAAATGCTGCCCAATTTTCTCTAGCTTTAGTCAAGTATGCTAAGCTATCGATTATCTAATGTTAGTATAAACTCTAATGAAGGTAGAAACGTGAGCAATGAAGGAGAACGTCCAAGCGATAGAATAGCTAAATGAAAAGGTATGTAAGGCTAACTGTCACGCCCCAAAACCCACCATAGACGTGACCGGCATCCGACGTCATGAACAACACCGGAAGAACCTAACAACACAACAATAATACTTGAACCCGCCAGGTTCAACATTCGCCTCCAACAGTTTATAAATTAAATGTAACAAATCATGAATGTATGAATTAAATCAGCGGAAGTCTTTATAAGTAAATAGTCATAAACGTGGCAAACACCCATTAAGTCGTACGAGACTTTGACAATCTACCCACAATTCTGACAACTATCTATAGAGCTTCTAAGAGACACAACCATCATCTAACTTCGGGACGCAGCCCGCGAATCTAGAGTAATAAATGAAACAGGAAGTGCCCCACGAACAAGGGTGTGGGCTCACCAAATCAAT
Organism: Lycium barbarum; assembly: GCF_019175385.1. Classification (NCBI taxonomy): domain Eukaryota; kingdom Viridiplantae; phylum Streptophyta; class Magnoliopsida; order Solanales; family Solanaceae; genus Lycium; species Lycium barbarum. The sequence continues at coordinate 108,596,474 of NC_083339.1, read as the reverse complement.
AGCAGCAGCAAGTTCTCCTAAGCGTCGAGAGTATCACGAACCTGCTCCTCTCCGTTACCTAACATACCATCAAAAACAACAATGGTATGCCTGAGTACTTTCGTACTCAGTGAGTGCCTCGGGGACAACAAGTACTATAAAAAAATATAATAATAGATAAAGAAATTAGTTCTGAAAAGATAGTATAAAAACAGTCATTCCACTTTATGATTCTTAATATCATTTGTTAAACAGTTTACAAAGCCATTAATCAATATAAAAACAGGTATTCAGCATATGTACCTCAACAAGAATTATCAAAACCCATTTATAAATCCTCTTGTCAAGTTACAACTTCAAATATGCCTTTTTAATCAATTATGATTGTCAACAACAGTTCCATGAGAGAATAAGAATATCACACATGCCAATATAGGCCCAAGAATCAATCATATCGCGCATAGCGCACCACACCGGAACATATAATTCTCGGTGGCTATCCTTCCTCCTGAATAGCTAGGCATACATCACACCGGACTATGTAGTACGCGGTGGCTATCCTTCCTCCCGAATAGCTAGGCATACATCACACCGGACTATGTAGTACGCGGTGGCTATCCTTCCTCCCGAATAGCTAGGCATACATCACACCCCAGGTAGCGAACCCAGCGGTGGCTATCCTTTCCCCCGAATAGCTAGGCTTGAATCACACCCCGGGTAGCGAACCCGGTAGTGGCCACTCCTCCTCCCGAGCCGAATGACTAGGCAATTACTACACTAGGATCCATAGTGACTACCCTTCCTCCCGAGTAGCTAGGCATATATACACCGGAATATGAAGTCCTCGGTGACCACTCATCCTCCCGAATGGCTAGGCGTAAGCACACCGGAATATGAAAACCCCGGTGACCACTCTCCTCCCGAATGGCTAGGCGTAAGCACACCGGAATTATGAAAGCCTCGGTGACCACTCATCCTCCCGAATGGATAGGCATAAGCACACCGGAATATGAAATTCCCGGTGACCACTCATCCTCCCGAATGGCTAGGCATAAGCACACCGGAATATGAAATTCCCGGTGACCACTCATCCTCCCGAATGGCTAGGCAAAATCACATCCACAGAGTTCATAGCATAAAAGCCGAATTATAATTCATCCCAAGGTAATCACATCACCATTTACCATTAAGGTTCATTATGCCATATCGTAAAGATAAATCATTTCAAAGAATGTTTTGAAAACGTATAACTTCTTTACGAAAGATTCCACGTCCTAATTCATCAATGAGAATATCATTACCAACCCTTAACCATCATTATTAAGCATCTACTACAGAGGAAAACATTCATAATATCACATACAAATGTAGGGTTTGTTACAATCTAGGTTTAATGTGGGTTTGTCTCCTCACACACATTAACCACCATTTAGACATGAATTAGAGTTCAAAGAAACATGAAAAGATTGCTTTTCCTTTCATTCATTAAAGAATCTTGAATAAAATTTATACTTCCAACAATAGTTTCAAAAAGTGATTTTCATTCAAAATAAGTTGTTAAAAGAGAGACATACAAATCACTTTCATAGTCAAAAGGGTTTCCAAAATAGACATACATCCAAAATAAGGTTTTTAAAAGGGAGACATACAAATCACCTTTATAGTCAACAATGATTTTAAAAGAGACATACATTAGGGTTTTGGATGAGAAGTTCACACTTTTTACTCCATAAAGAACTTTCAAGAAAAAGACATATATTCATAACAAGGTTTTTAAAAGTGAGACATACCTTAATTTGTTAAACAAGGTTTAACAAATCACTTTTCTAATGAAGAACACCCAAACCATAGCTTGAATCACTTTGGGAAGAATTATGTTGCAAACCCTAGGTTTTGGTCATAAAATCATGTTAGAAAGGGATTAGGAATTTGAATTCAACCTAGAATCATGATAACACTTACCTTGTATGGTTCTTGAGGCTTGGGACTTGTTCTTATTGACTTTAGCGAAATTTTTCGTGAATGGAGTGCTGGGGAAATAAACCCCAAACCTTAGATATAACTTAAAATGCGTAAACCGACTTTTTGACCCGAAACCGACCGTGTTATGCGATGGTCGCGCGACGCACATGCAGCGCACGACCATAATCAGATCATTAGTCAGAGAAGGAGTTTTTGTGCGATCGGCGTGCGGCGCGGGGCCATCGCACGCCCCCTCACAAGCGGCATGTGTTGGTTCTGCACAGTGTTCGGTAAAATAGGCATAACTTCTTGTACGTAACTTTTCTTGGGCTGGGCGACCTACCGTTGGAAATATATTTCAAAGATCTACAACTTTCATGTAGGAGGTTTTCCCAAATTCGCTACACATTGTCATGAAAATCGCCCAGAAGACGGACCTACCAAAACTTAGGCGAATTTAAGAGCCCTTACGAACTTCACTAGTTAGTTTGACTTCAAAACGACCATCCTCCACCCGAATTCATCAAGAATGGATTCATATAGATAAAATATCATCTTAACACTAGATTTTTATACATTCACACCTAGTTCAAGTTTACGGGGTGTTACACTAACCCTTCTTTCAATAAGGCATGGTTCCTTGGCTATATATCTATCCTTTCATGAGTCTATATTGACCTCCAAATGATTCTATCTTTAAAGATACTAAACCTCATGATTCTCGTTATGTTTACGATTCTACTAAATTCCTTATATGATGGGTGATCCTCTAAGGATAGATGTAATGAAACGATGATAGTAATGATGCCAAAGATGCTTATGAGCTCTTATGTATATGTGTCTATGTATGACTATTATGTAACACCGAGCTTATATGGCCGGGTATGAAATGTATTGCGCGCACACCACTGCAGTTGGATACGGATAACCCTGAGCCTTGGTAGGGCCAGGTATGTATAATCACCGAGCCTTGCCATGGCCGGGTATATGAAACACCGAACCTTCATGGTCGGGTACGCTATGAATATGAATATGAATATCGATACGAATACGGATACGAATATGGATGTATATATATGTACACGTGTATGTACACAACCACGCATTAGAAATGGAAGGTCCCTATGAAAGGCAAGTAAGTGTTTATGACGATGGTTCTACTACCTCCCATCTTATGCTATTTCTTATGTTGTCTCTTATGCTTCTATAATGATGTTGATTATGATTTACATACTCAGTACATTATTCGTACTAATGTTCTTTTGTTTGTGGACGCTGCGTCATGCCCCCAGGTGGCCAGGGAGATAGGCTTGATCCATAGCTCTATTACTCAGGGACTACGTAGAGGAGCTCCATTTCATTCGAAGCTACAGCTTTTGGTATCTATTATTTGTGTACATACTTATGGGTATGGCGGGGTCCTGTCCCGCCTATATGATGTGACATACTCTTCTTAGAGGCTCGTAGACATGTGTACATGGTTAGATGTCTTTAGCCTTGTGTCACGACCCGACTCGGGCCGCGACGAGCACCCGGTGCTAGCCCACCCGGGCACCCTCTTAGCTTACTCTTATGCTTACATCTAGGTGAGCCACATAATTATACATGCATTTTCATTCATTCGTCAACTAGTCCCATTTGGACAACAACACATTTATATCATCATAGGCATCTATGCCACATCAATGTACATGGGCCAACGTGACCGACAAAACGATATACAAAACATAGGCCGACAAGGCCAAACACACCTACCCACCCACACACACATGTCTACGAGCCTCTAAGAGTATAACATATCACATTAGCGGGACAGGACCCCGCTATGCCCATAATTATATACACAAATGAGTACCCAAAAGATATGGCTCCGAAGGAAATGGAGCTCTCTATGTAATCTCCGAATAGGAAGCTATGGATCAAGTCTGTCTCCCTGTGCACCTGCGGGCATGACGCAGCGTCCACAAACAAAAGAACGTCAGTACGAAGAATGTACTGAGTATGTAAAGCATGAGCAACGTCAATAAATAAGCATCATGAACAACATATGAAATAGCATAGGAGGGGGGGGGGGAGACAATAATATCGTCATCATAGCACTTACCTGCCTTTCGTAGGACTTTCCATTTTTCATACGTATTTGTACACCTACGTCATCATCCGTATTCTATAATAGTACTCATACCATACTTGTGCTCATATTCGTATACATGTCCTTATTCGTATTCTTATACATAGTCTTATCACATTCATATTCATATTATATACATAGTCATTTCATGTACATAGCATTTACATAGCATACCCGACCTCATAGGATCGGTGTTTCATACATACTTGGCCAACCAAGGCTCAAGGTTACTCATACCTGGCCCTACCAAGGCTTCAGGGTTATCCGTACCATCTGCAGAGGTGTGCGCGCGTTTCGTAATCGTATACATACTTTATACATATTCATATACATATATCCTACCCGGCGTTATAAGCTCGGGGTGTCATTATAGCCCTTCATAGGCACATGTAAGTATAATAGCCCGCAGGCACCTTTAGCATCATTATTATTATCATTTTCGCTACATCTATAGCACAATCGTAGTACATATCGAGCACATATCGAGGATCGTGAGCTTATGAGCTCGGAGTGTCAATCATTTGAATACAACATACTCATATAGAGGATTTAAGAGTTTGGCCAAGGAACCATGCCTTATGAAAGAAGGGTTAGCCTTACATACCTTTTCGTCGGACTATTCTACACTTGCACGCTTCCTTCCAATGCTAGCGTCTATACCTTCATTAATATCATAACAATGGCCATTAGTCATTCACATTATCCACATTATCTAGATTCTTTAATTTGCCTCTAATTCACCCATATTCATGGTCATAACATCCAACTTCATCCATTCGTCTAAAGTGTCTAGTTCATGATCTTAGTACCATTTATAATACATTCATATCACAACACAACAACATTCATGATTCAATTCAAACTATTCCTCAAAATGTCATTATTCATCATTCATGACCTACTTGATCATATTTTCTACAATCCATGTATTTCAACTCTTCAATACCTTAAACATCATGTAAAAATCATGAATCTTACCTTAGAAGTTGTAGGAACAAGCTTTGGTTAATAATACTCCACTTTGAGCAAAACCCTAGTTTTTCTCCATTTGGATTTCTTGACCTAGATGATCTTTGATGATGTTCTTACACTTGATTCACCTTGTTTTATGTTGTTGATCCTCAAATATCCTTGAAAACTTGTATAATAAATATAGAGAGAGGTTTTAGAGAGAAGTGGTGTAATGTTGTAATGAAATAAAACAAGTGTTGGTCCCTTTATTTAATGACTTGCAAAAACTGTGCGGAGGTGAACAGTGGTCGTCCATCATGGTTTACGGCCCGTATTGCAGTTTACGGACCGTCCCTCGCGATCGTCTTTAACCATTTCCAGAACCAGAAGCTTTGGCTGCTTGCATGGTGATTTACGACCATGGTTTACGGGCCGTAAATCACTTTACGGTCCGTCCTCCAGGTCGTATTTTACCATTTCTCGGCTGGCAGAAAGTTGAAGCCTTGCATGGCAGTTTACGACCTGCTAGTTTACAGACCGTATACCAGTTTACGGTCCGTCCTAGCACTTTACGACCACTGGGCAGTTGCAATTCTGCAACTTCCCATATTTCTTAGACTTCTCATTTTAATCACCTACGTCCATACACATGCCTTGCTCACCTTATATCTCATCTTAATTTAGCCAACTTTCTCATTTCACATCGGATACCTTCGAAATCTCACCTAAGGTCATCAAACGTCGTTTCTTGCTCATGGACATCATGCACTCATACTTATCACTAGTTCGTTCACTTACGTACCAACGGAAATTTTTTTCGAGGTGTAACACCTTGTCGGCTTATATTTTGTATATCATTTTGTTAGCCTCGTCGGCTTATGTACATTGATATGGGCATAGTTGTTGATGGTGATATAAATGTATTGTTTCCTAATGGGATTAGTACGAATGATGGATAGAAAGTATGATTAAGCTATGTGGCAAATCTAGATGTAAATGTGAACGTACGATAAGGGGTGCCCGGGTGGGTTAGCATCGGTTACCCGTCATGGCCCTCCGATTGGATCGTGACAAAAGTGGTATCACAGCAGTTCTGTCCTAGGATGTGTCTACGAGCCGTGTCCAGTAGAGTCTTGTTTATGGGTGTGTTGCGCGCCACACTTATAAATAGGAGGCTGCGGGTATTTTAGGAATGAATTACCTTCTTTCTTCATAAGATCGTGTGATAGAGCTATGATATAAGGACTTCTTTTTTCCTTAACTGTGTATTGTGTATTTCATTAGCTTGATTGCCGCCCAGACTCAGCGGTAAGGTACAAGGCAAGGTGATAGGGCTGTTAGTGTAAGAACCCGTGATTTTATTAGCTTGAACCCTCCGAAATTTTCGGATCAAAGCCGGATGAGGACCCTCAGAATTTTATTGACAGGATGTTGAGGACACTTCGGTTGATACACGCTTCGGACATCGAATCGGTGGAGTTAGCATCCTATAGATTGAGGGATGTTGTGGTTCATTGGTACACAGTTGGGATGGCTTCACGGGGAGCCAATGCACCTTCCTCGATATGGCAGAAATTTGTAGATGCCTTCCTCCGACATTACTTGCCCCCAGAAGTTCAGCGGGCTAGAGCCGATAAATTCCTGAATCTTAGGAAAGGGAGTATGAGTGCTTTAGAGTATAGTCTCCGCTTCAATTCTTTGGCTAGGTATGCTTCGGCCATGGTAGCGGATATGGGTGACCGAGTGCACCGATTTATGAGAGGCCTAGGGCCACATTTGATGGATAGGTGCTTGATCGCGTCCCTTCAGGACAACATGGATATTTCACGCATTCAAGCCCATGCCAAAATTTTAGAGGAAAGTCAACAACAATAATGAAGTAAGTGTGAGCATGATAGAGGGTATAACAAGAGGGATAGATATTCGGGTCCGATGAGTGAGTTTAGAGACGAGCATAAACAACAGTTTTCTAGGCACTCACGCCATTCTATGACTAGTGCGCCTTCACGGTTTACAGGCCAGAGATTTGATAGATCTACTCATTCCGGGCTGAGTCATAGTTTTTCAGGTTCTCAGTTCAGAGGTGATGCGGGTCAGGCGAGACCATTCGTGCCACGATGTTCCCAGTGTGAAAAGTTAAATTGGGGCCAGTGCCGATTAGGTTCAGAGGTTTGCTATGCATGTGATCGTCCAGGCCATATTATGCGTGATTACCCCTCGGTTGGTGGTAGAGGTAGGACCCAGCCTTCAGGGTCGGTAGCTAGATCTTCGTCATCTATACGCCCTATGGGGCCAGGTTCACATGTGCCAGTTAGCCATGGTAGAGGCATAGGGAGAGTTTCCAGTTCTAGCGGTCCTCAGCACCGTATTTATGCTTTGGCTGGACGCCAAGATCTTGAGTCTTCTCCCGATGTTGTCACAGGTATATTATCGGTATTTTCTCATGATGTATATGCTTTGACAGATCTGGGTTCCACATTGTCATATGTTACTCCATATATTGTGGGTCGTTTTGGAGTCAAGCAGGAGTCAATGAAACCTTTTGAGGTGTCTACACCCGTTGGTGAATCGGTAATAACTAGCCGAGTATATAGAAATTGTGTAGTTGTGATTTGTGACCATCATAATATGGTTGACTTACATGAGTTAAAAATGGTAGATTTTGATGTTATCATGGGCATGGATTGGCTGGCTTCTTGCTACACCAATGTTGATTGTAGAATGAAAATGGTTCGCTTCCAGTTTCTGGGAGAACTAGTTTTAGAATGGAAGGTAAATACTGCGTCACGAAAAGGTAGGTTTATTTCCTATCTAAAGGCAAGGAAAATGATCACAAAAGGGTGCATTTATCATCTAGTTCGGGTTCAAGATGTGGAAGCTAAACCGCCAACTCTTCAGTCTGTTTCCGTGGTGAATGAGTTTCCGGATGTGTTCCCGGAAGAGCTTCCAGGCCTTCCTCCGGAAAGAAAGATTGATTTTCCTATTGATGTGTTGCCAGACACCAGACCTATATCTATTCCACCTTACAGGATGGCTCCCGCAGAGTTGAAAGAATTGAAGGAGCAATTGAAAGACTTGCTTGAGAAAGGTTTTATTAGGCCTAGTTCTTCCCCGTGGGGAGCACCCTTGTTGTTTGTCCGAAAGAAAGATGGCTTCTTGCGAATGTACATTGACTATCGGCAACTAAATAAGGTGACGATTAAGAATAAATATCCTCTTCCGAGGATTGATGACTTATTTGACCAATTACAAGGCTCCAAATGGTTTTCAAAGATAGATTTGAGATTCGGGTATCATCAAGTGAGAGTTAAAGAGAAGGATATCCCTAAGACAGCCTTCAGAACAAGATATAGCCATTTTGAGTTCCGGGTAATGTCATTTGGGCTAACTAATGCACCGGCAGTATTTATGGATTTGATGAACAATGTGTTCAGGACCTTCCTAGATTTATTTGTGATTGTATTCATCGACGATATCTTGGTGTATTCTAGGTCCGAGGCAGAACATGCGGATCATTTGCGTATTGTCCTTAGAGTTCTTCAAACTTGAGAGTTATTTGCTAAATTTTCTAAGTGTGAGTTTTGGTTGAACTTAGTGACATTTTTGGGGAACATTGTTTCAGCCGATGGTATTCGGGTAGATAGCCAAAAGATTGAGGCCGTGAAGACTTGGCTAAGGCCCACAACTCCTACGGAAGTTCGTAGCTTTCTGGGCTTAGCAGGTTATTACAGGAGATTTTTAGAAGGTTTTTCTTCTATCTCTGCACCACTCACAAAGCTGACCTAGAAATCAGCTAAGTTTCAATGGACAGATGCTTGTGAGCGTAGTTTCCAAGAGTTAAAGGATAGATTAACTTCTACCCCAGTCCTGACACTTCCAAAGGGATTGGAAGGTTATGTTGTTTACTGTGATGCTTTAGGCATTGGGCTAGGCTGTGTATTGATGCAACATGGTAAGGTGATTATGAATGCTTAAAGGCAATTGCGGAAACATGAGAAAAATTATCCAAGCCATGACCTTGAATTGGCTGCGGTGATTCATGCATTGAAGATGTGGAGACATTATTTATATGGTGTCCACGTTGATATTCATACCGATCATAAGAGCCTTCAGTATATCTTCAAGCCGAAAGAGTTGAATTTACGGCAACGACGGTGGTTGGAATTGCTAAAAGACTATGATGTTTATATCCTGTATCATCCCGGAAAGGCGAATGTTGTGGCTGAGGCTCTTAGTCATAGATCTATAGGAATTTTGTGTGATGTTCGGCCAGAGAAAAGAGAAATGGCTCGTGAGCTCCAGCAGTTAGTTAGCCTAGGAGTTCGAGTAGTGGACTCAGGTAGCATAAGAGCTACCATTCAGAATTCAGCAGTCTCGTCGCTAGTAGTAGAAGTGAAGAAGCGACAATACGAAGATCCCATGATAATTCATTACAGAGATACACTCCCTCAGAAGGAGAAGTCATCATTTGAGATCTCAGGAGATGGAGTTCTCCGATTCCGAGGCAGATTATGTGTCCCTGATGTGGCGGGATTATGCCACCAAATATTGAGAGAAGCTCAATGTTCCCGTTATTCTGTCCACCCAGGAGCAACGAAAATGTATCATGATCTTAAATCTATATATTGGTGGAATGGGATGAAGAAGGATATAGCGGAATTTGTAGCTCAATGTCCCAACTGTCAACAAGTGAAAATCGAGCACCAAAAGTCGGGCGGATTGTTGCAAGCTATAGAAATTCCAACTTGAAAGTGGGAAGTAATTAACATGGACTTCATTACAGGCTTACCCCGTTCTCAACGTAAGTATGACTCTATATGGGTGATTGTGGATAGACTCATGAAGTCAGCTCATTTCTTGCCAACCAGAACTACATATGTGGCAGAACATTACGCAAAGCTTTATGTTAAAGAGATAGCGCGACTTCACGGTGTTCCAGTATCTATTATCTCTGATAGAGGAACTCAGTTTATAGCTAATTTTTGGAAATCCTTCCAAGAGGGTTTGGGGACTCAGGTGAGTCTTAGCACAACATTTCACCCACAGACTGACGGACAAGCTGAGCGTACCATTCAGACTCTCGAGGATATGCTATGGGTGTGTATGTTGGATTTTGGAGGTAATTGGGATGATCACTTACCACTTATTGAATTTTCTTATAACAATAGTTATCATTCTAGCATCCAAATGGCACCGTATGAGGCTTTATATGGGCGAAAGTGTAGATCCCCAATTGAGTGGTTTGAGCTAGAAGAGACTAAATTGATAGGGCCGGACTTGGTCCAGCAAGCCATAGAGAAAGTTAAGCTCATACAGGATCGGCTACTAGCGGCTTAGAGTCGCCAAAAGTCCTATGCGGATAATCGTCGAAGGGACTTAGAGTTCCAAGTAAAAGATTGGGTATTCTTAAAAGTGTCACCAATGAATGGTGTAATGAGATTTGGCAAAAAGGAGAAGCTTAGTCCCCGATACATTGGGCCTTACGAGATTGTGCACAAAGTAGGCAAAGTGGCTTACGAAATAGATCTACCCCTGCTTTGGAGTCAGTTCACCCAGTTTTCCATGTCTCGATGCTTCATAAATATGTTGGAGATCCTACTAGGATCGTGCCAGTAGATGATGTTCAAGTGACAGAAAAGTTGACTTATGAAGAGGTACCCATTGCCATATTAGATAGGCAAGTACGGAGGCTTAGAAACAAAGAAGCGGCCTCAGTTAAGGTTTTGTGGAGAAACAACAACCGAGAAGAAATGACTTAGGAAGCGGAAGAAAATATGAAGTTCAAGCACCCGCACTTATTTCAACCCCCGGAAGAGATCCAAGATGAGACATCAAGATCATGAGGTATGTATGTTTTCCTTTTTATGCATTTGGGTCGTATGTGGCCAAAATTTATTGCTATGATGTTGTGGCCCTCTGAGGCATTATTTTTATGGGCTGTTGTGATAGGATGGTAGTGCCATATTACAGGGAAAACTCTGGCGAAATTTTCGTAGAAATCCCGAGCGCTCAACATTCGAGGACGAATGTTCTTTAGGGGGGAAGAATGTTACACCTTGAAAACATTTTCGTTGATGCACAGTGAATAGAATAATGAAGGGCACGAAGTATACGATGTTTCAATAAGTAAGAAATAACATTTGATGCTCATAATTGAGATTTCAAAGACATTCGAGGTAAGAGAAGAAAGTTGTCAAGAAAGGCAAGGTATACGTTATGTATCAGATAAGATTTACAAGTACCGAATTAATGTCGACTTAATGATGTCTTGGAGAAGAGTTATAACGTCCCTTATATTGTTAATGAGGTGTTAAACAAGTGTTAAGAAGGTTCCATAAGGATTGGAGATCGAACGAGTCGACGAGAGCGAGTTTCGGAAAAGCTGGGCATTATACGGTCCAACATACTGGCTGTATAAAATATACTGGTCGTATGTTAGGCCGTATATTCTGCCCAGAAATGCATCCTTCTTTGGATCAAATCTACGGCCACACATACGGTCCATATAAATTATACGGACCGTATGTTGCTCCGTAGAACTGAGTCGGGACAGATTGGGAGTTATTAATATAAGGGTCCCAAGTTCATTTCATTTCATTTCATCTTCACTCCCCTTCTCTCAAGAACTCTCTAGAATATTTCTCCACACCTATTTTACAAGAATTCAATGGAAATTGATGATAAACTTTATCAAACCAAGAGAATCAAGTATAAGAAACTCATTAGGGTTCATCCAAAACAAGAAATCCAAGGGGAAGTGGAACTAGGGTTCTTCGCAAGTGAAGTGTTTCCACCCAAAGTCCATTCCTACACCATCTAAGGTAAGTTTTATGGTTTTTCCATATTTTTTAAAGTATTGAGAGGTTGAAAGACTTAGATTGTAGAAGGAGATAGAAAATGGGTCATGAATGTAAGAATAGTATCATTTTTAAGTAGTAGCTTGGAATGAGTCATGATTCTTGATATGTTGTGATTATAATTATGTTATAAATGACATTAAGAACATGGGATAGACATTGTATATGAGTGAATGTAATAGTGTGCTATGACCAGGGATATGGATGATTTGAAGTAAAATTTGGGAAATGTGGATAATGTAGGTGTATGAAGATTATTGCTTATGATGTTGTGAATGTTGTTATAGACGTTTGGGAGTTGATATATGATATGAGGAAAGTTGTATAAACAAAGGATATGATTCCCAATTTTCTCTAGCTTTAGTCAAGTATGCTAAGCTATCGATTGTCTAATGTTAGTATAAACTCTAATGAAGGTAGAAACGTGAGCATTGAATGAGAACGTCCAAGCGATAGAATAGCTAAATGAAAAGGTATGTAATGCTAACCCTTCTTTCAATAAGGCATGGTTCCTTGTCTATATATCTATCCTTTCATGAGTCTATATTGACCTCCAAATGATTCTATCTTTAAAGCTACTAAAGTTCATGATTCTCGTTATGTTTACGATTCTACTAAATTCCTTATATGATGGGTGATCATCTAAGGATAGATGTAATGAAACGATGATAGTAATGATGCCACAGATGCTTATGAGCTCTTATGTATATGTGTCTATGTATGACTATTATGTAACACTGAGCTTATATGGCCGGGTATGATATGTATTGCGCGCACACCACTGCAGTTAGATACGGATAACCCTGAGCCTTGGTAGGGCCAGGTATGTATAATCACCGAGCCTTGCCATGGCCGGGTATGTGAAACACCGAACCTTCATGGTCGGGTATGCTATGAATATGAATATGAATATGAATATGAATACGAATATGAATATGAATACGGATACGGATATGGATGTATGTATACACGTGTATGTACACAACCACGCATTAGAAATGGAAGGTCCCTATGAAAGGCAAGTAAGTGTTTATGACGATGGTTCTACTACCTTCCATCTTATGCTATTTCTTATGTTGTCTCTTATGCTTGTATAATGATGTTGCTTATGCTTTACATACTCAGTACATTATTCGTACTGACATCCTTTTATTTGTCGACGCTGCGTCATGCCTGCAGGTGGCCAGGGGGACAGGCTTGATCCATAGTTCTATTACTCAAGGACTACGTAGAGGAGCTCGATTTCATTCGAAGCTACAACCTTTGGTATCTATTCTTTTGAGTACATACTTATGGGCATTGCGGGGTCCTGTCCCGCCTATATAATGTGACATACCTTTATTATAGGCTCGTAGACATGTGTATATGGTTAGATGTCTTTGGCCTTGTCAGCTTATATTTTGTATATCATTTTGTTAGCCTCGTCAGCTTATGTACATTGATATAGGCATAGTTGTTGATAGTGATATAAATGTATTGTTGCCCAATGGTATTTGTAATAATGATGGATATAAAGTATGATTAAGCTATGTGGCTCACCTAGATGTAAATGTGAACGTACGATAAGAGGTTCCCGGGTGGGTTAGCACCGGGTACCCGTCATGGCCCTCCGGTTGGGTCGTGACAATCACGGCCTCATCTTTCTCTTTTTGGATCCTCCCTTCCTCTACCACAATAATAATGATAAGTTCATCAACACTCGACACACTCAACTTATACTTTTGTGTATTATATATTGTCTTAAGCTAGTCAAACTAGTCAGGAAGGAACCTTAGGTATTAATGAATAAGAAAATTATTGGTAATGGTACACTTAAATTATTTAGCTTGGTAGAAATGTTAACCAATTTTATGATGTGATCATGGACAATAGTAACAAAGTCATACTTGATGATAGACATAGAACCAATCAGGCTACCTATCTCAGCTTTATCTTATTCTAGAAACTTTTGTCCATTGGCACTAAAGAAATTATTCGCATTTTCATTATCCTTGATTGCACCTTTTATGTGTGAAAAATGAGAGTTGCTCATCATTCATTTCTCATAACTAGCCCTTACTTCAAAAGTGTTGATTACTTCAGAAGTGTTGATAGTTGTAGGTTCAACAGGTTTTTGTTCACTCAATGAGAAGTCCAGGTCCATTAGGTCCGATATTATTTCAATATTTTGTTTCCACTTTTTGTACTTTTTCTAATCATAGTTTCAATGAAATTGAATTGGCTAGTCATGTTATTAACAACTGTAAGAAAATAGCACAAGGTTAGAGTAAATCCATGAGCATTAATCAATATATAAATAAAAAAATATCAAAAACATCTTTTACATCTCTCCTTTAGGAAAATGATGAAACTATCTCCTCTTTCATATTCTAGTAGTGCAAGGCATTCAGTGCATTCTCACCTTTGATCAAGAGACACAAAACCTCCCCTTTTATTAATCCAAGAGTATAGAGCATACACTAAATTTGTCTTTTGGATAGGTGACACAAAACCTCCTCTTTAATTAATTCAAGAGTCTAAGGCATGCATTATATCCTTCCTTTTGAATATAGACATAAAATCTCATCTTATAACAAACTTGTCCTCTTATTTTATATACATGAGAATTCAAGACACCAAGTTTCCCCCTTTGAATAAAAAAAACAATATCTCTTCTCACTAATTAATTTAGTGTCACCAGTCTCAAAAGATAAACCTCCAACACTGTCATGTCCTGACAGATGTGAGTGGCACCCACACTAGTCCTATAGTGGGTGAACCAATCCCTTAACCCATTATCAAGCCAATTCCAATTATTTAAACCAATTAATAAACATTGCTCACGAATAATGGAATAAAATGTATGTCAATAAAATAAACTAAATGGAAAGTGTGGAAATTTAGCTATTACATCCCTAAAATCTGAAAGTCACCGTACAAGGACTCTAACCAACAATATCTAAAAGAAGAGATACTGTCTAAAAATAAACATAATGTATGGGATGAAAATAGACATCTAAAATAAAGAAAGATCTTTAGGCGTCATGGCACGGATAGGAGCTCACCCTTTGATCTTGGTATCGAACAACCTCAACTATATGCGAGGTCTGAAAGACGTCTCTGGCTTAAAATCTGCACTCAAAAAATGTGCAGCAAGTGTAGGTCAGTACAAACAACATATACTGGTAGGTATCATAGGCTGACTAAGATTAGCATCATGCATACATACATAAAATAAATGAAATAGGCAGATATGCACAACAAACATGTATCACACATAAGATTCCTCAAATAATCCAGTTTCAGAATAAGTCACCAGTTATCACAATGAAACACCAGTGCTCAAGCTTAAGAAGTAAAGTAAACAATAAAGTTCCATCTCTGTCACATATCTGTACACACATGCTAAATGGTAATGTGTTCCCCAAATAGCCTTGACCTGTAGGGGACCCATGGTGTCCGTGTACCACTCGTTCCAGAAAAACCTCGGACCACGAGCTCACAACTTGGCTACATCGTCACCCCATGTCAAATGTGCCTTAGAAGATGTATATGCTCTATCTCAATTATCAACAACAATGTCTCATAATCAAATCCCAAGGGATGACACAAGAACACGTATCAAGTCAATATCAAAGAAGTATAATCAAATAACACAAGTTACAATAAGACCCACAAATAATCTGCTCAATGAGAATATAATATGAAGCTATCTCAATCAGTCTCTGAAGGGTATATACGAATATCTTCCTTACAACGGTCTCAAGAATACAATTAAAGTTTATCAACCTCAGTAATGGGGAGACGCTTCACACAATTTAATTATACAACTAACAACAATCACCCAAACTCCATGTCTGAAGTCCTAGGCATGCTTTCTCTTATAGATTCTATGACATATACAATCAACTAATCAAAGTCTAACTCAAGTAAACCGTAACCTACCTCGAAGCCGAACTGGAACAATACAATCACTCCGCAATAGCTTTTCCTTTCCTCAAAGCTTCAGAACGTTCAAAGTCTAGAATTGCAATTCTAAGTAAGTAAAGGATCATCAACTTACAATAACAAATTAGGGATGACAATCCTATCAACTCTACCCTCAATCAAATGGGTTAATTATCCTTAGGGTCGTAATCATCCTAATATTAATCTCAAGTATCATATTGATTCAATTAATGGTTCTCTAATCATTTCAACCCTACAATTTTGTTTCTAGCCAAAGTTCCCATTTTTATTAGAACCCTCGGTCTCAACAACCAATTTCCATCATTGAATATCAAGTTCTCATGCTATAAAGCGATAATCTCTACTCTTAGATCATTAAACAACAATAAACAATAACAAACAATACCCATTAATATTCTAGGGTTTCTTTGGTATTTGTGTTCTATCCTTCAATTCCCATTAAAGGTCCTTTGATTGAAACAAGAATCAACTAAGAACATTACTCGAAGAAAGTTAGTGATTAAGGCTTACTTTTGATGGAGAATAGTGTCCTAGCCTTAGAAAGTCGCATTTATGCTATTAGAAACTGTTTTTGGGATTATGTGAGGAATGGGGTCGAAATAAGGTATTTAAATCGGCTTTCTGACTTAACGAGGACCGCTGCAGCGAGAACCACCCTCGCTGCAGCGGGCCCTTGAAATCCCAACCTTCCGCTATAGCAGGACCCCTCCTCGCTGCAGCGGGCTCGTCGGAGTGGAAATACTTCTGCTGCAACGATAAATTTAAGGCAGTGAGCACGAAATATTCCACATTTTTATACTTAGACTCTCAAAATCATTCTAAGGCCCTATGAACACAAGCCAACAAACAACCAAGTTAAAAACACATCACAGAGTCACAAACACAACATAAAACACACCCCAATTTACTTAGGTCAGCTCACTCCTATCCTCGGGAAAGTAGTAGCAAGGGTAGAATGGTAAAATTTGCATAATGACCAAGCGGGTCGTTACATCAGATACCAATTGAACAACCGTTCATCCCCGAACGGACAAGAGGGAAGGAAACAAAGGAAAAATTACTTGACTCGGCTAAAAAGATGGGGATACTTATTACGCATATCTGACTCGGTCTCCCAAGTGGCTTCCTCAACAGGACAATTCTTCCACTGGACCTTAACTGTCGCGATTTATTTCGATCTCAACTTACGCATCTCCCTATCTAACATAGCAACAAGCTCTTTCTCATAGGGAAAATTCTCATCTAACAGAACCGAATCCCAACGGATGATATAGGACCCATCACCATAATACCTTTTCAGCATAGAGACATAGAACACCGGATGAACACTAGACAAACCTGGGCGTAAAGCTAACTCATACGCTACCTCCCCCACACGATCGAGAATCTCAAACGGGCCAATATATCTAGGACTAAGCTTTCCACCCAAAATCTCATCAGACCCTTCATGGGTGAGACTTTCAACAACATTTGTTCCGTTACCATGAACTCAAGATCTCGAACCTTTCAATCTGCATACTCCTTCTGCCTACTCTGAGCTGTTAGGAGCTTTTCTTGAATCACCTTGACCTTATCTAAAGACTCTCTCAACATATCAGTACCCCAAGGTCTTACATCGAATGCATGAAACCACCCAATAGGTGATCTACACTTCCTCCCATAAAGTGCCTCGAACGGAGCTATATCAATGCTCTAATGATAACTATTATTATAAGCGAACTCCGCCAATGGTAAAAACTGGTCCCAATGACCACCGAAATCAATCACACACATGAAGCAACCTGAATCGTCCCCTCGGACTGACCATCTGTCTGGGGGTGCAAAGCTGTACTAAGGTCCAACCTAGTACCCAATTCCAAATGCAGATGCTTCTAAAACCAAGATGTAAACGTCGTGCCCCTATTGGATATGATGGAAATAGGAACCCCATGCAGTCTAACAACTTCACGAATGTAGATCTTGGCTAACTTCTCGGCATTATAAGTAAGTTGGACTGGAATAAAATGTGCAGACTTAGTCAACCGATCAACAATGACCCAGATCGAATCAAAATTAACCAAGGTTTTTAGAAGACCCCCCAAAATCCATGGCTATCCTCGCCCACTTCTATTCAGGAACGGGTATCCTCTGAAGAGTAACACCGGGTCTTTGGTGCTCGTACTTAACCTGCTGACAATTTAAACATTTGGAAACATAATCAGCTTTATCATGCTTCATCCTAGCCCACCAGTAATGCCGTCTCAGATCACGGTACATCTTCGTAGTACCAGGATGAATAGAATATCTAGAGCTGTGGGCCTCCTCTAAAATCGTCTGAATCAAGCTATCCACCCGAGGAACGCACACGTGCCCTTATTTCTCAACACTCCCTCTTCATCGATCATGGCCTCCTTGGCCTCACCACTCATTACCTTATCCCGAATTTTGCATAAGCCCAGATAGTCACATTGTTCTCGCCTCAACAAAAGCTAACACTCTACCAGATTCGGACAAATCAAGTCGCACCAAACTGTTAGCCAACGTTTGAACCTCCATGGCCAACAAACGCTCTGTAGTAACCAAACGAGCCAAGCTGCCCATACTATCTAACTTCCTGCTCAAGGCATCCGCCACTACATTTTCCTTAACAAGATGGTATAAAATAGTAATATCATAATCCTTCAAAAAATCCATCGCTGCCTAGAATTTAAATCCCGCTGAGTAAACACGTGCTGCAGGCTATGATGATCAGTGAATATTTCACAATGGACACCATAAAGATAGTGCCTCCAAATCTTCAATACAAACACCACTGCTGCCAATTCTAAGTCATAGGTAGGATAATTCCTTTCATGAATCTTCAATTGCATAGAAGCATAGGCAATAACCCTCTTATCCTGCATCAGCACAACACCCAAACCTGAACGGGAAACATCATAATAAACCACAAAATCCTTACCCTCCACGGGCAAAGCAAGAATCGGTGTTGTAGCCAACAAAGTCTTGAGCTTTTGAAAGCTCTCTTCACACTCATCAGACCACTGAAAAGGTACCTCTTTCTGCTTCAAACGGGTCAAGTGTGATGCAATGGAAACAAACCCCTTCGTGAACTGGCGGTAGTAACTAGCTAACCCCACGAAGCTGCGAATTTCTGTCGCTGACGTGGTCTTAGCCCAATCTCTGACGGCCTCAATATTTTTGGGATCAACCATAATCCCCTCTTTCAAAACCACGTGCCTTAAGAAGGACACCGAATCAATACAAAATTCACACATAGGGAATTTAGCATATAACTCCCTATTCCTCAACAATCCAAGGACAACTCTCAGATGTCTTTCATGATCCTCCCTGCTCTTCGAATAAATCAATATGTCATCAACAAATACAATAACAAAAGAATCTAAGAATAGCTGAAAAATTCGGTTCATCAAATCCATAAAAGCAGCAGGGGCATTAGTGAGCCCGAAAGACATGACAAGAAACTCATAATGCCCGTATCTAGTCCGAAAAGCTGTCTTAGGGATATTCTCCGCCCGAATCTTTAACTGATGGTAGCCCGATCTCAAATCAATTTTAAAGAACACAAATGCTCCCTGAAGCTGGTCAAACAAATCATGGGCGAATAAAACCCTTACTGAAAAGGTCCTAAAGTTGTTCTTTCAACTCACTCAACTCTGCTGGAGCTATACGATGTGGAGGAATAGAATTAGGGGGAGTCCTCGGCTCTAAGTCAATATAGAAAGGCCAAACGCATCGACAGACACCTGTGATCGCTCACTTCTTTCACTTGAGCACCTAAAGTGCCCCTTGTTTCATTTAGACACTTCAGGAGGACACTTCCTGTTCCACTGAGACACTTTTTGTACTATCAGTCAAATATATAGAGTGAGTGTAATACACTCTCCGATGACGTGTCAAAACAACAAATTAAATGAAGACACGTGGCATATATACTAAAAATAATTATTAAAGAATAAAATATGAGTAGAAAAATTATTTTAAAACTATTTAATTTTTTTAATCAAAAATTTAAAACTAATTAGTAAATTAAAAAAAAGAGCAAAAAAAAAAACTATTTCACCCCCACCCATCTAACCCCTCCGTCCTGCACCTGCCATTCCCCCAACCTCACCTTCTTCCTCCATGTTTTTTTTTTCTTCCTTACAGATTCATTTCATTTTCAACAATAATTAATTTATCAAGCAAACAATTCCAAATAAAAAAAGCAAACCCATATGAATGGCTATTGCGGGGAAAATTTCTGATTGAAATATTTGAAATACCACCTTCAAGCTTCATACGAGCTTCAATGGAGTTCTATGAGTTTTCAAGTTCAACTTTAGCAATATTTCAGTTGGTTTTAGCGTCGAGTTAGTTCAAACACAACTCCACTTTAGTTTCAGATTCGACAAGCAACAGAACTCCAAAACTAATACTCAAGTCGAAGCTCCGTCGGCCAACAATGGCGGATTTAGTTTTTTGCCCGACAAATGCTTCAAACCCGATGTAGCTTTCATATTTTCAGCTATGATGTGATTGAACAATTTCGAGCTTACAAACATCAAAATCAGCTAACATCAACAAACAGACCCAAAATCTCAGAATCGAAGCCAAACCAAAATTTCAAACTCAAGCTTAGACTCCAACACTGTCTTTTCAAATTTTCGCTCTCAAATTAAGGAACGATCACGATTTTCAGCTCTAAAGAATTGTTACTCGAAGATTGAAACCCAGATCCAAGAAACACTATCTCATCAACTTTCAATCAGATTTTTCAACGCTGATAATAATTTATCTTCAAGTTCAGGTTTTCAATCACCCAGTCGAGTTTCAAAGAAACACCAATGATTTAAAATTGCAGAACCAAAACTCGTGCAGTGGACTAGACAAGACCAACAGTGATAGATTTTTCTGTAATTTTCTAATGATTGTTATTTCAATTGATGTAAAAGAAAGAGAAAAGGGAGAAGAATTTTTTTAAAAAAATGTGTTTTTTATGTCTTCACGCGCTTATTTGCTGTGCAATTCACCCAAGTTGTCAGGTGAGCAAAAAGTGTTTAAATGACGCAGTGTAGCCCTACCCGAAGTGTCTAAATGGAACAAGGGGCACTTTAGGTGCTCAAGTGAAAGAAGTGGACGACCACAGGTGTCTGTCGATGGGTTTGGCCATATAGAAATCAATATCATGGTCTGGTGGCATACCGGGTAACTCCGCAGGAAACACCTTTGCAAACTCACAAACTACAAGAACTGACTCAAATAGTGGAATCTCAGCATCAGTATCACAAATATGCGCCAAATAAACCAAACACCCCTTCTTAACTAGTTTCTTAGCCTGAACATAAGAGATAATTTTATTTGGAGAGGGATTAAGGTTTTCTTTCCACTCACGTCTAGGTATCCCGGGCATAGCTAGGGTGATCGTTTTAGCATGACTGTCTAGAATCACATGGTAGGGAGATAGCCAACTCATGCCAAGAATAACATTGAAATCTACTATGTCTAAAATCATTAAGTCTACCTAGGTACCATAACCCATAATCGTAACAGTGCAAGATCGAAACACTTTATTTACAACCACAGAATCTCCGATCGGGGTAGACACAAAAATAGAAGTATTAACCAAGTCACAAGTCGTATCCAAACTCCTAGAAAAATAAGTAGACACATACAAAAAACGTGGAGCCCGGATCAAATAGTGCAGAAGCCTGCCGCCAACAGACTGAGATAGTACCTGTGATAACTGCATCTGAGCCCTCGACCTCTAGCCTACCTGGCATAGCATAGAGATGGGCACGCCCACCACTAGCCTGAGAACCTCAACGGTCCCCTTGAACTGTCTAAGAACCACCTCTACCAGCCTAATTACCACCCCTATTGGGCTAAGCGCTACCTCTACCAGTCGTGTGACCACCCCGCCCAGTCTGAGCACGGCTCCCACCAAAGATCCCCCCTCATAGTCGGAGCAACTGGGGGTTTGGAAGCCTAAAACTAACCACTCTGCTTACCCTGCCTGAGTCTAGGACAAAACCTCTTGATGTGCCCCTGCTCGCCACACTCAAAGCAGGCATAATCAAGAATGGGCCTCTGAACTGACACGAAGGCAGCTGAAAAACATCCCTAATCTTGGACTCGGGACTGAGAGCCCCCTGCCTGGCTGATTGAGTACTAAACGACTCCAGATGAGCCTCCAATCGAAACCAGCGTAGGCTGCTGAACCTAACGACCCGAGTAACTCTGGGATCCCTGTCCCTTAGAAAATGTACCATTGAAATTACCACCCTTTCGGGCCATCTTCTCTGTATATTTGTTGTATTCATCGTGACGGACACCCTCAACAGTCTTTACGTGATCCACAACCTCCTGAAAAGTACAACCCCTGGTTACCAGTTGAAGAGCCGACAACTGAAGGGAAGTATTCAACCCCCTTACAAAACATCTAACCCTCTCCTCCTCAGTAGGCAAAAGTTAGAGAGCATAACAAGCCAAAGAGTGAAATCAGGACTCGTAAGCAGCCACAGAAGAATTTCCCTGCTTAATATTACTAAACTTATCACGCCTTTTGTCCTTCAAGGTATGAGGAACATACTTCTCAAGAAAGATCTGGTAGAACTGAGTCCAAGTTAATGGAGGCAAATTTGTTGCCCTACACTCTGCAAACGCCCTCCACCATAACTTGGCATCTCCCATGAGCTGAAAAGTCACAAACTCCACTTCATACTTCTGAAATGCCCCCATCTTGTGGATCCTCTTGTGGAAATTAATAACGAATTCATAGGCATCCTCTGCCTCAGTGCCGAAGAACTCTAGAGGCTTCATCTTAGTGAACCTCTAAAACAAATCATATTCATAACCTGTCATCACCGGCCCTCCCATTGGCCTAAGAAATAACTCAGGTCCTGGGGCCTCATCCAAACGGGGAGCCACAATTGCGGCATGTTGTACCCCTAGCGCCTGAACTGGAGCCTGAGCCAGACCACCTGCTCTCGTACCCTGATTACTTGCTGCTATTGGTAACGCACCTGTCTCTGCTAAGCCATTCAATAGGTTCAGCACTCGGACCATAACATCTGATAGCACTGGAGTAGAAATAATATCCGGCCGAACTGGTGCTGCTGCGAACTCGGCTGCCTTATCTTGAACAACCTGAAGCTAAGAGGACTCATCGCGTTGCTGACCAGCCGCAGGAGCCCCGCCCCAGGTTGGTGCTGCTACTCTCCTGCCTCTACCACGACCACGACCACTAACCTAGCCTCTTCCTCCACGAGCTACAGCCCCAGCGGCCTGTCCTCCCCCGCGAGCTGCGGCCCCAGCGATCGGCGCAGGCACTTCGTTAGTTATTGCTGCCGCACGAGTCCTCACCATCTATGAGAGAATAGAAAGAAAAATCAGATACCAATTTGAATCATCTAGATACCAATTGGAATCAAGTAGCATGAAAGAAAGAAATAAAGAAATTGAAGTTTTCTAGTGTCCCATAGCCTCTCGAAGATAAGTACAGACGTCTCCGTACTGATCCACAGGACTCTACTAGACATGTCCTTGTATGATAAGATCAACGAACCTAAAGCTCTGATACCAACTTTGTCACGTCCTGACAGACGTGGCATCCACACAGTCCTACAGTGGGCGAACCAATCCCTTAAGCCATTGTCAAGCCAATTTCAATTAATTAAACCAATAAATAAACATTACTCACGAATAATGGAATAAAATGTATGTCAATAAAATAAAATAAATAGAAAGGGCGGAAATCTAGCTATTACATCCCCAAAATCTGGAAGTCACAGTACAAGGATTCTAACCAACAATGTCTAAAAAAAGAGAAATTGTCTAAAAATAAACATAATGTTTGGAATGAAAATAGACATTTGAAATAAAAAATATATCTTCAGGCGGTATGGCACGGATAGGAGCTCACCCTCTAATCTTGGTATGGAACAACCTCAACTAGATGCGAGATCTGAAAGACGTCTCTGGCTCAAAATCTGCACTCAAAAAAAGTGCAGCAAGTGTAGGTCAGTACAAACAACACGTACTTATAGGTATCATAGGCCGACTAAGATTAGTAGCATGCATCGATATATAAAATAAATGAATTAGGCAGACAGGCACAACAAACATGTATCACAAATAAGATTCTTCAAATAATACACTTTCATATTAAGTCACCAATTATCACAATGAAACATCAAATCTCAAGCTTAAGAATTAAAATAAACAATAAATTTCCATCTCTATCACATATTTGTACACACATGCTAAATGGTAATGTTTTCCCCAAATAGCCATGACCTGCAGGGGACCCGTGGTGTCCATATACCACCCGTTCCGGAAAGTACCTCGGACCACGAGCTCACAACTAGGCTACATCGTCACCCCCTGTCAAATGTGCCTTAAAAGATGTATATGTTCCATCTCAATTATCAACAACAACGTCTCATAATCAAATCACAAGGGATGACTCAACAACACGTATCAAGTCAACATCAATGAAGTATAATCAAATAACACAAGTTACAATAAGACTCACAAATAATCTACTCAATGAGAATATAATATGAAGTTATCTCAATCAGTCTCTGAAGGGTAAATATGAACACCTTCCTTACAACGGTCTCAAGAATACAATTCAAGTTTATCAACCTAAAAAATGGGGAGGCACTTCACATAATTTAATCATACAACTAACAACAATTACCCAAACTCCATGTCCGAAGTCCTAGGCATGCTTTCTCTTATAGATTCTACGACATATACAATCAACTAATCAAAGTCTAACTCAAGTAAACCGTAACCTACCTCGAAGCCGAACTGAAATAATGCAATCACTCCGCAATAACTTTTCCTTTCCTCAAAGCTTTGGAATGTTCAAAGTCTAGAATTACAATTCTTAGTAAGTAAAGGATCATCAACTTACAATAATAAATTAGGGATGATAATCCCACCAATTCTACCCTTAATCAAATGAGTTAATTATCCTTAGGATTATAATCATCCTAATGCTAGAATCAACTACCCTTTAATTCCCATTAAAGGTCCTTTGATTGAAACAAGAATCAACTAAGAACATTACGCGAAGAAAGTTAGTGATTAAGGCTTACCTTTGATGGAGAATAGTGCCCTAGCCTTAGAAAGTCGCCTCTATGCCCTTGGGAACTGTTTTTGGGATTATGTGAGGAGTGGGGTCGAAATAAGGTATTTAAATCGACTTTCTGACTTAACGAGGACCGCTGCAGCGAGAACCACTCTCACTGCAGCGGGCCCTTGAAATCCCAACATTCCGCTGCAGCGAGCTCGTGGCAGCGGAAATACTTCCGCTGCAGCGATGAATTTAAGGCAGTGAGCACGAAATTTTCCACATTTTTATACTTAGTCTCTCAAAATCATTCTAAGGCCCTATGAACACAAGTCAACAGACAACCAAGTTAAAAACACATCACATAGTCACTTATAAGTCACAAACACAACATAAAACACACCTCAATTTGCTTAGGTTCGCTCACTCCTATCCTCGAGAAAGTACTAGCAAGGGTAGAATGGTAAAATTACGCATAACGACCAAGCGGGTCTTTACATCTAGCATGCACTTATCACAGATATTTAAACCTGATAAATTGAGAATATTTCAATCACTCAAATAACTAATTCACTTTGGTGAAAACTATTTATTAATCATAACTCTTAATCCATGTATGATATTATTTCACATGTATATAATTGTAAGAATTTCCAATGATTTCAAATAAATAGACCATTTTTGTGGTAACTATTTATTAATCACAATTTTTTATTTACACCCGTTATATACATGTGATAAGAATAAAGACCATCTATTGAAACCCTCAGAGTTATTTATTAATGTCATTCTCCTACTAAGGGTTTTAGGTTTTCATGTCCTAGACGTGACACGAAAATCATTGAGTCCATTAATTTGAATCATTGAACATGATGCTAGTGATTGTTCACGTGATAAGAAAATTGTGTTGATGAAGAAAACATTGTCCCGTTACCTATTGGAATGAAAAGGTGGTAAACCGATCCATTCATAAGGGGAAGAATTTAGGGAACAAAGAATCAAAGATAGAGATCATGCTGTCCTTGAGCATAATGAGCACGTTGAACCACTTCGATGATCACAAAGAAAAAAAAAGATTTGTCATATCTGATAATTTTATTGTGTATGTGATCATGAAGTTGACTGATCTATTATCATACGCTCAAGCTTTTTTCTCTGTATATGTTAATAAATGGTGTAAGACAATGGATGAGTAATGGGCTCATCAAACACAATAGAGTGTTGGAGTTGGTTGAATTGCCAGTAGATTTTAAACCTATTGATTGCAAATGGATATTTAAGAGACTCTAAGGAAAATATATACCGCTACTAATAAAGGTTGGTTGCGAGGGTTAAGAATGTATTGATTATTGAGAAACATTTTCTCCCATTCCATTAAAATATGCATTTAGATTTGTGATGACTTTTGTGGGTCATTTTAACTTACAGTTGTATCAAATGGATGTCAAAATTACTTTTCTTAATCGTAGTTTGAATGAAACTTTTTACATGATTCAACCTAAAGGGTTTCAAGAAGCTGGTAAAGAACATCTAATGGGCAATCTCAACAAATTCGTATATGGACTTAAACAAGCCTTCAGACAACGATACTTGAAATTTGATAAAATTATTACAAAATTTGAGTTTGTAAAAAGTAAACTTGATGAATGTGTCTATATCAATAAAAGGCAACGGTAATTTCATTATTGTGATTCTCTACATTGATGAAATTATACTTGCTACAAATGATTTGGTTTGGTTAATGAGACCAAACATTTTTTGTCTAGATCTTTTGATATGAAAGATCTTGGTGAGAATTCTTTTGTTTTTGGGAAAGAGATTAAAAGGGATAGGTCTCGTGGTTTGTTGGGTTTATCTTAACTTACCTATATGAAGAATGTGAGTCCGGAGCCAAAATGACTTATTTCTGCCGTCATTAGCCCAAAATAGTATGCTTTTTTTTTAGACCAAAATGGGTATTTCGTTGGATAACCAACGAAATACCCACACAACACTGTTCCGGTGCCGAATGATTACTTGCATTTCGCTACACATGTAGCGAAATGCAACAAATTATATTTTTTTATTATTTTTTTTTGCATTTCGTTGTGCAATTCACGAAATAGGCTTTTTTTTTTCTTTTTCTTTTTTTTTTGCAATTCGTGAAATTAATGAAAGAAACTGTTTTTTTTTTTTTTTTCATTTCGTTGTGCAATTCACGAAATAGGTTTTTTTTTCTTTTTTTTTTTTTTGCAATTCGTGAAATTAATGAAAGAAACTTTTTTTTTTTTTTGCATTTCGTGTATTAATTAACGAAATAGGTTTATTTTTTTGTATTTCGTGAATTAATGAACGAAACTGATTTTTTTTTTATTTGCATTTCGTTTATTAAAAAACGAAATACGAAAAAAAAATTATTTCGTTCATATCAAAACGAAATTGGGATATATATATATATATATTTTGCATTTCGTTGGTATATCAACGAAATAGTTTTTTTTTTTTTTGGTATTTCGTTTATTAAAAAACGAAATATGAATTTTTTTTTATTTCGTTCATATCAAAACTAAATTGGAATATATATATATATTTTTTTTTTTTTCTATAACGCAGTAAAATACTGCATTATAGAAACAGTACCAAAAAGAAAAAAAAATTTGGCCAACTTTATTTTTTGCAACACTTAGTGTTTTTTTCCATACTTTGACCAATCATTAGTCGTGTATCAAGACTCCGAAACGTCAATATTTTATATAGAACCTGATATTTTTTTCTGCGTACAATAATGTAGGCCCAATACATCAAGGATACGTAGACGTTCGGATCATCATTTTAGGTGTTGAAAAGGTGCCCGAAGTAAGTTTTGTTTGAAAAAACTTAGTGTTTCACTGTAAGATTATTTTAGTCAACTTTATATGTCGAGAAAATTAGTCAGCTTTATTTTCAAAAATTAAAACCGCAGAAGTGAAATTGACATTCACAGCTACATTACCCCAAGATTTTTATGTTGAAATCTATTGCGTATCATCATCTCATAAGTATATAAAACTGAAAATTTCACGCCAATTTGGGGGAAAATTGAAATTGAATGGGATAAAAGCTGTTTTTTTTTTTAAATCGGCTCGGCCAAACATTACGACAGTTTGTCCGCATAGATCTCGAAAAAATACACAAGTTAAAAAAAAAAATGCGTAAAACGGACGTCCGAGCGCAAAGTTATGACCATCTAAAGTTTGACGACTTTACAACTAGTTTTTCTCCTTATATTTTTTAGAATTATATTTATATTCAAAATAAAGTTATGTCTTGACTTTACAACTATTTTTCTTTTTCGTTTATTAAAAAACGAAATAAGAATTTTTTTTTATTTCGTTCATCTAAAAACGAAATATGAAAATAATTTTTTTTTTTGTATTTTTGTATTTCATTTATATAAAAAAATAGGAAAATAATTTTATTTTCATTTCGTTTATATAAAAACGAAATAGGAATACATACATACATATATATATATATATATATATATATATATATATATATATATTGTATTTCATTTATATAAAAACGAAATTGGAAAATATTATTTTTTTATATAAATATATATTTTGTTGGTATATAAACGAAAAAAAAAATTATTTTCCTATTTCATTTTTATATAAATGAAATACAAAAAAAAAATATATATATATATATATATATATATATATATATATATATATATATATATAAATGAAATACAATATATATATATATATATATATATATATATATATATATATATATATATATATATATATATATATATATATATATGTATGTATTCCTATTTCCTATTTCGTTTTTATATAAACGAAATGAAAATAAAATTATTTTCCTATTTTTTTATATAAACGAAATACAAAAATACAAAAAAAAATATTTTCATATTTCGTTTTTTAATAAACGAAATACAAAAAAAAAAATTACTATTTCGTAGATATACCAACGAAATGCAATATATATATATATATATATATATATATATATATATATATATATATATATATATATTTCCAATGTCGTTTTTATGTGAACGAAATTTTTTTTTTATCCTATTTCGTTTTTTAATACACGAAATGCAAAAAAAAAAAATATAATTTCCTATTTCGTTTTTTATTCACGAAATGCAAAAACAAAATCAGTTTCGTTCATATTTGTTGATTAATTCACGAAATACAAAAAAAATAAAAAATAATAAACCTATTTCGTTGATTAACTCACGAAATGCAAAAAAAAATTGTTGCATTTCGCTACAAGTGTAGCAAAATGCAACAAAATATGCCGGCTATGAACAGTGCGTTGTGTGGGTATTTCGTTTATCCAACGAAATACCCATTGTGGTATAAAAAAAAAAGGCAGCCTATTTTGGTCTAATGGCTGCAAAAATAAGCCATTTTGGCTCCGGACTCTGAAGAATGTTCTGTAAACTTTCAATATGCAAAATTACAGAACTAGTGTTGCACTTGTTGTGAAAGGGAACAAACTTGGCTATGAGTAATGTCTAAAGGGATGGAAGTGGTGTTAGTTGTTTGATGCACATACAGATTTGAACAAGGCACATCGCATTTGTTGTTAACATGTTGGAAAAAATTTCTTCAAATCCTGAGTGGACACATTGGATGATGCAAAGAAAGTGATGAGATATCTATAACGAATCAAAGACTTCATGCTTGTGTATAGGCAAATCGTTGATCTAAACCTTCTAGTATATTCAGATTTTGATTTGACAGGTTGTCAAAACACCATGAAATCAACTTGTGGTTATACTTTTATGTTAGTTGGAGGTGTCGTTTCTTGAAAAAGTGAGAAACAAAATATAAATGCTACATCTAACGTGACAAGAGGCTCTAAGTATGTTAGCTGTAAGTTTCTTAAGGTTAGAGAGATGGTAAAAGAAGGTGATATATGCATTTAGCATATTACACAAAATTTATGTTGGTCGATCATTTGCTAAAGGAGGTAGCCCTGTAGTTTATGGTGTTTGGCCATAAAAATTCCAAATACAACTTAAAGTTGTATTTGGAATTTTAAAAACAACAAAAACTTATTTTTCACTTTTTTGACCTTTTTTTTTTCTTTTTTCACTTTCAATACATTCAAACAACCAAATATTCTTTGCAAAAACTATAACCAAACACAACTGCATCTTCAACTCCAACTCCAAAATACCAAATATAGTAAAAATATATTTGGTTTTCATGGCCAAACGCCTACTTAAATTTCTTTTTTTTTCGTTTTGTCTTAATATTGACGTCCAAGTGACAGATGTTATAGCCTGAAAAGACGTGACCAAATTGGCGGATAAATAAAAGCCCTAATATTATTTATTGTGTGTGTGGATAAGCAAGGCCAAATAACTATTTGTCTACGATGGGTAGACACTCTCTAAAATAGAAGTCAACACCCCCCCCCCCCCCCACCCCCCCTTCTTTTCCTTACCTATCAGAAAAACTGTAGCGTATTCTGCTCTTTGAATATGTGGTATAGCAGTTGACATCCCATCGATCGAGTTCTTCAGAGTGTGACTCCGTGAGAGAATGATAGTGAATCGTGGAAATTGGTCTCAATCTTAATCGATGCTTGCTTCTGTTGTGCCGATGGAGTTTAACGGAACACTTTCCTTAATCTTAACTCAAGATTATTTTGTTGCATCTGTGTAATTGTGTCTTAATCTTTATTATGTACGATAGTAATTAACTTACACGTACAAACATGTGTGTTAATTATTTTCAGGGTTTTAATTCTTTAACTTATCCTCCTATCTATCAGTGACTCGCGATATTCCAAAATTATTTCACTTTTTTACTTTAGAGCTGAGGAATTGATAGCGACAATTTTCAATTGCTATTTATCTCCACACAATGTGGCGATGCTCAAAACGAGACGATGAACTTGTTATGCATGATTCCTCTCATCACCGAGGTAGGTATTAAGTTCAATAAAAATGAGTAAGTACTTTTGAGTCGAGGGTTTATCGGAAACAACTTGTCTACCCCACAAAGGTAGGGATAAGATCTACATAAATCCTGCCCTTCCCAGACCCCACTTGCGAAATTACACTGGGCATATTGTTAATTGTTGTTTGTTTGCTTGTACAAATGAGTAAGTATGAATCGTGAAAAGAAACTGAAAGTAAAAAACTTTTGACAAATGATTTCACGAGGGCAACGATCATGTATCTTATATTACTAGACTAAGTGAGATACGCCATGATATAAAACCGAGCAATAAAGTACCTAATACCAAGACACTCATTCAGACTTGTAAAATAGCAACAACAACAACAAGCCCAGTATAATCCCACCATGTGGAGTCTGGGGAGGGTAGAGTGTACGCAGACCTAACCCCCACCTTGAAAGGTAGGGCAGCTGTTTCCGAAAGACCCTCGGCTCAAGAGAAGAAAACAAGACAAAAGGTCAGATAGGACCAAGCATATCGAAAACAATATGAAAACAAGGAATAACAAAAGCGAGAAAGTCATGGTAGAACAGTCTGGAAAGAAAGGAGTCGTAACTACTATAAATAAATAAGATAACCAAAGTACAACGGCCCCACAAATAAAAGCAGCAATCAAATGCAGAAATCAAATGGCAATAAACAAATGAGCATAACTACAACTACTATGGTGGAAGGATAAGCCACCTAGCCTTCTATCCTAATCTGAGTCCTCCACAACCTCCTATCTAAGGTCATGTCCTCGGTGAGCTGAAACTGTGTCATATCCTGTCTAATCACCTCTCCCCAATACTTCTTCGACCTCCCTTTGCCTCTCCTGAAACCGTCCATAGCCAACCTCTCACACCTCCGCACAGAAGCATCTGTGTCTCTCCTCTTCACATGCCCAAACCATCTCAGCCTCGCTTCCCACATCTTATCCTCCACCGATGCGACTCCCACCTTGTCTCGGATATCTTCATTTCTAATCCTATCCCTCCTAGTATGCCCACACATCCACCTCAGCATTTGCATTTCCGTGACTTTCATCTTCTGAACGTGAAATTTCTTGACTGGCCAACACTCCGCCCCGTACAATAAAGTCGGTCTAACCACCACTTTGTAGAACTTGCCTTTAAGTTTTGGTGGCACTTTCTTATCACACAGCACTCCGGAGGCGAGCCTCCATTTCATCCACCCTGCACTAATACGATGTGAAACATCGTCATCGATATCCCTATCTTCCTGTATAATAGACCCAAGATATTTGAAACTTCTTTTCTTTTGAATGGCATGGGTACCAAGCCTCACTTCCTCGTTAGCCTCACGCGGGCCACTGAACCTGCACTCCAAGTATTCTGTCTTGGTCCTACTCAATTTAAATCCTTTAGACTCCAACGTCTGTCTCCAGCCCTCCAGCTTATCGTTAACTCCATTGCGAGTCTCGTCAATCAGGACTATGTCATCCGCGAACAACATACACCAAGGCACCTCACCTTGTATTTGTCGCGTCAATTCATCCATCACCACGGCGAATAGAAACGGGCTAAGAGCTGATCCCTGATGCAACCCCATCATAACAGGGAAGTGCTCCGAGTCTCCTCCTACCGTCCTTACCCTGGTCTTAGCTCCATCATACATGTCCTTTATCGCTCTAATGTACACCACAGGTACACCTTTAGCCTCCAAGCATCTCCATAGGACCTCTTTTGGCACTTTGTCATAGGCCTTTTCTAGGTCAATGAATACCATGTGCAAGTCCCTCTTCCGCTCCCTATACTGCTCCACCAATCTCCTTACAATATGAATGGCTTCTGTAGTCGAGCGCCCCGGCATGAATCCAAACTGGTTCTCTGAAATAGACACACCTCTCTTCACCCTCATTTCCACCACCCTTTCCCACACTTTCATAGTGTGACTTAGCAGTTTGATACCTTTATAGTTGTTGCAGCTTTGAATGTCTCCCTTGTTCTTGTACACAGGAATCATTGTACTCCACCTGCATTCTTCCGGCATCTTCGCTGTCTTGAGAATGACATTAAACAACCCAGTCAACCACTCCAAGCCTACCCTGCCTGCATTCTTCCAAAATTCCCCAGGGATCTCGTCAGGTCCGGTCGCTCTTCCCCTGCGCATCCTACGAACAGCTTCTTTAACCTCCTCAACCTTTATACAGACTTGTAAAATAGCAATAATCATAAATTAGTTGTTAGATAAAAGGCAATTCAAATATTTTTACCTATTGACGTTTATAGTTGTGGTGCTATTTAATTAGTATCTAGCAATTAACAAGCATTAATGTTTTAGTATTTGCAATTTCATGGTGGAACAACCAAAGGCCCATGCTGACACAGGCCTTTACTGCCTAGTATTATAGAGTTTGCCTTAGTTTTACGACTAATCTCAAATAGCCATAAATAGAGGAAAGTCATATAAACAAATATAGTGATTGAGAAAATAACAACGTGAGCATCAAATAAGAAAAATAAATATCCGCATCAACCTAAAATACAATTAACAACCAAAATTAAAAAAAAAAAAATGCTAATGATGGGGAAGAAATAGGAGGGAACGATTAGGACATTATTAAATCCCATGAAATTTATATTGTGATATTTCATATAATTCATAGCGCTTATTGGTAAAAATAAACATAAGAGAAAGTAAAGAAGTGAAGTCTACTAATGGGCATGATAATTAGCCTAATATTGGAACCGGATATTTCTAGTTACAGCAAAAGATAAATAACAAAGGTGGCAGTATTTACTATTTTCTACTAAAAATCAGTAATGACTGTATCATAGTCAAAATTTTCATGACAAAAGATATCTAGTTTCATAATAGTAACTCTGAAAATATGTATAATAAAAGGTACAACTATAAAATTAGCGAACATAAAAAGTAGCAGAAAAATGATAAAAATGTACCTGGTTTAATATTTGTAGATTGGTTGTGCATGGTATAGATAGTGTCAAACAAAAACAGTATTCTTTATGGAAAAAGATTCCAATTGACAATGGTTTGATAGAATGACGAATTGCTTGATTGATTTCATAGTCCACTTTTATAAGGTGAAAGAAAGAAGAAGAAAAGATCCATACATGAATATGTAATCATTGTTGGAAGTTAGAAGGAATAAGTATGGAATGTACGTTTTAAAATCCAAAGGTTGAGATAGTAATTAACATGTACATTGCACTAAAGTACCGGATGATGATCACAACAATACTTAGGATTTGGATAGGTTGCAGTAAGTGGTACAAAATTAATTTATTATTCATTGGGGAGAAAAAATTAACTTTTTGGTAAAAGAATATTATTGGAATAGTTTAATTAAAATATTACTATTAAATTCAATTTTAATTTAGTATAGGGCAAAATAGTAAATTAACTTTGAAGGTAGGAGCTTCCTACTTTTAGTAAGATATGATTACTGATTTGATTTACTTGCACATTGGCAATGAGTAGATATATCAATTTTTATTCAAATGACATGATTTCCCGATGCTCGGCTTGTCATCTGTCAATTAGTTGTCTCACAATTTGTAAATTCACCACCTATTTGAAGACTCAGTTTCTGCTTATATTTTAAAATTGAACGTAAAGAAGTATTTTACTCAATGGATTTCCTTCGTCTTATATTCGTCATTTCTTATTATTTAGTATTTAAAATGCTTATTATGAACAAATTTAGAATGATGGTTTCGTACTGCCATTTGTTGCTTTACTTGTTTCTTCAGTGATTTAATGCTGAAATACTCGAGACAGTATAGTATGTTTTTCATTTCCAAATTCCAACTACGGAGATAAAACTTGTTCGAAAATTTTCATCGTTTTTAGGATTGAAGAGCCTAATTAATAATCTTCATCTTTATGAAAACATACACATTGCGTGCGGTGTGATGCTAACCTATAAAGAATAGGTCTGAGACATGGAGACAGCTACTAAGAGGAATAAGTCAAACAGTTATTCAAATGAGGGACAAACTGTTATAGCACAGACATCCATGTCAGGCCCTTCTTGCCTTCTCATTATGGCTCCTCCATAACAGTTCAACCAACGAGGCCAGTGATTTGGACCTTGAGCAGTGCAAAAAGATAGTCAGGGTTAGTAGTTTCTTAAATTCTAAAAAGAGGAGTTGCTCTCAGAGATGAGGAGCGAGTGGAATACACAAGTTCAATATGCTGGATAAGTGTACGTATACCAAGTGATCACTAGAGATAACAGAGTGTAATAGGCAGAAAAAACCATTGCCTCCTATACGCCACTTTCCCATGTCATTCCAACTCTATCTCAATGTCTTACAAATTGAACCAGCAGAGGATCTAGTGTGTGTCATATGAGTTCATACTAACCTAAATGCTTTGGCTCAGACCTTGTATGTGTTAAAAAATTCACTAAAAAGTACAAATTATAAATTTCTAACCCAGTAAATCAAATAGGTGGTGGTAGAATCCTGAAATCGAATCAGAAAATTCAAATCCTGAATCCCGATTAGAACCCTCACATGCAAAAAAGTTAAGAGTTAGTGAAGCCAACTCATGCGCACAATAGCCTATGTGATGCTTAGACTTAAAAGACATGGCAAAGTCCAACTGGAATTGAACTTCGCAATGTCGCATACCTTGAAGAGCTTTTTGGAATGAAACTTGGATGCACTCCCTCCAATTAACAGAGAGATGGAGAAAGAATGATACCACGAAGGGTTCTTTGGACTGGAAGGTACGGAAGGAAGGAGGATCCGACCGAGTAACGTACAGTAGCAATTTTTCTCTCTGGATCATTTCCTTTTGAACTGTTGAGTTGATATAAGTTTATACATTGGGTAATTAAAAGACTATAATCCCCTTCCTAGCACATGTACCTTGCTGATGTAGATAACAGACCAAAAGGAATACACTCTATTTGACTTGCTGTACAGTGCTAGCCAAAAAAATTGGTGTTGCAAGTCTCGAGGACAGTCTTTTATTTCTTTGCTATAGCTAAAGGCATATACTTCCACATAACTCCCGGAGTTAGGAGGATCTACCTTCCATGAAGTAGAGGTCTGCAGGTGCGGGAACCATCTTAGATCCAAGCAACAACTTGCAGCAATTCAACAACCACATATGTTAGCCACAAAATTCTCATCGGATCCCCAAGCTCCTGAGAGATTAATGTGAAAGGTAGATGCAAAGATTAACAACATCAAAAAAAAAAAATTAAGATAGCAAACTAGCAATGATACTGCTTCTTTTTCTTTTTCCTTTTGTGATGAGACCTTTTTTTGGGTTCAGGCCTCAAATCGTTGATCACTAAAACAAAGAAAACTGGAACGACAAAGCATGCAGCCATGGAAGGATAAGGCATGTCTAGACGCAAATGCTTGCTTTATGTCAACCTTGGTTCAATCAAATGGCTGCTGAGATGGGTTTAAAGGATCAAGGACGGCAAGTTATTATTGTAGAATATCATTTGATAAAACAAGAGATATGATAGTACTGAGTCTACTGACTAACCAAAAGGGAATTTTAAATGAGGTAAAACAATAGTTTTGCTCTCTAAGTTCATAACTTTAAGACTATGGTCGCACAAGGTCTCAAAGGATGCAGCGATATGGTTAAGTATCCCTTTATAAAACTCTAAAAGTAAACAACAGAAGCTCTAGCTTAAAAGGTTTATCTTGATTAAAAGTTCTTCTGTGGACTTTCTCAGGGGCGGATGGAGCACTATAACTTGGATTCAATTGAACCCCAAACTTTCGATGCGAGACATAAATTTATGTGTAAGAATTTACTAAAATTACAATAAATAGTAGATATGAACCCATAACTTTAAAAATATAATGATTTAGTGCTAAAAATTTAAGATGTTGAACCCTAGAATTTAAATCCTCGATCCGCCTTTGGACTTTCTGTTTTCCTCTATATGAAACTCAAGCAATATGATACCTGTTCATGTTGGAGTGGTGCCCAATCCTGGTGCCCCTCTCTGCCGCACACTGATTTGGCTTTCCAACACATTTCTGTATAATTGAAATATCAATCAGAAGAAGTTGCAGTCAACAGTTAAAAGAATCTAGCATCTTTCTATACTTCATACCCGAAATTTAATCTGCAAACAATTTGGAGCATTCTCCTTTAACTCCTATACAACAAAAGTGGTTATTAGAAGTAATTCGTCTGCATAATATAAAAAAAAGTCCCTTTTAAGAGTCCATAGCTCACCTTTGCTGAGGGGTTCTTTTTTGTCTTAGCCACTTCACTTGTTTCCTTTTCAGATCTGAGGGATAACTACGATTAAAAAGGAAACAAGATTAGAATTTTTTGGCTGAGACAGGAGTAAGTTGCTAAAAAATATATAAAAGTCTGATACATTAAGTCTACTGCATAACTGGTAGGATACACCAACAGAGGAATTCGATATGACATGCATAATCATTTCAAAACATGCACCTTATTGAGCAGTTCAATTGGCGGATGCACTGAAAGTTTCTGATCAAATATGGATTTGGAATCCTGTGATATAAGGATACATGAACATTTAATAACAAAAAGAAGGAAAAGAACCAAAGAGGATAAGACACGTTCAATGGAGCAAAAGCATACAATGAAATCATGTGTTACCATTGAGTTTGTTCTTTCTTGTCCAACGTTGTCACCTATGCCATGATCTTCCCTACTTGGAAATATCTGTATGAAGACATGTTCTTTAAACATATACCTTGTAGTCAAAAGTCAAAAAGACCAATATAGGCAAAAAATAAGCCAGGTAATGCGCTACCTTGTTACATTTATGAGATCTTGATTTGAGCGATGTTACAGATTTTCCCTGCTTCACAGCATTTTGAGTGTTTGGTCTGAGAAACAACCCAAAACAGTATAAGCACAAGCTGGACTTGCTATACAAGGAGCGACACTTTGTGGTGCTTTAGGTTGAATTTTATATGG
Source organism: Lycium barbarum (assembly GCF_019175385.1). Classification (NCBI taxonomy): domain Eukaryota; kingdom Viridiplantae; phylum Streptophyta; class Magnoliopsida; order Solanales; family Solanaceae; genus Lycium; species Lycium barbarum. The sequence continues at coordinate 108,558,706 of NC_083339.1, read as the reverse complement.
TGAACCAAAAAGGTGATGTTAACTTTATTCATGATAAGATTCTACATGCTTCTTCACCAAGAGAAATTAACTGTATTTTGAATGTCTCATGAGATCTCTGAAAATAGTTGAGCTGTTTTAAGCAAAACTAAGAACGTCACAGTTTTGATTTTGTTCTTTCACATATAGTTATTCCACTGGTGAAGTAAAGAAGCCCATCCAACCTTTTGAAGTCCGCTAAAGCGTTTTGTGCGGCGCAATTGGCATTTGGAGAGTTTGATAACTGCTGTAACCAATGAAACAAAAGAAATTAACTTTCATCAACTGAAAGCATAGAACTAATGTTGCAGAATATGTGCAAATGTTGCAATGATGATTTAGTCATAAACTTTAAGTGCATCAGTTAAGTGCAAGAAAACTTAGAGCATAAAAGACCAAACACAAATCAACATCTAGCTTCATCAATTAGTTGCTAGTCCTTAAAATACTTCCTTACAGCCTCGTATAGGAATAATGCTGCAAGCCCGGATATGATTGCCAAATGGTTGTGGAGTCAAATCATTAATGGCATTTCATAATTCCTTGTCAAGATTAGCTACACTTTATTAGAGTTAGTGCAAAGTAGTTCATAAGGACTCAGTTGTTTACAGCATTGAAGGGTGTGGCCTAGCAGTTTGAAATTGGGAGTAAGACCATGAGAGACCAAGGTTCGAATCTTAATATAGGCAAAAAAATTAAATGACTTCTTCTCATCTACATCAATAATGATGGGAGGATGCAGGTAAGGTAAGTAGTGGAGTGATTGAGGTGCATGCAAATTAGCCAAGACACCAACGTTAGTAAGAAGAGACAAGGCCTCAGTCTACTCCCCAAAGCCAAAAGGCCACAATGGTCAACAGACAATGAAAGACTCCTATAATTTGCACCAATTCATTCTCCCTCACCAATTAGAGAATCGAAACACAAACAACATTAATATGTGCACCAGTAACTTCTCTAAAATTCTTTCTATGATAGGAGAAAATGTAGAAACACCCAAACTAACAGTATACTACGTAAGGTGAAGGTTGAGCAGCACTCCATCCATCTCAAAAACCTAAAGAACATGCTAAGTAGACCGAGATTGGGAAGTAATGCACGTGTTTTGTTTTCCAAGGTAAGCAGTAAGCTTAATTGATTAAACATCAATGCGGAAATAGGAGCAGTGGAAAAGCCATGATTAATTACATGAAACTCAGGCAATGGTGCTCTACTATTTCTGAGAGGAGGTAATGTAGCAGCCTTGAGTATCTGCAGAAAGCACAAATGGATACGGCTCAGATGAAATATTATGTGGAGAAGAAGTCATCACTATTGAAATGTTTTCACAGGAGAGCACTACTCGGAATACCAACATTTCTGTTCAAGGGCTGTGCTTTAAGCATTTGGGTTTTGGCTTTTGTGATTTCACTTGACTTTGAGTCCTTGTTGTACCTGAAACTTTTAATCAGGAAAACCCCAAAGCTGATTACCAACTGGTACTGGTAGCAGCTTTATACCAAGATGCAAGACTAAGAGAACCAAACAATTTACTTAAAAGCATACATTCTCCTTTGTGCCCTCTGCAGAGTTTCTAGTTCAGGTTCTCTTGGAACAGTAACTTTAGATTTGGGATGTGCCGAGTTATAGATGGATGAGGTATCCTGCCAAAACAGAATAAAATCTCTCAAGCTGAAAAAATGATGCTTAAAAAGTTCCCAAACAGGATCTGTAATATGAAACCACAATTAAGAAGCCTTCAGATAGTACCTTTTTGGATATCTTGTGAGATAGTAGACGTTGATGCTTCAAGTGAGCAATCTGGTTTGCAAGATAAAATGAGGAATTAAGAAAATTTCTAGCAGTTTACAGCTTTTAGGAATGGGAAATATTTTCTTAACATATCCTATAGATAGAAAACTAACTTGAACAGGTTAATTCTGTACACAATTAAATCTAACGCCACTAAAACAATATCACTTGGGAAGATGAAAATCAAGCCAATTCTTTTGTTGTTTATCTTGAATAGTAAATGCTACTCCAAATGTCTTACTAACTAATTGCTAATTTTTCTCAGCATAAACCTGCTTTGTGCAATCACTGAAGTAATTTCAACAGGCTAGTACCTATTGCCAAAAAAAGGATACTATTTGCACACCTAACTTGTAGCTTAGTTCATAGCTTTCCATAACCACAACTAGTCCAATTAACCACTTTCCTAAATGTCTTAAGTTACAAAAGATCAAACAGCAAATTCCTTTGGCAAATAGCATTAGTGTCATAGAGAAGACACTGTCTCAAGATCTAGGAAGAAAGTACAAATAAGTCATTCAATTTAAACTTGGCATAGATCATAAGAGAAAAAAATCCAAGGAGTAAGATGGATGAACCATTATACTGAAAGAGGACAGAGAAGTGAGGGTGTATGCTCTCTAAGGATACATGTGTGAAACACAAAGTTAGAAGCCAACCAGAGGGTAACAAAATAATACTATCACCAAACAGTAATTGAATAACTTCATGCACCTTAAGTAGATAACCAATCTCTAGCTTTTGCCTTTTGGTAGCAATATTTTCGAAAGCCAAAGAATTCTGTGAGCTTGTCACATCAGTCTTGTCAGATGTTTTCTGCGACCTAGCAATTAAAGAATGAGAAAATGAAAGCAAAAATTAAGAATTACTTAAACTGGTTTGAGAAGTCAAGAGAGCTAACAAGGTGAATGCCATGAACTGCAGAAACATATACAAGCCTGAACTGCAGCTTTTAAGTAACATTGTCACTGACATTATAGTTTCTAAGAATTTCTGGCGTGAGGGAGAAAAAGAAACTAAAATTTTCACTTAGATTTCATCTTATAGTAATTCAAAAGTATAACCTTCAAGAAAAGAAGATAGAATATATCTTTTACATACTTCTGTTTAGCCAAATGACTAGCCGTGGGCTTCATTAAAGTTGAACCTCTTGTATTTGAAGATCTTGGCTCTGGCTTTGTCTTAGAAATTTCATGAGTAGTTTGACCTTTAGATATTGTTCCTGAGCGGGGACAAGGAAACCAGTAAAACACTGTTGAAATTATTTTGTCAGAACTTTTGCTAGTTAACCATGTGCATATCAGAGCTACTATAATTACTGTTTAATCTACTATCAACCGAGTACTGAAACTAAACCTAATAAAATCACTTAGCTAGTTATTATAACTGCAAAAACATAAAGAGAAAAGAACGGACAAGCCATAATTACGATAAGATAATAATTCAATTAACCATGCAACTACTAGCACTAGCAGTGCCCAAAGACTGATCTAGAATGTGCATGTTTCTTAGTAATTATTTCTTCTGCAAGTTAGGTCAAAGTAAGTCGAATAGATTCAGGAACAGGATTAATTTGATTAAGTACCTCTGTGGAGTTTAGAGGATAACCGAAATCAGAATATCAAGTTTTAGCTCAAATCTCGTGTTGCTACAGTGCACAAGTAAGTTAACTTGAAAAAAAAAAAAAAAAACTATGAAAAAGAACAGATTACTACAATTTAAGCGCACAGACACCGAAAAGGCAAACTTTGAGTTAAAGTCAACACATGATTCGATGAAGATGTGTCAGTATAACAGAGCTTCTCTTGTAATACTTGCACATAGATCCATTAGATGAATGTTCTGATGTGAGTTAAAAAATGAGACTACTCTGAAGTTTTGCAACCTAGAACTGCAAAGGTGAATGAGATAGTGCCTACATATATACCTTTATTTTTCGATTTGGAGGGCGAAACTTCAGAACCAACAGGAACGTATGAGTTGTTGCCTTTTGATTTTGCCGTTTTCCCATCTTGTAACCTTGAGCAACCATTTGAGTTTCCTGCTGTAATCTCTTTCCCCAGGTTTAACTTTATAATGAGAGCTAAGAAGTTTCCAAATAAACAGGAAAAATCAAAAAAGAAAGAGTGAGTAAACCATAAACCAACCACAAGAGAAAAATCTCCACTAAGCGGATCAAAAAAATAATAGCTGTCACAAAGATCAACTTATGATACAATATTGTCAATAAAAATCCTTTCATTCACAAAATATACGAGAGAGGACAAGGACGAGGAACAAAAGGAAGAGGAACTAGAAATTGAAACCAAAACTTTGTGCTTGCAACATAGGCATTCTATTACTCTCTATTTCCCAAAATTTATGTGGCATAGATGGAATTTCGAGATTCAAACTTCTAAACCTTGACCGTAAATTGGGACATAGAAGCTTTAAGTTTTTCGAAATAGAATTTATATATTTGGAAACTACGTAAAAAGTACTATAAATCAATAATTAACAACTTAAAATATTGAAAACGCATATAAAGAAATTCCGGTCAAAGAAAAACTTGGTTGACTCTCGGAATTCCCACTGTGCTGCATAAATTGGAACTATAAACGATCCATATTATGTCTTCACTGAATCAGAAAAATTAATGTACATTCCACCAGCATTCTAAGATAAACTTGCTAAAAGTATGATTTCAAGGACAAGAAGCATCCAATCCAGAAGAACAACAGACAAGGTTTCTACTGGCTAAACGAAACAGACATTAACTCAAATGATGGTGTTTCTCAGATTGAAACAAAATCAGCAAAGTAATATCACTAGTTTATCTTCCAACTGTTGGAGTAGTTTCTGGGAAACAGGACTATTGATTTTCGTTTTAATTTAAATTTCTCTGTCCAGAAATAAGACACCTTTTACAATAGTCTCCTTGTTCAATTATAAATTCAAGTTATCCCTGCACAGAAACTTGTTTGTATCCCATAAAGAAGGACAGTGAATTTATTTAGGGTTAGTTAAACACTCATGCAAATTGTTTAATGTATGACTTACGAGAAGGCGGATAATTGCCAGAGGTTTGAAACCAGCGCTGGGCATCTTCAGCCTCGGAAGTTGACTCCGGTCGGCAGAAATCATAAAACCGAGCAGCGTCAAACTCATATTCCGAGTCTATTTCCGATGCCTCCATACATTCTACAATGAATTCCTCCATTTCTTCGTCCATTCTGTTTCTATAAACATATAACAAAAAAAAACGTATTCCATAAACATGCAACAAGTTATTACCGAACGAGAAATTGAGAGGAAATCATCGATGTGTCCTGGTTTATGGAATGTGTTGGTTCACATGGTCCTTGAACAATGGACGTGGCGAGGGTGAAAGCTTTTATTGCCAAATGATGATTTCAAAGGCGAAATTTTCTCGTTATGGGCGGTGAAGACGCGGTGATCCTTTTATACTCCTACTACTCTGTCTCTCTCATATATGTCGAGGCTTTGGAGTTTTGGGCTATCACCCATATTTCAAATTTTGCTGCTCCTCTTTTGGAAATGTAATAGCACAACTTCCTCTCCATCAACTTTCACCAAATTGACACTCCATTAGTTTTTAAATATATATTTTTTAATGTTAAAATGTTGAGTTAATTTAACTTTAAAGTTTAGATAAATTGGGACCAAGGGAGTATTACAAAAACGCCCACATTATTTATCGCATAACGACATTTTGGAATTATCACTTTTTCATTTTCCTTTTTTCTTTTCTCTTTCTTTTTTGTTTGCCATAATTTCTCACATTGCAATATCAAGAGTTTGATTCATCTTCAAACTTGCAATTTCACTTTTATTTTAATTTTAGATTCTTACATGGATCGAAAAATAATTGCAATTGGAAATATTACACTTAACTTAAGGGCACAATACCTTGTAACATAAGGGAAAAACATGAATCTTACAACCATAAATACTTCTTCCCATGGAATGTATACATCAAATTAAATATGGTAAGTTAGTCAAAAATTAAAGTAAGAATACATGCAAATTAACTATGATTAAATGTATATATAAAAGACACATATTATGTGTTCATTGATTTAGTGTAAATACTTGAAATGCACAAACAAAACCAGTCGTATCACCAACTAGCATTATGAACTCATATATAAAGGGGACTTATTCAACAATCTGTATAGAACTAGTACATACGACATGAAAAATGGCACTCAGTTGGTTTTCAAACTTACTTTGATCCCATTATCTAGAGAGTTGAGATACAGACAGAAGAAGTGCCATTTGGCACGATCAAAGCTACAACCTATAAAAGATAATGGAGATAAATAAAAGACAAATAAGGAGTGAAACAAAATGTCAGAAGACGGTTTCCCAATAGTTGTCTTTGGGATAGAGTCAAAACTTGAAAACTGGCGTACAACAACCTTCCAAGATTATTCAAATTTTAGAGTCACGTTAAAAAGTCAAGTGTGATCATATTTGTACTTCAGCAAATACAGTATACAATGACTGTAAGGAAGCAAATCGAGGAGGGATGAAGATTGTGAGGAATCTGCTAAATTGTTTTTGCGTTTGCCAAATCACGTTAAAGGCCAAACACTTCTTTTTCGATCTTTCGTTTAAAAGAATAATTCGTAATTTTGCATCAATATTTTGAAAATAATACTCCTATCATCATTCATGACCAACATAGTACCGTGTTAATTAGAATCAGAACTACTTATTTGTTCTTGTTCTTGTTCTTGTTCTTTTCATACAATGTATGAGATTTTTATTTTTTGTTTTCAATGAAAAGTCAATATAAAAATGTGTCGATACCGCTAACTCTGTTTGGAGATTCCAAATGTTTTAAACTATTTAACCTTTTGAAGTTTGAAAATATACAATATAGCTTGGTTGCATGTGCATTACACAAGAAATGCTAGAATGAAAAAATCTCATTATTATTATTCTTACAAAAATATTTTAACATAATAGATATTACATCGGAAAGAACTTATTAAAGTACAAGAATACTATGAGAATCAGAAAAGTAAAGCAGCAAAATACTAGTAGTCGATATAGACTAATCAGATTACATATAAATATTTACAGAATGGAAATCAAACATGCTGTACTAAAAAGGAAAAATAACATGTTGTAGTAGGTTAATTAGATGCTTCTATAGGCATTAACAGGGGCGGACCTAGTAAGCAGCCAGGGGTTCATTCGAACCCCCTTCGGCGAAAAATTGCACTATATATACAAGGTGAAAATTATTTTTTATGTATATATAGTAGACGTTGAACCCCCTTAGCTTCTTCATTTATGGTTTCTTTATATTTTTGAACCCCCTTGGCATAAATCCTGGCTCCGCCACTGGGCATTAATCAGTGGAATTATTAGCTATCACTACTAGGCTTTTCAAGAATCAAACTGTACAAAGTTTGAAAATTCGTTCGTGTATTGTATTGTAGTTGAAAATAAAGATTTGATGTTTGAAAATGATAGCCAAATCACTAAAAAGAGTTTTATAAAACAACAATAGTAAGAGGAATCTTCAATGGCACCACTAATTATTTGTGGGGATGTAGCCAGTAGCGTGCTTGCATCTACTGCTTTCGACTTGACTTACAATATATATGCACACACTGATACACACACGAATAACAGACTAACCAATACTTTGCGTCTACGAATTTAATCTCGAATCTGTTTCTGCTAATTATTTGAGCAATTGAACTTATAATAATTTTTCCAAGGATACTGCATTCAAAGTTTCAAACCTTTTTAACTGCAATGTTTTCCAGGGGTAGAGGCTTCCCTTAGATATAAACAACGGAAAAGACTCAAATATGTCATCCAACTATCGGAAATGGCTCATTTATGCTACTCGTCAATAGTTTGGCTCATTTATGTCATCGAACTATAGGAACTGGCTCATTTATGCCATCGAATTATAGGAAATTGACTCTTTTATGCCACTCATCAATAGTTTGACTCATTTATGCCATCGCCCGTTACCAAAATGACATACCATTTTTCATTAACGCTGGTTTTATAATACTAGATATGACACGTGGCCTCCAATTATAGGTCTATGTCGTTTAATTAAACCAGCCCAATTTTAAATACCAAATTAATAAAAAATCCGACCCATACACCTTACCCACCCAAAATGAACATCTAGTTGGAGGCCACGTGTCATATATGGTATTATAAAACTAGCTTTAATGAAATATGGCATGGATGAGTCATTTTGATAACATGCGATGGCATAAATGAGTCAAACTATTGATGAGTGGCATAAATGAGTCATTCCCTATAATTCGATGGCATAAATGAGTCATTTCCTATAGTTTGATGGCACAAATGAGCCAAACTATTGACGAGTGGCATAAATAAACCATTTCTGATAGTTGGATGACATATTTGAGCCTTTTCCGTATAAACAATTTTTTGATGTTTGTCTTTGTAATATGTTACTCCATTAATTTTTATTAAGACTAAAATATCTGAATCTGAATATTCATATGAATATTGAGATTTTCTTAAAATCTAAAAACTAAATAATTAAGACTATTTGTTTTCTCTCAACGTCTCAAATTATGAAACGTGCCTCTATATAAAAAAAATAACAATAAATATAAGATACTAATTAATTTAAAATTATATCAAACAAAATAGTTTGAAAAATTATATGGTGGTCGGTGGTGTTAACGGCTAAAGGTGGTGATTGTGATAATAGCTAGTGGTGATGGTGAATGTCACTAATGGTTAATGGTTATAGTTGGTGGTAGTGGTGGTTGATAATTGTGGCAAATGATAGTGATAGTTAACGGTGATGGTGATGACTGATTGGTTGGCAATATAATTAATGTGGTTGTTGGTGGTGTGTAATTGTCCTTAGCTATTGGTGATTGTTGTGGTAATGATGGTTGGAGATGATAATTATAAATGGTGGCTAGTGATAGTGATGACTGACTATGGTGATTGGAGGCCGTAGTGGTATGAATGAGGGGTGATTCTAAGTGATGGTAGTTAATAGTGGTGGGCGCTTAGGTGACAATGGTTGGAGATGAAAGTGGATGGTGTAGTGGTGAAATGTCTTCTTTGGAGAAATCCTTCAAGGGATAGCAAGTTATGATCTTAAGGATAGCATGTTATGATCTACCTAGATCCATAAAATAGCTCTAAAATAAAAAAATAAAAAACACACTAAAGATAAATATTCGAAACTAAAAAATAATACACTTAGGGGTCGTTTGGTAGCTAGTAAAGAGGCCTTTTATTCATGTTTTAAAATTCTGCATAACTTATATCATGTTTGGTAGTTAGTAAAGAGACTCTTTAGTCATGTATTAATTTCTGCATACTTATACTGCGTTTGGTTATAACTAGTTAGGAAGAAAGTTATTCATGTATACAATTAGTACGATGTTTGGCTTGCAATTTTGAAACCCGCATAACTTATAATACATGTATAAGTTATGAGGTAATCTATGTATTATTTTATGCGGGGTAGAAGATGGAATAACTAATTCATGTGTTGTAGAAAAGTCTGAAAATAATCCAATGGAGTGACACTGAACAATATAAATCTAACATAAATTAAGAAACGAGTATTCAATTTGAAAAATACGGAACGAATAGGCAAGACGTTTACAGGAAACTATCTTTAGGATAGTAAATTCTCACACACCGTGCAAGTGGTTAACGGAAAAGTCCATCCCCAGGATATAATGCCTACTCTAGATATCAAAGTTGCATTCTTTGATTTTCTGTAGCACAAGAACTCAACTCAATTGGAAGTGAATGAATGAAATATATGTTGAAGAGAGTACAATGGTAATTGCAGAAGTATACGTATGTTAAGATTCTGCCAAAATACCTTTTTGTATATGCAAGCATAAGACACCACCCAATGGGTGCCAACGTTTGGAATAAATAAAATGAAACAACACAACAGTTCACCAATGTAAGAAACGTACTTTCATATTCAAATTAGAATTCTTTCTCTTCTTATTTATTTAGATATTATTAATTAAATTAAATAATACTTATATATTATCACATATACAACAATCCCCCACTTATTATTTTATAATAATACGCGGACTCGAAATTAAACGCACGAAGGATATTATTGTGTATTTGTATAACACATAACTAAAGGTAGCTAACTAGCCTTGAATCTTTAGAATGAATATGAATATATAAAATTCATATTCGTACTATATATGAGTTCTTGCTCTGCAATGGCGGCGCCGATTAATATAGGCCTTGCGCTCAATCCTGTTCAGCAAGTTCTCTAGGATTCACCATTAAAATTCCTAGAAAGCAGCCTCTCACTTTCTTACTTGCATAGACAATCTCATCAAGGGTGTCCACAACCGCTCTATCACCCCACTTTATAAGCTCGAGATTGTTAAGAACAAAGTTCAGTCTTCTCGTTGTGCAGAAAACCAGTGCATATAGTCAAACATAGGCTTTAAAGGAGTAGCAACTCATTTGTATGTATTATCACCCCCACTATTCCTTGAGTATATTTATGCACTGGAAATCTAACCTCAGCGTTAACATTTCTTGGATAATTTTTGGTGACTTATCCTTGAACTCTTATAATATGAATTTCCAGTTATGACTGCATTCACATGAAAGAGTAGACGTCATTCAAGATTATCTCTATTAAAATGGCAATAGCCCAATGTTTCCCATGACTACACTATCTTCTCACATAATAAATGTTTAACAAGAAGATGTCAATCTCTTCAATATTTGATTAGAAGCTATACTTCGTGTAGTATCACACAATACATAAGAATGGTTGGCATCACTTTTGTGGCCACACTTTATATATTAACCATTCCCCTCTCTTTTACCTCAAAATCTGCTAATATCTAATTAGCAAGATGACACTCACCAGAAAATTATTACATACCTTTTAATCACAAGAATTATACTCCTCACGTGGTTGTGTCTCATTTCCAAAGTACTTGCCGAATGAATGGAAAGAGAATATTTTCATTCTCTACGAGGAAGAAATTTTGTTATCCTTCAAAATCTAATCACCAATATTTATGCTGAAGCATCTCTTGTTCACTCAATACGAATCATTTTTTAACAAAAGGTACCTCATACCAAAATAAAATTTAGAGTAAGAATCACTTAAAATAAACCTCGAAGTATAGTGATTCACAAGTGCAAATAATTGACTCTAATAGTTTGCCACATTTCATTAGATCATAAGTTGAACATGAATATCTTTGAGATATATATACCATTCTCTAAATACTCATCAAACACTATACCTTTTTTTGTTTCATTTCTGAAATGCTTACCAACTAGTTGAAAAATTGAATTCTTCCAAGCAACTTTAAAAGTCGACCCTACCAACTTCTTCAATCTCTTTGTATGTGAAAAAAAATACTTTATTGTATTGCTAAAGCTCATTAACTTAGGAGACAAAGGTACCCTTTAGAAATATAAATATTCTCAATTATAAATAAATATGAATGTATAATCTCCAGTTTGGAGAGATCACTAAACTCAACTAATGTAGATTTTCTGTTTTGTCAAGCACATACAATACTTAGTGTAAAGATATATTATGCTTCGCTCAAGAGACATCAAATTCATGATAAACACTTTCAAGTATAATTATGATTTATAAATCCAATCTAAATACTTCATATCATTCCACAATTTGGAATTAACTCCACATGATCCTTATATAATAGACTGACAAATTACTATAAGCTTGTCAAACATATTATTCTAAATTTAGCATGCGTTTCAAGATCATCACAAAATTGATCATGTATCCCAACATTTATGAAACAAGTTCCACAAAAATCACTAAACTAAAAACTCATAAATAAGTGGAGTTAAGAAAGTAGAACCCAATTTTTATCACTTAACTTCATCTTTAAATCATCACCTTACCGTAGCTCTTACGGTGGTTGAGATGCAACCTTTATATGTGAACAACACTCGCCCGTAGCTAGCTCTAATGGGCATCGTTACTATGTACTATTTCTTGATGATTTTAGTAAATTTTTGTGGACTTTTCCTATCTCTAAGAAGTCTCAAGTTTACTCTCTTTTCACCACATTCCATGCTCTTGTCAAAACTCAATTTGAAAGGCCCATTAAAAATTTACAATGTGACAATGGGAAAGAATTTGATAACGGGCCACTTCAATTATTTGCTCAAAAACATGGGATGCAATTCCGCCTCTCTTGCCCTCACACATCTCCTCAAAATGGAAAAGCCGAACGTCACATCCGATCCATAAATAATGTAATTCGGACCCTGCTTACCCATGCCTCGATGCCCCCCTCATTTTGGCATCATGCACTTTCTATGGCCACATATCTTTTGAACATTCTCCCAACTAAAGTTCTCGGATCCTCTTCCCCTACTCAACTCCTCTACCAAAACGATCCTAACTATTCCCATCTTCGGGTTTTTGGATGTCTATGTTTTCCTTTGTTTCCATCCACCACCATTCATAAGTTACAAGCACGGTCCACTTCTTGTGTCTTTCTTGGGTACCCTTCCGATCATAGGGGATATAAGTGTTATGACATGTCAACCCGGAAAATTTTCGTTACCCGTCATGTGGTATTTGATGAGCACACATAAACTTCATACTCCTGCCTCTCACACGTATGAATTTTTGGACCATAATTTTAATCCATACATCACTCATCATATGCAACGAAATTCTGGAAATACATCTCCCAACACTCTAAATCCCCTACCACCTCCACCCGCGGCCAATCTCAGTCCCCAGCAGTAGCCCAACCCGCCGCAGGTCAGCCCTTCCGTTGCTCCTAGACCGCTGACTTCCAGCCCGCCTCCATCGCTACGGCCCAATCCCAATAGCAGCTCCACCGCATGACCACTCGGTCCCGTAATGGAATTTTCAAACCCAATTTGAAATATTCCTCCAACCTTAACACCGAGACCACTATCTCCATCTCTCCATTACCGAAAAATCCCGTAAGTGCTCTCCATGACTTAAATTGGAAGAATGCCATGATGGATGAATTTAATGCTCTAATTGAAAATAAGACATGGGAGTTAGTTCCTCGGCCTACTAATGTTAATGTGATTCGGTCAATGTGGATTTTCCATCATAAAAAGAAATCTAGTGGTTCTTTTGAGAGGCATAAAGCCCGTCTTGTAGGTGATGGCAGGTCTCAACAGAAACGTGTTGACTGTGAGGAGACATTCAATCCGGTGGTCAAGCCAGCATCTATTCGCACTGTGCTAAGTATTGCATTATCTTATTCGTGGCCCATACACCAGCTCGATGTCAAGAATGCTTTTCTTCATGGAAATCTTTCTGACACTGTGTATATGCATCAACCATTGGGTTTTCGGGACCCCAATTTTTTCCTGATCATGTCTGCCTATTGAAGAAGTCCCTCTGTGGCCTGAAACAAGCCCCTCGGGCTTGGTACTAGCGGTTTGCCGATTTTGTCGCCACCATTGGTGTTATACCCCGTATATTTATACGTCGAAATATTCGCAAGCAAGTCGACTCAAATTAAAGACAGGATCATCTTCGGACACGAAATAGAAATCCTTAATTTTCAATTTTAATTAGAACATAAATTATTTATAAATTTTATTTAGTGTAAAATATTATTATTGGAGATTAGGAATTAATTAATTGTGATTAGATAATTATGTAGGAATTAGTAATCAACTAAACTAATTAAGAATTAATCAATCTAATTACCCTAGTGGGCCCCACCCGAATTAATTTTTAAAAAAAAGTACATGCCACATAGGAGGGCACGTGTAGGGCCTAGAGGACTCCTAAATAATCACCCAAATGTGAGTCATTAAATCACTTTCACAAGAAGTTGAATACAAAGCAAAGAAAGAAAAAAAAATTAAGCAAAAAGGCTCTCGGCCATGGCTGCTTAGCCGAACTTGGTGTGGTTTTGGAGAGATATTAAGGTGTTAAGTTGTGGTGAACATCCAAGTGATTATCAAGGTTAAGAATCCAAGTTTATTAAGGTAAGATTTAATCTTTTTCATACACGTTTTGAAGGTGATTTAAACTTGTATAAATTGATAGATGTGTGTTGAATATAAAGAGTTGTATATGATGATGTTAGGTTGTTGTGTTGGCCGTGAGTATGGGATGTTTTAGCTTAAAAATGGTGATTAATTTTGACGTTGTTATCGCTATGGTTGTTATGGATCGTGTGACGAAGTAAAGGAGTTTAATAATTAAAATAAAAGTTGTGGTATTGTGAACATATTGTCATCCGTGTTAAGTTGGAAAGATTGAAGATATGACTATGTCTATATGTTGTTGTTGGTATTTCTGTGTTGACAAGAGGGTAATTGGAAATTCGGGATAGGCGCATATATAGGGGAAATGCTGCCGATTTTCGTTAAGTCCTTAAATAATGAAAAACCCTTAACGGGAAAGTATAAGCCAAAGAATAAGTTTTATAAGCGATGGGCTACGGATTTATGAACTAGAAAGTATAGTTACTAACGTTAACGTTACTCTTATATTAAATAGGCTAAAAGAGCGACAAGGCGAACGGATTTGCGAATAGTCGCTAACAGGTATGTAAAGCTAACCCTTCTTTCTTTTGGCATGTCTTAGATTTAAGTGATGAATGACATGAGCTTTGAGGTAATCCTATTCATAAGTCTTGTCTGTGATTCATGATTCTTATTCACTTCTTGATGTTAGAACTCTTAAGTGATTGAGCTTCACTCTTCAGTTTCCTATACGTTGGATAATAGTCGATATATATGTATAAGCTCCTATTCCTAAAAACTCTACGATAACTGATGTCCTTGACTTCTATAAGTTGTTTCATTCTATATTAACATATGTCTATGATATTCTTAAGCCGGAAGCGGCTGCCCGAAAGGGCCACCCTAGCTAAGCCGGAAGCGGCTGCCCGAAGGGGCCATCATGACTACGCCGGAAGCGGCCGTCCGAAGGGACTATTGTGTTATTAGCCGGAAGCGGCTACGAGTAGGATATTCTATATTTATATTGTGTATGCTAGGATTTATGTAAGGGACCATATGGCATGGTTCAAAATGCTGTTCCAGGTTACTCCCGGGTTGCTTTCTAAACTTGCTTACTGTTACGCTTTTCCTTGTTTTATCATTCAGTACTACCTTACATATTCAGTACATATTCCGTACTGACCCCCTTTCTTCGGGGGCTGCGTTTCATGCCCGCAGGTTCAGGGATGCGGTCAGACAATCCAGCCACCTAGGAGGAGTCAGCATTGAGAGTCAGACAGCTCCACTTGCTTCGGAGACTGTTCCTGTTTTGGTATAATTTTGTGTGTATATATTATGGGCATGACGGGGCCCTGTCCCGTCACTTATGCACGGCCATACTCTTCTAGTAGTCTGCGAACAACGTGGGTGTCATGGATACTGTTTGGCCTTGCCGGCCATTGTTTTGTTGTACAGAAGTATCGGCAGCCTCGTTGGCTTGCATTGTGTTACGTTACGTACATATAAATATATTTTGAGATGTTTTGGGTTACAGGTCGACTTGGGTATTCTATTTACAGCTTTCGAACTTAGTCAAATAAACCCTATTGAATGCCATGTTTGAGTACAGGTAACATAAGTGGGGTTAGCAGGCAGGTTAAGCTCGGTCACTCGTCAGGGCCCTAGGTTGGGTCGTGACAATTGGCTTCTCACATTGCAAGTCTGATCACTCATTATTCATTTATCGCAGGGGTTCTGATATTGCATATATACTGCTTTATGTCGACGACATCATTCTTACGGCCTCTTCAGACGATCTCCGTAGGTCTATTATGGCACTCTTGAGTGCTGAGTTTGCTATGAAAGACCTTGGTCCACTGAGCTATTTCTTGGGTATTGCTGTTACTCGTAATGCAGATGGCTTATTTTTATCGCAGAACCCTGGAACGGGCAGGTATGTCACACTGTAGCCCGTCTCCTACACCTGTTGATACGAAGCCAAAGCTAAGTGCCTCGAAAGATGCACCATTTGATGATCCGACTAAGTATTGTCAGCTTGCTGGGGCTTTGCAGTACCTTACATTCACTAGACCATATATCTCATATGCCGTCCAACAGGTGTGTCTCCACATGCATGACCCTCGTAATGAACATATGGCTGCTCTTAAGCGTATTCTGCGCTACATTCAGGGGTCTATCGACTTTGGTCTGCATATCTACAAGTCTACTGTCAACAGCTTAGTCTCCTATACAGATGCAGATTGGGGTGGTTGCCCGGATAATAGACACTCCACCTCTGGCTATTGTGTCTTTCTCGGTGACAACTTGATTTCTTGGTCTTCAAAACGTCAGCCTACATTCTCCCGTTCTAGTGCCGAGGCCGAATATAGGGGAGTTGCTAATGTTGTCTCCGAATCCTGCTGGATCAGAAATTTACTCCTTGAGCTACATTGCTCGATCCAAAAGGCGACACTTGTTTATTGTGACAATGTGAGTGCAATATACTTATCAGGTAACCCGGTACAACATCAGCGCACTAAACACATTGAGATGGACATACACTTTGTTCGCGAAAAAGTTGCCCGTGGTGAGGTTCATGTCCTTCATGTTCCGTCCCGATATCAGATTGCAGACATTTTTACAAAAGGGCTTCCGCGCGCACTTTTTGATGACTTTCGGGACAGTCTAAGCGTTCGTCAACCTCCCGCTTCGACTGCGGGGGTGTGATAACCGTTGTAATTAGCCATTATTATGTACAGCTAGAATATTTCCAAGAATATTTATGTACAACTAGAATATTTCCTAGAATATTATGTACAGCTAGAATATCTCCTAGAATAAGGTAAGTCTTTTGTATATATTGATGACAGCACATTATGATTAATCAAGGGAATTGATTTCCTACATCTTCATTTTCTCAATATAATAGTTGTTGAGGTAGCCTGGCGTGGCCATCGTTTTCATGTGGCCCCTTTCTCCAGACAATTATCAATGAAAAATTCTCTTCACTAATCGATCTGCACTTCACATTAACACAATTATACAAAAATCACTCAAAAACCTTTGAAATAGTATATCCACTTTTGACCAGATCGTTAGGCAATTTCTTTTTATACAATGTCTCCAAACAGAAATTTGACGTCAGATGATTAGCAATTTAATTCCATATGTGGCGACAACTTTGTGGATCTTACACACCAAAATATATGATGATGAATA
The DNA here is from genome assembly GCF_019175385.1 of Lycium barbarum. Classification (NCBI taxonomy): domain Eukaryota; kingdom Viridiplantae; phylum Streptophyta; class Magnoliopsida; order Solanales; family Solanaceae; genus Lycium; species Lycium barbarum. The sequence goes on along the minus strand of NC_083339.1, from coordinate 108,541,705 downwards.
CAACAACCAGATTCCGTTAGAACCAACACATTTTCGTGTCTCTCCGTAGGAGACAATCGATCACAATTTTCCTCTTAATAACCGTCCAACCTCTAGATATTTTTGTAATGCCTTTCATCTGCATTGACATAATAAACCTCTTCCAACATATCCTTTATTTTCGAATTGCTTCTGCAATTTATTCATTTATGCAATCTTCAAAATTTACCAAATGCTCAACATTACTCCAAATCTTGCCATTTTGTTGTGAATCACAAAGCTGTACGTTGAGCCCTTCTTCCATCATTGCATTTTTTTCAAGTCTCTACACATCCTGATATGGCTTGCACAACCAAACAAATCTCCATTGAACAGGAATAATTACTATCCTAAAATTGTTGTAGAAAAGTCTGAAAATAATCCGATGGAGTGAACACCAAACAATGTAAATTTAACATAAATTAAGAAACAAGTATTCAATGAAAAATACAAAATAAATAGGCAAGACGCTTACAGAAAACTATTTTTAGGATAGTAATTTTCCCCACACCGTGCAAGTGGTTAACGGGAAAGTCCATTCCCAGGATACAATGCCTACTCTAAATATCAAAGTTGCATTCTTTGATTTCTTCTACCACAAGAACTCAACCCAATAGGAAGTGAATGAATGGAATATATGTTAAAGAGAGTAGAATGGTAATTGCAGAAGTATACGTCTGTTAAGATTCTGCCAAAGTACCATTTTTTATATGCAAGCATAAGACACCACCCAATGGGTGCCAACGTTTGGAATATATAAAATGAAACAACACAACAGTTCACCAACACAAGAAGCGTACTTTCATATTCAAAGTAGAATTCTTTCTCCTCTTATTTATTTAGATATTATTAATTAAATAATACTTATATATTATCATATATACAACATCATGAATAACTAATACATGAATAAAAAGTTAAAATGACAATATTACCCTTATCACTCACCACTTAAATACTTTCCTTGTCTAAACTAATATTTTTATATCATTTTTTTAATATAATCTATTACTATAATATTTTAATATTTGTAAAATATATATATAATATTTTTATTTTAATTGTAAACAAATATTTTAATTTTAAAAATTATATAATATTTATTAACTTTAATATAACAAACCAACATCCGAAGAAATAATTTATGCATAACCAAACCCTGCATAACTAAATCCCGCAGAACTAATTCCTGCATTACTAAAATCTGCATAACTAATACCTACATTACTAACACCCGCGTAATCCTAACCAGCTACCAAACGACCCCTTAGTATCTCATATCTGAATTATTGAGATTCAAATATTCACAAAGTGCAAATAAGTGATACTTTAACATTTAATTAATTAGGTTGACTTTCGATTCATTTGCTTGTAAATCTACATAAATTTAACAAATTATTAATCATTACTTCGTTTAATTATCCACGTGTTATGTTGAATTTATGTTATTAGATTTAAGGGAAGTATAGCTCTAAAAATAGTACAATATATCATATCTTTTATATAAAGAGACAAAAATGCACAATTTAATTAGTTTGAAGTTAATAATAATTCATATATAACAAGAATCAATAGTAAAATTTATCATTAATTAAGAGACCAACAATATCATTAGTTTTAAAATAAAAGCGCTTGAAAGTTTCATGATCCATGTCGGACTCTTTTAATTTGAAAAGTTTGACACTGTGAAAGATGGATTTTCTTCAATTTGAAATTCCCAAATTTTATGTGGTGTATGTGTGTATTTCCATTATAAATATTATTTTAATTATATATTATAAAACTATACTTGCATAATCATTTTTTATATTCACATCGTAACTAAAGATAAGAGCTAATTTCCTCGTGTAGTTTTCATCATATAAAATAGGCCAAAGGTGCAATATACCCCTCAACTTTGAGATTTAGACCAGATATGCCTCCCATTAAGAAAGTAGTGTACATATATCCTTGCCGTTGTAAAATGGTGCAAATATACTGACGAGGCCAAAGTGCATAGGAAAATTCACTCGTACTTTGTCAAATTCTAATATAGTTTAAGATATCGTCCCACAGAAATTGGAAAATCTATGCTACAGACTTGTAGTATTTTTGCTGCTATTTGAGAGAATCGGATTGATGAAAGGAGAGTAGTGACTTAAATTTGTAAATTACTTTAACAAAAGAAACAACTTTCAAAAGATTATCTTAAAAGAAAGAGTTGGGAGGCGTTGAATCCACTTAGTGTATATATGACAATAAAACTGTTTTTTAGTAAATTCCACAAAACAGTAGAAATAGTTCCTAGACTTGATTTGTATTATGAGGAATAAAGACCTCTTGCGATTAGTCCTTAAATCAATAAACTTATTTGAAACAATCCCTCCGCGAGAATTAGAATTGAAAGAAATAAGATAGAGATCCCTCAAATCAATAAACTTATTTGAGACTGTCCCTCCGTGAGAATTAGGACAGAAAGAAATAAGATAAAGATATAAACCTAAGAACTAACTTGAAATAACCCTTCCGTGAGAATTAGGATTAAAAGAAGCAAGTTCAAAGATTTGGAATAATAGATGACTAAAAATTATTATTACATATATATTTTATGTGATTATTACAGTATATTAATTTCCCTCACTGTTAGAAGTACAACTTAATATAACTATAATCATAACACAAAATATACTAAGTAACGATAATGATTAGTAGAACATATCATTCCAACACAAAGTATGACACTTAAATAATATCAAGACGATGAATAACTAAAATAAGATAATATAACATTGCACCAAGTTTCTTCAGCTATCCCAACAAAAAGAGATTACTCCATTATGGAGTTAGAAAAGAGAAAATATGAATTTAAGAAGCTAGAAATATTGAAAGACTTGGAGAAATATTTTTACTACAAAGGAAAGAAAAGAGAATAGAACAAGATTAACACTTTGTCTTCTAAATTATTGGATGATTTGTAAGCAAAGTGATGCTTCCATTTATAGGAAAATGTAGTGTCTCCCCCCTACGAATGCATTCCTTAAAGTAGTGCTCACATCCGTGACCTTACTTGACGGGTGAGATATAACAATGGTAGTCGCACCCGTGAATTTTGCAACTTCTTTCTTGATGCCCATAGTTGACGGGTGTGAGTATGAAAATGGTGGTGACACCCGTGGATTTCAACACTTGACGAGTGTGAGATTATGCAACTTCTCCCAATGTTGTCTTTTGTAATTCCCATATGTAAAACTACACGGTTATGACTTGTGAATTCGTGGTTGCACCTATTGAATTATTTGCTTACTTCTTTGACAATTTGTTTCTTCTCTATTCTTCTTCCTGTAGAATCTGTTAGAAAATATGCGAGAATAGGATATATTTATTCATGTTTTATTTAAAAACTTATTTTTATATACAAAATATCATGAATAATTTATATCCATCAAACTCTCCCATACTTGAATTTTTGCTCGTCCTCGAGGAAAAAGATAATTTTCAAACATTTAAAAAACAATGATCTTTATAGGATAGAAAAATTATTCAGAAATAAATTTCTTTCATAATGCTCAATATAATCTAGCCCTTTTAAGTTCACCAAATATTTTTCTTGATTTCTGAATTCCGCTTTGATCAAAAAGAACTTGCACTCTTTTTTCCCCTGAACCTTTTAGAATTGATAAATTTATGATCATTTATTCATTGAGTATCACAGTCTTGTCCATAGGCTTGCTCCTTATGTTTATCTCCACTAATATAGATTCGACACTGTTTTTTGAAATCATCTTAGGACTTTTATTGGCTTATAATGTCAGGCTTTAGGCTTGTAAGGTAAGGATATTTTAATAGTGACTTTTCTTCTCCCAGCATGGAGCATATATATAAAGCTCTTTTTTTTTCTTTTTTTTCTTTTTTTTTTTTAATTTCTCCATTTGATAAACTTTTCTTGATTTTCATTTCTCCTCTTTTGCAATGTCTCAAAGACTTATATATTCACAATTTTCTTTTTCTCAACCCTCGTTTTTTTTCTTTCACTTTCTTTCCTTTTTTGGTTTCTGCTCATTTATTTATAGCTGGAAGAACTAGGAGATCTCTATGTGTGTATGCATATATATGTATATACACACATATATGTAGAATATTATGGTGTCCAGAAAAGAGAAAAAAAAATTATGGCTCAAAGAAGGGTTCTAAAAGGGAAAATGTGTATGCTTGGGTAAAAATGAAAAGGTTAAAATCGGCTATAAAAGAAGGTCTAATATCATTTTTCAAAAATAAGTGTCATCCATTATTTCGCCTTGAAAAACATTAAGAGCAAATTCTAGCTAATAGAGTGATTCTTCCTGTTTGGTGATCATAATTTTTCTCAATTCCAATGATTTCTTGAGTTGAAGACGTTTGCTCTTTCTTTTACAAAATCAAAATCATAGACATGAAAACCATTTGGTGAACGTAAAAAGAAAATAATCTTGAACATAATGTAAAGAATTTTTTTTTAACTAAAATACCTACAACAAGATCAAGTTTAAAGAAATACATATATAATATTTATAAATAAAGTAAAAATATTTTTGGCTTTCAAATTTACAACCGCAGAAGAAAGCTTGAAAGAAACTGAAGTCCCACACCTTATGTATGCCATAACATAGTTTTATACAAAGAATAATTTTTTTTTTATTATTTTTATTTTATTTTCATCACCACCAATGTGAGCGTCTTCTATGGACGTGCCAATTTGCCATTCTACAATAAAAATATGATTAGATGGTTGATTTCAATAAAGATTAAAAAAAACAGAGAGAATAAACAAAGTGGTACAAAAGTGTGATTAACACTGAATGACGTCCAGTAGATGGATAAATTCTCTATCAAGCACATGTATCAGAAAATGCAAGTGAAATATCATGAAGTTACCTAGTGAAAGCTGGCTACCAAGAACAAAGGATTAAAGAGAAGAGCAGACCAGATCAGAGACAACATGCTGATCATCCAAGAAGTGTACTACATGGCTAGTTTAGATTCCAAACTAGTAGGATATTTGTGTAGTTTAAATGCCTATCCTAACTAGTATTAACATGTAGTAGAAATAGATGAAGTTAGAAGCAAGCTTGGACACTGGTTTCTGGGGCATTATGTCCAGTACAAAGTGCAGGTAAAAACAAAAATTTTGGTCTCTGCTTTGTTCTGTTCTCAAAGCTGTACATATTCACACTGGTAAATAAAGTTCACTTACAATTTTGGTCTCTGCTTTGTTCTGTTCTCAAAGCTGTACATATTCACACTTTGGTAAATAAAGTTCACTTACAAAAGCTGGAAAAAATATATATATTTGACTCAAAGAAATGCATGAAGGAAGGAAAACATTCTACTAAGCTTCTAAATGCATACACTATTAAGTTCCAACACAATTTCCAGGTGAAGCTAAATGAAGATGACAATTGATGCATATTCCATTTTCTTATAGAGCTCTAAGTTTCATTACTCAAATGTTGATATTTTTCATGAATGTGATGGTAAAACCATAAACTTCCCTTTAACATTCTTAAACAAACCCATTGACAAGATAGGATTTAGAAAAAGGAACACAAGACTACCTCTTCCTTGAAATTAAAAGTTCCATTAACCTGCACTTGTGAAGAAGATAAAATAAAGCTTGTCACATCAAATATAAAGTTAATAACAATAAGGCATACTTAATATTCACATAACATTTATATTTTTTTTTATTTTTTTTAGTTCTTGATCCCATCAAAAAGTTACCCATTACTAGTTCTTAATCATTGTTAGAGAATAATACAATATTACCCACTTTGAGATATTAAAGTATTTCCCAGATTCCATCTTCTTTTTCACCTACTGCAAAATATATAGACATATATGTATATATAGCCTAAACAGAAGTAGCATATGCATATATACACAAAAACGGGTGGATTAGATTCAAAAAGTCTCCCCACACTTGAGTTTTTCATTCTTCCATATGAAAATCAACTTAAGCGAGTCCTCCAACTCCACCTCCATCTCCATCAGTGTCATCTGTTGACACCTAATTGTGGCTCGACGTGCTTAAAATTAACGTTTTGGGGGCCCTGATTCGTTAAAGAGCACGAAATACATTTTACGCATTTTTTACATTTTTCGACAATTTATTGATAATTGTCCTTATTTTAGGAGTTTTATCAATTTATTGTCATTTTCGAGGATTATTATTTTTGCACAGCGTAATACTACCATTTTGTGCAATTAATAATGGTCTCTTTATTTTATAGCAATACATTTTCATATCTTATACATTAATAATTACACTTTTTATACTCACATGTATTAATTAACTATATTTTAGTACAGTCCGTCAGTGCAAAGAAAACCGGAGCAATTAATTTTTAAACGCAGAGCAAAAATTCAATCAAGTCAAGATCTTGTCACCTTTTTAAAAAAGTTGACATTTGAGATGATGGGTTCGGTTCTTGATCCATTGAATAATAAATTTTTATACATTGGTTAAAATGGTGAAATCTCCATTGAACAATAACTCAAGGATTAAAGTGTGCATTAAGGGGACAAGGGGGGGAATTCTTTTATTTTTTGGACAAAAATGAGTGTTTGTTTACGTTATAAGAAAATGGGGGTTGATTTAATTATTCTACGCATCTTCACTTGCACACACTTACAGATTTCATTTTTTTCCCTTTAAACCCAAACACTTTCTCTTCCCTTCACCCTCCCCCCCACAAACCGCCCATCACCACGCCGGAGCTCCGAGCTCCGGCGAACCCCAACAACACTCCAACATCACCACAACAACACCTCCATCAACCACCATACCCCCACTTCTTCTATCCCTTTCGTTCTCCTCCCTCCACTGCTCCGGCGAGGAGCTCCAGCTCCGGTGAACCGGAGCATCCAGCAACCAAACGACCACCCTTCTCTTGTCCGGGGAAGTGGAAGAACCTTTCCTCTCTACAAAATCCCTTATTTTTCTATTGCAATTCTCTTTTTTTTTTCCTCTCACAACAACAGTTACACACAACTCCAAGAAAACAAAAAAAAACAAAAAAAAAAAATCTTTTTCTCCATTTTTCAATCTACATTTGATCAGTTCTTTAAAAAAGATACTTGTGTTGTGGTTTCTTTGAACCCTATATGGAATTGATGCAAGAACAGAAGTGGGGTTATTGAATTTTCTGTTTTTGGGTGTTTCTTGTTACTGGTTTTAGTGTTGATTTGATATTCTTTCTTGGGTTTATCTGATCAAGTTTAAATTTTTAGTGTTCTTTGTTAGAAATTCCAAGAAAACTGAATTTGGGTTTTGTGGGTTTTTCCTATACTGTTGAGATATTGGAGTGAAGTGTTGGGTTGATTTTTACTTTACTAGTTTGAATTCTTGATCAGCTATTAGCTGTACTTTTATAGTATTTTGAGTGTTAAAAGGAAATAAAGGATGTTTTCTTGGCTGGTAAGGAAAGTATCAGCATGTTGGAGACCATTGAGTCGATATGTACCTATGAGCAAGGATGAAGATGATGTTTATTTAGGAGGTGAGGATGATCCATTTCTATGGTGTAGAGACCTTGAGAAACATTCATGTGGGGAGTTTTCTTTTGCTGTAGTTCAAGCTAATCATGTACTTGAAGATCATAGTCAGGTTGATATTGGCCGATGAAGAAATTTTTGTCGATTTTCAAGGCCTCCCACGTACAAAAGACGGGTTTTTTATTTTAAGTTTATTCATTATTTCTTTAATTCATTTGATAGTTATTTATTCTCTTACTAACATTTTTACTAAGTGTTTATACAGGTACCCGAAATACATCCCGGAGACGACACTCGGAAGGAACCCGAGGATTTCATCGAATCACTGTTTGTATTTACTTTCCGCATTCTTTTTATATAACTGTACAAAACATAAACTCATAGTATAGTGGAATTTTTTTTTTTTTAGAATGACAGGTTGATATATTTAATAACCTGTCGCCTTGTTCGTTAAACTTAAAATTGTCATTCGCTTTAGGCAAGACTTAGGCCGTCAATACTTTCATAACTAGATTAAATTGACTTGGTATAAATATTTTGTTAAATAAATTCACACTTTTGACGATTAGGCAAACATACTAGTCCATCCTTTATTTTATATTCTTTATACACTTTTAATATAACTTACATTTTATATTATTTCGTGTATACTAATACATATTTTAATTAAGTTAAATTTACCTTTTGACGGTAGGCAAATATTAAGTCGTCCATTTACAAATTTTTTATTCTTTAGAGGCATTATACATATTTACTCATTTTTTATCCACAATTCCTTATACTTATTTTTTACCAATATTTTTTACAATTATTTTGTTCCTTATTTTTTTGATAGGGTATTCATTAAACAAAAATTCTTTTTAATTAAACGATAGAAACAAGCCAAATAAACTTCACTTTTCTGAATAATTTTGTTATATAAAATCTTTACACCAATGAATATTCGTAAGTTATTTTTACATTCTTTATGCATCAATATACCTAGTTATACAATTTTTTATACATTTTAGGTTTGACGTACACTCTTTTATACTTGAAATATGTCTTTATATGTTTAATATACATACATTCTTTTAATATATATATATATATATATATATATATATAGACGCATATTACATAGACGCACATTCTTTATATCCTTGATATATTTATTTTTACATAGTGTTACATTTTTTTTATATTCTTAATATAGTTACACATTCTTTACACTAACATGTATATACACTCTTTGTACTAATAGATATACTTTTATACATACGAGGTAAATTCTCTTTATTCTTTTTTACTATACATTCTTTATGAATATTTGACAATTGATATAAATACATTTTTATACACTGTATATACTTAGTATACTATCACCTAGTGTAGCTTTTCATGAAGTCATAACATTTTGAAAACAGGTAATAATAATGATAAATAGATAGATAATCCCCTTCTAGTGTTCAGTTAAACTAAGTTTAAGGACTGTCTTCGGACAGGCTCTGAGGGATGCTTAATACCTTCTCCTCGGGGTAAATAAAACTCTTATCTAGAATCTCATAGGTTTCGTGGACTAAAATGGAGTAGACACACAAATACATATAGGTTTTCTATTTTTCCTTAAAAATTAGGTGGCAACTCTAACCCCTTTTTAAACCAGTTAGAAGAACCGGGAAGTTGCAAACTATATTGGACCCAGTTCAAAATAGGGCGTAACACCATCGTCTCCACGGGGCTATGAAAAAAGTATTTCCATCCATTCACCAAATGAGGGATCATCGTATTGTGGTTGCGCGGCACTTTTTCCTTCCCAGATGCTTCTTTTAACTTTTTTGCACTCCACTCTTGAAGTAACGGATTATAATCTTCAAAGATGTCGCCCAAATCAGTGAAATAATCATGATTGTTGCTGGTTTCCGGTATATCAACTAATATTACTGGTTGTGTGGGTGGTAGGGGAGAAGGTGTATTTTCTGGCTGAGGTATCTCAAGTAACATTACTGGGTTTGTAGGTGGCAGGGAAGAAGGTGTATTTTCTGGCTGAGGTTGCTGGTGTATTAGTGAAAGATCCAAATTAGGCTGAGGCTGCTGGTTCATTTCTGCAATATTAGGATCAGGCTGCTGGTTCATTTCTGCAAAATCCGAATCGACAAACTGAAACGGGGCAAAATGCATTTGCACTTTGTTTCCTAATTTTAATCCAATGTCATCCATATAAGTACTTAACGCCCAATTGATTGTAGTCGTATAAGCTATATCTTGCATCTGAATATTGTCGATTCTGTTCGACTTTCTTAGCAAAGTCATCATCAGCTGCTCCAACCTAATCATGCCTTATTCTAACAGAGCATTTTTTTCTGCATTCCCTCGGATAATAATTTTTATTTCCTCCAACAATTGCCTAAACATCTCCATATTTTGTGGCTTTTGTCCAGCCCTAGACCTTTTTCTCAACATCGGTTCCTCTTCTCCAGATTTTTTGTTAGGACCCTTAGTCTTCTTCAATCTGTCAAAGAAAGTGTTGTTGATTTCTTTGTATGATTCACTTGGCACCACTCCAGGATATGGTAGGACTCTAGGATATGGTAGAATTCCAGCACTAATCACTAAGCGAGTGATGATAGATGGGAACCAAATACTTTTCTTGTTATGCTTCTCAAAACGACAGTAACTGATATTTCTACTTATCACTTTACCAATATCCAAATCCATTCTATTATAGAGAACATGAGTCAGTACAATTCTTTTTACATAGACTGTCGAACCAGTACTTGGTCGAAGTCTACTGCTCACAAAAGCTAAAAGTGGCCTGGATTTATAACACAGACAGAAATCTCCAAGCTATATTGTGCTAATGAATGTCTGTGATCTCCGAGTTGAAATTTTGCCGCGCTAAAAGCTGCCTCCCAAGCGACTGATGATGATTGAATAGTTAGGATATCTCGAGCCAATTTTTAGAGTAATGAAAATGTCTTGCCACGCTCCCTCCACCATCCTAAAATATCTTCATTGTCGTCGTCATCCACATTGATGCTTTCCAAACTCTGATCAAGATAAGATTCACTTTCATTTTGAGTATTAGCAATACCAAGCCATGCAGCATCCATTGATCTATCAAATTTTCTATTGCCAAATTTAGCCTTATTTTTTTATGAAGGACGTTGATTTCCACTTCTACTTTCTTCATTTTTATAATTATTATACATTAACTTAGCTTTTAATTCTATGCTACGTTTACACTCTTCAACATTTGGATGTTCATTAGGAGGAATATCTAACTGCAAATAAATTTTGTCAACAAGTCCATGAGCACCTCTTAATTTTAAAGACGGGTCAAGTATACAAGCAATCAAATAAATATCGGGAATAGGAAAAAAAATACTTTTTAAATTTGAAAATCATTTCATCAACGGCTTCCTCATGTTCGTTTGATTCTCTATATTCCGCAAATAGTTTTGTAAGCCCACAAATATAAAATAACATTTGTGCAATTGTAGGATAGTATTGACCGAAAAATGCTTTTGTTGAATATAAAATTTTTCTAAAAAAAATACATAGTCCTTCAATTTCATTCCAATCACTATCTTGTATTTGTTCATGGGGATGATAATGATGTGCATTAAAAACATATTGAAGGGGTTTTTGATATTGGTGAGTAACAAGTAGCATTTCATATAAAGAATTCCACCTAGTACAAACTTTTTTTGGAATTTTTCTAACAGGCAAATTTTGCTCAACACAATATTTTTTAAACAAATTAATTCTACTTTCCTTATGAGCGCTAAAAACATATTGACAAGCATATCGTATTTTTTGTAGAGAACCCTCAAATAAATCAAGACCATCTTTTACAACTAAATTAAAAACATGGCATGCACATCGGACATGAAAAATATCAAGGTTAATTGGGCAAATTCTTATAGCCATAAGTTCAGCACTCTTAGTCATGGAAGAAGCATTATCAAATGTAACAGTTAATACTTTGTCAACAAGACCATATAATAGCAAAATGTCTAGAACATTTGTAGAAATATAAGAACCTGTTTTTTTCTCATCAATATATTTATAACCAAGTATACGCTTTTGCATATTCCAATTATGATCAATCCAATATGCCGTAACACATAAATAATCATTGTCATTAACACTGCGACCTATATCAGAAGTGACAGACACTCTAGTATCTAGGTGATGGAACACACAACGCATATATTGATAATAATCACTTTGAAATTTAAAAACTTCGGCTCTAACAGTGGATCTAGGAATGCCTTGAAAAGTAGGGTTATACATAGCTCTAATATAATGCACAAAACCGGGGTTAGAAGGAAAACTAAAAGGCAAGCCACAAACCGCAACCATTTTAGCTAGTTCTTCAAGATCTCTATCTTTATTATAAGCCATTTGAGTGATAGCGGGGTTAGAAGGATCTAAAGTTTGTTAGACCATATTGGATCCCCCAACGGATCCACCGGGAGCGACACTACATGCGTCGGTCAGTGTGTTTTTAAGTCCGGCTGCTAATCGAGCATCTAAGTATGGTTTTCCAACACATGTTCTCAAGTGTCTAGTTAAACCACCCGTCCCACCCACCCCTCCACCGCTTCCGTGTTTTAAAATTTGTTTACATTTGTGACAAATAGCCTGAGTTTTAGTATCATCTAAAGTCATAAATTTCCATACGACACTAGTTCTAGGACGTTGCGCCTTAGTCGTACCCCGAGTAGGAGGTATAGGGGGACAACCAGCTCCAGACTGAGATGTAATCTGAGTTGGAGCTTCGGTAACAGGACTAGTAGGTGTCTCATTTAAATCTAATTCCTCACCTTCTTCTACTTCTAAATTTTCCAAAACATCAAATTCTAAATTAGCATAAGCTCTATCTAAGGCTTCAGTTTGTAATTCTAAATCTTCTGGAATAGGAGGAAAACCGGGGGAACAAAAAATTCAGTTTCATCAACATGAGTGAAATCCTCCGTATTGTTTCTAAATTGAATTTTAGATTTACTAGAAGAACCAAATTTACTAGAAGAACCAGATTTACCCTTACTACGACAGTTTTACCTAGGACCGGGATCTTAACTTTTTTAGACATATTATCAAAGTATAATAAAATAAAATATGAAAAGTAATTGAAAAAAAGACGGAAATAAAATGCAAGAATTAAATAAATTAAAGGATGGAACGAGTGTATTGTTGACACCCAATTTTGTCCCTCCTTTATTTAATCTTATTTACTCGGGCTTCTAAATTTATTGACGAGCTAAATACTTTATTTTCATTTTTTATTGCTACTACTATTAATATCGCTACTTTTATTTTCAACATTACGTGTATTACTTTATCACTAATTTTAAATGTTCGTCATCGTTTCATGTTCGGGTTTGGAATCGTTAAATTAATTACAAGACAACACTTTGTAAAATCTTTATTGTCTTTACATAGTATATATTGTACTAGTTATTAAATTAGAAGCCCAACAATAATTAAATAAAGGAGGAATGATCAACAATTTTCAGCCAAACTTGTCACGCCTCGAACCATGGCCTGGGAGTAACACGACACTCGGGCATTGCTTGCATGTGTCCGAGCGAACCTCATGGCTTGCTTGTCAACATGGGCATCAAAACAACATAATCTATATGATGCAATTTAAATGAATCAAGAAAATGTAATTTGCGGAATAAAGTCTTGAAATTTTCTCATAGCATGAAATATCATGAAAACATAATAGTCTGCAAACATGAAAGCACAACTGACTCTGTGAACTAACATCTGTCTATGAAACCTCTAAAACATGTCTGAATACTAACTATCAGGGCATGGCCCTGGACTACCATAAACTGAATACTAATGCAGACTCTATGTTGAACCCCGAGAGGAGTGGGGCTCACCAATAAGCTGATAACTGAAGTGATCCTACTGTGCAGATGTATGCTCCTGAAAATCGGTATCTGCACCGTGAAGTGCAGGCCCCGGGTAAAAGGGACGTTAGTACATGGTGAATAGTACTAGTATGTAAAACCTGCTGAAATGAAGAACATGGCACAGTATAGGTATAGGACATGAACTGAAACTGAATGTAACTTGGACATGAGCATAAAACGTGAGTAAAGTCTGAAAACAGTAAATCAATGGAAATACATGTATGTAAAACTGCTTGTAACGTGGGGAATGCTATAGTATAACCGACAACATGGTCTGGTACTTGCGTCCTACCAGCAGAACACTCACAACCTTGCTAGGGATATGAGATTTAAGTAATAATAAGCATGTAAGGATCCAAACTGCATAATGATGGTGTTGCCTCCTTGCTGACAACCCTTATCCTACGGTGGCAACGTAGTTTCAGGCTATCTGAGTCTTCTCTGTTAACTAAGCAATTCCCAAAAACATGAACATGATATAGTTGGCTAAGAAGCCCATGATTTTCGTGAAATAACTTGTAAATAACTTGTAATCATGATTTCATGAAATAACTTGTAAACATGGTTTCATGAAATATCTTGTAATATGGTTTCATGAGATAACTTGTCATAGTTTTGCAAACATGTTCTTGATTCATGAGTAATAACAATAGTTCATAATTATATATATATAATCACTACAAGAAATAAGGCCTTTAACGAGGGGAAATTTGGTCGCCAAAAGTCCTAATCCGGTCGCAATTAGTCAATAACGACTGGATTAAATCCGGTCATCACCGGTCATTAAAAGCTTCGTCGTTAAAGGTTAACGACGGGATCACGATCCGGTCGTTAACCTTTAGCGACGACAAAAAATCCAGTCGTTATACCTTCTTTAACGACCAAATTTCCCTTCACTGATTGTCACTCCAATCAGTAAGAACCTTTAATTACGATGACTTATTCGGTCGTTATAAGTGCCTTTAGCGACCGAATTCTCCCTGCACTAATTTTATGTTAACTTTCAACAACCAAAAATGCATCATTAAATAATTATGAATTCAAAGAATATATAAAAGTAACCAAAACATACCAAATAATATCCATATAAAAGTTCATCGTTATTAACCAGAGCTAATCATCATATTACAAAAAATGTACAGAATATGACATTGTATTTGTCAACTCTTAAGAAAGAAGAATATGTGTAGCATATACAATGGAACATCTCTAAAAGCCTCATAGGAAAAAATTTCTTTGTCTCCAACTTATTCTTTAGCATGTTTTGTTGCTTATACTTGCTTCACACTTTCTTCATCGACAAGCTCCGGTGTTCAAAAATTCTTTATCTGTTAAAAGAATAAGTTCATGTAAGTATAGTAACAAAATTCTCAATGGCTATTACATAATTTTTCTCCTTTTCTTTTCCAGAACAGGTTAATGGATATTACTTAATATTTCTCCTTTTCTTTTCCAGAACAGGTTAATGACAAATAAAGCAAACAAAACTTTAATGAATTGTCCAAATAAATTCATTCCACAAGAAAACTAAATTGATTGGAACTATCCAAAGAAAGCAAACACAACTTATTCAGAAAGAGAACACCAACAACAATCAACATAGAATGAGAAGAAAAACCCGAAATCAAGAGTAACCACACAAAAAGAGAAGCCAAAATAACTTCTAGGAACTGTCCAAATAGATTTATTTGACGAGAGAACTATCAACAGAAAGCATACACACTATAGTTATTCATGTTACAACATTGTCACAGTTAACATGACATATTGAACTTTATTTGGAACAAAATATAATAACAAAACTATACTTAATATTAAATCAAAAGGATGTTTTCTTGGACTACTACGTCATCACAACTTGAAATATTTACCAACTGTTATCACCTTTATATTATGAGCTTTACACTAAGACGAGCCTATCTTTTAACCAACAGATGTACATTTATGCCAAATACTTTTGTATATGCTTACTACTCATAGGATAAATGAGGGACAAGAAAAGCATGATAAACGAAAGAACTCCTGTGACCAATGAAATCTAAATACTGCAGGTCTCATGAGTAATTCACATATCAGATAAAGCCTCAACTTATTTGTATATAAACTTCTCTTGCCTGCTACAAGAATGGAAAATGATAATACTCAAGTGTTCAAACAAACAGGAAATACGGCCAACATAAATTGACCAAGGAAAAGAATTACCTATCAGTGTCTAGAAAGTGACATGAGGAAACCATTAGCTGAGAATAAAACATAATAATAAAAGGAACTGCCGCAGCTCCATGGTTCTCAAGAGTCTCGCACAAAACTCCATGTTTTGCTCCATTCGTGTAAAATAGAGAAATAATAAATAGGGAGAGAAAGAGAGAGAGAGATTAGTGAAACAATTTTTTTTTAAAAAAAATCAATGCTTGGCAGTATACTCCTATTCATCGATGTATAGACTCAAAAATAATCTCATTCTTTTCCTGAAAAGGACAAACAGTCCTCCAACAAGAATACATAATATATTTATGCATAAACACAATGAAGGATTGTGAGTCAGAGATCAAAATCTCTATATTGGGATCCTAAATTATATTTATTAAGAAGCATACCTTTTGCGTTAGATAATGGGTCCATTAGAAACATAGAGTAAATCAAGCATGCATTCATCATACAATGGAAAAAATGAAACAAAATAAAAATGAGATACAATATTTCTTAATAGAAAATGAGCTAGGATTACAGAGGATTAAGATATATCGACACTAGCATAGCGTAGCTCGGATTGTTAACAACAAGCCCTTAGAAGACAAACCCAAATGTCTAATACATTTTTAAACTTAGCAAATATAAATCAACCACATATTATTTCAAAGATTTAGATAACTTACTGTCCAGCAGATTCCGGTGATGATTTCTCTTAACAGAATCCATATGGCATGACTTGAACACCTCACTTTGCAATTTTTTTAACATAATCTTCCACAAAAAGAGTAGCAACTGGAAGAGTACCTTAATGTAAGAGTTTAAAATAAAAATCGGCTAGTCATTCAGAAAAAATAAAGTTTCATGTTGGTTTAAGGACTTGAGCCATAGTCCTTAACTTCCCACAAGTCATGAATTAACTTGGAGAGAGTTCGAAACATATATGTATATAAGCAGCCAAGTATGGTAAATGTAGCACACTCACTAGTTTTCAAAGTACATAACAAGCTAATGTAAGGTGTGACACAATAGAGCCTATACGTTCTTGGCACAGCCAAATAGTCAGAATGCAAATACAACTAAAAATGATTTCTAACAACACCGATATGCAGGATGGACATACAAATTATTCTCTATTACTTATGGGTTTTAAAAATTCCCCAGAAAACATAAGCATACGATTTCTAATGTCTAAACATGCCCTGAAGCAATGAAGTATCATACAAGAAGGCAATATGCATCTCTTAAATAGAACAAACTTCCTAGAGTCATGATTTCTAGTCTATCAAATAAATCCTGAAAGCATTTCTGCCCGTAAATAGCATGAGAGTTCATTTATGAATTAAATAAGAAATAGAAAATGATGATTCCATTCAACGGATGAATTAAAGGTAAATACAAGAAATCTTAGCAAAAATCAAGTCCAGGTAAGACACATAAAATCCAGTTAAACATAAAAATAATGATTAACTTATTATTGTAAGTCACATATAAAAGAAAGCACAAGAGTATCCATCCACGGATCATATGAGCTATATCTAAACCCATGAATCCATAATACTTCGAAGACACTCTGGACAGTCAAAATGATTATGTCAAATAATGCGAGTTCACAAGATAAGACCAAGAAGTTTGAGATCCCAATCAAATATCAAGTGGGCACCAGCAACCTCTTCGAGTAGAAGCACCACTTGATACTATATTATGGTGTAAGAAATTTCTCAACATTTTCCTGAATAGGTCGACAGGCATATGACCAAAACTAAAAAAATATGGAAACAACTAAAAGATCCAGCAATGTAAAACAAACTAGTAACTGATACCACATAATTAATACGACTGAATATGGATACAGTTGCAATCAAGTTTTCCTGTTGATCTTCAATTGTCAAAAGCATCTAAAATCTAGATACACATCTCACCTATGTGCTTTGATATAAGAAAATCATAAAGAAGAAAAAAAAGCGAGAAAACCTCGACATTCTTGCGGAAGTTGATAGTTCAATTTATCTTTAGACATAGAGTATACAATACATGTTCGTTTTCTCACCACTAGGAAATTGGAGGTTCAACAACATTTTTTTTAATGATACACAAGCTTCCCTTCTACTTGGGATGTCACTGATTGAGTAGAAACACCAAATGAAGTAGGACACGCTAGTTGTTTCGACAATATAATACTATATCAATTCACTTTTACTTTTATGAAAATCTAAAGTAGAATGGAAAATCATCAGTAAACATAATATTAATTAAACTAGAAGACCACAATTTTCTCTCACCCTTTCCATGTGATTGAGAAGTGCTACACTAATTTGTCTCAAATTAAAAATTAACCTAGAACTATAAATTTGAAAAAAAAAAAAAAACTCTACAAAATAGTATGCAAACTAGAAGAAGCCTAGAACTATAGATCTCAGAATCCAGATCATCATAAATCACCAATAATCAAGATATACCCATTTATATTTGGATTTATAAAAGCAGCAGTAGATGAATTACCTCCAAGAGGCTTACTTCGTTTAACTCTAGCATTCTTCAAAATCATCAGACGATTCTTCAGTTAAAAGAACCAAGGAAAAACTAAAAAGTTATTCGCGCTTACGGAAAAGAAATTGATAACCAATTATCACAATCTTGCATATAAACTAGCGACACCCTAATATATATGTGTGTGTATGTGAATTAGGGCTAGAGAGAGACCTGGAAAAGTGAATTGTTACTTGTGGTGTCAGAGACATGGGCATTTTGTTGATGACCAATTTGAAACCCTCGGTGTTGTCCAGTTTCATAATGTAATTATATCACATACAAGAATCGAGAGGTAGACTGATCACCCGATTTCGCATGACCAAGATGTAGGCCGTATTGGAGATTAGGGCTCTTAGACAAATTCTGATTTGGAAGAGAAGGAATGGGGGTTTCCACGAGTAGGAGATTGCAATTAAACAAAAAAAAGTTCAAAAACAAAGTCTAGCCAAATAATAAAAGAATTTGTTAGAATAGCAATAACTGGTGCTCTTTTATCTTAGTTTTAACGACCGATATCACTACTTTCAAAGACTGGAATTTATCCTTTCATTGTTTCTAATTTAGAAATTGATTTCAATGACCGGAAAAATATCTTGTCGTTATATATACAGTTATAACGACTGGATTTATGACCCGTTGTTAGGAAGTGGTCGTTAAAAGTGAGATTTCTTGTAGTGAATTGACTTGAAAACATGCTTGTAACTTGCTACATAAAATCATAAAGTTTCATATAAACATAATGAGAATACATGATGAAGAATTCATGATTCATGGATTAAGCTAGGGTTCCTAATAACCGTAATGGAAGATTAGGAATACAATAACGAATATAGATACAAAATTCATGTACATAAATACATAAATACGGGCTACCAATATGTTGGGTTTAATGCCCTAGGGTTTGAACTTCATGGATATCAAGAAACGGAGCATGGGGAAGAACGTAGAGATTCCCACATGTGGATGGAAGTTCTACATACCTTAATTGCTCCAAAACTTGAATTACAGACTTGAGTTTTGAAGAAGATTTCCAAAATCTTGAATTCTTGAACCTTGAGATGGGTTTTCTTGAAAACCCTAGTTTAGGAATGATAATTTCTTGTTAGATTACAAGGATCGGTATTAGAATTGATTTGGAATAATTAGAGTATGCTTACCTTGGTGTTCTTGATGATGCAAGAGGGTAGGAAGTCGTTCTAGGGCTTGAAGGAATGAAAAATAATGATTTGAACTGATATGGACGAATATGTACTGTTCTGGAAAAATTCATTTTTCGGCCCAGTTAAATACTGGCCGTATTTCAAAATACGGGCCGTATTTTGAAATACGGACAGCACTGCCTCTCTTCAGTAAAATGGCCATAACTCTTTGCACAGATGTCCGTTTGACCCCCATAATATACCGTTGGAAAGGTATTTCAAAGATATACAACTTTCATGAAGAAAGTTTTCCCAAATTCCAAATACATTTTGAAATACGGTCCGTATTTAACCATTTGACATCAAATTGCCAAATTCCAGAATGCTCAGAAATCCTTGGTTTCAGTTTACGATTTGAAATACGGGCCGTATTGTGAAATACGGTCCGTATTTAACCATATGACATTCAACTACCAGTTTACGATTTGATTTACGGCCCGTAAACTGAAATACGGTCACTGTTCATGGGCGTAAACCACCATCTTACAGCTGAAGAGGAAATTTTCAATTCCCACATTCTTTATCTGGTTTTCTAAGTCTAGGATCATGGTCAAAGCTTAGGTTAAAGGTACGGGGTGTTACAATATCTCCCCCTTGGGATCATTCGTCCTCGAATGATGGGTCATGGTTAAGAACATGGCTGGACATGGCTTGAATTCATGAACATGAAAGAAACATGACGTAAAACATAAGAGCTTGACATGGTTACGTGGGAACATGGTCATGGATCATGAGAACTGAGTACGTGATTACATGGAAACATGTACATGGGGAACATGAAACTGAGTAGCGCCTACATGAATGAGAATCATGAAACATTTGTCCTCGATTTATGGCTAGTGGTTAAGAATCGCTACTAACTCTGGAATCTACAAAATTTATGGTAGGACTTCCTTCATAATCCGGACCCTCACGACATTTCTCAAACGCCTGCCAACTAACTAAAGTACCAACACACAACTCACACGGTATCTTAATACGCATGATGTGACATAACGTGATTACTGGATCTTGAATGTAGCTAACATATATACTGTGCTGGCTTGAACACACGGATATTGGCTGAATGATTATATGATTACTATGCATGGGGTTTGGAAGAAAATTCGTAGGCATGAATGACAGAAGTACTGGAAATAGGCACGAACATGACATGATTACCTGGGCATGAGACGCATGACGTGGGACATAAATACATGAAACTGGATGACATGAATACATGAGTGCTAAACTTTCATGAGATACGAATACGTGTGAAAATGGATATCGTAACATGGGATCTGAATATCGAAAACACGATTGTTACAACACGTGGGTTGAATACTAAGCGCGTGTAGGATTTGGATACTTAGAGACTTAATCACAGACGTTCGTATGTCACCATGGTAATATGAGATAGGAGTATGACTTAGGCTTTGAATGTAAGCGCAACTCGATGCGAATGCAACAGACTTGAATCGTATAACAAGAATATGATTCTAACATAGGTATTCATAAATCTCTAGCATAGGCATGACATGAATACGTCGAATCTCAGTAGCATACTCTTGAGATAAGTACCACAGGTTATATGAAAAGTTATCTATTTGAATATAGGAATGCATCTTACTTCTGCTTATCTTGTTAGCTGTTAATCATGATTATGAATTCCTTAGCTCATCTTGCTCATTCTCATGAGCGAATTATAGAGGACTGAGAGAAAAAGAATTATTGGTACTATTCACATGAGATACTTTGCTCTAGAGAACAGACATGGCATGGTGCATTATACATGGAGGACGTAACATGGAACATGCGTATATGGGAACGTGATTCATATGGCATGAAACGTGAATAGGATGACATGGGGCATGGGACCATGAAAAATATGGCGTTTATATGAGTACCTACATACCATGGCGTATGGACTTGAGTTCATGAGTATTGAAGTAAGACTAAGGCGTTAGTCTGACTTGCATAGAGCACAAGTTGTAGGCTAACTCTTGGGTACTCAGAGACTAAGGCATGGATAAAACATTACCTTTAGAATTTAGATATACCGAAAAAAATAGGACATGGTTCAACATAGCTTACTCTTATCACCGTGAGTAAACGCTCGTGTTATAAATAAGGCACATGAAAGAATGCATTATAGGCATGTATAACTCGTTCCTCGAGCATCTAAGACATGGATAGAAAGTCACCTTGAACATAACGAGACCTAGATACTTAGCGAAAGGAAAAAAGGAACCATGTCGTCATGATCGTAAAACATTAGCTAAAGGAACATAAGCATGAATTACATAGAAGCATGGGTAGGACATCCATCTTGGTTCACCTTCATTATTATCTCACAAAATCATTGTTACAATACCGTTATAAATGGAATGCATAGCGAAATGAATTGGGGCACGAGTATGTGGTAACATGGATAACATAATCATAGGGGTCAAGATCATCATCAGATTTGAAAAGCACTTAGATGCTAGAACATGGACATGAGTATAAAAGCATGACAGATACGTGAGACCTGAATGCGGTTTTTTTTTTTTAACTTTAGACACGAGCACACCTGATGTGCGAAACATGAAAGGGCATTCCCTTGCATACCTTACTATCATATGAAGTCTTAATTCTTGTATCTTAAACGCAGAGTATCAATCTCTAACATGGGCATGATATGGGTACGAAAGGCACGAGTAGAGTACGTCTGGGCATTAGTACCACATAGTACATGAATTACTCTGGAATTGGAACCGTTATACCCTTAAAACCCACTATTCACTCTAGAACTTTATCTTATAACATAATTACCTAGTACTTGATCTCAACAATATGATAAAAATCACATTTTATGCATCTTATTTTGGGTTCATAAAACTGTGATGCTCTAACATAATCTCCTCAACACCTATCAACTTACGAAACACATAATCTATATCGGTACCTTATCACACAATCTCCCCCTTAGTTCAAAACTTAACATTTAAAGCCTGTGGATCTCTCGAGTTAGCGATAAGTGGTCATCAAGTGGCTCTGCTAATCTCCTCAAAAATACTGACGACTCATTTCTTCCGCTTACTTCAAGCAAGTCTTACTTACAGGGAAAACTGGATTACTTAAATGAACGGGTTTCTAATGTACATAACTCGCATGCTAGCTTTGTCAGTCTTGGGGAAAACTCTTTTCTGATAACTCTTAAAGACTCTTCTTCTGTAGCTTGCTCTCTTACTGCTTAGATGGTTTTGTTCTTTCACCAATTTGTATACCTCAAATTTATCTTAAACCATTTGGGTTCTAACACGCCTTCGGTGTATTCAGGCAGTTACCTTAGTAGTGCTAACTTGACTAAGTAACTCAAATCGTACTTCTACTAACTCTACTGAAATTTTCTAATTCACTGTGTCTATTCAAACTTACTCACTATGCTTCTGTTGACCACTTACTAGCATCATAATCTCTAATTCTTCTCTGAGTACTAAAGTGAAGCATAAGGTTATTTCTAACTTTTCCTCCTTATCTGACTCTATTCTGGAGTTGTATACTATCTTTCTGAACTATAGACATGGATCACACTTAGGGAAATTTCATCTGTCTTAAACAAGGAATTGGATCAACTAACCCCAAACTCTCTATACACTTTCAAAATTTATATCATACTATACACCAGGGATAAATATTTAATCACATAACCTAAGAGAGAATTGTCATATCTTTTATCTCGTAGTAATATCTGCTTCTTTTAGTAGCTTACTAACGTCATACTCTCTAGGTCTGATCTGAATAAGCTGAAATAATTTAAAACTAACCCTACAAAAAATTATATCGTCTGCTCGTGGTTTTCTTATCGCATCAGTCCCTTCTTAGTCATGTGCATAGATCATATGACAATATATATATATCCTTAAAAAAAAGTCGATACTTTCTAGTATTACAGGTGATTGGCTCTTAGGCTATTTCCTACTTAAAACAACCGTGGACAATTTATGCCTGCTGCGGTTAACTTCATAACATCCCACCTCGTGGGGTCTTAAATATGAACCATCACCCTTATATGGTAGCTCCATGGTTAGATAATCCAAATAAACTTATTCTGTAAGGTATATAACCTATGTATACTGCCATGCCGAAACTTGTTTTTAAAAGGGTATTATCACCTGATAAACACACCATGCACTATTTGGTAAGTCTTGGGTCTCGAATTTTCCTTCTCGCCGCTTACGCATTCGATATGTTTAGAATTCGATGGAAAGAGAATGTTACTTACTGCTCTAAGCTTCATGACACGAGTTAGAATAATTCCTGATGCCTCTATCAGAGAGAAACACATCGATAACGACTAGCTTTACATCTTCCTCATCCATTGAGACTAGGCATATTCGGTAGAATGGGAAACAAACATGAGTTCGAGTGATTTCTGAGAACACAGCTCTATTGCACGATCTAGAGTTGAAAGAAGTGAGACAATCTTAAATGTCTTGGTGGTCAACTGTTTATATGTGTGGGCGCCACACACATATAAAAGTGACCCCACTGGACACAGTTTCATAGACTCCCTAAGACACTTGAACCTAGGGCTCTGATACCAAGCTTTGTCACGCCCCGAACCATGGCCTGGGAGTAACACGGCACTCGGGCCTTGCTTGCATGTGTCCGAGCGAACCTCATGTCTTGCTTGTCAACATGGGCATCAAAACAACATAATCTATATGATGCAATTTAAATGAATCAAGGAAATGTAATTTGCGAAATAAAGTCTTGAAATTATCTCATAGCATGAAATATCATGAAAACATAATAGTCTGCAAACATGAAAGCACAACTGACTCTGTGAACTAACATCTGTCTATGAAACCTATAAAACATGTCTGAATACTAACTATCAGGACATGGCCCTGGACTACCATAAACTGAATACTAATGCAGACTCTATGTTGAACCCCGAGAGGAGTGGGGCTCACCAATAAGCTGATAACTGAAGTGATCCTACTGTGCAGATGTATGCTCCTGAAAATCGGTATCTGCACCGTGAAATGCAGGCCCCGGGTAAAAGGGACGTTAGTACATGGTGAATAGTACTAGTATGTAAAACCTGCTGAAACGAAGAACATGGCACAGTATAGGTATAGGACATGAACTGAAACTGAATGTAACTTGGACATGAGCATAAAACGTGAGTAAAGTCTAAAAACAGTAAATCAATGGAAATACATGTATGTAAAACTGCTTGTAACATGGGGAATGCTATAGTATAACCGACAACATGGTCTGGTACTTGCGTCCTACCAGCAGAACACTCACAACCTTGCCAGGGTTATGAGATTTAAGTAATAATAAGCATGTAAGGATCCAAACTGCATAATGAAGGTGTTGCCTCCTTGCTGACAATCCTTATCCTACGGTGGCAACGTAGTTTCAGGCTATCTGAGCCTTCTCGGTTAACTAAGCAATTCCCAAAAACATGAACATGATATAGTTGGCTAAGAAGCCCATGATTTTCGTGAAATAACTTGTAAATAACTTGTAATCATGATTTCATGAAATAACTTGTAAACATGGTTTCATGAAATATCTTGTAATATGGTTTCATGAGATAACTTGTCATAGTTTTGCAAACATGTTCTTGATTCATGAGTAATAACAATAGTTCATAATTATATAATTGACTTGAAAACATGCTTGTGACTTGCTACATAAAATCATAAAGTTTCATATAAACATAATGAGAATACATGATGAAGAATTCATGATTCATGGATTAAGCTAGGGTTCCTAATAACCGTAATGGAAGATTAGGAATACAATAACGAATATAGATACAAAATTCATGTACATAAATACATAAATACGGGCTACCAATATGTTGGGTTTAATGCCCTAGGGTTTGAACTTCATGGATATCAAGAAACGGAGCATGGGGAAGAACGTAGAGATTCCCACATGTGGATGGAAGTTCTACATACCTTAATTGCTCCAAAACTTGAATTACAGACTTGAGCTTTGAAGAAGATTTCCAAAATCTTGAATTCTTGAACCTTGAGATGGGTTTTCTTGAAAACCCTAGTTTAGGAATGATAATTCCTTGTTTAGATTACAAGGATAGGTATTAGAATTGATTTGGAATAATTAGAGTATGCTTACCTTGGTGTTCTTGATGATGCAAGAGGGTAGGAAGTCGTTCTAGGGCTTGAAGGAATGAAAAATAATGATTTGAACTGATATGGACGAATATATACTGTTCTGGAAAAATTCATTTTTCGGTCCAGTTAAATACTGGCCGTATTTCAAAATACGGGCCGTATTTTGAAATACTGGCCGTATTTTGAAATACGGACAGCACTGCCTCTCTTCAGTAAAATGGCCATAACTCCTTGCACAGATGTCCGTTTGACCCCCCATAATATACCGTTGGAAAGGTATTTCAAAGATCTACAACTTTCATGAAGAAAGTTTTCCCAAATTCCAAATACATTTTGAAATACGGTCCGTATTTAACCATTTGACATCAAATTGCCAAATTCCAGAATGCTCAGAAATCCTTGGTTTCAGTTTACGATTTGAAATAAGGGCCGTATTGTGAAATACGGTCCGTATTTAACCATATGACATTCAACTACCAGTTTACGATTTGATTTACGGCCCGTAAACTGAAATACGGTCACTGTTCATGGGCGTAAACCACCATCTTACAGCTGAAGAGAAAATTTCCAATTCCCACATTCTTTATCTAGTTTTCTAAGTCTAGGATCATGGTCAAAGCTTAGGTTAAAGGTACGGGGTGTTACAAAACTAATGGCCCAAAATACAAATACAATAATCAGCCCACATTTTTATTCCCCAGCCCACTATTTTAACCCAAATTATAGCCCATAACGTCCAGCCCAATTCCATTTTTTACCCGACCCGGTCCGGCCCAATCCCTTATTTTTATCCTAAATCCCTAATCCTTTCTCTTTCCTTCCTCTTTCTCTTCACAACCGCCCTTCTCCCTCATTCCCTCTCCTCTCCTCACACCCCCTCCACTCACTGTTGTCCCCCCACGTCTCTACCATCTCCACTTCCCCTTGTCCCCCACGCCTATCTCTCCCACGCTCCCTCCATTCGCTACACCCCTCTCCTCTTCCTCTTCCATTTAAAACCCTAATCACAATCCTATAAAAGGGGAGGAGCAAGAAACTCGAAGAGACGGGGGGGGGGGGGGGGGGGGGGGGGAAAGAAAGGATCGGGAACCGCAAAATCCCCTACAAAACATCGGTTTAATCGGTTTCGAGCTCGTCGTGTTCGAGTAGATTCGAGGCCGTCGACACCCACTTCACTGCACCCACAAAAGGTCAGCATGTTCTTTTCTTTTCAAATCTAAAGTTTCGAATATGTTCGCATGTTTGTTTCGTTTTGGGTGAATCTTAGTTTATGACTTGTAGTATCGAGCATGTTCAAGATTGGTTAGTTTGATTTTGATTTTTATGATACTTGTATGTTCATGTCTTAATTTAATTCGGATTTCTGCAGTTTAGTAGGGTAACATTTCATCCTTTAGCTTTCTTTTTAGCCTTAATCTGTTTTGGTAAATATCAAATATTAGTTTAGCTTTGTTCTTTTGAGCCTGTTGTTGAAATCTTCTATTAATGATGATTAACATATAAGAATGCTTAATTGATAGCACAGCAGTAATGTCGTTTACGCTTGTTATTAATGATTAGCTTATAAACATGTTTAGTCGAGTTTCTGCATTGTTTCGGAAATAAATAATAGCTTACATATCATGCGTTAGGTTGGACAAGGTCACATTGATTCTAAGCTTCTTGTTCGAATCAGGATGTATGCTAATTTTTGTCCCTAGTTTGAATCTCAATTAGCGTGCTTAAGCTATGTCTGATTAGTATGGTTAATTGATATACATAATTTATGTAATTCAAATGATTGCTTGAGCCTCAGCAGGGCTGATTTCCACTGTAAACGAGTAACCTTTATATGGGGAGATTTTCTATAGTTCATAACTTAAGCTTAACATTGAAATGAGGCTATTTGTTTTGAAAATCTGGAATTAATATTTGTAGGTGTTTGATTAAGTTAGGTTTAGTCTAGTTAAATGTGATCATTGTGTATCATTTGATCCATTTTAAAACAATACACTTGTTTGATATGTGAAACATTGTTTTGAGTGCTATGTTCCTCTAAAATAAGGTAAGAAGTCATTTGTTAACTCTGAATGTCGCTTCTGGCGAAAACTGGATATTTTGAGCTTGTTTTGGACTGTTGATCCCATCCAGTCCCCTTTTTCTATTTAAACTAATAAGATATGGTTTAACTATTAACCAAGTGTTTGGATAACTTGAAAATATTGTTAGTATGTTTACAGTTTTGGTAGAAATGGTTTTAAGTTATATCTAAAAAATGAATTTGTGGATTGGAATTCTGAAAGTTGTTAAGTATCCTTACTATTTTAGAAGCTAGGATTAAATTAGCATCACATGTTGCTGCTTTGATTGATCAGTCCAATAAATACTTTGACATGCAATTTGAAGTCAAAAGCTATTAATAATAGAATTAATTGAAACATGTTATTTGATTTCATAAGGACTAAAAAATGAGTTTGTTTGGACATTATAAGTGAACTATGGTCGTATACTATATTGTGACTTGTTATTTAGTTGTTCCCATGAACCTGAAATTTCAAAGTTGGAGAAAAATTCTTTTATGTGTTAAAATTACTTGATCCCTTTGGCTGTATAATTTGTGATAGGCTGTTGAGTCTGAAATGTTTAATTCTGCCTATCTCTAACAAGTCTCAGTCTGGATTAAATCTGATATGTGCAGCTTAGTTCTTTAGTCAATTTTCTGTGATTGTTGGATCCATTGTAAAAGAATATGCCATCTGAATGTGGAGAAATCTTCTTTTCCAACTGTTCTTCTACTCTCTGGTTTCCCTGAACAGAAACTGCTCAAACCTTCTGCCTAATTCTCACGATTGCAGTTGTTTTACTTATCTCCTGTTGCACCTCTCTCTTTGTTTTTCTTGCTGCACTTTGCTGTCACCAGACATTTGTATGTGCCATGTTGAACATGAACCCAGTAGTCATATTTGATTGCTCACAGCTGCTGTCACCGCTTGTCTTTCCCCTTTTAAAGGAGTATGTGTTGGACTTGTTATCACTGTTTTGCGTCATTAAGGTCTTTATAATATGAATCTCATACATACGTATTCGTGCATTGCCTGCTGCTCATGCCCACATCTGCTTCTGGGATTGTCTCTGAATTCATCTGTTTTATACAGTGATTGCTATACGACTTGCCTTGGCTATTTCCCTTCTGTTGAATGTGCTAGTTGACCACGATGCATCCCTACTGTCACATTCAGTTTGCCGCTTAGGCTGTGCTTTATTTAGAGTTGATTATTCCTTCTTTGCTGCTACTTGTCTAAACTGCTGGATTCTTCCATCCATCTATCATTTATATGTTAACATGGGCTTGCCCTCCCTGCATTGGTATTAGAACTGCTTGGTTGTTGTATATGGTATGATTGGCCACTTTACAGTTTGCACAACACTTTGAATTACTATGACGCTGTTGATAGAAAATGTATGACAGTGTCCCATACTTTCTTAAGTATCTTCACTAGTGTCACTTAAAATACATAATCTACTGATTTGTTTTGAACTTATATCTTACATGCTTAATCTTATCCATTGATTAGATACTAATTTCTTTTCTTTTGTTCTTATGCATGACCTCCGCATACAAGTCTGAGGACTCGTCCTCCTCCGCATTCGGTGTTGGGCTAAAAGCCCAACAAAATCCTTCTCTCGAGTCAGCCCAATCCGCAGCCAAAATAAAAAGTTCCACTAGACAGAAGCCCAATAGCAGTGGACAGCAGCAGTCCGAAAATGGGCTGGGCCCATTTAAATCATTCTTACTCTTCTATTTTATTTTTGTGCCTTTAATTTGTATTGTGCAACTAGTACTTTACTTGATTTGTTTGCTCTATTTGTTTGTGTGGTATTTGGCGAACAATAAGACTAATAACCGATTTTATTTAGTCATACTACAACTAGTAAATTAAGGGAGTATTTTTATCACAGACGGTAGTATACTTCCTCAAGGGCAGTATCTAAGATATTTTGGTTATTATATAGAATGTGATTTAAGTTTAGGGATTAAAATCAACAACCCAACTGCTTGAGTAAAGGTATTAATTATCGGATGAATAAAATATCCAAGAAATATTGATAAGTAGTAATAATCAAGAGTCCATAAAGAGGAATACATACAACAATGCCGTTTATTGGGGATGAGTTAAGTGACATTTAAACCATAGATTTTATGCAATTCAATCAACACAAAATAGAGAGACCCAAGTTGGAGATTTTAAGAGATTTAAGATATAGATTTAGCCTAATTAATTGTAAGTCTGGTCGGTTAACCATTGTTAATGGGTCTTAAAGGATGCCTAATACCTTCCCTTTAGACTAATTGAACCCTTACCTAGAATCTTAAGTTTCGCAGACCTTAAACACAGTTAACTTTAAACATAACTTTAATAAACTTTAGGTGTCCTAATTCACCATAAATAATTAGGTGGCGACTCCTTAAAATAAACAAAACATAGGAATCACCAATATGTCGTACTTCTAAATTTAACCCGGTTAAAAAGGGGTATGACATGTACCAAACGTCTGCATAAAAGCAGACGTAACCGTAAACGTTGAAATTGAAATTATGTTACTCGAAGCTTGAAAGTTGCTCCAAAATTCAAATATTGCCCACTTCACCAAAATAATAATAATAATAATAATAATAATAATAATAATAATAATAATAATATTTCACCAAATATTAGAGAGAGATATAATTGATAATAAATATTAGAGAGAGAGAGAGAATTGGTGAATGATTTGTGTGAAAATGAATAAAATGAAGAGGTATTTATAGTTTAGTATTCGGATTAAAGTGTAATTTATTAAACTTTGGGGGCATTTTTTTTTAGGAGAAGGGACTCCAACGGCTGAAAATCAGACCGTTTGGAGTCCCAAAATATTCATTTGGCAACGGTCAAAAGGGCAAAAGGCTGACCAGCCTTAAAAAACAAATTAATAGTCACTTTTCCGGCGGGGCGGGACCGGTCAGTCGGTCCGGTACCGGGCCTGACCGGGACGTTTCGCCCCTTCCACCCCCCTACCCGTCTCCCTCCCCCCTCTGCCCCCTCCCCCCTCGTTGACCAGGATCGGGACGGTTTGGTGGCGGACCGGGCCGTACATGAGGCGGGACCGGGACCGTCCCGTCCCCACTGACACCCTTATTCTCCATCACCTGCATCAAAAACCATTCCCTTTTCATGAATTAGAGTTTTTACTTTTTTGGTCCAATCATCAAAGGTGAATGAAGAAGAAGCCTCTAAAGTACGTTTTGGTGCCATTTTGAGTTGGAGGAAAGAAGGAAAAAAATGGAGACAATTAAAGGAAGAAGCAGGGAGAAGATTGATTCGAGAAAGCAATCGGAGATGGTGAAGTGTGGCCGGAATTTATGGAATATCCAGGTCTAATAGTAGTGAAAGTTATTTTACTAAGCCCACGGTTCCCCTTTCTTTTATAGAAAGATTAATTCTGGTGGGTTTCAAATGTTTACTGGTGTATTCGTGATGATTGATTCTTTTCTTGGGTGTCCTTGTAAGGTTCATCAAGGTTCTTACCTGACCGTAAAGCTATGGCTTTAAGGTGCTCCTTTGGATTTTTCTGTGTATTGCTTGGTAAGGGACCTTGAATCTTTTCGGACACAAGAGTTGCCAACTCGCTTAACTGAATTTTCAGATTTTTTAGAGCTGAATTTTGACTCTCCATTTTTTCATCAGTGGATTTGATGTACTTATATAATAGGTCATCAAAATTTGTATGTGCTTGTTGCGGCCTCTGCTGATATGGAGTTATTTTTTTATATGGTCTGAAATTTGATGGCCCGCGATTTTGATTCTGATATCCAGGTGGACCCTATACCTGTTGCTTTTAAAAGCTTTAGGAGTTTTCAGCACCATTTGGATTGCTCCATTGAAAGCCTGGATGTTTTTGTGCCAATGGACTACCAAAAGAGTATGGCTTGTATCCGACGGTATTAACCTGCTCATCATTTTGGTTGCTTGCTTGACATTCATGGTTTAGATAGTTTCCTCCACATATGTCACAGGGCTCAGCTTGGCTTGACTGTTGTTTATTCTCCTAAAAAGATTCAAACTTTTGTGCCAAAGAAGCAATTTATTGAGTTAGTGTATTTAAAGCATCTACTTGAATTACAGTAGCGGCTTTCTTATTGATTACACGATCAGATGGCCATTGAATGGCATTTTCAGATATTTCATTCATCATTTGCAAAGCTTCTTCTGTGGTTTTCCCCATAATGGAACCTCATGCAGCTGCATCTATCACATTTCGAGAAGAAGGTTTTATCCCATGATAAAAAATATACAATTGCATATGTTCAGCAATGTCATGATGTGGACATTTTCTTAGCATTACTTTTAATCTCTCCCAAGCCTGATAAACTGACTCCGTGTCAGTCTGCAAGAAATTAGTAATACCTTGTCTTAACTTTGTGGTTTTAATAGGGGAAAAATATTTATTTAAAAAAATTTGAGTCATCTGATCCTATGTGTTATACCGTATTTTAACCGGGTTGATTTAGGAGTACAACATATTGGTGATTCCTATTTATTTTTGTTTTAAGGAGTCGCCACCTAATTAATTTAACGGTGAATTAGGACACCTAGAGGTTAACTAAGGCAAAGTTAAAACTAAACCTCAATTAATAGTCTGCTTAACCAGTATGATTCTAGGTAAGGGCTCTATATTATCCTAAAGGGAAGGGGTTAGGCATCCTTTAGAATCCGTTAACTTACGGTTATCCGACCAAACTAAGGTTAATTAGTATAGACTAAACGCAAATATAATATTAAGAAAATAATTTGTAAATTATTGCTAAGGTTTTAAAAGAAGAAAAAAAGAAGTAATAATGCTATTTAAAATGATACTTATAGATATTGCTGGGGCTTTAAATGAGAAATATTAGCTAGAACAAGACTGATAGAAAATATGATAATTTACATAGAAAGGAGATTTCAAAGGCCGTTTAGCAAAAGAAGATTTGAAATGCTAAATAACACTTAAAGATATGTTGATATGATTTTATATACTAATACTATTTTTTAAATAAAACTTGCAAAAGATAGTTTGCATATGAGTAATAATTTTTAATAGAAGACTTAGCAAATTAAACTTTGAATAAAATAGTGTGATATGAATATGACTATGTAGAAAAATCTAGACTATTTTTTATAAATGGGAAGCAAAAGGAAGTGAGTTTTCTTTCTCTTTTAATTATCTTTTATTGACTATGCTTAATGCATGATTGATTCAAACTTGGAGATTTATTGATGAATATACTAGAGTTTATATTTGAGTATTAACAATGCTTTGAAATGTCTATGATAGTAAAATATGATTCCCTTTATTTGAAATATATAGTCATGCCATTTTGCAAATCTATTATTCCCAATAAAAATAAATATTAGACATTATAAATAATTTTAACATAAAAAAAAAAAGAGAATAAAACTTATGGAGTTAATTTTAGTCTTCCTAACTACCCACTATTAAAACTAAACCTAATAATTTCACTAAGGTTTATCTAAATTAAGAAAATAAAACAAAATAAAGAATTAGTCATGCAATACAAATTAAATGCACAAAAATAAAATAGAAGGGGCAAATAAGTTAAATGGGCTCAGCCCATTTAGGACTGCTGGACCAAGCTGCTGTTGGGCTTCAGCCTAGAAATTTCAGTGCATTGCTGTGGGTTGTCGCTGTTATATGGACCTCAGCCCATAATGTTTTGTATATGCTTGCTGCGGACAGGAGAAGGCTGGACAGAGAGAGGAGTCGTGTTGGGCTTTTAGCCAAACACCGAATGCGGAGGGAAAACAAGTCCCGCGGACTCGTGTTCGATGATCATGCATAAACGAAAGAAAAGGATTAGTATCTAATCGACAAAGATGTAAAAAAATATAAATTCAACAGGTCGGCCATGAAAAGAATAAAAATTCAAAACAGATGAGCGTATATTCTGTGTATATCTAATGTATTTCAGCGAAAGTATACCAGCAATATACACACGTATATACGATTCAAGCACGAAAAATTACGATCTAAGCGAGATAATACTCAGACATGGAATAGAACCTCGGACAACCACGTATCACGCGTCTTAATTAAAACAGTTTCAGCGTATATAAATATCTGCAGTTTCGTAGCCTATGATAATACTTAAATCCGCATTTCAGTTTCATTACTTACAGGGGTAAACAAACAGAACACAAAGCATTTTATGTCATAAATGGGGAGACAGCAGTTATGAACAGACTTTTTTTTTAATTCAAACAGATCTGTACCAAAAAATGCCCAGGACTGAGAATATGGTCGTGTTCAAACTGATAAAAATCCAAAGTAAGGCAGGGGAATTCATGGGCATCTCATAAAGTTCAAGAATATTAGGTGAAAAAGACTAGGCTGAGTTAGACTATCGATTATACCAAACAACATGCAACCTTAAACAGAAACAACATCGCATGCTTAATGACTGAACTGCCTCCATACTAAGTGAATAAGTTATAAACATGCTAACCAGTTACCAGCATGCACTAATTATTCAATAGATACACATGAGAACTAAAGGTTGAAACTGAAAGAAGAGGCATTGGAGATCACTATACGACAACAAATAGATCTCTTTTTCTACCAAGGCATATGCGTTTTTTCGCAATTTACACAGTTTATACATTAGCAGGCAAAATAATGTATCCATTTATATTTCTTGATTATGCCACAAAGAGATTGACTTCTAATACATAATGAAAAAGATGAACGAGAGTTTGACACTATTTTTATTTCTCACACAGCTTAAACAAATACATCTTAGGAGAACAATGTGACTTAAAGCTAGCATGACACTATTTTTATTTCTCACACAGCTTAAACAAATACATCTTAGGAGAACAATGTGACTTAAAGCTAGCACGAACAATCGTATTCAGTTTCTACTCATTATCCCTTCTAAACAAAACAAACTTACTCCGAAACTTAGGACCCCAAACTTACGTGGCTTCATATTTTGGATTAACATGGTAGTGAAGTTTAAAGCCTAAACACACAAAATAACTGTATAGTCAAATCAAACAACCTATGCTCATTATTAGATTTAAATAGGCAGAAGACAGAACGTAAGAGAATAACTAAATCCAGGCAACATAATTAGAGAAGATAATAAAACATGAACACCACAAAACTAAAAACAAATAACACAATGAAATTAAAACAGAATCGTAAAATTAAAGAAGAAGGAGGGGAAATGGCTGACCTTCTTCGGGTGCAGCGAAATGGGTGCGAAGCCTTCGATATACTCTCGAACACTTCAAATCTACTTCAAAACACTAAAAAAAAACCCCGAATTTGTATACCCTTCGAATCTAGACAGATGCTAAGGACAAAACAGAACAAAATGGTGTGGATTTTGACTTGATATCCAGCAATACAGCTAAAGAATTAATCTCGTCTATGGGATTTCTTGTGATTTTCGGGGCTTTAATTTTCGGGCCCTTTTTTTTTTTCAAATAAAACCTGTCCTTCTCCACGATTTTTGGGGTTCAGAAACTCGTCTTGTAAGGGGATCCCTCCGATTCCCGAACCGTCCCATGAATTAACAGAAAACTATTATTTATATCCCGAATTAGGGTTTTCGTTTGTATATAAAAAACTATAGAGAGGAGCGTTGGGGGGAGACGACGGACAGGCGTGGGGGGGACAAAGCGGAGTGGGGTTGGCAGAGGTAACGTGGGGAACAAAGGGGAGTGGGGCGGCAGAGCGTGGGGGACAAGGGTGAGTGGAGTGGCAGTGGCTTGGAGAGGAGAGACGAGGGAAATAGAAAAGGGATCGAAGAAGGGAGAAAGGAGAAAGGGGTGCGCGGCGGGTGAAGGAGAAGGAGAAAGAGATTAGGGTTGAAAAAATATAAGGGGATGGGTATGGACCGGGTCGGGTAACTTGGGTAATGGGCTGGGCCAAATTAAAAGAATGGGCTGGTCCAAAATGTTGGTTAATTATTCGGGCTGGGGTGAATTGAGTTGGGCTGGTAAATTAAAATGGTGCCAGGTAAATTAAAATGTGGACTGGTTTCGTGAATTGGTCCGAAAATAGTATGAATTGCTTGGGCTACTGCGTTTAAATAAAAGACTTATTTAAATAACTTGTGTTAAAATATTACTTAATATAAGATATGCAATCATTAGTGCTTAAAAATGGCGTTCTAATAGCCGTGCAATAATATTTCGAGAACCCACAGTAAATGAACACTATTATTTAATCATACGAAGATAAATGCAGTGTGTGTGCGTAAGCTGGTAAAATGCCGAAATGATAAAATTGTGAATTATAATAATAATAACAATAATAATAATAATAATGGCTAGTAAATGTGGTAGAGTAATGAAACGCCGGTATTGATAAGAGGCTAATAATTATAGTAAAAATAAATGTATATTTTTTAATTTTTCTAAAAATATTAGAAGCGTAAATAGGTATTACGGAGGAGAGGCGGGACAAAATTGGGTGTCAACAACTTGTCCCTCTTTGCCCGGTAATGATGAAAAGAGTTGTCGGGCAAAGACGTTGACTCAATAGCCTATTTTGTCCCGGCTAAAGGAAACTTGAGAAGATTATGAACGAACTCCGGTTTCTGAGTGTCCTACATATCTCGGGCTGCACGAGAATCAGGTCGAGTGTAGTTCTGGGACAACTACGACACCTTATGACTAATGAACCCCGATTGGCGCGAATCTTGCAAAATATTGTCCTAGTGTTGAATTATGATGACACTGGGTATTATGATAGAATTTGAGAATTCTGAAAATTGAATTGCTGGAATGCAAAAGAATACTTGTGATTAGAGACGAGTGTTCGAGGTAGATCTTTGACCCGTGTCGGGAAGTCTGATTATCCTTCTCGACAAATTGCCCAAGTTCGCTGCCGAAGAAATAGTTCCACGAGTTGATGTGTGATGCCAACTTCGATATTGTCCAAAGCCACCAGCTAAAACAATTGTTAGCAATAAAGAAATATATGTGTAAATAAGACAGGGTTGGAGAAGTTTACACTTGTAACCCCTGTTTCGAAAGTTGAATCCACAATATACTTTGGAGATGAATTAAATTTATGGCTTCCACTTGAAGAGGAATTAAGTCGACATTGATATCCACCTTGACGAGAGCTAAATCCACATCCACTTTACTTTAAGGAAATATAAATCTACATCCACTTTCACTATACATAATATAAATCCACATCCACTTCCGAATTGGAATTTGAAATACCCGCATTATAATGTGGGTGCCTGGACTGAAATTTGAAATACCCGCATTATAAGGTGGGTGCCTGAATTGAAATTTGAAATACCCGCATTATAAGGTGGGTGCCTGAATCGAAATTTGAAATACCCGCATTATAAGGTGGGTGCCTGGACTGAAATTTAAAATACCCGCATTATAAGGTGGGTGCCTAGATTGAAATTTGAAATACCCGCATTATAAGGTGGGTGCCTGGATTGAAATTTGAAATACCCGCATTATAAGGTGGGTGCCTGGACTGAAATTTAAAATACCCGCATTATAAGGTGGGTGCCTGAATAGAAATTTGAAATACCCGCATTATAAGGTGGGTGCCTGAACTGAAATATAAATCCACGTCCACTTTCACAATGCAGAAAATAAATCCGCGTCCACTTCCACAGTTAAAGATATAAATCCACGTCTGCATTTCACGGTACAAAAGAATGTAAATCCACATCCACTTCCACGCCGTATTATACGGCACAAAAATAAATCCACTTCCACGTCTGTATTATACGGTGCAAAATAAATTCCACATCCACTTCCACGTCCGTATTATACGGTACAAAGATAAATTCACATCCACTTTCCACGGTGCAAGAAATGAATCCACCTCCACTTTCACAAACTTTAAAAATAAATCTACTTCCACGTCCACAATGTTCATATGAATCCATATCCCCTCCGACAATTATATATATATATATTTTTTTTTATAATAAATCTACTTCCACTTCCACGTCCACATCCACAATGTAAATGTAAATCCACGTCTACTTTAAAATAGTGTTGTTTATATCCACATCTTAATCCATGTCCCGTTTGTGACGGAAGTCAAATCCATAATTATCCCCACGATTTAATATACGACGCAAGATTTCGATCTTGTTATATTAAAATACCACATTCTAAAATAATTTGTTAGCGACTTGAAATAAATATGTATAAAGTGATGACAAAATTGAGGAATTCTAACCAATAACAGGTGACCAAGGTCAGTATCCGCTTCGGAGAAGGTTAAATCCACGATTATGTGTGCTTGATCCATCGAGAAATGCCACGAGCTAAAACAACTGTTAGTGATAAGAATATGTAAATAGCTGGGTTTGAAAGAGTTATGCTCACAGCCCTTGGTTGAGAAGATGAATTCGTGTCCACTGCTGCGATCGAAATTTCATGACGAGTGGAACGACGTCCACCGTTCAGCACAAGCTACCTTTGCATCCACGTTGAGGAATATTTGCATTTTGAAGAAAGCTAACTCTTTGATCATGTCCATAATTTAAATTTTAAGATGAGTCAAATATGCACCATATTCATGTTAATTGAACCTGTCTCATCAAAGGAAAATTATGAGTTTAAAAAGAAAATTGATTGACTTGTGCATGTCGGGGAACTTGGCCCTTGAATTGATTCTTGTTTCGGCCGCGTCCACATTTTCGATGCCTCATCCCATATTTTGCCTTGTCGGGGAGTTTCGGTCATAAAAGTGTATTTTGCAAAATAAGAGTAACGAGATTTGGATGACTTCGAAGGGAAATACTTAGTGACTCTAACAGATAAAATGATTGTGAAGACTCGATTTTGAATTTATTCACGTTTTAGAAATATATGGGTGGACTTTTATTAAAAATCGTTAAACGTTTAAGACCACTTTTGTGCTACTTCAAAAAATTTGTCCCAGTTTCCAGTCCTGGAGGTGCTTGGTTCTAAATAATTGAAAAGTGAGAATTTATAATGGAAGTTTTGGAAGCGATTTGACCGATTTCAAAAATTTGTCCCAGTTTCAAGATACTAAGACATATGAATTTAAACAGTGGGAAGACCAAAATAAAAATCCTTATGTATCTTATAGAAACTAAAACGGTTTGGACAAACCGACGATATTGAAAAATTAAAATGGAAGGGCCGAACCCGCCTCGGGTTGCCTACGTATCCCAAAGGAATCAGGTCAGACGTAGTTCGTGAGCAAAATAAGACCTTTTGAATTTTTTTTGTTTTTAATAAAAGGGAGGGCCGAACCCTATGTGGGTTGCCTAAATTAAAATTTAAAAATACCCGCATTCTGAGGTGGGTGCCTGAATTGGAATGAGCTGGTCGAGAAGAGGTAAAATAGCTTGCTTGTTTTGAAAATCTGGCATAGGCAAAGTCTAACGAACCCCCCGAAATGGAGTCATATGTGGTGGAGTTTGAGAAAATGACCGATTTTGAAGTACCATATGGCTTAATTCAGCAACTGTTGCTCAAGACGAGGAATGATCTCCAAATGTGTTTCTGGTTCATTAGAGGATGTGGGATTACTTGTGATCGGTAAACTAAGAGATGGATCAGATGAAGTGGTTGCATTGATCAAAATTGCTCCATTTTAGAACGAGACTTTTTGGTTAACCAGGTGATTAGTGATGAGCCAGAGTCTAATTTATTGGCTTTAGACTGTGTGAAATATGAATGTTCCGCCAGTTCCCCTTTAGCACAAGTCAACCTTTTGGTTTTGAAAAATGAGTTTAAAAAGAAAAAAGATAAAACAAGAAAAAGAAAAATAAAACGAGTCAGTATACGGTAAGGACATATTATTGCATATAAACACATTATTGCACACATAAGTCGCGTTTTATAATGCAAGGGACCTCTTTATGACAGAGGTAGGCCTAACGAATATTTGAAGGACAAACATGTCTTTTATGTATCATTCCACAACTCTTCCTGATTAACGAGAATAATAAAAATTATTACATGCTAATTAATAATACATCTCAACATTAATCTAAGATATCTAATACTTCAATCTTCACTAATTTCCTTTGGTTGTCTTCAACCTCCGGCATAAATTGAATGCTCCACGCAACCTGGAACAAAAGGTCAGTTTCCTTGAAATATTTATCTATAGAGTACTAGGTCCACATATTCCACATATTTGTCCTCCAAATAATGCACATAAATAGTGAGAAGTGTCACTTAGAGTCATAGACTCATTTGGACGTTTGGTAAGGTTGACTAATGAACTTAATACACCAAGGGTATTAAGCCTCCTAGGTTTAAAATGATGCATGTCCTTACAAGGTTTTGGTTTTCGCTCTACCTAGGTAGACTAAGAGTGGTTTTCTTATGACACAAGGCTCCCCCAAGCGGACAACTTGGGAGTGGAAAGTCCGTGGCCGTCGACTGCACCGCCGATCAACTAAATCCACAAGGCCAATCCAACTAAAGGGGTAATTTAGTAGTGCACGGGCGCAAACTGCGAAGCCGTTTTAAGTGTGTGAATATGTGTGAGTTTTCCAGGAGTGGAAAGAAATATGAGCGGAATGCCAATTTAAGAAAAGCAATAATAGACATATTACATAGAAAGTGCACATAAGGAATGGAACAATAAAAAATGCTTAAAAGCATATAAAGCAACAATATAGGCAAAATAAAGCAAAACAAACAAAACATCCCACAAATTATTTATTAACCTAAGTTTATATGGTTAGAGCCTAAAGTCCCCAATGGAGTCGCCAAGCTGTTATACCCCATTTTAACCGGGTTGATTTAGGAGTACAACATATTGGTGATTCCTATTTATTTTTGTTTTAAGGAGTCGCCACCTAATTAATTTAACGGTGAATTAGGACACCTAGAGGTTAACTAAGGCAAAGTTAAAACTAAACCTCAATTAATAGTCTGCTTAACCAGTATGATTCTAGGTAAGGGCTCTATATTATCCTAAAGGGAAGGGGTTAGGCATCCTTTAGAATCCGTTAACTTATGGTTATCCGACCAAACTTAGGTTAATTAGTATAGACTAAACGCAAATATAATATTAAGAAAATAATTTGTAAATTATTGCTAAGGTTTTAAAAGAAGAAAAAAAAGATGTAATAATGCTATTTAAAATGATACTTATAGATATTTTTGGGGCTTTAAATGAGAAATATTAGCTAGAACAAGACTGATAGAAAATATGATAATTTACATAGAAAGGAGATTTCAAAGGCCGTTTAGCAAAAGAAGATTTGAAATGCTAAATAACACTTAAAGATATGTTGATATGATTTTATATACTAATACTATTTTTTAAATAAAACTTGCAAAAGATAGTTTGCATATGAGTAATAAATTTTAATAGAAGACTTAGCAAATTAAACTTTGAATAAAATAGTGTGATATGAATATGACTATGTAGAAAAATCTAGACTATTTTTTATAAATGGGAAGCAAAAGGAAGTGAGTTTTCTTTCTCTTTTAATTATCTTTTATTGACTATGCTTAATGCATGATTGATTCAAACTTGGAGATTTATTGATGAATATACTAGAGTTTATATTTGAGTATTAACAATGCTTTGAAATGTCTATGATAGTAAAATATGATTCCCTTTATTTGAAATATATAGTCATGCCATTTTGCAAATCTATTATTCCCAATAAAAATAAATATTAGACATTATAAATAATTTTAACATAAAAAAAAAAGAGAATAAAACTTATGGAGTTAATTTTAGTCTTCCTAACTACCCACTATTAAAACTAAACCTAATAATTTCACTAAGGTTTATCTAAATTAAGAAAATAAAACAAAATAAAGAATTAGTCATGCAATACAAATTAAATGCACAAAAATAAAATAGAAGGGGCAAATAAGTTAAATGGGCTCAGCCCATTTAGGATGCTGGACCAAGCTGCTGTTGGGCTTCAGCCCAGAAATTTCAGTGCATTGCTGTGGGCTGTCGCTGTTATATGGACCTCAGCCCATAATGTTTTGTTTATGCTTGCTGCGGACAGGAGAAGGCTGGACAGAGAGAGGAGTCGTGTTGGGCTTTTAGCCAAACACCGAATGCGGAGGGAAAACAAGTCCCGCGGACTCGTGTTCGATGATCATGCATAAACGAAAGAAAAGGATTAGTATCTAATCGACAAAGATGTAAAAAAATATAAATTCAACAGGTCGGCCATGAAAAGAATAAAAATTCAAAACAGATGAGCGTATATTATGTGTATATCTAATGTATTTCAGCGAAAGTATACCAGCAATATACACACGTATATACGATTCAAGCACGAAAAATTACGATCTAAGCGAGATAATACTCAGACATGGAATAGAACCTCGGACAACCACGTATCACGCGTCTTAATTAAAACAGTTTCAGCGTATATAAATATCTGCAGTTTCGTAGCCTATGATAATACTTAAATCCGCATTTCAGTTTCATTACTTACAGGGGTAAACAAACAGAACACAAAGCATTTTATGTCATAAATGGGGAGACAGCAGTTATGAACAGACTTTTTTTTTAATTCAAACAGATCTGTACCAAAAAATGCCCAGGACTAAGAATATGGTCGTGTTCAAACTGATAAAAATCCAAAGTAAGGCAGGGGAATTCATGGGCATCTCATAAAGTTCAAGAATATTAGGTGAAAAAGACTAGGCTGAGTTAGACTATCGATTATACCAAACAACATGCAACCTTAAACAGAAACAACATCGCATGCTTAATGACTGAATTGCCTCCATACTAAGTGAATAAGTTATAAACATGCTAACCAGTTACCAGCATGCACTAATTATTCAATAGATACACATGAGAACTAAAGGCTGAAACTGAAAGAAGAGGCATTGGAGATCACTATACGACAACAAATAGATCTCTTTTTCTACCAAGGCATATGCGTTTTTTCGCAATTTACACAGTTTATACATTAGCAGACAAAATAATGTATCCATTTATATTTCTTGATTATGCCACAAAGAGATTGACTTCTAATACATAATGAAAAAGATGAACGAGAGTTTGACATTATTTTTATTTCTCACACAGCTTAAACAAATACATCTTAGGAGAACAATGTGACTTAAAGCTAGCATGACACTATTTTTATTTCTCACACAGCTTAAACAAATACATCTTAGGAGAACAATGTGACTTAAAGCTAGCACGAACAATCGTATTCAGTTTCTACTCATTATCCCTTCTAAACAAAACAAACTTACTCCGAAACTTAGGACCCCAAACTTACGTGGCTTCATATTTTGGATTAACATGGTAGTGAAGTTTAAAGCCTAAACACACAAAATAACTGTATAGTCAAATCAAACAACCTATGCTCATTATTAGATTTAAATAGGCAGAAGACAGAACGTAAGAGAATAACTAAATCCAGGCAACATAATTAGAGAAGATAATAAAACATGAACACCACAAAACTAAAAACAAATAACACAATGAAATTAAAACAGAATCGTAAAATTAAAGAAGAAGGAGGGGAAATGGCTGACCTTCTTCGGGTGTAGCGAAATGGGTGCGAAGCCTTCGATATACTCTCGAACACTTCAAATCTACTTCAAAACACTAAAAAAAAAACCCCGAATTTGTATACCCTTCGAATCTAGACAGATGCTAAGGACAAAACAGAACAAAATAGTGTGGATTTTGACTTGATATCCAGCAATACAGCTAAAGAATTAATCTCGTCTATGGGATTTCTTGTGATTTTCAGGGCTTTAATTTTCGGGCCCTTTTTTTTTTCAAATAAAACCTGTCCTTCTCCACGATTTTTGGGGTTCAGAAACTCGTTTTGTAAGGGGATCCCTCCGATTCCCGAACCGTCCCATGAATTAACAGAAAACTATTATTTATATCCCGAATTAGGGTTTTCGTTTGTATATAAAAAACTATAGAGAGGAGCGTTGGGGGGAGACGACGGACAGGCGTGGGGGGGACAAAGCGGAGTGGGGTTGGCAGAGGTAACGTGGGGAACAAAGGGGAGTGGGGCGGCAGAGCGTGGGGGACAAGGGTGAATGGAGTGGCAGTGGCTTGGAGAAGAGAGACGAGGGAAAGAGAGAAGGGATCGAAGAAGGGAGAAAGGAGAAAGGGGTGCGTGGCGGGTGAAGGAGAAGGAGAAAGAGATTAGGGTTGAAAAAATATAAGGGGATGGGTATGGACCGGGTTGGGTAACTTGGGTAATGGGCTGGGCCAAATTAAAAGAATGGGCTGGTCCAAAATGTTGGTTAATTATTCGGGCTGGGGTGAATTGAGTTGGGCTGGTAAATTAAAATGGTGCCAGGTAAATTAAAATGTGGACTGGTTTCGTGAATTGGTCCGAAAATAGTATGAATTGCTTGGGCTACTGCGTTTAAATAAAAGACTTATTTAAATAACTTGTGTTAAAATATTACTTAATATAAGATATGCAATCATTAGT
This sequence comes from Lycium barbarum, assembly GCF_019175385.1. NCBI lineage: Eukaryota > Viridiplantae > Streptophyta > Magnoliopsida > Solanales > Solanaceae > Lycium > Lycium barbarum. Next base: position 108,497,766 of record NC_083339.1, on the reverse strand, counting down.
GCTTAAAAATGGCGTTCTAATAGCCGTGCAATAATATTTCGAGAACCCACAGTAAATGAACACTATTATTTAATTATACGAAGATAAATGCAGTGTGTGTGCGTAAGCTGGTAAAATGCCGAAATGATAAAATTGTGAATTATAATAATAATAACAATAATAATAATAATAATAATGGCTAGTAAATGTAGTAGAGTAATGAAACGCCGGTATTGATAAGAGACTAATAATTATAGTAAAAATAAATGTATATTTTTTAATTTTTCTAAAAATATTAGAAGCGTAAATAGGTATTACGGAGGAGAGGCGGGACAAAATTGGGTATCAACACTATGTTGTGATAGACCCTTGAGGCAAACTTCGCAACCAAGTCTTGCCATCTCCTTTTAAAGAAAAAAGGAAATAGCCTTAGCTTGATTGCTTCAAGAGATACTCCATTATATTTAGCAGTTTCAACTAATTCTAAGAAATCAATCAGATTACTATGTGGATCTTCCCTAAGATTACCGGTGAATGTACATGATTGTTGAATTGTTTGAATTAATCCAGTCCTGATTTCAAAGTTGTTAGCTGCAACTGGAGGGTTCCTCACACTAGATTCACAGTTGAAGTGATCTGGTCTAGCATAATTCCTTAGAATTCTGTTTGCTAGTCTTGGAACCACTTCGTCAAATTGATCTTCTGGAACAAGTGGTGGTGGAGATGGTTGATTTTCAACTCCTGGTTGATGCTCCATTTCTTCACGAGTTACGCTTTGAGAAGCGGATGTTTGTTTCTTCCTGCGCAAACGAATAGATCTTTCAATTTCTGGATCGTAATATGCCAACTCTTTTGAAGAAGAGCGGGTCATAATAATAATAATAATAATAATAATAATAATAATAATAATAATAATAATAATAATAATAATAATAATAATAATAATAATAAAGCTGTTTAATATTAAGTATCAAATTACATGGCTATGATTATATGCCAGGTACAGAGGTAATATGCATCTGTTATAGAATATATTATAAACCATTATATACTATGAATCCTATGTGTAAAATCATGGATTTCAAAAATAAAACTGTTTTAATAGAAACTAATTTTGGTAAATCTAATATTATGACTAGAAGACCTATCAAGTGGGAAGAAATAGAATTCCCAAAAGAGTGGGTCATTGAAGGAGCAGCACCTCCAAAAAATATTTCTACTGAAATATCATAAATTGAACAAGCCCCAGATGGGACAATTAGATTGAGGTTCCATGAACCAGCAGCTCTAAAAGATAATGAACATAATAGTGTTCGATCTAGTATACCTAGATCTCTGTCTTCTAACAGATCTTATATATCTCCTATTGATTATATTGTGCAGACTACATCAAGAGCATCTACTTCTCAAATAAGAGATACTGATTCTAATAGAATTAGTAATTTAAAAATTAACCAGGAGAATATTGTGACTGGTACTACAGACCCAGAATTGACTGAGTCAGAAATGAATTTTCCTATTTTTAATGGATCAAGAAAACAAGATTGATTTTAGTCGGGGATCACCCGCAAGATCACAAATCAGCAAAGAGTTTTATACTTCAAAATGGGAATCATTTTGAAAATGGTTTTTTGATAATTTTAAACCTGAAGAAACAATAGTCTTCCAGGAAGAATTTTATAAAGATCTTACCAAAGCAAATAAAATTATATCTTTTGTGCCTTGGTTTATGGCAAAATATATTGCTAATTATATTTCTGTTCTTGAAAGAGATTATAAACTCTCTAATGGAGAAATAGTTAGCAGTGTATTTCCTCCACAACCATCTTTCCAAATGAAAGATTTACATTTTTCAGCCTTTTCAAAATTAATTGAAAACGGTGCCTTGACTGTAATGACTCATCATGTTAATAACATGATAAGGCAACAAAATTATACTAATATTTATATGAATATCTTGGGTGAACAAATATTTTCACTACATGAAAAAATTGATAAACTTTTAAATTGTCTTAATAAGGCATCTACTTCTGATAGGGAGAAACAGAAGGAAGTTATTGCTACCCCAAGTATACAGTCTCCTCCTGAAATTCATGATTTTAAACTAAAACTTTTATCAGATTTAGAAAAACTTTTAGATGAAAAGTTTAAGAATTTAAAACTCAGTCCTCTAATAGCAGAGGAAGATAAATATTTGTCTGATGTAGATTATAAGGCTCGCATAACATCAGATATTAATAAAATCGATGAATATTATGTTGTTAAGCCTACCCAGAGGATGTATTACTATCCTCGACCAACTCCTCAAGATGTTTTATTAGACGAACATGAACATGTTATTTCCAACAGTTATAGTGGGAAGGAAATATATGAATGGAATATTGATGGTTATACTGAACGACAAATTTATTGTACTATTCATAGAATGTTAATGTACAGCACTATCTGCAAAGTTCATAAAAACACTGAAAGAGTTATTGCAGATATGATTATAGCTGGTTTCACTGGCCAATTAAAAGGTTGGTGGGATAATTATCTAACTGCTACACAGCATAATTCAATTTTAGGATCTGTTAAGCAAGAGCCTGGTCATGACGCACCAGTAGCAAATGCAGTTTATACACTGGTTATTAATATTGTTGAACATTTTTCAGGAAGATGGTCCGATAATAGTGAATCTATCCGTACCATGCTTCAAAACCTTAGGTGTAAGACCCTAACCTCATTTAGGTGGTATAAAGATGTTTTTCTTTGCAGGGTCATGGAATTGCCAGAGAGTAATGACTCTCACTGGAAGTCTAAGTTTATAGATGGACTTCCCTCTCTTTTTGCAGAAAGGGTCAGAAAAGCCCTTAGGAAAGGGGATAGAAGTATTAATTATGATTCGTATACTTATGGAAATTTGATTGGTAATTGTATGCAGGAAGGGTTAGCTATATGTAATGAAATACAACTCAACCAGCAGATCAAGCGTCATGGTCTTAATGAAAGACAACAGCTAGGAGAATTTTGTGGACAGTTTGGATTAGATATGCCACAATCTTCGAAAAAGCCTCATAGGCACAAGAAAAAATATAAAGACTTCCAACAATGGAAAGGAAAGCGGTTACAAAAAAGAGCTAGGCACAAAAAGTCTTTTAAAGAAAAGAAGGATTTTATTAAATCCAAAAATCCCAAAGCCTGTTATAAGTGTGGCAGAGTAGGTCATTTTTATAAAAACTGCAAGGTTAAGGAAAAGATTAAAGCCCTTAACATAGATGATGACCTTAGAGAATCTTTATATAAGATTTTATTAAATTCAGACCCAGAACCAGAGGATGATTCTGGCAAAGAAAGTGATAATTCTTCCAACCCTCCTTCAGATGAAGATATTAGGGTATTAGGTGATGAGAGTTATATCTCGACCAGTTCGGATGGTGAGTGTCAACCATGCCAATTAGGGCAACCGTGTGTCAAAACCAAGGAAGATGATGAGTTTTATAAACTTGTTTCCCAATTTACTAAAAATAGTATTCATGTTTTAGATGGTAATAACCTCTTTGATCTCCTTAAATATATTAAGGATCCCAATCTTAGGTCCCAAATTATAGACCAAATAGGTTCAAACTAGCAGCCCCAAGAAGAACCAACTGCTGTAGAAATCAGAAAACCTACAGGACCTTACACTATGGCTGGAGTCAAAAAACTCCTCCAAGAACGCCGGAATATCATCAGTACACCGGCAACCACTCAAGATTTAGAAAGAGAGGTTTATAACCTTAAACAGGAAATATCCACCCTCAGGAGACAACAATTGACATTAGATCAACGTGTCCCACAATTAGAAGGAAAAGGAAAAGGAATAATCATGGAACCACCAGTACATAGACAGGTGGATAGTACTCCAGGAGATTCTTCAATTAATAATTCAGGGGAAATGATTATCATAGAAAAAGGAGAAAGTAGTGGTCCTAGCACCAACTTTTTGACTGAAGAAAGTAGTGGTCCTAGCACCAACTTTTTGACTAAACTAGACATCATTACCTCGTTTAAATTTTTTATAAAAGTTACTCTTTTAATAGATTATAATTTCAAAAAAGAATTTACTGCCATAGTTGATAGTGGAGCAGATTTAAGTTGTATTCAAGAAGGATTAATTCCTTCAGAGTATTTTCAAAAAACGACTCATAGTCTTCGGTCTGCTAGTGGCCAAAAAATGGGTATTACTTATAAATTACCCAAAGCTTATATTTGCCAAGATAAGGTTTGTATCCCTGAAAACTTTGTTTTGGTAAAAGATATTTCTAATCAAGTAATTTTAGGCACTCCATTTATTCATAAACTATTTCCAATTCAGTGGATGGATGACAAAGGTTTTATAGGAGCCTATGAAGAAAAACCAATTAAATTTCAGTTTATAACTGAACCTTTTTCAAGAATTTTAAATGAAATCAAAGACAGGTTGATAAATAAACATCAACAAATTAATTTTCTTAAACAAGAAATTTACACTCTTCAAGTTGATGATATTTTGCAAAATCCCAAATTACAGGAAAAAATTGAGCTTATAAAAAATCAATTTTCTCTACAAATATGTAGTGACCATCCTAATGCTTTTTGGGATAGAAAAAGACATATTGTCACTCTTCCATATGAAGAGTCTTTTTCTGAAGATAATATTCCCACTAAGGCGAGACCATGTCAGATGAATTCCGAATATTTGGAATTATGTAAAAATGAGATTACTACTCTTTTACAAAAAGGTCTCATAAGACCTTCGAAATCTCCATGGTCATGCACAGCTTTTTATGTTAATAAACATGCTGAACAGGAACGAGGAGTTCTAAGACTGGTGATAAATTATAAACCCCTTAATAAAGTTTTAAAATGGATTAGATATCCTATTCCTAATAAAAAGGATTTACTCGATCGTCTTCATAATGCGATCATATTTTCTAAATTTGATTTAAAATCAGGTTATTGGCAAATCCGAATAGCCGAAGCAGATAAATATAAAACTGCTTTTAATGTCCCGATTGGGCAATTTGAATGGAATTTTATGCCTTTTGGACTGAAGAATGCCCCTTCAGAATTCCAAAAAATTATGAATGATATTTTCATGGCTTATAGCAATTTTATTATTGTCTATATAGACGATATTCTAGTATATTCAAACACTGTGCAAATGCATTTTAAACACCTTGATATATTCAAGAAAATTATTATTCAAAATGGTTTGGTTATATCTAAACCAAAAATGTCACTTTTTCAAACAAAAGCCAGATTTCTTGGTCATAATATAGAAAAAGGAAAAATTATTCCTATTAATAGGAGTATTGAATTTGCTTCTAAATTTCCTGATGTTATCACTGATAAAGTCCAACTTCAGAGATTTCTTGGAAGTTTAAATTATATTTCACCATCTTATGAAGGTTTGGCAAAAGATACATCTATTTTATATGATAGTTTAAAAAAGATCCCAAAACCTTGGACTGATGCTCATACGCAAGCAGTTCAAACAATTAAGAGGAAAGTTAATAATCTTCCTTGCCTTACTTTAGCCAATCCTAACTGGAAAAAAATTATAGAAACTGATGCTTCTGATATTGGCTATGGAGGAATACTTAAACAACTTTCTCCAAATGATAAACAGGAATATTTAGTCCAGTTCTATTCTGGTAAATGGAATAATAGTCAAAAGAACTATGCTACTATAGCAAAAGAGATTCTTGCTATAGTAAAGTGTGTTCTTAAATTTCAAGGTGATTTATATAATCAAAAGTTTTTAATAAAAACTGACTGCCAAGCAGCAAAATTTATGTTTAATAAAGACTGCAAACATGATGTTTCTAAACAAATGTTTGCCAGATGGCAAGCTTTATTAGCTCCATTTGATTTTGAAATTCATTATAAAAAGGGATCAGATAATAGTCTCCCTGATTTTCTCACTCGAGAATATTTAAGTTCATAACTGTCATTTTCTCATTTGCAGGATGAGACCTACATTAACACCTCCCTCTAATAGAGGAAGGGGAAGAGGACAAAAGGGAACAAGCAGAGGTACTGTTCTCGCCCAAATGGGTAACAGAAGGCTAATAGCCGACAATATTGCAGAAACTTCTGGTAATACCCAGAAACAAATTACATATGCTGAATATCTTGCTTTTATAGAAGCACAGAAAAAAGGAGATAATATGCCTCCATCATATTCCAGTGCTCTCATAATTGATGATAATGGGGACACTGATTCATATGAAGAAAATACTCAACGAGAGTTAATAATTCTCCTTGAGAATGATGATCTCCAATGGAAAGATGAACCTTGGAAAATAATGGAAAGGTATTTTGATAAAGCGTCATACGCAACTCCGACTTATAAATATCGGATGCATTATGAAATGGTCCTTTCAAATACAGGATCAGCGGAATTCCAACATTTTTATCCAGCTAATACCAAAAAAGTTTATAACTTTTCAAAAATTGTTATAAAAAAGATCTTTTCTGCAAATGAATGGGGAATAAGTCCGTTAAAGGACAGGGATTATATCCACCCAGAACAAAAGGTCCCGGTTAAATTCAATTATTGGGATTATGTTGAAAGCTTTAATAAAGCTTTTTTATACGAGAATGATAATAAAAAACATTCTTGGTTTATAAAAATCTGTGCCAATGTTTATAAACAGGGCATCCCAAATTGGTTTTGTCAATGGTGGATCCATTATGGTCCAACCGTAAAAAATTTACCAGAACCCTTCAAGAGTTTATATACTGAATGGGTTGATTTCTCTCCAAAAATAATAGATTTGAAAAATAATATTACTTTCTCTGAAGAAATTTCTAATATGTATTTCTTCATTGACTTCTCCATTCCATGGATCATGAAATGGTCAGTTGAAGTGGGTTATACCCCGCAAAATATGCCTTGTTTAAACAGAATTTTTATACAAAATTCTGGAAAAAATTACTCCAAAAATCGAAGGATGGTACTATCCCAGGACAAGATTTGATAAATCAGATTAAAACTACTATTGCACATTATAAGGACTCCATTAACTCCAGACAAAAGGAAATTCCCAGTCCTTTTGAGCATATTGCTCGAAAAATCCATATGAAGAAAGGCGCAATTCCCCCAGAACAGCTTATAGCCACCTACATGGAGGAATTTAAATCTAATTTGATGCAGCATCTTAATATGTAAGCTATGTCAGATATATCAATGGCGTCCGTTGGTCATACCACTGACAATGAAAATGAAGAGGAAGAAGACTATAATACACAGGTCTTAGCAGGGGAATCCCAAAATCCAGATAATACAGAAGACTTTGAAAAATTTGCGGCTCAATTTCTTAGCCAACCGGAAGAATCTTCCAGCACCACAAAAGACAAGGGCAAGTCGCCAATGAAGTGATTGGTGAGACCCGCCACTAGGCGGCTTCTTTTAAAAAGAAGGAATCTGCTTTAATAAAAGCAGCTTTAATTATTAAAGTTGTAATAATTATGTTTTCCATTTGGCCACTTTCGGCCACTTTTCCTTTTTTACTTTTCGTTTTTTTTAGGCCATCATGTTGTGGGCCATTTAGTTTTGTTGTTTTGTTCTTCTGATCCGTAATATAAGGATCACTCCTATTAGTTGAGAGGCAAGCCTTGGAACCCCCAAGCACAAGCTCTCTCCCACTCTCTCCCTTGTAAAAACTTTCTTATATAAATAAAAGTTTGTTGATATAAATCTTTTTTGCTGAGCACAACCTTCATCCTTCAGATATAATTTTTATTTTCTTTATTAATTTTATTTTAATTCAGATCATATTTAGCCTCATAGGCTAAATATTTCGTTGAATTACGTCACACTAGACTACTAAGATCATGGTAATAATGCTTTAATGCATCATGATCAACGCCAAACATGATGTTCAAGGTTAGGTAGAGACTGACCCAGGCGGACTGTTCAGACCAGGCGGTGGTCCTGTTGTTGGCCCGCTTAGCCGAGGATGGCGTTTTAGGGCATTTTTTTTTGACTTGTTCTGTTCGGAACAACCCCATCGCCAGGGTCGGTAACCTTGTAAAACTAACGTTACCTAGATGGCATCATGTGGCGGCGCGGTCCTGCGTGCCTTGTAGTATCATAACCCTTCAAGAGTTTATATACTGAATGGGTTGATGTCTCTCCAAAAATAATAGATTTGGAAAATAATATTACTTTCTCTGAAGAAATTTCTAATATGTATTTCTTCATTGAATTCTCCATTCCATGGATCATGAAATGGTCAGTTGAAGAGGGTTATACCCCGCAAAATATGCCTTGTTTAAACAGAATTTTTTATACAAAATTCTGGAAAAAATTACTCCAAAAATCAAAGGATGGTACTATCCCAGGACAAGATTTGATAAATCAGATTAAAACTTCTTTTGGGAATTTTATAAAGATCTTACCAAAGCAAATAAAATTATATCTTTTGTGCCTTGGTTTATGGCAAAATATATTGCTAATTATATTTCTGTTCTTGAAAGAGATTATAAACTCTCTAATGGAGAAATAGTTAGCAGTGTATTTCCTCCACAACCATCTTTCCAAATGAAAGATTTACATTTTTCAGCCTTTTCAAAATTAATTGAAAATGGTGCCTTGACTGTAATGACTCATCATGTTAATAACATGATAAGGCAACAAAATTATACTAATATTTATATGAATATCTTGGGTGAACAAATATTTTCACTACAATATTGTGACTGGTACTACAGACCCAGAATTGACTGAGTCAGAAATGGATTTTCCTATTTTTAATGGATCAAGAAAACAAGATTGATTTTAGTCGGGGATCACCCGCAAGATCACAAATCAGCAAAGAGTTTTATACTTCAAAATGGGAACCATTTAGAAAATGGTTTTTTGATAATTTTAAACCTGAAGAAACAATAGTCTTCCAGGAAGAAGAAGAAGAAGAATATAATACTACTACTACTACTACTACTACTATCTTTTAACACCAATAATAAAAAATCACTTTTATATAGACAAGAGTCATGAGAACAACAGATGGTAGTACTAATAATGAAATATTATAGCACTTCTATATAAAGGAAGTATATATAATGATAATAGAAAAAGTTATAATGATGGTAAGAATAGAGGTGATGTAACGATGAAACTGTAGGAAGACTAATTTTTTTTTAAAGAAAATTTATATGATTACACATAAAAACACTAGTATTAATAAATAAAATAATTATAATAGTACTTGGTTGGTAATGATAATGTTAATGAATATATAGATAATGATAAACATAAACGTAAGTTCTCAAATTAGTAACAAAACTCTTAATCTGAAGTAGATGTATGCCAATCCCTGGTAATGGCGCCAAAAATTTGACGAGTCCAAAGTGCATAGGAAATTTCGCTCGTACTCTGTCAAATTCTAATATAGTTTAAGATATCGTCCCACAGAGATTGGAAAATCTATGCTACAGACTTGTAGTATTTTTGCTGCTATTTGAGAGAATCAGATTGATAAAAGGAGAGTAGTGACTTATATTTGTAAATTACTTTAATAAAAGAAACAACTTTCAAAAGATTATCTTAAAAGAAAGAGTTGGGAGGCGTTGAATCCACTTAGTGTATATATGACAATAAAACCTTTTTTTAGTAAATTCCACAAAACAGTAGAAATAGTTCCTAGACTGGATTTGTGTTATGAGGAATAAAGACCTCTTGCGATTAGTCCTTAAATCAATAAACTTATTCGAAACAATCCCTCCGCGAGAGTTAGAATTGAAAGAAATAAGATAGAGATCTCTCAAATCAATAAACTTATTTGAGATTGTCCCTCCGTGAGAATTAGGATAGAAAGAAATAAGATAAAGATTTAAACCTAAGAACTAACTTGAAATAACCCTTCCGTGAGAATTAGGATTAAAAGAAGCAAGTTCAAAGATTTGGAATAATAGATGACTAAAAATTATTATTACATATATACTTTATGCGATTATTACAGTATATTAATTTCCCTCATTGTTAGAAGTATAAATTAATATAACTATAATCATAACACAAAATATACTAAGTAACTATAATGATTAGTAGAACATATTATTCCAACACAAAGTATGACACTTAAATAATATCAAGACGAGTAATAACTAAAATAAGATAATATAATATTACACCAAGTTTCTTCAACTATCCCAACAAAAAGAGATTACTCCATTATGGAGTTAGAAAAGAGAAAATATGAATTTAAGAAGCTAGAAATATTGAAAGACTTGGAGAAATATTTTTACTACAAAGGAAAGAAAAGAGAATAGAACAAGATTAATACTTTGTCTTCTAAATTATTGGATGATTTGTAAGTAAAGTGATGCTTTTATTTATAGGAAAATGTAGTGTCTCTCCCCTACTAATGCATTCCTTGAAGTAGTGCTCACATATGTGACCTTACTTGATGGGTGAGAGTATAACAATGGTAGTCGCACTCGTGAATTTTGCAACTTCTTTTTTTATGCCCATAGTTGACGTGTGTGAGTATGAAAGTGGCGGTGACACCTGTGGATTTCAACACTTGATAGGTGTGAGATTATGCAACTTCTCCCAATGTTGTCTTTTGTAATTCCCACATGTAAAACTCCACGGTTATGACTTATGAATTCGTGGTTGCACCTATTGAATTCTTTGCTTACTTCTTTGGCAATTTGTTTCTTCTCTATTCTTCTGCAGTACTTTTCTTCCTGTAGAATTTGTCAGAAAATATGCGAGAATATGATATATTTATTCATGTTTTATTTAAAAACTTATTTTTATATACAAAATATCATGAATAATTTATATCCATCATATACCCTTGCCCTTGCACAAATAGTGCAAATATTCCCTTTTCGCTAACGGGACTGTTTTTTTTAAATCATTTAGCTTATTTTTTTAATTAAAAAAATGCCATGTGGCTTTAAAAAAAAAGTCTACTCATTTTTTTGAGTAGTCATATTTTTCTAAAGCCACATGGTAATTTTTTATGGTGATCGGGTCTGGTTCGTTTAAAAAAAATATCTCTGTTGCTTTAAAAAAAAAAAAAAAGGTCTACCCATATCTTTAAACGAACCAGACCCGACCTACCAGAAAAAATAAAAAAGTTATCATGTGGCTTTAAAAAAATATGTCTACTAAAAAAAATGGGTAGATTTTTTTTTAAAGTCACGTGGTATTTTTTTTTACTAAAAAAATAAACTAAATAATTTTTTTTTTTAAAATTAGTCAACAAAAAGGGTGTATTTGGACCATTTTGTAATGGCAGGGGTATATTTACACCACTTCTGAGATATATGTGCTCTAAATCACAAACTTGAGAGGTATATTTGCACCTTTTTCCTGTAAAATAACGCCATAGCTACATTAGTTCATCTTACAAATTCAAAGTTGGTGGCCCACCTTATGGAAAATTCTGATATTTTGAAGCTGGTTACCACTTATCATCCAATAGCAGAAGAATGAGACCTGAAGTACTGGATCTCATGCACGCTTCCAACTTATTTTACTTTGATTTTGAAGTTGCGGTTGTCATCGTGCGAGGCAATATGATAAATAAACCCAATACCAAGACATGCTCCTTCTTTTCTGATTGGTAATCCACCCAATGTGACCACAATATGCAATTTCTAATGTTGTGTTTAAATTGATTACCTCAATTGATGCTTGGTGGTAGTCTTTGGATGAAAATATTTGTAACATCTGTGTCTTTTGCTTTATGTAGTATTTATTCCATTATTTCCTTTTTATCGACATAATTATGTAATTAAAAGTTCAATAATGGACCAAAAAGATAAATAAAGAGAAATAGGATATGGTGAGGCTTACTTAGCCGTTTGGACAATTCTTTTTTGCTTTTTTTGTGTTGAAGTTTTTGTTTCAAGATCCTGTTTCGTTATACATGGTGTCAATTTTTCGTTCTAAACTTGAAAAATAAACTTTCAAACCAACTTTTGAAGTAAACTTTTTCTCAACACAATTTAAACTTCCAACTATATTTTCTCAACTAAACTTCAAATATTATTCTTTTATAAATATCACTAATTCGTGTTGAAACGCCTACTTAATAGATTTTCGACCAAAAAAAAGTTACTCCATTTATCCTTATGTGATACACTTTTCTTTGGTATATTTTAAAATAACTTAACATTTTTTATTTTATCTTTAATGTGTTGATTTATCACCACCATAAATGACTCATTTTAAAAGCACAAGTTCAAAAGATAAGTTCACAAAACAATAACTTGGACAAAAACAACTATCAACTAAGAGCCCGTTTGGATTGACTTATAAGTTGCTTATAAGTTGCTTATAAGCTGTTTTCAGCTTTTTTGAGTGTTTGGCTGGCCAGCTTAAAGTCATTTTGTGCTTAAAATAAGCTCAAAAAAATAATTGAGCCCATTTGACTTAGTTTATCTAAAGCAGCTTATAAGCTGAAAACAACTTATAAGCCAAAAAAAATAAGTTAGACTACCCTAACTTATTTTTTTTAGCTTATAAGCTGCAAACAGCTTATAGGCATAAGCCCATCCAAACAGGCTCTAAACAAGCGAGCAAGATTATGGAGGACATTTTAGACAATTCATCACTCCGCTAAAGTTTTCATTTGCATTATTGATTTATTTTAAAAGCACAAAGTTTCAAAAGATGAGTTCAAAAAATAATGCTCCCTCCGTCCCAAATTATTTGACACTTTTCACTTTTCGAGAGTCAAACGAGTTGGTCTGTGACTGTAATTTTTCCATATGTCTTTTAAATATTTTTATTAATTATGGTGACTTATAGTACTTTTTACGTAGTATCTAAATATGTAAATTTTATTTCAAAAAATTTAAAGATTCTATGTTGAAATGCACTGTCAAAATTAAAAAATTTGACTCTCGAAAAGCGAAAAGTATCAAACAAATTGGGACAGAGGGAGTAACTTGGACAAAACACGTGTGATAAAACAGTAAATAAAACCAACCAAGCAAGCCCGTCTAGCTCAATTGGTAGAGCGCAAGGCTCTTAACCCTGTGGTCGTGGGTTCGAACCCCACGGTGGGCGATTTATTGTTTTACTCGTGCCAAAAACGGCAAGAGAAGAGAAGGGGAATTGGTTATGGAGGAAGAAAACAAAAACGACAAGAGAAAAGGGGAATATTTTAGATGGAGGTCATTTCGGACAATTCGTCACTGAACAGAATCCCAATCTTGCCTCTACAGCCAAGCAAAGCACACTTGGAAAAGAGCAAGAATCTAAACCCTTGTGGACATCGCCACCTCATATGAATGACACGAACCCGTAACTCCGAGCCTAATCCGAACAACGACGACAAGGACAGTGTCGGAACTTCAGGGATGAGACTGGTTGTGCCTTTACAAGGTGTAGTTCAAGGTAGAGGTGGCCTCATTTTAGGTTCACTTATTCCTTGTGCTCTTTTCTACTTCCTTCAATTCTACTCTAAACGACACCGTTCTACTAAACCCCCGTCTTCTTCTTCTTCTTCATCCCAGAATCTCCCCGAGTTACAACGTTCGTCTTCCCGTTTAAATCTGTCAACACGTGGGTCTAATGGACGTGTATTCTTGTCGTCAAGGGCTAGTTTCGTAAATGCACCCAATGACTCTCCCTATTACATTGGAATGGATAGGTTTCGAGCCGATCCGTATAATGAATTGGATAATCCTAACGGCATTATTGATCTAGGAATTGCCGAAAACAGGGTACTTGTCTATGATTTTTGCTAATTTACGGGTTCATTTCGAGTTGATTTCTCAAATCTGTCACTCACCTACTCCCTCCGTCATATACAGTGTTTGTTTGACTGGGCACAAAGTTTAAGAAAGAGACGCTTTTGAATCGTGTGGTCTAAAACAAGCCAAATAAAATTTTTGTGGCTAAAAATCATACCTTTCAGGGTAAAATGAGAATTTTAGAGTTAAATTGTAGTGAAATATAGAAAGGTGTCATTCTTGTCGTATAAATTGGGCCGGAGGGAGTAATAGATATTATCTCAGAAAGTCACCTTTCTTCTTGATTGCAATTTCTTTCTACAAAGAAAGTGACTTTCTGAGGTAATAACTACTATTAGTTGAGTGATCATATGAGAAATCAACCTGTTTATTGGAAATGAATGGTTTTACAATGTAATTCTTCTTCTGTATTTGTTCGAAGTTGTCGTTAGATTTGATAGAGAAGTGGATTTCGAGCAATTTGAACGGTTCCATGCTTGGAGGAGGTGGTGATGGATTGAATATCAATGGAATTCTTACATACCAGCCATTTGATGGATTGGCAGAGCTGAAACTGGTAATGCATTTTTGTGTTCATTTCATTTTTTCTGAAACCTTCTCTACTGGAACTCGCCCCCAAGTACAGTGATACTTCTTGCCTTAAGGCCTGTTTGGTATGATATAAATTCTTTTCAGCATAATAAATGAAGGATGAGGGTGGGGAATGGAAAAAGTGGTATTTGGTGAGATGCTTACACTTTTATAGGAGCAAGTGATACGAGTAGGCATCGAGTGGAAACTAGAATATGCCTCAATACCCAACTTGTTGGCATAGTAATAGCCGTTCTTGTTATGGATCTGAGTTGTTTTCCCTTTTTTCTGTGGAAAATATTTTCTTTAAAGAGAACACTTTAAATTGTTTTAGAGTTTGAATGGAACCATTTGTATTCCCCTCCTATCATACTAAAAATAATAATGGGAGTTCTTACTTGAGTTTTTCGGCAGTTTAATTTCTATTACTCCACTATATTAGTACAATAAATTAGTTTGTATACAAACTATTGGCCAGCAATTAATGGTACTTATCCTTGCAGCGCAATAAGATGAATAAATAGACTTTCCTTTCTTGAATAAATGCACCTCTTTGTATCTTCAATATTCTTCCTCTTTCTTATTTTAATTTTCTATGGTATTTCTTACAGTTTGATTTTCAATATCAGTTGTTACATTCCTTTGCTTGTTAACCAAAAATTTCATGAAGTAACTCGTACGTCAATGAAATAAAGTTGTTATTCTTGAAACAAAATTGGTTAGTCCTAAGAATGCAAATTGATGAGGAAAATAAAGGAATAGATGCCTACCGGATATGCATATTATGTTGAAAATCTAGGCACAAGTATATATCAGTGTTTTAAAAGGCGTTTTTGGGGCGAGCCTCGGGGCGAGCCCTGAGGCGGGGCGTACCAAAAATGCCCCGGGGCGATGGGTCGGGGCGAAAGTCTCCAAAGGCGTACGCCCAGCAATTTGGGGCGTACGCCCGGGCGTTTGGGGCGAGTTTTTTTTTTGTTGGGGCGTGTTGGGGCGTAAGCCTAGAAAACTTCTTCAAACTAAAACGAAATTTGTTAAATAAGTCCTTAATATAATGCCCAAATTCTCAAAAGTCAACATGTAATTACTCAAATGTTTTAAAAAGGAACTGAAACATTAAATTTAAAAGTCAAGACCTTTTTTTATTGCTAGAAATTAGAATGTCTAATGTATAGTCTTTTCCAACTATTTATCTTGTCTTCTACTATCTCAAAAAAGTAACGAGCAGTCACCTGTACTTGTAAGTAGCATATAATAGATTGCTCTAATTAGTTTTTTTGTGGGGGGTGGAGCATATATATATATATCACTTATTTATAGTTTTCTTCAATTTTTTACGCTATTTCACCTATTTAAAAGTATTTGTTATAATTATATCATTTTATAAAATACTAAAAATTAAAACCCCATGGGGCTTACGCCCCGTGCCTCGGGGCTTACGCCTCACTGAGGCAGACGTAAAACGCCCCGCCTTACGTCTTCGCCTTTTAAAACACTGGTATATATCAAGAAAAAAATGAAAATCTAAGCACAAGTCTTATAGTCTATCGATCCCATCTTGCTTTATGATCACAAAACGTGAAAAGAAAATTCACCTTGTTGTTTTGGTACGAAAATAACTTCTCAAAGAAAATGCTTTAAACAATTCTTTATTACCCCTTTCCCATGTTACTTCTTGGAGTGTTGATGTTGTAGAGTATATCTTGATAATTTCTAGATTCTATTGTCAATCGACAATTGGAGAACGGAGTTCATAAGTTTATGTGGAAGCATATTATTAAGTCCCACGTTGGTTGAGGGAAATGGCTTGTGGTCTCCTTATATTGTCTTGGACAATTTCCCTCGTGGACTAGCTTTTAAGGTTGAATTAGACCCAAGATTTATTTCTTCACATGGTATTAGAGTCAGACCCATCGATCCCTGTTGTTGTGTTTCTCAATGTTAGATGATCGCGTTATGTGATTCACACTCCAACTTTCTGATCCTGCGCATTTCGGAGTGTTAGATCCCACATTGGTCGAGAGAATGTGTTATAGTTTCCTTATATGGTCTTGGAGAGTCCACTCCGCGTAATCAAACTTTTGGGGTTGAGGTAGACCCAAGATCCATTTCTTCACACATATATCCCAAAATAGCTCTCCAACGTCAATGGCACATCAAACACTGATTTCCAAATTCTGCCTCAAAACCCTCCGATTCAGCACAAGTTCTAGAATAGCTGTGTCTTCTTTCAAAAAGGTAATTTTGGTCTTTCAAGTACCCTCAAAAGGCATGAGACATGCATAAGCACTAAAAGAATCATCTGAAATTCAAAGTCTCAAAAATGAATCATCTGAAATTCAAAACGTACCAATATCAGTTACATATTCTATCAAAAAAAGGTACCAATGTTACATAGAATAAAGATTTTAAAATTAACATAACACTATACAAATGTAAAAGATTCAACATATGTTACTTCGGAGATGGCGAGAGAGTAGAGTTGGCTTATTCACTGTTAAATCGTTTTACGAAAGGTTATTAAGGAGAGATGAATATATTTTCCCTCATCGTGCTATTTGAGTTCCAGGGTTCTATGTGTTTCTTTGCGTGGTTGGCAGCAAGGGGTGATATTGACAGCAGAAAACCTGAGAAAGAAGATCAACCATGTAAGTTGGTGTTTCATGTGCAAGAGTATGGGTGAAGATGTGGATCATCTGTTATTGCATTGTCAGGTGGCTAACCGACTGTGAAGAGTGGTTCTTGATTGGTTTAGGGTGAGAACAGTGAAGGAGGCATTGTATAGTTGGGGTTACAGAAGGGGGAAGAGGAGTCCTAGGGCTTGGAAAGTTTCCCCGCTAGCACTGATGTGGGTTATTTGGAAAGAGTGAAATAGGAGAGCATTCGAAGGGGTGGAACTACATATTGTAAAGTTGCAAAATAGTCTTTTGTTTCTAGTTTGCTTTTGTTGTTCCCATGAGACCCCTGTTTGTATAGAAGATTGGGTCTCCTTTTTTGAGAATCATGTTTTGATGTAGGTTCTCTCTTTTTGGTATACGGCTTGTATATGGGGTCTTTTCCCCCAATTGTTGATAAAATTATTACCTTATCCAAAAAAAAAAAAAAAAAAAAACCTTTGGTAGGAGGCATTTGGTCAAATTGATGTCTAATTAGGGATTTAAATTTGTAATTTTTCGTTATTACATAGTAATACATAGAATGCCTCATTACTACTTTTTGTTGTCGTGCCATAGCCCCAAATGGTTGAAGTTGAGGAGTAATTGGCACGTCGCTAGTGTCCAAATTTAATGAAATGAGTCCAAACACTAAAACAATATTGGGATGACACAGGTCATGACCAATGAATGTCAGTATTTGACATGGTATGACATCAGAGCACTGTCATAAATTGAGAACATGCTTCTTAGCCAGAGAGCATTATCCGATGCTCAATATTTGAAATTATCTTGATCTTGTAATCATTGAATATGACTGGGGAAGACTATAAAATTGTTCAAAGAAAAAGCTTTCCAGGTTGGGCAAATAAACTTTTGATATACCCATGTTTACAAGTAAAGTCCTTTTTGTTTTGCTCAGGAATGGGAAGGATTGGGAGGAGTTGAGGCCATAGGTTTACGTTTTGCCTGAAAATTTGATGGTCTTGTTACTTCCTCTTGTCCCGTTCCAATTTGGTTGCGTATGTTTTATGTCATGATTTATTAAGAGAAGAGTCAAAATATCAGTTAGGAGAAACATGTGGTTCCTATATTGACTTTTGTACTAAATAAAAAAAAATTGAGGGACAAAATTATATTTAAAAAGAGTAACAGAGGGTTCTACACAACTTTTTCTGGTATATAAAATGTATTAAATTTTTCTATTTATAGAGAGTGGGCCACATTTTGCTTTCCTAGGAGTATTTTATCTAATGTAAAAAAAATGTATATAGAGAACCTTTTTATTTTATATATATTTGGTATGATGATGACATGAGTTGAGCTTAAATGGAGAAACATGGTCAGTGAGGATTCATATAGCCAACCCCAACTTGTTTGGGATTGGGGCGTAGTTGTTGGACCACATTTTGGGCGTAGTTGTTGGACCACATTTTGGGACAACCTGGGAAAAAAAAAAACAAGAGAAGTATTTTTGGAGGAAGGAGTATTAACCAGCATCACTAAAGGTGCGCTTGGCCTTGAAGTTAGGTGTAAAGGCAGTCTGAGTACTTCACATTGCGTAAGCACCACTTTGGCATAGGCACTAACGTGATGGCATGCACCTTGGCTCTCATGGTCTGTCTTGAAGAGGTTGGCACTAAACAATAGATAGAGCTAGCAAAACAATATATATAGCTGAAAGATTTCATGGATAAATATGATAGTGATTAGGAATAGAAAATTAGAGATTTGTTGTACAGATGTACTGCTTGTATACATGAATACCATGGGTTTTCTCCCAATATCAATAATATTATTTACTTTATCCTAAAAAAAATTGCACTTGCTTGTGGATCAAAAAGTTAAAATAGTTTTTGAACTTGATTACAATTGTTGACTCCCTATATCTCATTTAATTGCAGTAATCATTTTTCCCGATGTAACTGTTATTCGTATTTATAGTTATTTTTTCTTGCATTACACGTGTATTCACCCCCCCCCCCCCCCCCCCGATGTACGTCTTTCTTCACTAAAGTGCAGTTGCTTGATGCATTTCCATGCTTTTGGCTTTTGACAACATCGTCTCCAATGGATAAGAACTTTGTACCAATACCTAATTTGTACTGTGTGCTTCTCTTTTATAGTTATTTTTTCTTCGTATTTATAGTTATTTTTTCTTGCATTACACGTGTATTCACCCCCCCCCCCCCCCCCCCCCGATGTACGTCTTTCTTCACTAAAGTGCAGTTGCTTGATGCATTTCCATGCTTTTGGCTTTTGACAACATCGTCTCCAATGGATAAGAACTTTGTACCAATACCTAATTTGTACTGTGTGCTTCTCTTTTGGATTTCTAAGATTCTTCAGCGACCCGAATCCAGGGATCTTAATTACATCAATTTCTTGTCTGCCAAAATGTGCCTTCATTAATGGAAAAAGAGATTAAAATGAGGCAGGTATTCCATGGAATTAGTCAAGGTGCGCGCAAACTAGCCGGTAAACCATGGTTATTGGAAAAAAGATATTAAAATTAGACTTCCAGATTACTGGTGCAGATTTTCCAGGAGTTCACCTAATTTTTTCTTGGGGATTTGGAACATACTAGTGTGGTTAATATTCATGTAATTTTGGTTTGTTCTTTACATTCCACCTATTGTAGTTTCAGTCTCTTTGGCAATTTAAGTTGTCTGCTGTCTAATAGGTAGCACTATTATTTGTTTTAACGTCTAATTAAATCACTTCTATCAGAGGATTTCTTCTAAAGGATATATTGTAACATTTTAATCTTAATCTTGTAGGCCATGGCAGGATTCATGTCTCTGGTCATGGGAGAAAAAGTGTCATTTGATCCATCTCGAATGGTGTTGACATCTGGTGCAACTCCGGCCATTGAGGTTCTGTGCTTTTGTTTGGCTGACCATGGGAATGCTTTGCTTGTTCCAACACCCTATTATCCTGGGTAATTTCTAATTTCAACCTGATTTTAATGTGACATCACGTTGTCTTTTTCCATCTCCTATATTTCTCCTCCCTCCCCCTCTTTCTTTCTATATGTGTGCATACTGGTGCTGTGCAGCTCGTGTGTAACTAGATTCTATCTGCAGTTTTGATAGGGACATAAGATGGAGAACTGGTATAGATCTAATACCTGTTCACTGTCGTAGCTCCGATGCTTTCGTGGTGAACATCACAGCTCTTGATCAAGCATTTAGTCAGGCAAGAAAGCGAGGGCAAAAGGTTCGTGGAATACTTATCTCAAACCCATCTAACCCTGTAGGGAACATACTGAGTAAGGATATGCTACTTAGTCTCTTAGATTTTGCGAGGGAGAAGAACATCCATGTAATATCAGATGAAATATTTTCTGGATCTAATTACGGCGGTGAACAGTTTGTAAGCATGGCTGAAATTCTTGATGAAGAGGATCCTGTCAGGGACAGGGTTCACATAATATATGGATTATCCAAAGACCTTTCCGTGCCAGGGTTTAGGCTGGGTGTTCTGTATTCCTTCAATGAAAATGTTGTGGCAGCATCTAAAAAGTTGACAAGATTTTGTTCTGCTTCAGCACCAACGCAGAGCCTATTAGTTGCAATGCTTTCAGATGCTGGGTTCATCAAGGATTATATGAGAACGAACAGAGAGAGATTGCGAAAAGTGTTTGACTTATTCGTGGCAGGTCTAAAACAATTTGGCATCGAATGCATGAACAGCAGTGCAGGCCTGTATTGTTGGGTTAATATGAGCAGATTGATTTCCCCTTATAATGAAAAGGGAGAGCTTGAGCTGTGGGAGAAGCTCTTGGATGTAGCTAAGATAAACGTGACTCCAGGGTCAGCTTGCCATTGTATTGAACCTGGATGGTTCAGATGTTGTTTTAGTACGTTAGCAGAAAAGGACATTCCTGTAGTTATGGAACGGATACGTAAAGTTGTTGAACGTAGTTAGGCTTCCTGATTAAAATGTTTATAGCTTTAACGTAAGGTATATGGCTGTGTTAGTTATGTCATCTTTTTATGAGAGTGCGCTGTTTCTATTTTGGAATTCAATATGTACATTATTGACACTTTATACTGAAGTTGCACTCGTGTTGCCAATTTAAAACTTCAAGCTGTACATTAGAATGTGAAACATGTTGCACAAGTAGAAATTAAGAATGGATAATAGAAATGACTTTCATATTTGACGGGACAGCTAAGCTGTTTCAAAGTTGTGCCAAACTGTCAATCAAGATGCGCATCTTTCAGATTAGTTTGAGTTGCAACTGCCTCTTCCACTTGTTGTGCAGTTCGCCAATGCTGTTGCCAATTCCAGCGATGCAGCATCCAAAAGCATCATCATCCATCATTTCCTGCAACAAGTATTATAATGGATGTCTTTCAAATTTCAGCCTTGGTTGAAATATGTTGTTCTAAGTGTGGTATATATGAATAGGATTAAGTAGAGAACATCTTACTGCTATTTAATGCAAGGTATTATGCCTGTGTTTACTAGTTGTTAGGATATACAGAATAAGTGTTGATGTTTTCCAGAGAACTACCTTAGAGAAGCTCCGCTTCTGCATTTGGATGGTTTTCCTTTGGTGACTTCTTCTTCGGCTCATCATTATCAGCTCACCTAGAGTTAGTGGATGTCTTACTTTGATGCTTCTATTCTTATCACGATCTAGATTGTTGTTAAGTGCTTTTGGAGGAACATGAGAACCTCCTTTTTCAGGGTTACTGCAGTTCTGAAGAAAGCTAGTATTAGGTGATAACAAAGGGAAGAGCTTTTCCAGAAAAGCAGTCCCAACTAGGCTTGTAGTTCCAGTAGCATAACTGAGAAGACTGCTGCCAGTTTCAGAAGTTGGTGAAAGAGGACCCGTCAGCTGGCTGTCGCCTACGTGTGCTGTCGGAGAAGTTTGCTCGACAGGAACAGCACTTGAAATGTCCAGAGTTGGTATGAGGCCATTAGCAAGGAGTGAAGGGACTGAGCTGAAGGATTCATAGATTGATTCAGAATCAGATGCCTCAACTTCTGATTCGGACATCTCATCTTCTTCACAATGAGCATGTTGATCGATGTAATTATCAATGCCAGCCCAAAAGTTGTCCCTACCTTCTTGCACATCTCTAACGGTTGAAGGTAAGCCAATGATATTTTTGCGTGGAGATGTCTGGGAGAAGAAAGGAAGTGGTGTTCCTGGCTTTTCTTCCCATTCAAAGGGAACAGAAGCAATAAGCTTAACTGGGGGTGTAAACGTAAACGTGCCATTAGTTGTAGCAACAGGCTTTGGTTTCCAATCCTTTATTGGTATTCCTGGTCTTTCTTCCCATATAAATGGAATGGAAATTTGTTGTCTCTCTCTCTTGCAAGTTGAATCCCCAGACGGGTTGTTTTCCGCCATTGGAGGAACATATATCGTCATTGCCATTTTCGTTTTTTATTTGCTGAGCGAACAACACACATACATATATATATATATACAGCAGAGAGTAAGTGGGTTAGAGGAGTTTGCAACTAAACCTACATGCCAACCGCACCATTTATGCAAAGAAAGATTAGGCGAACGTACTGTCTGTTATCAATAATAATAATATATATTACTATGACAATCTCTTTCTTAATTTGTCTCTCTTAAACACTTTGACTAACGATTTTTGGGCAAATTCTTTTTGTTGAAGAAGCGTGCTGTCATAGCCATTCGAAGAACCGGTCAACAAACTTGATCTGACTTACCAAACTCTATTAAGTTAATTTTGGTAAACTTTGGCTGGGGTTCAATGTTCAATAGAAACATTAGTGCTCTCTGAACTACTTCAATAGGAAAAGTGCTAAGAGGCCCTCTCTATTTTGGTCAATTTGCCACCTGGGTGAGACTGATAGGGTAAAATTCACGAATAGTCACATTTTGACCCGTGTAATTAAATAACCACTATCATGCAATTTTAAATGTTACGATGATAGCTATTTTTCAAAAACATGACCAAAAAGTAGCCAGTAAACCTTATTTCTACGTTACTTTCCACAACTATTTTTTCTTCCAAGTACTATTGAAGCTCAAGAGAATGTTTCTCTCTTCTTTTTTCCCCATCGATCGAGTGCTTCAAACGTGTATAAAACAAGACAATCACATATAGGCTATTTCAAGCTTCTTGATGGTTAGGTGCCTCCTCACAAAGGGGTCGCAATGATCAGGCCTAGGTGACTGTTTATCAAAAACACAAGTCTTTGCAAAGTCATAAGGGAACTGTAGCCTTAGCTGCTCGTGACCAAAAAACCATCAGTTTCGCTTGGTGGGCCGGGAATACCCGACTTATCAATTTATCTGGTAAACTACTAGTAATAACTATCTTATTCCAGTTAGTTATTTTTATTGGATGAGTAACTTGACACTTGTTGGTAAAGAATCGAATTCTAATTTTTAACTATTTTGAAGCCAAGTATGCTTAGAATTAGGGGTGTCAAATGAGAGAAGATTGGGATGGATTTGGGCGGATAAAAGTGTGATAAGCTAATAATAACTCCCCCCCTTAAAAATGATCTAATAGTACTACTTAAGACACAATATTACAAAATTATAAGATACTTTTTCTTATTTACTAAACATAACTTAATTACAAAACATATCAAATTTGGAAAAATTAAAAGCCTTCCCTAACCCTTCCCCTTTTCCCCAAAGTTATTTGGGCTGAAAAGCGGGTCATAACTCAACCCCTCCAATTCTTACTATGTTTTATTTAATTTATTTGTTCTTTATATTTAATTATCTAATTAAACTATCTTTTTTTCGTTATTATGACCATATATTATGACATATCAAATACAAAATATTTTTGAAAATAGTTTGACAATTTTTTATGGGTCAATTTGGATGTCATATCAACCAAATTTAAGATGAGCTGAAATGGATTGGGCTGAAATATGTTGAGCTAATAAATGGACGGGTCTAACTTGAACAGATTATGTTTTCATGGGCTAATTTTGCTACCCCTACTCAGAATCAGGATCATTAACCTTACCTACTACATTAACTACAATTAGCTAGATCTTCAAATGAAAAAAACATCGATTATCAAGTATTTTTACTAAATGATAAAACAATAGCTTACCTTCTTGGTCATCTAAGCAAACAGATAATTAAAGCAAGACTTGTATCAGAGCCTTAAATAGTACATCTCCACTATTAAATAGGCAAATAAATTTGGGTCTAAAGTTCATAATTTTATGCTGAACCCATTGTGCCGATCCAATTTGAATAAAACGTACAATAAAAAGAATTTGTCGTTCTCATTTTACGCTAAAATAATTTACTTAATAAAGGAAGACAACCACAATTGCCTCTTATTCCTGACAAGGCTCACGGATTTCTTTATATATGGTGATTTACTCGCACTTTTGCTCAGCAGAATAAAACCTATACTAATATCTTGGAAGTTATCTTTTTATACTTGATCAAAGGTGTAAACTTCCAATTTCGGTTCAAGCAATCGATAAAATTGATTAAACTTTTGGTTGGAATATAATTAGATTTTGGATTATTTGTGATATATTTTAGTGGCCTATTTTCCTCTTCACTTAGTTTCTTTTTGCCTCCAAAAATACAGTAAAGCTGCAAATCAGTGCCTTAAAAGTAATGAACCTCATAAGTCATAACTGCGAAAACTCCACTAAAGGAACCTGGATAAAGTTTCTTTCTAAGTGCTTTTTATTCCTATATCTTTTTTCTGGATGTTGGGACTGCTGGTCGATTTATCTTTGGCATATCAATAATTGCATACGTGCAGGAGTACAATAGAAATAGATAAGGGTAAAGAATTTAACAGTAAGATGTGTCATGCTACTCAAATGCAGCTTATTCATATATAGTTATTTGCATATACATTAATTAATATGATTATCCTTTTTGGAACCAACAACAAAAGATACAAATTTAGTAAGTGGAATGAAACTAAATTTAAAAAATAAAAAGTTTTAACTCAATGCATCTTGCAGTAGATTATATGATGAATCACATGTTGCCTTTAAACTGTAGGAGCATCACTAAAATAGGATGAAGATGGAGCACATAGGATTATATTTGAAGTAATCGTTTTCAGGCTTTTGGATCTCTTTTTAGAACAATCACAAGAACAAAAACATATCTCCCTGGAGATTTTACTTGGTCAACTATGACAATTTTGGGAGCCTGAAACTGTGGAGGACATTTTCATAGCTTTGCTCTACGGACTCGGTGGAATAGCATGTTCTCACAAGTTTCTTGAATTAATGAATATAAAAGGAAGAATTTTTATTAACTTCTATCTCCATCTTAACATTTAACTTTAGAATTTGAGATTTCTTTAAGTCTGAACAAAAATAAATCAGCATGGAAAAGTGCAATAATTATCCAACAACAGATTTATAAATTATGGATACACCACAAACAATACACAAAATATCTTAGATCACAATCATTCAATGCGTGCAACCAAGCAGAAGTCATTCGCAACTTCATTGACTTATTCGGTATTTTGCTTTTGATGTCAAACCAGAAATAACATTACTTTTACTCTTACATCTGGATATAAAGGTAGACGTTGACAACTTCCAGTACTGTATCAAAAGCAACTACTTGATTCTACTACATATAGCCACACTCAAACAAACAGGTAGTAAAATTGTACACCTTCAAGCATAGCAACATATGATTTTGCACGTGGCAATTAGAAGCAGAAGCCAAATAAACGTTATACTCTTAAAGAACTTAATCTTCCCACTACACGAGCTGCAAGAATAAAAAATCAATTCACATAAACTTTCATAACTAAAACGTGGGAAAAGAGTCAAAAATACCCCTCTACTTTGGAAAAATGGCTAAAAAAATCCTCCGAACTTATTTTGGGTCAAAAATACCCCTCCCATCCTTAAAGTTTTCAAATATACCCCCAAAATAACCCGAAATCATTTTTTAAACCCGCTCCATCATTTAAATCCGACCCAACTAAATAATAACCCATAAGATCCCCTTATTCCCTCAATACTTAGGTTTGAAGTTTGAGGGAATTGGGAGAATAAAGGGATCTTATGGATTATTATTTAGTTGGATCGGGTTTAAATGATGAAGCAGGTTTAAAAAATGATTTCGGGTTATTTTGGGAGATAATTTCCGTCAAGCAAGGGTATATTTGAAAACTTTAAGGATGAGAGGGGTATTTTTGACCCAAAATAAGTTCGGAGGATATTTTTAGCCCTTTTTCCAAAGTAAAGGGGTATTTTTGACCCTTTTCCCTTAAAACTTTTCACAAAAAAAAAAAAGATGATTTTTCACTCTTTAAGAACTGAATTTCCCCAATCTCTGAGCCGCCAAACAATTTTGTTAAACATAAGTGGAGCCACATAGACTTACAAGAACGAATACTCATCAAAAAAAAAAAAAAAGTTGAACTCAGACTGAGATTCTTTTTCAAGAACAAAGCTGCCAAACAATATGATTCACATAAAGAATTATAACGAAAACGATGAAATGGACAAAAAGGAAAAAATAATAGCAAAACTGGCTATAGTAGCAGGCGAAGCGAACTGAGGGAAGGACACATACAATACTATTTTCTGAAGGATAAATCTGCAACTATAATAAAGATGCAAGCTACGTGAGGACGACTAAAACTTTCACATCAACCATAATTTGGGAGTGATTAGATAGAACAATAACGATATTAGTCATGAAGTTCAGTCGTGAAATAGAACTGAAAGAAATTTGACCAAATATTGGAAGAAAAGCAAACCTGAAATTAGAACACCCAACGGAGAAGAGCAAGAGAACTGAAAGAGTAGTCGTGAAATATAATAGTATACAAGTTTACTATGTCCACAGCATAATACTTCCAACAGGAAAATTCAAATCCACAATTAAGCCTTTCGCTTACCTGACACATGTCTTCGCGCTAGCGACAACTTGGACCTTTTAGGAAGACTCTTTTCATCTTCACTATCCTCACTGTCCAATACAATCACTGCTTCACATTTTGGAGATTCTTTTTCCTGTTGCTTCATGTTCTTGTTAAAGTTTGCATCCTCATCTTGGTTGGGCTGCTTATGATCACATAAGTCCTCACATGAAAGGGGATGATTAACTTGAGCTGCGGAATGAGAGGTCAACTGAAAGCTATTGTCTTTACCCTCTCCAAAGTGCTCTACAGCTTGTAGTGGCAGCTTCTTGGAAGTCCCACATGGATTAGATGACTTCCTTGTCCATGCATCACAAGTATCACCAATTTGTGAAGTAAAACATAAACTGGACGCTGAATCAGTGCATGCATCAGAGTCTGAAACAGGTAGGTTATGAGATGGAGCTAAATTCTCTTTGTCACCCTTGTGCTGACGTTGAGATGAACTGGATGTGCTAAATGGATGTCTCCTGCCAGTTAAACCCAGCTTCTTATGCCTTGTGGATAAACCATTTCCACCTTGATCAGAAGCCTTTTTATGAGGTTGCTTATTGTCATGACCAGGGTGGGTCCCTGACAAAGAAAGAGATGGACATGATGCAGTGGACTGAAGTTGGAGTGAAAGCTGAGGCTTGATCTGCAATTTCTCAATATCCTCATGTTTTTGGCTGAAATCATTTGAGTTTAGCAACAGCTTCTTTCTACTCGGATTTATGCTAACATTTCTCATGTCACTATCATTTGGATTAGCAGTTTCCCCTGAATTTCTTACAGCCTGTGGCAAGGGCTGTATATCGGCATAATTCAGAAAAATACTTTGGGATTGCATACTGGTAGAACATTGACTTTGTGACGTATAATCCTTCTTCTCACCATTTCTAACTTTAGATGGACTCACAATTTCTAAAGACAGTTTCTTGGTGCTCTGTTGTACTTTATCCTGATTCAAGTCGTACTCGATGGGAGCTTGTTTGCTAACTTCCATCTGCTTATTTAAGATATGATCAATTGGCACTTCACTCGCAGTCTCACCATTCTGTCTTTGTGCACGTCCAGCAGAGTCTAGCGACAACTTTCTGCTGAGTCCACATAATCCCTTCTGGTTTACAAAAAGATCAGGTACCTCAGACTCGGATTTTGGTAAATCTAATTCTTTGGCTTCAACCTGCAGGGATCATGTGTGAGTTTGGTCAAAAATTAATAAACATAATCACGTTCATCTAAGCATCTGCTTACAATTCCTTCTCTTGCATTTGTAAGAGTTTGGATTTCTTGGTCATGACCACCAAAATCACTTGCTCCAGCCTTGGCGTACTTTTGAGTCATTGATCTTGCCTTGTGGTCAAATGCTTGTCTATTATATTTGTACTCCGTGCTCTGTGCATTATAGGCATAACGACATTACAATCGAATTGGGTAGGTTAGGTTCTAGTACCGCACTGCAAAAATATTGACTCACCGCGTCATGCATTAACCCATCATCAGGATTTGGTTCACTTAATAACAAACCTATACTTGTAAAGAGGGTTGAAATGTTCAAAGATGGCTGCCATGCTCCCTGGTTTATTGAAATGACCACCACTATGAGCATTATATATAAAGATATAAACTTTCGTTAAATTTATGAGAGTTAAAGATTGCATGTACCCAGAAAAGATAGATAACAGAGATCCAAAAAAAGTATAATACACAGCGAAAGTATGATGTTGAAGTTGTGCTATTATTCTGCAATCAGTAAGTAGAGTTTTGGCATGTGAAGACTCTTATACATTAGTTCCCTATGTGTGAAGTCCAATAAGAATATTCAAGCAGAATGAATACCGTTACTTGATCAATAATATACAAGAAGATTGCTTGAAATCCTTCCTAGAGAGGAGATTTGATCCTTTGATGCATATCCGGCAAGCAGAAACTATCAGCAATTGTGACCATTGTCATGTGATAAAAAGGAATTGATTTGACTACAGCACACACGGTAGATTCATTGGGAAACCACAAAAAGAGCAAGAGGGCTTGCATACTTTATTTCTTACAGTAAAGAATATTGTGCGAGCACGGTCTTTATACCTTATTCAGGAATATAAGAAAATTAATCTGATTGAAACAGCACCAAGGGCAACTTTGGGAGTAGATGACATTAGTTTAAAATGTACTCAATCAATACGAAGAATGATTTGAAGAAACAAAACCTTTATATATAGATAAGCTACAGAGATGAATGAAAGCCACTAAGCAGTCAGATTGCTTGTGAAAGCAAAAAGCGCACATAAAAGATATCAAATGCTAGTTGCAGTCCAGGATGTCAAAAAATATTCCATTCCATGTCAGCCAATCTTAACCAAGGATTAATATCAATTAAAGCCTTAGAGACAATTAATA
This sequence comes from Lycium barbarum, assembly GCF_019175385.1. Lineage (NCBI taxonomy): Eukaryota > Viridiplantae > Streptophyta > Magnoliopsida > Solanales > Solanaceae > Lycium > Lycium barbarum. The sequence continues at coordinate 108,468,569 of NC_083339.1, read as the reverse complement.
GATGAGATGTTATACCCGATCGATCACTTGTACAAGCTCGTAACTTAAGCTATTTCATGTTTCTACCAACACTTTGAAGCGAACATGAAATGATATTTATACAAGCCCTCTGGGAGAAGGCAACTTCCAAATCCCCTTCACTTGTTACTGTATCATGGTTTTGAGACAATAGTATGCTACTGCTATATGAACATACTATGAAAGTTGCAGTAGTTTGAGTTTCCACATTTAGAAGACAAAGTAGAATATAAACAAAGACAAGGGCAAATCCCCAAGACTCTAAGTAGTTTGATCATACAAGCACGCAAGGGTGTGGCCTAGTGGTTGATGAAGTTGGTTGAGAACCATGAGGTCTCAGGTTCAAATCCTAGCAGAGACAAAAACACTAGGTGATTTCTTCTCATCTGTCCTAGCCTTGCTGGATAGAGTTACCTGGTGCTTGTTGCTGGTGGAAGGTGGAACGTATCCCGCGGAAATAGTCGAGGTGCGAGCAAGCTGTCCCGGACACCGCGTTTATCAAAAAAAGTTGATCATACAAGTTCTATTTAACTGGAAATTTTCGACTCTCAATCGTAGCCATTTTACAACTGCTTTCAAATGCCCTCAACAGAGGGAGGGATCTTTTAAAATTCACATAACAGTACTAGTATTATGACCTTAAAAGTCTCTCATTAACTTTTTGGACCCCAGAAGATTTCTTTACCAAATTTAGATGCTCTATGAGGATCCTAGTCAAGCCATTATTACTTAGTTAAAAAATAATACCAGTAATCTCACTAGATCCTATTATTGAGTAATGAGCAGTAAACATGGTATATTACCTTAGGAGGAAGATTGAGAATATCCAAGCAAATACGGCCAGCATTATCAATGTTAGGATGATAAATGGGGGTTACGAAAGTGACAATGGGGGGCTGAAACGGGTACCTGCTCAAATTAAACAACCAAATAAATATTAAGTCTCAAGAGATTCAAAGGGAAAAAGGTACCTTTCAGGTATGTGAATTTTGAGGTCAAAGAGTCCTTGAGCATAGACAGTTGCTTGAGGGCCTTCAATTTGGGCGTGAATAGAAGAAAGAGAGGAAGAAGAAGTAAGAGAAGCGCCTGGAGGTGGATCTGTGAGAAGGAGCTTAAGCTCTCTTTGCATACGCAGATTCAGCCTTGCCTCTTGAGCCATTTGCCCTTTTTCCTATCATCCAATTTGGAGTTCCGAGTGGAGAGACACCAATTTCAATAAGGGATGGATCCCGCCTCAAAATTCAAAGTTTTCCTCAATTCTCTTCTTTTTTTTAAAGTCAAACCATCTTTTATTTAAATAAATGAATTTATTACATCTTTTACACATGAAAGGGATGTTTGGTACGGTGGAAACTGTTTTTCTTTTCAAAATAAATAATTTCCTACTTATCTTCTAATATTCGCTTGATTGGTAAAAAATATCCACCCAACCCCCACTCTCACCATATCACACCCACCCCATGCCTACCCCCACCACACCACACCTACCCCACACCAACTCGTAGCACCCCACTAATTTCAAACGCACTTCACCTTCACCCACCTTTATCCCACGCCACTACCTACCACCTTCATCGCCCCACCATCGCAAGGTGAAGTGACACCTCTCATATACCAAGAAACTCAATTAATTTTTTAACGAAAAAGGGCTAAATATACCCATGTACTGTTGGAAAAGGGTCAAATATATCTCTCGTTATACTTTGGGTTTAGATATACCCCTGCGGTTATACTTTGGGTTCAAATATACCCCTCCTTCGTTAAAATTGTTCAAGGTGGACACCAAATCTGACATGGCGCTGACAACTCGGTCAGGTGTACACCACGTGGCATGCCACCTCACCGTCCTATTGTTAATTTCCGCCATTTCCACTTCTTCACCTTCCTCTTCCTCTTCCATTTCCACTTAAAAACATCCCCTTATCTTTAAATGTTTCCATACGGAAGATTAATTTAGGGTTGATCTAAAGGAAATATGGGACTTATTGCATCCTACTGTGTATCAGTTAATTTGAGTTTGACTGTTAACAAGAAATAAAATATGACATTTGTGATTAGTTATCTTTAAGTCTTTTCTGGTCCAAACTCGATTCATTTGTGATGGAAGTCATTAAAATTGATGATTGTAGTCTTCAACAGAGGGATTTCTGGTAAAGCAAACTGGAATTCTCATATTAATTGTGTATAAGATCAGCAAACCGCCAACTGCCTACAAATATCTGTACTTCTAACAAGTTAGAGTGGGTGGGTGTAGCTAGCTAGCTGCTGCTCGGTGGTTTAAATAATTTAGTTTTGCCTACTGAAACAGAGACACAAGTCTGATGGTGCGTGGTGTACACCTCACCGAGTTATCAGCGTCATGTCAAATTTGGTGTCCACCTTGAACAATTTAAATGGAGGAAAGGCATATTTGAACTCAAAGTGTAACAGCAGGGCTGTATTTAAACCCAAAGTATAACGAGGGATATATTTGACCCTTTTCCGATAGTACAGGAATATATTTGGCCCTTTTCCCATTTTTTAATCTCTAAATATTTTTGTTTATTTTTTTTCCTTTTCTCATAATTAATTTGTATTAAATTTTTTAGTAAAGTCAATTAACCTTCCCTCTCCCTGCATCTAATGATCACTAACTCCTAAAAAACTCTTTATACAACTCTTCAACATTTCATCTTCTCCTGTAAACTCACGTATTATATTAATATTTATTTATGAACTCTTTTATGGTATTTATCAACTTTTCCCTTCTCCAGAAACAATTGCGGGGAAGGAACCACTGCTTCAACTAGGGATATACATGGCCCGAGTTGGTTCAGGTTTTTCAAATAAAAAAATAAACCAATTGCATCAGGTTTTTAAATTTATAAACCAAACCAACAAAAGTCGGGTTTCTTCAAGCTCCAGTTTTCTCGATTTTTTCGGGTTGCTCGGGTTTTTTGGGTAAAGTCTTCATACTAAACATATAACTTGTACTTCAAAAATTTTTTTAGTCATAGTAAGATACGGCTATCTAATTAAGATACTTTTTAAGAAAATAATACAAAATATGAGATGAGAGATGACATTTTCCTAAAATATTCTAAAAAAAAATGAAATCACATAAAATAAAATGATCATCATCTAAAAGTACTACTTAGTCATGTTATAGTAAATCCTGCTAATTTATAAGACACATAGAAAATGATCATAATCTAAAAGTACTAAGTCATGTTAAAATAAATAAGGCTAATACGTATTAATTACATGACTAAATATTAAAGAAAAAAATAAAATTAAGTTGTATATTTTCACTGTCTAAACCATAAAACTAAATAATAGATATACAAAATTATTGTCATTCCTAGTGTTAGAATTGAATTTCTTTTGTTAGCATTAGTATTGATTTGATTTTTTGTTGGGTTTTATTTGAGTTACTAACATGTATGGGCTATAAAACTTATTGGATCATTCAAAATTCTAAGTCCAAGCTTAAAATAACATGTTAAAAGACAAAAAACTATGAAAAAGTTTAAGAAATATTTATAAATAACATTATAAATAGATTTTTTATCTATACAATATTTATTAAACTTTATATATATAATGTCGGGTTGGTTTGGTTCGGTTTGACTTTTTTTTAGTTAAAATCAAATCAAATCAATGGTGGTCGAGTTTTTCTTTTTCAAACCAAACCACTAGTCGGGTTTTTTTCTCGGTTTGATTCGGATTGTCGGTTTGGTGCGGTTTGTCGGTTTCCTTTGTACACCCCTACCTTCAAGTATCTTTGGAGAAGTAATTTTTTCTCTCTCACCAATTGCCTCCCATTTGTTGTGGTTGTCCCGACGCTTTTCAAGTACTGCTTCTTTTATTTGTTTTCGTTTTGAAGTTTTAACATTAGGCATAAGGCACTATTACCAGAGGCGGATGGAGCACTATAACTTGGGGTTCAATTGAACCCCAAACTTTCTATGCGGATATAAATTTATATATAAATATTTACTAAAATTACAATAAATAGTAGAGATGAACCCATAATTTTCAAAATATAATGGGGTTTTAAAAATCATTTTTTTAAAAGAAAATTCAGTTTTTTTTTCATCCATGTTTTCCGTTTTTTTTTTTTAATTTTATTTTAATAATGGGTTTTAAAAAAAATCAAATTTTCAATTATTTTTTTTAAAACGGGTTTTAAAAATCATTTTTTTATTTTTAAAACTTGACACATAAGATGATTTTAAAAAAAAAAAAAACAATAAATATACATGTGGCAAGGAGAGTGTATGTCACTCTCCCATATAAAAGTGGGCATCAGTGTTTAGCGGGATAAATATTTTGTTTTAAATAAGTTTAGGGGGGTCATAGGACATAGGGAAAGGTAAAGTGTGTCGTAGCAACTTCGGGTATAGTTAAGGGGGGTAATAGTGCCTTATCCCTTTAATATTTTATAGGGTCCCAATAGTGATATTTTGTATCAGAATTTCATCGCTACAGATGATTATTTTTTCAACTGTTTTGCTATTTTACAAATTCTTGAATCTATATGGAACAAATTATTATACTTTTATTTTTTGCCATGCTTTCTCTTGAGCCGAGGGTCTTTCGGAAACAATCTTCCTATCTTCCAAGCTAGGGATAAGATTTGTGTACACTTTACCCTCCCTAGACCCCACATTGTAGAATTTCACTGGGTATGTTGTTGTTGTTGTTTATTGGGAAAAGGACATTGTGTGTCCACTCAGCCAAACTAATCCCACATTTAACCACTGTTTGAGCTTAATCCCACTAGGTGTCCGATCGGCCCAAATTAATGCCAAAAAATGGTCGGTCGGCTCAAAATAATGTCAAGGCTGTCTGGCCCAACAGCCCAGCGCTTTAAAAAAAAAAAAAAAAAATTGTGGCGACTAAGTCGCCACAAAATCGTCGCAACTAAAGGACTGCTACAGCATATATACATATATTGGAATTATATATACACTTTATATACAAGAATTATACATTTTATATGCATATGCTGGATACATTTATTATACATAAATTATAAGTTAATTATATATTTATTATACGCATATTATACAATAGTGATATGATATTTATTTTTAACATATGCAATAGTGATACATATTATATACCACAATGATACGGTTTCTATGATACATTTTTTATACGTATGACACACTTTCTATACAAGACTGATATAGTTTATATGCACATGCTGGAATTATATATACACTTTCTATACAAAAATGACACAATTTTCTATTCTATAATACACATTATATACAAAAATGATACATACCTTAGTGATTCATATTTTTATACAGTTTCTATACATTACAGATAGGTACTGATAAATATTTTTATACACAAACGATACATATTATATACAAAAATCGCCTCAGAATTTTTTGGGATATTTCTTACTAAATATACACATATTATACATGTTTTGGGATATTTAACCTTTAGTGGCGGCTTTTTTAATTGCCACTAAAAAGCCTGATTTTTCCAGCCTTTTAGTCGCCACAAAAAGTCTAACTTTTTTTTTTTTAAAAAAGCGATGGGCTGTTAGACCAACCAGCCTTTAGTGGCGACTTTTTACATCTTTTGTGGCGACCTTTACTCGCCACAAAAGGTTTGCTACAGATTTTGGCTATCGGATGGGAATAGTTTATGGGCTAATTTTTGGATTTGGGAATAGATGGGCCAGCGCATGGGATTACTTATGGTCCAGCGGCCATTTATGTCCTTTCCCCTTGTTTATTTGTCATATAGTGTCATATTACTTCACTATTATGTTTACTTCGTTTCCACTTTCCAATGTCATTGTGTTTTTGTCTCTTGTAATGTCATTTTTTGGTGTAGACTTTGAGTTCACCCAAATCCAACCTCAAAACAATCTCTATCGAAGAATTTCATATTTTAACTTTAGAGCTTAAAACATTAATTTCTACAACTAGATAAAAAAACTAAAAAAAATGAATGAATCACAGGGAAATAACCAAATAAAGGTTAGATGTTGGCCCCTTTCGAAACGAAAAGAATGTAAAATTGCCAAAATCCGAGGTCTAGAGCTCCCAAAATCGTGATATGAAGAATAAATAAAAAAGAAGCAGAAGAAGAAGCAACTCAATATATATTTTCAGATATGGTCGCTAAAAACAAAATTTGGTCGTTAATAGATAGAAATGAAGTAACTGTACAGTTTTCCTTTCAAATGGGCTAATTTTTAATTTTCAAACTTATGCTTAGCGGGGCATAAGTTCTTTAATGGCGCTAACATAACTTGTGGATATTATGATGCGTAACTTATGCCTCTCTAGGCATAAGTTCGATTTCGAAGGAAAAAGAATTAAAGACCAACAAAAAAATAAGGGCAAATGTGCAAATCACCTGATAGAAATCGAGGTCGCACTAGCAAACGTTTTGCACCAACCAACTTGTAATTTGGTATTTTGGTCAAAACTACCTCATACGACATAGTAATTGAGTGATTCAAGTTCCTATGAGTCTGAAATCACGATATGGATCTAATGGCTCAATGAAACACAAGTTAGAGCTCATTTGCTTTATATGGTACCGTTTTACGCTCAAAACGATGTTGAAACCAAATACGAGCGCCATACAACCCAAACTCATCTGAAGCTCATCAGAGTCTAACCAAAATTTGCGAACAAGTCCAAAATCATCATGCAAATCTACTGGAACTTTCAAAACATTGATCAGGGAAAGTCTTGACCCCATCTTGACTGTGGCCAACTCAATTTCATTTACTTAACTAGTTTCCAACCCAAGTTCCAAAACGCAGCTGAGTACCTCGGGATACGAACCAACTACTCGACTAAATAAAATATTACATTCCAGACCTGATGGAATTGACGAAACTTCGATATGGACTCATTTACCCGCGGTGTTGACTTTGGTCAAACTTCTCCAATTCATTAACTTAAGAACTTCCAATTTTACAATTTCTTCTCCGATACTCACCCAATTGCCTCGGAAACTGCGTCACCCATTCCCGTAAGTCAAGAATACTATTCTAAGTCAACATGAAGGGTCATTTAGGGAAACGAGTCCAAAATCTCAAAACAACCTAACAGCTCGTTAAACTTCTCTTACAATTAAAACTGATCAAAAAGATTATTCGATGATGAAGACGAAGTCACAAAGGTCCATGATTTGCAGGAAGAAAGTTGGATTAATAGGGTTCAATTGTAAGTGTGGTGAAATATATTGCAGGAATCACTGGTATCCAGAGGAACATGCATGCACAATTGCACATTCGATTTCAAGTCTATTGGATGTGCGATAAGCTTGAGAATAGCATCTAAGACGTATGCTCTTGCTAATCACTAGTGTTGTTAATTATGTACCAAGTTTTTGATTTGGTTTTTTCAAGTTTATCTTCTAGTTTAGTCACGTCTTTTGTTTTGATTAACAGTACCAAATAGTGTAAATTTACATTTTTCGTTGTTCGATTTTTTTTGATTCATTCGTTTCTATTAATTAATGTCATGCGTATCTGTTGTTAATTATGTTCAAGGTGAATGAATTTTAGTCACAAACTTCAAATTTCTCTGCCTTATTTGAAAAAAAACAAAAAAACAAATCCGTCTCTCAGTATAGATGCTTCACCATCCCAAATTGGATGTATAATTATAGTTAATGTGTATTTGGCTAATATAAAAAATGAAACAAGAAGATGATTGATTCATTATTTTAAAATATACTCCATTTTTTATTTGAAAGTTCCATAAATGAGACTATAGGAAAATATTCTCCTGCGACAAAGAAAATGAAAATAATGAAATTTTCAGTAAATATACAGAGTGCTAGATTTGATTGAAACCCATTTCGCCATAGTAATCATATATATATTTAAAGTGTAGATTTTCTTACACTATTGGTATTTGTGACATGTCATGGATTCAAGTGCATAAATAAGTGATTTGAGGAGTGCTCTTTAAGGTATAACCGAAGTTTAATTTTATTTTTATAACTTAGTCGCTTCAGAATCAACTTTATTTATGGATCTGAACTTTAAAATGTACAATATAGCTTCGCTGAAGTTTGGAACTACTAAGCCAAATGTCAGTCAAAATACATTAAATATGTTTAATTAGTTCGAACTTCGGATATTTAGCTATGAAGTTGGACTTGGCACTCTCCAACTTTAGATATGCATGTCTGAAGTTTGAGTTTACTCGATTTCGCCATATTTGTTATTCGCTAATGTTGAAGTTTATCCAAATGATTAAAATTGCACTATTTTCTTAAATTGTGATTATGTTTTGAATAGCAAAATTAAAAGTAAATTGGTGCAAATTACCTAGACTTATAATATCTCAGGGCCCTAATAAGCTCAAGCCCAAGTTATTTGTTAAATATAATGTGAAAACGTTACAACTTAGGACAGCTTTTAAGTTTTATTGAATGCTTCGCAAAATTTAGCCACAACTTATATAAGAAATAGGGAAGATGTTTATTCTTCTTCTTCTCAACTTCCTCAATACATTGTCATGAAGTTCAGTTTTTTAAGTTCATATCTTTAAGATACTGTGTCCTTAAGTTCAGTTTTTTAATTCAAAATTTATTATTTTCATCTTTAATGTCTAGTAGTTCGAAGAATGTAATTCAGGCTTCAGACGTTCTGAAGTTCAATTTTATGATTCGAACTTCATGCCATTAAAGTAAAACATAGGGGCATTATATTGCTCTATGCACTTAATATTTAAAAACGAAAATTTTTGTAGTAGTAAATTCAAAAGAGAATCTTTTATAGTATGAATAAATTCAAATATAACTTCAGTGCAAGACAGGACCCCAATTGTATGTAAAAAAACAAAGGAAAGAAAGAATATTAAAACCAAGTTAACCAATGTCTTGAATAAGAAATAAAGATGCAATAATTATATAAGAACCATCTATCTATGAATATAATCTTGACACATCCTTTTCCTCATTTCATGTGAATTTGTAATCTTGTTTTCTAATTATTTATATGTAATCCTTAACCTCTTTTTTCTTTATTATAAATCTAAGAACTTTTATCCGCAGTGAATCAATTTGCAATACTCTTGACCGGTAATAGTACCGCTCCTGTGCTGTGAAAAGAAAACAGTATCAATTAAAGGCCAAGTTAAATAAGGACACAAACGACATTCCATAGAAAAGGGCTGATTTACACAAATGTCATTTTTTAAGCCACTATCTAGATTTTGTCTTAAAAGTATATAGTCCTTGAAAATTTACCCTTTCGCATAATGTTAGACTGGGTATAATTTTACTCAATATTGCTCAAACTTACGGACTAAATATTAGACAGTCATCTAACATTTGTAATAGCTCATAAAATTTTGGCCATGCTCCTACGTTTTCTCATAAGAATTTTAGTTGCTAAAAAAAAAAAAAAATCTTTAGATCATGATCTAAAGGTCTAAAAATTGTAAAAATAGAAGTTATGTACTAAATTATTTTTGTGCACGGATTGCCCTTCAAAGGCGATGGTCTTTAATTTTTGCCCCTCAAATTGCCGGTCTTTAATTTTTTTCCCTTCGCTTAAAAAAGTGGCCGAAAATATCCTGAGGTTCTGGGCTCGAATCCCCACTCACTCAAAAAAATAAAATTCGCAAGGCAAGGCTTCGTGAAAAGTCAGCCTTATAAGGCAAAATTTGCCTTAAGGCAGAGGTTTGCTTTAAGGAGGAGTTTTGCCTTAAGACAATTTTTTTTTTACTCTGCTGGAATTCTACAAAAGTTAGACCTTAAAAAATTCTGCCTGAATAGGCCTATGCAACGAAACTCTACCTTGCAATTTTTATTTTTTTACTGAACCGGGGATCGAACCTAGAACCTCGAGATATTTTAGGCGAAGGGCAAAAAAATAATTTAAGGGATAAAAATTAAAGACCACACCCTCGAATAAAGGCAATCGTACAAATTGCCCTAAATTGCTATGCCAAAATCAGATAACTGGCACAATTTACGGGTCATTTGCACGATTACCCTTGAAAGGCACTGGTCTTTAATTTTTGCGCTTCGCCTCATATCATGAGATTTGGGGTTCGAGCCCCGGCTCCGTAAAAAAAAAAATCGCAAGGCAGAGTTTCATAGCAAAGTTAAGGCCTATTCGGGTCAAAGTTAGGCTTCAGGCAGAGTTTTGAATGCGAAACTTTACCTTTCTGCCTTGCGAATCCAAATCTCTGCCTAGCAAAATTCTTATTTTTTTTACTGAGCTGGGATTCGAACCCAGAATCTCAGGATATTAGGCGAAAGACAAAAGTTAAAGACCACCAATTTGAGGGACAAAAATTAAAGACCAGTGCCTTTGACGGGCAATCCGCACAAAAAAAAAAATGAAGGGAATTTTACATAAATGACTAACATTTAGGGGTTTTAAATTGGGCGTAGCTACATTTTAGCTAATTACATTTCATAGTTACAGTAATAGCTACAGTTGATTGTATTTGCGCGCTACAGTAGAATGTATTCAAAAATCAAATTGTATTCAAAAAATTTTGAGTAAGATTTCGCTGTATTCAATTCAGATTTCGCTGTATTCAAGTTAGATGTACTCAACTAAGTTGTATTCAAGTCAAATGTATTCAACTCAACTGTATTCATTTGTAGCTACTTTTATATTGTATTCACTTTATTATATTTAAAATTAGTTGTATACAAAAAAATATCCTCCAAAATACAAGAAACAAAAATACACCCCAAACACATTTTTGCACTAAAAATTAACGAATACACTCAAATACGGAATAGAAGAAATAAAATACACCCCAAACACTGCATCGTATACAAAAACATTAATGAATACATTGTATTGTATGCTAAAAATTAATGAATACACTCATAAAAGAAACACTATTTTCCAAATCCGGCACTGGAAAACGACCGGATCTCATATTACCGGCGGCGAGAAAATACCGACCATGCTTGCTGAAAATGACAAAACAACCAGAAAATTAAAAAAATCACTGCCACTTTCACTCCCATCACCGCCGAGTAGATTTGAGCCACAACAACACCATTATATTCCGATCTGAGAAATACTCACAGATCTGAGCTTAATTTCTATGAAAAATACTAGAAACAAGACGAAGAAGATGAAGAAGAAGTAGGGAAGTAAAAAATAATGGTACCAGTCAGGAATCTTTCTGAGTCAAAGGTGCTACTATAAGTTACGCCGATTTCACGTCAAAGTGGGAGCCTCAGAGCTTAGAGAGAGAGGGAAGGGAGAGAGAAGGGAGGGAGGAGAGAGAAAAATGTGGATACAGGGGACATACGGAGAGAGCTTAGAGAGAGAGAGGGAAGAGAGAGGGAAGGGAGGGAGGAGAGAGAAAAATGTGGATATGGGGGTTGCTTTTTTATTTTAACCTATTTATATGTTTTAGTTATGGAGTGTAATTGATATACACCTTTTATCTACGAGGTGTAAATAAATTAAAGTATAATTACTAGATAAAATTAACAAAATGACTACCTTTTGGTAGTTTTCTATCATTTATAGTTACTTTTTAAAAATTACCATTTGTAGCTATGTTTTCCCAAAGTAAGGTATTTTTTCGAATGTATTTGATGCTTATAAATACATAGTAACATAGTAAAAAATAAAACATATCCCTTGATTTAATGTCATAACGGTGGGATCAATTGTTATACCCTATTTTAACCGAAGTCAAAATAGTTTATAACATCCCGGGTAATTCCGGGGTTAATTAAAGTACGGGAGTCGCCACCTAATTATTTATGGTGAGTTAGGGCACCTAAAGTTCATTAAAGTTATTTTCTAAAGTTGATATTATTGTAAAGTCTACGAAACCAAAAAAGATTCTAGGTACGGGTTCAACTAACCTAGAGGGAAGGTATTAGGCATCCTCTAAATTCCATTAATAATGGTTAACCGACCTGACTTAGATGAATTAATTAGGCTAAGTGTAAATGTGGTATTATAGAAAAGAATGTAGCTTTGTAAGTATTGCTAAGGTTGTAGATAGACAGGTAGGAATACTACTTAAAATAGGACTGATGGAAAATACTAATTTGTATAAAAGAGTTCAGCTATAGGTAAACTGAAGAAAGTGTGTGACGTTTATGAATATTTGTGAAAAATAAATTATACCAACTAATAAAGTGAAGGATCATTAGAAGATAAATATGAATATGACTTTAAGGTTTTAGTATTAAATATGACGAAATCCTTAGAGGTCTGAAAGGATTTTGATGCCTAAAAAATGATACAAGTCTACATTACTGTAGAGTATTTCGAAATCAACATGATTTATTGGTTTAGAGTATTTCGAAATCAACGTGATTTATTTGAAAAGTACAGTTACTGTTTAGCCTTCCGCTTCCCTTTTGGAAATCATCTTGTTTAGCCCAAAATTTTATAGATACCAACATTAATTCCATTCTAAGTTTTTTAAATGATCACCTAATCTTAAAAAAAAATTAGAAATCCTACAAACCCCGCCAAGATCCGTCTAAGTCAAGAAAACAAAAATAAGACAAAATGTTAGTCTTATAATACAAATCAAACACACACAATAAATAAAGGAGCAAATAACTAAACGAGCTTAGCCCATTTTCTGAACTGCTGCAATCCGCTACTGTTGGGCTTCAGCCCAGTAGACCTTTGTTATACATTGCCGCAGGTGGGCTGATGGGAATGACTCAAGGAAATTTCGTTGGGCTTTTAGCCCAACACCGAATGCGGAAGAAGACGAGTCCAAGCAACTCGTATGCGATGGTCATGCATAAGAACAAAAGGAAAGATTAGTATGTAACCCATAAAACTCAACATATATGATGCAACTGTATAACTAGCTTCATTACGAGTCATGGTGTCAAAGTAAAAAAAAAAAAGATGAGCCTGATCCAGTAAGCTCAATTAAGCTCGGATACATATTTGAATGTTGTCCAACCAATTTTCTATTGTATGTTGATGCTAACGAATAGATAAGGCTTCATAGAGGTGCATATTTGGCAATTCAAGAACAAGGAATTAACATACGATCTGCTAAGAATAAATTAATTACTAAAAGATCTCCTATAAATATAGATAGGAGCGGACTGATATATGACTTAACCCACAGTAGCAATTTCAATATTCCTCCAACGAACATAATCGAACAACAACATACTTGCAATGTAAGGACGCAAAACTGGATGGGCAGAAACACGAGATGCATTACAGATTTGACTCTTTGTTTTCACTACCACATTTTATGGGACGGTTCATAAATAAAGGAACTGATGATCTTTCTACATATTTCTCTATTCATGTTAGATCCATCTGGCGGTAATGCGGAATGGGGTATAAGCAGGGAGATAAAAAAGGTGTTCATTGAGAGACTAAAACATGCTAACTTTATGCAAAGCAGTTCAAAACAGTTTCTAGGCCCAATTAAATAGAAACAGGTTCAAATAGTCATGTTAAAGCTTTTCAATGCTACTTCAAGTTTAGTTTACATATGAGGATTCCATATAACCAGTTTTAACTCTCTATTTTGCCATTTTATTTTGGACTTAAACTATTCAGGAATCATTAATGATGAACTAGTGCAATATTTTGAACTAATCAAATATCCATAAGTTTTAAAAAAAACACACAGATGGCAAGATTGAACTAGTGATGACATTAAACAACTGTAGCCTTCAAACACAACATTTCTTAAGTCATATCCCTATATATTTGACTAAACCCCAATCTGTATATATAACACCTAACTGTGAGACCACACTTTGAACTTAGAAAGAGTAATTTCAGCTAGTGACATTAGCGTTTGAAGGAAGACGCGGTGTTCTGCTTTATATCTTTAAACACGGCATTCATACTAACAGTTAGACTTAAACAGACCCAATTGATTAGTCCTAAGCATAAATAATGCACTTGAATACCAACTGACCAACTGAAACCAAACAAATTTATAGATACATGCTAAACTAATTAGACGAAACAAGAATGACAAACATATGACTCCATACTTAGAATTTAATCTAAAACATCAAAAGTATGCAAACACATGCTAGAACAAGATCACAACAATAACAATCATAACATATGCTGATATCTAAACCAATCTAACAGCAACAGTAAGCACAGATTTGAGGAAAATGGTAACAACAAGGCATCATAACATGATTTTCTATACTAACGGAATTCTAACGGAACAATTAGTCGAAATATAGTCGGATTTCACCTGTTTGTGGTGCAGTGAAGTGGGACGTCAAAACCTCGAATCTACTCTCGTATTGACAGATTCGACACTCGAGTCAAAATTAAAGTGCTTCTGTCGTAATTGAAATGCTTTTGCCGAACAGCGACGAAAGTTAATGAATCGTCAAGAATTTAATCTTTCGTCACAATTCTCGTATTTCAACAAAAAGTGTTTTTCTGATTTTTAATGTTCGAAACCAGATTAAAAAAAGAAAGAAAACTCAAGACTGTTTTTTGGTATTTTCAGAGAATTCCCATTGCTAAAAAAAGAACCTGCCTTCCTCGGATTTTCAAGAGTGTATTTATAGAAAATGGGTGCTAGCGTTGGGGTTCGAGTGAGCGGGAATTTCAACTTTCAAATAGAGTCGTTGTGAGAGGTCCAAATCATGCTCGAAGAGAGAAGAGAAAATCACTGATCCCCTTCACCCGAGACAATAAACCCGTGACCTAAAACGAATCTCTTGTCATGAATTTTGACTTGAAACCAAAAGATCCGTGGAAGAGGACAAAAAATAGCTCGGGTAGCATCTGAAACTTTCACCAAAATGGTGGGGCAAAGTCTTGAAATGGTGAAAGGGGATTTGGGTTTTCACTAGAAATGGAGGGGAGAGGATTGGGAGAGGAGTGGCTGCTTTAATCCGAAAATGGGGCTAGCAATCTGTGATGGTGAAAGAAGGTTGTGTTGTAGCCAAAAATGGTGAAGAGAGAGGGAGAAGGGCAAGGGCGGCTGAAGAGAGGGGAGAGGAGAAAGAGAGGGACTGATTTTCATTAGGTTTTTAGGGATAAAATAAGTGGGCCGGGTCGGGTCGGTTTGGAGGAAGTGGGCTGGCGGATTGGTTGTGAGTATTGGGCTGGTCCGAAAGTTTAGGGGTAATGGGCTCAGTTGTTTGTTGTTTGGGCCATTAATTTGGCATATTGTGATAAATAATTAGCTCCTAGGTGATATAATTTGTGTAATGTGATTAGTAATTAATATATAGAAAATGAAATGATGATGAAATAGCGTACTGCTGGTAACGGTGAAAATAAGAGTAACAATATTAATAGTAGTAAGAATAGAAAATAGCAGCGAAAATAAAATATTTGGCTCGTTTCCTTTTTTATTTTTATTCCCAAAGAAATAAATAGGAATAAAGGAGGGGCAAAATTGGGTGTCAACAGATGCCCCTCTTCGATCGGAGACGATGTAAGAGTTTTCGGGCGAAGAAGTTGACGTAGTAGCCAATTTTGTTCCGACCAATAAATATAAACTTGGAAGGACTTGAGAAAACACTGTTTAGGAGAATTGATGGAAAATATTATGGGGTGGAAGGAGTGTGACCGAACCCGTATCGAATTGCCTACATATCTCGGGTTTCGTGAGATGTATGTAGTTCGAAAGAAGCGAGTAGACACTGACACTACGCTTTTTCCCCAGTGTTGAATTATGGTAAGACTGGATATAAAAAGATACAAGATTGTGAAAAGAGTTGATTGAGTAGATGTTTTAGGCGGTGGATATGAAAGAAAAATTAACCTATGTATCACGTGTTTGTGGACGTAGGCGAAATCGGGTTTGAGAGTAGATCCGTGACCTTTGCTTTTGAGTTTGATATTCCTCTTCAACATATTTGCCCCAGTTCACTGCATAAGATAAAGTTCCACGCTGTGCTGTGTCCCTGTATGTATGTCGTATTTTCTGTCAAAACAGAATTCATATCAAAATCATTTATAAAGTCTGGGGTAAAGTTGAAAGTGTAAAATTTAAGGAGTGCAAAACGATAGTAAATATGAGTGTGAGAATGAAGCCGTGTGGCTTATAATGAGGCGGTGTGGCCAAACGTTGTCTCTGGTTGTCTTCAGGGACTTGAATGAATGCCTGATGTTTGTGTTGAAGATGTAATAATATCTCCAAGTGTATTTGGAGACTTTAATGACAACAATAAGGCCTCCGGCTGTCTTCCGGGACTCAATGATAAATGATATCTGTAGAATTTAGGGTAAAGTCATTAGAGTAGGTAAAGTGAATGATAAAGTAAAGTAGTAAAGTAGAGAGTAGAGTAAGTGTATAGCCGTTTGGCTTATGCAGATGAGGACGTGTAGCCATGTAATGTCTCCGATTGTCTTCGGGGACTTGATGGTATATGTGAAATTAAGGTAAAGTTATTAAAGTGAATGATAAGGTAATTGATGAAGTAGAAAGTGAAGTAAGAGTGCAGCCGTCTGGCTTATGAAAATGAGGATGTATAGCCATATGATATCTCCGGTTGTTTTCGGAGACTTGATGAAGATTCCCGTAAAGTCCGGGGTAAAGTTGTTAACGTAAGTAAAATGTGATGTCTCCGGTTGTCTTCGGAGGCTTTGATGCAGATTCCCGTAAAGTACGGGGTAAAGTCGTAAAATGGATGATGCCTCCGGTTGTCTTCGGAGACTTAATGATAATTCCTGTAAAGTTCAGGGTAAAGTCATTAAAGTTGGTAAAGTGAATGATAAAGTAGAGAGTAAAGTCATAGTGTAGCCGTCAGGCTTATGCATATGAGGCTGTATAGCCGAATGATGCCCCCGGTTGTCTTCGGAGACTCAATGATAATCCCTGTAAAGTTCAGGATAAAGTCGTTAAAGTTGGTAAAGTAAATGATAAAGTAATTGGTAAAGTAAAGTGATGGTGTAGCCGTTTGGCTAACGCGAAAGAGGCTGAATAGCCAAATGATGCCTCCGGTTGTCTTCGGAGACTTAATGTTGATTCCTGTAAAGTTCAGGGTAAAGTGGTTAAAGTAGGTAAAGTAAATGATAAAATAATTGATAAAGTATGGAGTAAAGTGATAGAGTAGCCGTTTGGCTGATGATGTTGACGGTATCGTGACAGGCTAAACTAATGACACGTAATCCTGATTTAATTCATCTTCAATCTCGACAACCTACAAAACAGATATATTTGTTAATAAAGTCATAAAGTTATTGTGATAAAAATAAAATTAAAGATAAAGTTGGAAATAAAGCCGTTTGGCTTTTGAGGAGAGGCCATAATAAGCCAAATGATGCTTTTCGGCCATGATTGATAGACTTGACTGTTGATCTCGCGGTTTTAGGTTCCTGCACTCAAAGAAAAATTCTTAGTTTGGGAGGGGGAAGTAGATTCGTGTTGACTCGAAGCTTGACGTTGTTGGTGCTCCATTCGTCTTGTTTGTTTGGATCTTGTGATCTCCGTTCAAGCCTCGGTAGATGAACAGTAGTGAAACAATTGAAAGAAAGTGTTTCATTTGAAAGGTATGTATGTAAGTATATGTATAAGGAAAGATATATACGTGAGTACATGTATGTAAGGAAAGATATATATGTAAATATGTGTGAAAATATTCCTGCCAACTTCAGATCGCGACACTTCTAAAACAATTGAAGCGTTATTTGTCTATAATATTTCCTGTCTGGTAGTCTTAATCTTGTCGATGTCCAACTCTTCTCTTGTCTAATCTTTCAAAATATGCCCCAGTTTTGGTTTCGTAAGAGTATACTAAACTTATGTTGTGGTATGACCGAACCTTATATAGGTTGCCTACGTATCCCGCTAAGGAATCAGGTCAGAACGTAGTTCGTAAGGTTCATAAAAATGGTTTGAGAATTTAATAAAGGGACCGAACCCGATGTGGATTGCCTACGTATCCCACCAAGGGAATCATGTCAGCGTAGTTCTGTTGTGTAAATGGTAAAAGGTTTGTTGGATTTCTAACTAAATACGACTGTCTGTATGTTGAAAGTCTACGAATCCCGCCGAGGGAATCAGGCCATGTGTAATTCTCCTTGTATAAGGATTTTGGATTTTCTGTTGTAATGCAACCGAACCCTATGTGGGCTGCCTACGTATCCCACCACGGGAATCAGGTCAGCGTAGTTCGTACTGATTGTTAAAGGAAAGGTTGCAAACTAGGCTGTCTAACTTAATGTCGTCCTTTGTTTTCTTCTTGAATTGCTAGCTTTTAGGCTTATGTCATCACCTATCGGCTATTTCGTTTCTTCCAAATGGAATCTTGTCTTGTCCTTTGTTACTCTCTCGAGATGTATGTTATTCATTTGTTCATTTTATGTCATAATCATATAGTTGGCAGATTTGATAATTTGTATACTAAAGTAAAATAGAAAATAACAAATAACAGACAGTTAAGGAATATCAGAAAGGCATTCATAGATTGCGCAATTTAAGCTCTCAAAAGATGGGGCAAAGCAACAAAAGTTTTGGGGCACGATTTAAGCCTCAATTTTAAAATCGTGCTATCTCAAAAAAAGTTCACTACAGTTAAATCTACCAAGACTCCCGGCGAACCAGGGACGGAGTATAGGTCCAATTCTTTAATGTTTCTCCTGGTTCGGCACCCCGTATGCTCGGTGTCTCGGCATTGTGAGTAGTTGTAGCAACAATCTTCATGTGTGTTTGTCTTTGGATTGTTCCCACAGGAGCAACAAAAGTTGATGTCATGCCCTTTTCAATCGGCATAATGGCTCTTTTCGAATCCCTATCTTCCTCAACAGTTATCATATTCACGTTAGCATTCTCGTGAGTAGGTAAAGGGTTGTTGTCCATATTGGGTCTAGCTCCAGTGAGCTGGATCGCTCCTTCCTTAATCAAGGCTTCGATTTTGTTTTTAAGCCCATAGCAATCTTCAGTGTCGTGCCCCGCAACTCCAGAATGGTAGGCACAGCGATTGGAACCATCAAACCATATTGGAATAGGATCAGGAATTTTCCCTTCAATTGGTTGTATCACGCCGGCTGCTTTCATTCTTTCAAACAATTGAGCCAAAGGTTCAGCGAACCGAGTGTAATTACGGGTGTTTTTGATGTCAGGGTTAGGACGGGCTTTAGGTGTGGTATGTGGTTGATTTTGGTAAGTGGGAGCTTGAACAGATTGGTATGGACGTGGGTTTTGATGTGGAGGTGCTCGGGGTTGGTAGTAGTTTGCTTGGGCGCTGTAGACAGGGTAAGGAGATAGTGGAGCTTGGTAGGGCTCGGTGTAGTGGTAAGGGTAGAAAGGTTGTTGTGGATGGTTAAAGTATGTAATGGCTTGGCTTGGCTTATGTCCTGGGACATTCATGACTGCAGCAACGTCTTCTTTCTTCTTTTTAACCCCGCTGATAGAACCAGATTAAATAGCCTTGCTTACCGCTTGCAAAGCAGTAAGATCCTGAATTTTTCCTGATTTGATGCCTTCTTCTAAGGCTTCTCCCATTCGGACAACTTCTGTGAATTTCTGTCCCATCATGCCTATCATTTTCTCATAAAATATGCTAGCTTGGCATTCAATGAAGGTAGCAGTCATTTCTCTGTCATTCATCGGGGGTTGTACCCGGGCTGCTTCTGACCTCCAACGCAGCGCATATTCGCGGAACGACTCAGTTGACTTCTTGGTTAACTTGGTCATGTAGACCCTGTCTGGTGTGATGTCGGTGTTTAAACTGAATCGATCCATAAAGTCTTAGGCCATGTCACTCCAACCACGCCATTTACGGACGTCCTGTTATGTATACCAAGTAAGGGCCTCACCAGATAAGCTTCTGATGAATAGCTTCATCCTTATGTTCTGATCTCTACCTACTACAACCAGCTTGTCACAGTAAGCCCTTAAGTGTTAATGGGGATCGCCGGTTCCATTGAAAGTATCAAATTTTGGCGGTTTGTAGCCTGCGGGTAAGTCAACGTCAGGCTGAACACATAGATCCTCATATTCTACACTCTTGCTTCCTCTGGCAACTTGAAGGTTTCTCATTGCCTCTTTGAGGCTGTGGATATCTTTTAGCAATATGTTATCTGCCCTTGCTTTTGCCTCCTTTTCCATTTCCCCGTATTGATCTACCTCGGGCTGGAACCTGACCGTTACTGGGTTGGTGAAGGCTTGTGTTTCCGCTGCATATACGGGAGGAACATATTGCGCATTATGAGTGGAAAAATGTGCCCCTTGTATATGCTGGGTTGGATAAGTTTGGATAGTGGGAGTGTTTTGGACTGGAGATGGTGTGTTATAAGTGGTGTTTGTAGGTGGTTGGTTTGATGGGTTTGGAGGAGTAGTTATAGGTGGTGGATTAATGTTGGTGGTTAAAGGGATATAAGGAGTGTGAGCTAACAGTTGATTTGGTGGATTGACGGGTGGTGGATTAGGAGTAACATAGGTGTTGTAAGTGGGTGGTTGACTTTGTGGAGGAGTATAGATGGATGATGGATTTGGTGAATTTGCGAGGGTGATTTGAGGAAAGTTGTTGTTGGTGGGTGCATTATTTTGTGGGGGGAAATGTTCAGGAACTGGAGATTCAAGTGATGGAAAACGAGGTGGGTTTTGTGTGACATTTCTAGGTTCAGGAGGTGGACTTTGGAGTGTAACGGATAAGTTGGTCAGGTCCCTAACCCGATTTAGTTCTCCACGTAGATCCTCAATCTCTTGAGTCAAGCGGGCAATATGTTCATCATGTTGAATAGTAGTTCTATGTTCGGAAGTCTCAGGGGGATCACTAGAGATCACGATGTTTTCCAAACCAGTTGAAATGGATGCGACTGGATCAGACATGATAATTTCTTTTCCTTGCACGACCCAACTACGTCGAGGTAATGATGACGTTTTTGACCTTGTGCGGTAAGGATGGTCGGCCAGCTCGAGTGTCAACACGAATCAAATCTTTGGGAATAAAATAAAAAGAAACATAAAGTGCAAATGATGTCAGTCATGATCACGTAAAGTCAAGTAAGTCATGTAGCAAATAATTCGTCAAATAAAGTCAAACAAGTTGTCAAACAAATGTACATGGGTATATCAAACAATAACGTGCCCTAATATGCATGTGACCTCTTTTGTGCCAGAGGTAGGCCTAACGTTTGTTTGAAGGGTAAAGTGTGCCATAATACGTCATCCCATTGCTTTTGATTAATTAAACAAGTTTTAATTCCCGAAATAAAGTACAAAAGTAATGTAATTTTATTACATATCAAATGAATACAACATAAAGTATTTCCTAATCTAAGTAAAGTAAGTACAATTTCCTATGTCTAACTTCCAGCTCCATTTTGTGACGTCCTTGGTCTTCGTCAATTGTTGATCACAGGCGTACTCCAATGTAAATCCATACCTGTCATAGAAACGTTAGTTATTCCCTCCCTCCTAAAGTTTAATTAATTAAAGCAAGTAGTCAATATTTTAGGCACAGTTATCCCTCAAACATGCACATAAAGTATGATTATTGTCACTTGGGGTCGTGAACCCACTTGGACGTTTTGGGTAAAGTCATCTAATGAGTTTAATACACCAAGGGTATTAAACCTCCTAGGTCATGAAATGTATGCTCCTAATAAAGGGTATTGGTTTAGCTCTACCCTAGGTTGACTAAGAGTGGGTTCACTAGACGCAAGGTTCCCGAGTGGACTACTCGAGTGAGAAGGCTACGAGGTCACCGTTATTCGGACACCCCGCGCATACGCCAACTCTCCTAAAATTTTGGATTTTTGAAGAAATTTGCGGGTGCGCAAAACACACCTCGCGTGGACGTGTGATAGTGTGAATTTCCAAATGTGGAGAAAAGTGATACGGGATGACAGTTTATATCAAAACAGTAACACATAAGCAGTTTATATCAAACAAAGAAATAATAGCATGTAAAACAGTTAACAACAAATAACGTAATTAAATAAACACACAAAGCCCAGTTAAACTAAGTCCGTTATGGTTAAAACCTAAGTAATCCCCAGTGAAGTCGCCAAGCTGTTATACCCTATTTTAACCGAAGTCAAAATAGTTTATAACATCCCGGGTAATTCCGGGGTTAATTAAAGTACGGGAGTCGCCACCTAATTATTTATGGTGAATTAGGGCACCTAAAGTTCATTAAAGTTATTTTCTAAAGTTGATATTATTGTAAAGTCTACGAAACCAAAAAAGATTTTAGGTACGGGTTCAACTAACCTAGAGGGAAGGTATTAGGCATCCTCTAAATTTCATTAATAATGGTTAACCGACCAGACTTAGATGAATTAATTAGGCTAAGTGTAAATGTGGTATTATAGAAAAGAAAGTAGCTTTGTAAGTATTGCTAAGGTTGTAGATAGACGGGTAGGAATACTACTTAAAATAGGACTGATGGAAAATACTAATTTGTATAAAAGAGTTCAGCTATAGGTAAACTGAAGAAAGTGTGTTACGTTTATGAATATTTGTGAAAAATAAATTATACCAACTAATAAAGTGAAGGATCATTAGAAGATAAATATGAAAATGACTTTAAGGTTTTAGTATTAAATATGACGAAATCCTTAGAGGTCTGAAAGGATTTTGATGCCTAAAAAATGATACAAGTCTACATTACTGTAGAGTATTTCGAAATCAACATGATTTATTGGTTTAGAGTATTTCGAAATCAACGTGATTTATTTGAAAAGTACAGTTACTGTTTAGCCTTCCGCTTCCCTTTTGGAAATCATCTTGTTTAGCCCAAAATTTTATAGATACCAACATTAATTCCATTCTAAGTTTTTTAAATGATCACCTAATCTTAAAAAAAAATTAGAAATCCTACAAACCCCGCCAAGATCCGTCTAAGTCAAGAAAACAAAAATAAGACAAAATGTTAGTCTTATAATACAAATCAAACACACACAATAAATAAAGGAGCAAGTAACTAAACGGGCTTAGCCCATTTTTTGAACTGCTGCAATCCGCTACTGTTGGGCTTCGGCCCAGTAGACCTTTGTTATACATTGCCGCAGGTGGGCTGATGGGAATGACTCAAGGAAATTTCGTTGGGCTTTTAGCCCAACACCGAATGCGGAAGAAGACGAGTCCAAGCAACTCGTATGCGATGGTCATGCATAAGAACAAAAGGAAAGATTAGTATGTAACCCATAAAACTCAATATATATGATGCAACTGTATAACTAGCTTCATTACGAGTCATGGTGTCAAAGTAAAAAAAAAAAGATGAGCCTGATCCAGTAAGCTCAATTAAGCTCGGATACATATTCTAATGTTGTCCAACCAATTTTCTATTGTATGTTGATGCTAACGAATAGATAAGGCTTCATAGAGGTGCATATTTGGCAATTCAAGAACAAGGAATTAACATACGATCTGCTAAGAATAAATTAATTACTAAAAGATCTCCTATAAATATAGATAGGAGCGGACTGATATATGACTTAACCCACAGTAGCAATTTCAATATTCCTCCAACGAACATAATCGAACAACAACATACTTGCAATGTAAGGACGCAAAACTGGATGGGCAGAAACACGAGATGCATTACAGATTTGACTCTTTGTTTTCACTACCACATTTTATGGGACGGTTCATAAATAAAGGAACTGATGATCTTTCTACATATTTCTCTATTCATGTTAGATCCATCTGGCGGTAATGCGGAATGGGGTATAAGCAGGGAGATAAAAAAGGTGTTCATTGAGAGACTAAAACATGCTAACTTTATGCAAAGCAGTTCAAAACAGTTTCTAGGCCCAATTAAATAGAAACAGGTTCAAATAGTCATGTTAAAGCTTTTCAATGCTACTTCAAGTTTAGTTTACATATGAGGATTCCATATAACCAGTTTTAACTCTCTATTTTGCCATTTTATTTTGGACTTAAACTATTCAGGAATCATTAATGATGAACTAGTGCAATATTTTGAACTAATCAAATATCCATAAGTTTTAAAAAAAACACACAGATGGCAAGATTGAACTAGTGATGACATTAAACAACTGTAGCCTTCAAACACAACATTTCTTAAGTCATATCCCTATATATTTGACTAAACCCCAATCTGTATATATAACACCTAACTGTGAGACCACACTTTGAACTTAGAAAGAGTAATTTCAGCTAGTGACATTAGCGTTTGAAGGAAGACGCGGTGTTCTGCTTTATATCTTTAAACACGGCATTCATACTAACAGTTAGACTTAAACAGACCCAATTGATTAGTCCTAAGCATAAATAATGCACTTGAATACCAACTGACCAACTGAAACCAAACAAATTTATAGATACATGCTTGGATTTGCACAAGGATTTCTTGAAAAAGAATATCCCAAACCATAACCAAAAACAAGTGACAGAGGGATGTTATGTTAGGAAAGTTACCTAGTTTGATCATTATTTAGATTAACAAGCTTCCCCCTATATATAACGCCAAATATAACATCACCTGCACTCACTAGCTACACCATCACTACCACTATTAAGTTGGAAAATAACAAATTATAACCAAACACCTTGAAAAGAGCGAAATACAGAAGAAATTTTTCATTCAAAGGGAAAAAATGGCTTCTTGTGACAAAGCAGAAAACCCAAGTCCATGCGCCCGGGGTTGTGGCATCTATGGAGCCCCACGCAATCACAATCTTTGTTCCCAATGTTATAAAGCTTTCTTGAAAGAAAAAGCCCCCAAGGATGCATTAACTTTATCTGAAAAGATATCTTCTCTTACTATTAAAACTGAAAAAGATGATTCGACGATAAAGACGAAAACACAAAGGTGTATGGTTTGCAGGAAGAGAGTGGGACTAATAGGATTCAGTTGTAAGTGTGGTGAAATATTTTGCAGGAATCATAGGTATCCAGAGGAACATGCATGCACATTCAATTTCAAGTCTATTGGACGTGTGATCTTGGCTAAGGAAAATCCTCTCTGCAAAGCTGATAAACTTGAGAATAGGATCTAATGTTATTTTAGCAAGTTCTTTTATTTGATGTTTTCAAGTTTATCTTCTAGTTTAGCAGCGTTTTTTTTTTTTTTTTTTTTGATTAAATAGTGTAAAATTACACTTTTCGTTGTCCGAGATTTTTTGATTCGTTCGTTTCTATTAATTAATAATGTCATGCATACTATTGTTAATTGAGTACAAGGTGAATAAATTTTAGCCACAAACTTCAAATTTCAGTGTCTTATTTTATTTTATTTTTTTGAAAAAATATCCGTCTCTCAGTATAGATACATGAAAGGCAGCCAGCTACTGTTTATGAACATGGATATGGCATCGGCTGCATGTTATTTTCAGAAGCTTTTCTTTACTTAGATTTATATGTATTCCTCTTAATAGCTAAGGTTCACCATTTTTTCTTTAAAGGGCTGTGTGATTTGCTTTCCTGGAATTTAAATTCCTCTTATTCCTCCGCCCCACCCCCCACCAGTTTTATAGTGGTAACTGCTCAGAGATTTATTATTACAATTTCAGTTTCATACTAAGATGACGCCGATTCAGAGAAAAAATGGATTGTGCTCCATTCATTTAACGGAAAAGGGTCAAAATTACCCATGAACTTTGGGAAATAGTTCATCCATACCCTTCGTTATACTATCGGGCCAATTATACCCTTACAGTTATATTATGGGGTCAATTATACCCTTAACCCAAATGGACTGCCACGTGGCATCATCCTAGACGCCCAACCCATTTCCTCCCCAAATAATTATTTACCCACCAAATTTAATCCAACCCGACCCGAATATAATATTTTCATCGAAAATTATTATGACCCAACTGTATACCCCTTATTCAAATAACCCTTCTTGAATGCTGGAAGGAATCAAAAGAAGACTTCAACATCAATCCCTTTATGCATTACTCGTACTGTAGATGTTTTAAAGAAAAAAGATATATATCTTTGGGTAAGAGTAGATCTATTCGTAATTTGTATTACTGGAGAAAAGGAAATATTGGTTTTAATTTGAGTGATACGCTAGACTTGTTAGCTTCTATGAATTTATAACATAAAACAAGTCCAGCTTTGACTAAAATGAATTAACATGTTTTTGTTTTGTGATGTCGGCGGTGACGATTTACAGTGGGGAGAGAGGTCGGAGACGATATAGTGTAGAGAGAGAATGTAGGTGATAATGTAGGGTTATTTGAATAAGGGGCATATGGTTGGGTCATAATAATTTTGGGTGAAAATATTATATCCGGATCGGGTTGGGTTAAATTTGGTGGGTAAATATTTTTTTGAGGGGGAAAATTGATTGGGCGTCTAGGATGAAGCCACGTGGCAGTCTATTTGGGTTAAGGGTATAATTGACTCTATAGTATAACGGTAAGAGTATAATTGACCCCATAGTATAACGGTAAGGGTATAATTGGCCCTATATTATAACGAAGGGTATGGATGAACTATTTTTCAAAGTTCAGGGGTAATTTTGGCCCTTTTCCGTTCATTTAATTGTAAACACCAGTGATGGCATTTTGGGGGAAATAAAGGGATCGTAGGTTTTTTATTTAGTTAGGCCGGGTTTAAATGATGGAGCGGGTTTAAAAAATGAAATCAGGTCATTTGAGGGATTTGGGGAATTCTGTTAAGACAGGGGTATATTTGAACACTTTAATGATGGGAGCGATATTTTTGACCCAAATTCATAACGGAGGATATTTTTAGCCCTCTTCACAAAGTAGAGGGGTATTTTTGATCCTTTTCCCAAAAAACAATACAATCATAAGATATCTTAATTCAGAAAAAAATTGTGAATTAAGATGTTATTTTTTCAATTTTTTTTGTCAAGTTATGTAAGTTGTATCCGTTAGCTCTTGGTCAATATATTTTAGCTGGCCGGGTCAAGTGAGGCGGGTCAATAAAATGGTTAAAATGCGTATCTTTATATTTCTTTAAAATTTGACTTTAAATAAAAATTTCATGTCAGCAAAATTAATTAATGAAAGAATCACTTATATAGGTTGGGTGACTTTTTAATTGAAATATCAGTAGTTGAGTGACTTTAGGTTAGAAAATAAAGTGGAGTGACTTTATGAGCGAAATATTAATAGTTGACTGACTTTTGGGTTAGAAAAAAGTTGAGTGACTTTCTAAGTGAACTACCCTTACTTTAAAAAAAATATATTTTTATTACATAGCGGGTAGGGAAAGGGAAATGGGGAGGGGATTACAATGTGGGGATTCGAACTCTCACCAACAAAGTGAAAGTTCAGGTAGCCAACCAACTGAGCTACTAGATCCCTACGTGAACTACCCTTACTTGAGTGACCATTTGAGACATTATCTCTTTTAACGGAGGCAAATGAGGTTATGCCCAACAGTGTTTTAAAAGGCGGGGGTGTAAGGCGGACGTTTTACATATGCCTCGATGAGGCGTAAGCCCCATGGGTATTTAATTTTTAGTATTTCATAAAATAATATAATTACAATAAATATTTTTAAATAGGTAAAATTACATAAAAAATAAAAGAAAACTGTAAATAAATGAATATATATATATATATATATATATATATATATATATATATATATATATATATATATATGTGTGTGTGTGTGTGTGTATGTGTGTGATCCTCACAAAATACTAATTAAAACAATCGATTATACACCACTTACAATTTGTAATTATATATAACATAATTTTACAAGTATAAATAATACAATGAAATAAAAGCTATTATGAAATGCAAATTAACTCTAACATCTTAACTTTCAATTAAACAATACAATGAAATAAAAGCTATTATGAAATGCAAATTAACTCTAACATCTTAACTTTCAGACTATGAAAATCACAATTTCTTAAAACAATATTACTATCGAACTATTCATTTTATCTCCCTATAAGCAAACAATCAATAAAGCTTTATCAGTATTATAATTAAAACGTAACTCTTTCATGAATAAAATAAAATAACTTTAAAATAACGAAATAATAAAATATGACAATTTTGATACATAGGACAAAAGACCAATGATAAGTGAAAATGTACAATTCGGCTATGTATTTTTAAAAGAAATATTAAGTGATATTCACCCTCACGATATTCTCAACAGTAAATATGCAATATTACGACTTGTTTTTTGAGTTACACCCAATCTTCTTATTTCTATAGATGAAAAACTATTAAGTATCATTCATTTGTTAAAGAATTATGAGGGTCGATTTTAATTAAAGAATTTAACATAGAATTTGTGTAAGAACTGTTAGGCGAGCCTCGAGCATTGGGCGTTAGGCATGTTTATGGCGTAGAGTCGGGCGCTTAGGCATAAGCCTCACAGGAACTAAGCCCCGCACGTGAGCCTTGGAGCGTTTTGCCATTGCCCGGCCCCGGGGCCAGCCCTAAAGCGAGTCCTGAAACTGCCTTTTAAAACACTGATGCCCAATAATTTCGGTTCTGTACATAGTAATCTCATTTTATATGCTTCACTAAAACATAAGGTAATTAGTCACATAATCTTGCACTTATTGTATCTATTCGTGGACACTTTTCATGTGGACTTTGTCTATGTCTTTCTCTCTTAACTCTCTTCTCAGAGTTGATAAGTTTATAATTACATTCATCAGATATTTTCTAATGTGTCTTGCAGTACAGTACAACTGTTGTACAAGGCAAGATGTGCTTTTGAAGAGTTCAAATTAACAGATCCATATGCTTTTTTGTTCATTTGCACCCTTAGAATTGTTATACTGATAAATAGTGTAAATATGTAGTAAAAGAATATTTTGTAAATCTTCTATTTTAGGTTAGTATAGTTTGTATCTTAATAGGACATTGTAACTATGGTATATTTACCAACTCAATCAATGAGAATAATTACGGAATTAATCTCTTTCATGGTATCAGATACTAGGGTTTCTTTTCCTTCTCTTCCGCTGCCCTAATTCTCCGACGTCATCTACCCACTTTTCCGACGTCTTCTTCTTCGATTTCCGTCCATTTTTCTTGCCTTCCATCAATGGCAGACACCAAGTTCCATCCTGCTTTGGCTGTATCCAACATCAAGAATCACATCCCAATCATTCTTGAGATGGAAACGGATCATTATTCGGCTTGGGCCGAATTATTCAAACTTCATGCCCGGTCTCACCGTGTCCTTTCCCACATTCTGCCAACCGGAAAGGAGAAGGCTCCTACCACCGACGACGAAAAGGAGTTGTGGTCCACTTTGGATGCCACGGTACTTCAATGGGTATATGCAACCATCTCCACGGACTTATTGCATACAATCATCGAAGAAGACCTATCGGCAAAGGAGGCCTAGGATCGCCTCCGTAATCTTTTTCAAGACAACAAAAACTCCCGTGCTGTTGCTTTGGAACATGATTTCTCTCATGTCAAGATGCGGGATTTTCCAAACGCTTCGGCGTATTGCCAACGTCTCAAGACCTTGGCCGATCAACTTAAGAGTGTGGGGGCTCCGGTGACCGACAACCGCCTCGTTCTCCAACTGGTGGCTGGACTCCCAGAGGAATACAAGAATTTGGGTACCTACATCCGCCAAAGTAAGCCTCTTCCATCATTCTCCGAAGCTCGGTCAAGTTTGTGCCTTGAGGAAAAGGCGTTGGCTGAAATGCACGATGACTTGCCCGCGGCTATGGTGGTTAATTCCAAACGTGATTTTGATGGCTCTTCTCATCTGAAAAATTCTGGTCGTTCTCACCATCATCGGGGCAAAAATAACAACAAAAACCGCGGCTCTAGCGGCGGGAATAATAACGGCGGTGGCCGTGGTTCGGGCGGCGGCAGTGGCAGCCGACGCCGTGGAGGACGCCCCTCAGGTGACCAGCAGCAGTGGCAACAACCCTCCTCACCGTGGCAGTGGGGTTGGATGCCTCAGTGGGCTCCCCCTTGCCCGTATCCTACCACGCAGTGGGCTCGGCCACAGCAGCAGTGGCAGCCGCCATCTTCTTCGTCTGGCCTGAGGTCGCTGGCCCAGCCTGGCATTTTGGGCTCGCGACCACAGCAGCAGGCATATGCAGCCGCGAGCCCCCCGACGCAATGGACTCCGACGGATATTGAATCGGCCATGCACACGATGAAGTTGAACCAACCCGATTCGAATTGGTATATGGATACCGGCGCCACGTCCCATATGACATCCACAAAAGGTACTCTCTCGTCTTATTTTAATTTGAGCAATCGTAATACTGGCATTGTTGTTGGTAATGGTAATTCAATTCCAATTTGAGGTTGTGGTCATGCTAAATTGCCTCCCTCGAACCCTCCTTTATTGTTAAACAATGTCCTTCATGCGCCAAAACTCATAAAGAATTTGATATCGGTTTGTAAATTTACTACTGATAACTATGTGAGTGTTGAATTTGATCCTTATGGATTTTCTGTGAAGGATTTCCGGACGGGGATGGCTCTCATGAGATGTAATAGTAGGGGTGCTCTCTATCCATTGTCCACCTTCAAATTTTCCACCAATTCATCGTCGACTTTTGCTGCCTTGTCTTCTACCCGTTGGCATGATCGTTTGGGCCACCCGGGAGCTTCTATTTTGGATTTTCTTAGGTGTAATAAAAGCATTGAATGTAATAGTTCTAGTTCATCTAGTATTTGTCATTCTTGCGTTCTTGGTAAACATGTTAAGTTGCCATTTGCTAGTTCTATTTCCGAAACTTTGTTTCCATTTGACATTATTCATAGTGATTTGTGGACTTCTCCAATTTTGAGTTCTATGGGCCATCGTTATTATGTTCTGTTTTTGGATGATTTTACCAACTATTTGTGGACTTTCCCTTTGGCTAGAAAATCTGATGTTTACTCAAAATTCATGGATTTTAAGACCCATATTCTTACTCAATTTGAACGTCCTATTGATACGCTCAAATTACACCTATTAATGGCGTAAAGCGGACGTTGTCAAATATAGTAACCCAACAAGGTTGGGGTCGAATCCCACAGGGAATATGGAGAGAAAAGAGTACTAATCGTATGCGATACCAATCTTTAAATGCTTTAATCCTATTCCGGATAGTTTGAATTGATTGTTGAATAATGTAATTGAATACTTTGACTTAGAATGTAATTAATATGAGAGAGAGACTAAGGTTGTGTTTCCCAATTTGATTAGATATTATGCTTCGGATTTCAATGTGATAGACTTCTAATGGTTGTTCTAAGAATATGCACTTGATCTCTTAAAGACTTCTTAATGTTTCCCAACAGTTAAGCAGTATTTCCTCTTTTTGATTCTTCCGAATATAAAAGAGTTACAATCGAAGAGCGACCAATAATGCCAATTTAGACTTATTCTTATTCCTAAGTTAGTCTATTAAACGAGGGTTAACGCCTCGAGTCATTGTTATTCAATCTTACCAATATTGACTCTCTTTCCCAAGAAAAGTCAATATAATGGCTTCGGCTAATGCTTGCAATCATTACCCAACGTTACAACACAAAGATAGAATAAATAACAACAACCATTATGCATATATCAATAATAGAAACCCATTCACATAATACCCATCATGGGATTCACAACCTTAGAATTGAAATTAGCTACTCATAATGTTTCTTGACAGAAAAAGCTTAAAGATTAACATAATACACTTACAATACTAATACAAGATGGAATGAGAGTGAAGTTGTTGCCTTAAATGCTCCAATCACTTCAAGATTAAAAATCTAGGGTTTATGCCTCTAAAATAAAATCTGAAAAATGAATTAAAACCCTACATTATGTATTTATAGAGCCAAAAGTCGCGCCAAGTTTCTGGACAAAAATGCCCTTACGCCGCATTGTTACGGACCGTAACTCAGGTTACGGTCCGTCCTTCATTTCGTCATTTGACCACTTCGACGTTACGGCCACCATGCGACGGACCGTACCCTGTGTTACGGTCCGTCCTTCTGAAGCGTAAGTGGTGACAATTACTTGGCAACTCTCTGGAATTTTGGATGATGTTACGGTGAAGGGTTACGGACCGTAACATGAGTTACGGACCGTAACACTAAACCGTAACACTGAAGATTTTATTGAAACTCTCTGGAAATTTAGCTCATGTTACGGTGACATGTTACGGACCGTAACATGAGTTACGGACCGTAACACTTCACCGTAACACTGATGGTTTCAATGAAACTTTCTGGAAATTCAGGCCTTGTTACGGTTCAAAGGTACGAACCGTAACATGAGTTACGGACACCGTTACGGTCCGTAACATGAGTTACGGACCGTCGCTTAGCTCAAATTTGTCCGTTTTTCCAGCATTACTTCTCATTTCCGATCCTTAGTTAATCAACCCTATAAAACACAAAAATAACATAAGAAACAATATAAAAACACTTAAAATCAAGCAATATTTCTAGTTACAAAGGCATAAAATGTGCCAAAATTCACGGCACATCAACACCCCCAACTTAAGCTTTTGCTTGTCCTCAAGCAACTACAACAATACCTACTACTAACACACGACATCTTAGCAAAATAAGAATGACTACGGTGGTTCTGGCATGTGTTCCTAGCACGGACTCTTCAATTCAAGAAAAATATTTAGGCTCTTATCCATCTCCTATTTGTGACACAAGATGCACATTTCGGAAAAATGTCAATTCACTATGCAACCTCAATTAATGACATAATCATAGTACGGGGGCCTCTATGCACATGAATTTCAACTTCCGGAAAGCCAGTTACTTCGAAACCTACAATCCTTATGCCCTCACATAGACCAAAGAATGTCCCAACACACATTTACGACATAAATGGGACAGAAGACTAAAGAGACAGAAGAACACTCACACTCACAAAGAAATTTGCATACCATGCGTGCACATACCATAGGCTTGCCTTTATTTTCCATGCATTCAACTTTGAACAATTTGATCGTGATCACATTAGGACTTTTTGGGCTTGTAACATTGGCTTAGGGACGGGTAGGATGAATATTTGGGTATCGGTGACTCACTCTCCTCGACACTTCTTTTTGACTTCATTCACCATTCTTCCTATCATTTCCCACCCTCCATTTTTAGCGTGGATTTATTTAGAACTTTGAACAATTTTTTTTTTGTTTATATATATATCCACGCTGAATTATGTCCCTTTATATTCGTGATTACCCCCAACAGGCCTTTGACCTCATTTTCCTCATTTTTGACTTGTCACCCCCAACTTAGGCTTTTAGCCTCATTTTCCGCATTTTTGACTTGTCACCCCCAACTTAGGCTTTTAGCCTCATTTGTCAATCTTCCGTGTCAAGGAGGGACTTGGTGCCAAATGGGTTTATTCGAAGAAAAAGTCTATAGGCTCAAAAATGGGAGACTAGGGATCATTTTCTGTACGGGCCAGGCTCATTTAAGATACTTTGGGGTTAATACAAAGAAAGCCTAAGATCACTTCACAATCTAATTCTCCTTAGAATTCACGCACGACCAACCGGGCAAGTTCTAGATTGCAGGCATCATATGCAAATAGAAGCTAAAAACTCACAACACAATGGCATAAGGATTGTTTAAATACTCCGACTTCATTTCCGTTTGAAGATTTCACATACATAAACACCCTTTCTTTGCAATGTCATTAAAAGAACCATACATGTCAATATCAACAACTCAGTTTTGATGTACATCACAAATTATTTTTCGGAGGGATATCATTGAACTTGTAAAAATCATTTTTATCTATGCTAGAAACACGGACCACCACCACTTAAGTCAGCATTACTTTACTTCTATATTAAACATTCTAAACATGCTAGGTTCAACATACACACAACATTCTTCGGGAATAGAAACACATAGCAAAGAACAGCCGAAGAACGTCCTAACACATACTTGTTAATAAAAACAATACCAACAAAACAAAACAATAACAATTGTCTTAAACACATGCTTACTATCACAATTTTGATAAGATATTTACCAAAACAAAACAATAAAAACAATATCCAGTATACTAAAACAGCAATCCCAACAACCAATCAGCAAATACCACACCCCCAACTTAAAAGCATGCATTGCCCTCAAAGCATCAATATAACGCAGTAAAAAATTTGGAGGGCCTCCCTGGAGCGCACTAGGCACCCGGATCTGTCGCAGCATCATGGGGTGGAGCAGTGGATGGGGGAGAAATACGGTGAGCCGGCTCTGTAGGCTGAGTTGAGCTAGAAGTAGCTCCTGCGGTGTCGGAACTTAACCGGGACTCCTGGCGGATTCTTTTCAAAGTACGCCGCTCCTCTTCCTCATTCTGTGGGCGTAACTCAGCATATGGATCAAGACTTTGGAGAATGGGCTCGAGATCTGGCGAGGCTCTGCTTCGCTTCCCTTTGTCCAAAGAGGGGATATCCTCCTCCAACTCCTCGTCGTGCTGTTCCTCAACCGTGTCATCGTTGTCATCATCCCCTAGTAAGCTCTGAATCGGCTGGTATAGGGTCTGTACCAACTCCGTGTGTACTTTAGGAAGCTGGTCTGTCGCCACAGCCACTTCCTGGGCCTTCAATTTCTGCACATCATCCTTGACAGACCGCAACTCACTCCGAATAGCGCCCAATTACATAGTAGGGTGTGTCCTAGTCAGCTCAGTCATCCTGCGCTCAATACCATCTATCCGGGAGTGGATTTGTAATGATTGTAGGTGGTCCGCAGCCATCTGTTCTTTTATCGGTCGCAGCGCTGCATCAATAGCCCTTTTTGTGTATAATTTTAGCTCAATCATGATCTGCTTGACCTGCCTATCTGTGCGATCCGCTTGTAAGACCACCGCCCCAAAATTGTCCCGGTTGAACATCATTTTTCTCGCAAGCTCGGGTGGGACTCCTGGTGTTGCCTGCGGTGGTGCTGGGCTTGCTCCAGTGGAAGAGGTAGGACCACCCGAAGTAGGTGCGGCTGGAGGTGGCATAGGCTGTGTAGCATGATCAGCCGGTGGAGCCTCAGAATCTGTGTGCTGATCCGCAGCAGCTCCCTCTTCACCCATGATAGCCAAGGGTATAACATCTGATCCCGTAGGCCCCTCCGGCACCTCAGAAACCGATGCAGAGGGCAACGAACCCTGGCTGAACACCTCATCTTTCCCTTTTGTGATGTCATAAATATGGTTGGCAATCACACTGTGATCGATATGGGGTAGGGGTTCTGGTTCTGCACGCAAGCATAGTAGCGTAAGCAGGCTTGGATGAATGAGGGAAGTGGCCGGCTGGGTGGCTCTCTCTCGGAGGTCTTCGGCTATCAGTCGCCCGAAGTTGATCTTATATCGCGACATTATGGAAGCCACAAGAACAGCCCTGTCTGGAGTCAAATAATTATCTGATTGGGTAGGACGGATTCGGAACAAAACAATTTGCCACCAAAACTTTGCCTCTGGCGTTAGGGTGTTTTTCCAAATCCGCGTGGTGGCTGTCAACTTTGGCACTATGGCCCATTCAGGATCTGTTGTCCGTGCAATAACAGAAGCTACCCATTTTCGGACGGGGATTGTATCCTTCTGTTCAATTTTGTAGGCAAACTCCCCTTCTTCCGCTGCTGTAGGCTCTATATAATCTTCCCCGAATAGTGTTTTATTTATAGCCGATGGAGAGACATCGAACTTCTTTGTCCGGAATACAACCTCATTCATTGCCGGTACTTGAGTTGCTCGCTGCCCTTTCTTCACTACTTTGAATACAGCTGCCCCATATGAAGCGTAGAATTCCCTAACAAAAACCGATATGTAGGACCCAACGGGGTTTTTCAAAAACTCCAACTTGTGGAATCGGATAGTATCACTAATGCCTGGATATCCTTCGATTCCATCGAAGATGACATTCCGTTCCTCGAAAATACTCCGCCTTGGGTCCATTCCCTCACCTTTTACCCGCTCACACCCCTTGTTATACAAATCTTCAGATCCCTCCACATTAAACCGGAGGATCTTCTCAGTCATAGTTTGCAGCCGAATGTCAAGTTTCCTTCTTTCCTGTTCGCGCTCTTTTTCGCGCTCCTCCGCAGTAGACTGTCTAATGGGTGGTTGAGGTCGGTGTGTTGGTGTGATAGCCCGCTGGGGTTCACTTTGGCTCGACGAACTCGATGAGCTCGACTCTCTTAACTCCTCAGTCGAGGAGGAACTTTCTGATTGTGGGTCTGGTTGGCTGGGTGCAACTGGTGGGGGTGGCTTGCTGGGTGCGACCGGCCTCTTTTTAGGCCTGGCGTCCTTGATCAGATCGTCGTCGCGCAGCCGTGAGGTTACCTTGCTTGCAGTACGACCTTTTCCTTTTTGCGCGACCTTAGGTGAAGCCTTCTTTGATTGTCGTGGTTTACCCATACCTGTGGAAGGAAAAGTTAGATATGATGTACGAGAAGTTGTAAAAATTTTACACCTTATGAATTTAAGCCAAAGACTTTAATTAGGTCAGGTACCGTAACACAGTCGACGGACCGTCGATGGTGTTACGGGCCGTATCTTCATCCGTAACTGAAATGGTTCAATTAAGCAAAGGGACCGTAACACAGTCGACGGTCCGTATCATAGTATACGGTTCGTAACGTCGCACCGTAACGTGATCAAAATTTCCAGAAAAGTTACTGGAAATTTGAGAGGTGTTACGGTATGATGTTACGGTCCGTCACTCGTGTTACGGTCCGTAACACCTCACCGTAACGTCTCTCAAAATTCCAGAAGGCTTTCATGGAATCCATCGATGTTACGGTGTGATGTTACGGTCCGTAACGTACGTTACGGTCCGTAACACATAATGACGGGCAACAGAGTAGCAAACAAATGGCTTGGCCAAATTTTATCGTTTTAAGCACGAGGCCAAGATTTTCGACTTAATGATCCATGGGTATGTTGTGAAACAATATTATATCCCCTCACATGCCTCGGGTTACTCAGACTTCACCCGATTTTATTAAAGTTTTCATTGGGGACTTGTATCGAACAGTTGGTGGGCAAACCGATTTAGTAATTTCACGAATGAAACCTTCAACCGGATTTGCCCTCCAATTCAGTGGGAAGCAGTTGCTTGTACCCAAGAATCTTTTAAACAGCACCAATACCAATCCCAACCCCCAACCAATGTCAAATCCCCCATAACTTATCAATTTAAATGCAAACTCAATCAACACAGCCCAAAACACGAATTTCAACACATATTTTACGAAATTACTCATGAGCATCATAGAACTCGCATTGATAGCTAAAAGAAAAGAGTAAAGACATGTAATACCTGATCGTTGGCGATTGTAAGGATGAAACTCAACTTAAAACAGTGATTGTGGATAAGAAAATAGTAATGAGATTTTAGAGAAATATGGGGGAGAATGGGAGGAGGATGAAGAGAGGAGGATGTGAAGAAGAGAAGAGAGGATTTATGAGGGAGAGGGAGTTGAAAAACGTGTGAAGAATCGTTATAATTTGGAATGGGAACCGTCGGTAATGTATTTAAACATTTCCGACAATTACGTTACCTGTTACGGACCGTATCATAGGATACGGTCCGTATCTTGTGTTACAGTTCATCAAACGACCCCGTTTCGTTTATTCATTAATGACCTGGCAGTCCAATCGACGGACCGTAACTCGTGTTACGGTCCGTATCACCTGGCGTAACATGTTGAAAATTTCCAGTGAAGCCCATATTTTGCATCAAAGTTACGACACAGTGTTACGGTCCGTAACACGTACGACGGACCGTAACTCGTACCGTAACACTCTTCCTCACCCTTCAGTGATTTTTTTTTTCTTTTTGCCTGTTACGCTTCATGATACGGACCGTAACAAGAGTTACGGGCCGTAACGTGGAGCGTCTCGCCTTGGATCACATGGTAGTTATTTGGTCCCTTCAGTTCTCAAAATCCCACCACATTAGCACATCAACAACACAAAAGAATACAATGAAAATATAAACTTTAAACTACTTACAAAGCGGTAAATGTGGGTTGCCTCCCACACAACGCTTGGTTTAACGTCACGGCTCGACGTGGTACCTCATTTTCGAGTTCAGGAGCCATATTTCAAACGATACCTATCCACGACCTTACCATCATCAATACACCAATGGTAATGCTTCACTCTTTGTGCATTCACCTTAAAAGTCCGAGTGCCATCCTCGGATTTCACCTCAATGACGCTTCCATTTGGGGACACACTCACAATTTCAAAAGGACCAGACCAACGAGACTTTAACTTTCCTGGAAAGAACTTCAGGCGTGAATTGTACAACAAGACCAAGTCTTTTGGCTGAAAATCCCTTTTTAGGATCTTCGAGTCATGATAGTATTTCATCTTTTCCTTGTACAGTGTTGCACTTTCATAGGCATTGTACCTAAATTCATCCATCTCGTTGATTTGAAACAACCGCAGCTTAGTTGCTTCATGCCAATCCATATTCAGCTTTTTCAATGCCCAAAGGGCTTTATGCTCAAGCTCAATAGGCAAATGACATGCCTTCCCAAATACCAACTTATACGGTGAAGTCCCTATAGGCGTTTTGAATGCCGTGCGATATGCCCATAAAGCATCATCTAACTTTTTAGACCAGTCAGTGCGATTCACATTGACCGTCTTTGCCAAGATGCTTTTTATTTCTCTGTTTGAGACCTCAACCTGACCACTCGTCTGAGGATGATATGGAGTGGCAACCCTGTGATGCACGCCATATTTTTCAAGAAGATCAGCAAATGGTTTATTGCAGAAATGAGATCCACCATCGCTAATAATAGCTCTAGGAGTGCCAAATCTAGTAAAGATGTTCTTTTTGAGAAACGCATTGACTCTCCTACCATCATTGTTAGGCAAGGCCACCGCCTCCACCCATTTGGAGACATAATCCACTGCGACAAGAATGTATTTCAGGCCGTAGGAGCTCACGAAGGGCCCCATAAAATCAATTCCCCATATATCAAATAGCTCCACCTCAAGAACAAAGTTCATCGGAGTTTCATGCCTCCGACCTATTGTGCCCTGGCGTTGGCATTTATCACAAGAGCGTGCCAACATATTTGCATCACGATAAATGGCTGGCCAGTAGTAGCCACACTCTAGCACCTTGGCTGCTGTTCGATTTCCACTGTGATGTCCACCAACTGGAGAATCATGGCACGCTTTCAAGATGTCCATCACCTCAGATTCCGCCACACATCTCCGGATCATATTGTCAGCACACGTTCTGAATAAGTAAGGCTCATCCCAACAATACTGTCGGCAGTCTCGCAAGAACTTCTTCTTTTGATATGTCTTCAACTCTTCAGGAACGATGCCAGTTACCAAATAATTGGCAATATCGGCATACCATGGTGCCACATCATTGGAAATGACCAAAACTCTTTCATCCGGGAAAGTGTCATCAATATCTAGCACATCACTCGGTCTCCCTGGTGCTTCCAGTCTGGAAAGATGGTCAGCTACTTGATTTTCTGACCCTTTCCGGTCTCTGACTTCAAAGTCAAATTCTTGTAGCAACAACACCCATCTTATCAACCGAGGCTTAGCATCCTTTTTCGCCATCAAATAGCGCAATGCAGCATGGTCAGTGTGAACCACTACCTTGGCACCCAACAAATAAGCCCGGAACTTTTCAAAAGCATAAACAATAGCAAGTAATTCTTGCTCCGTTATTGTATAGTTCAGCTGGGCTCCATTCAATGTTTTGCTGGCATAATAAATTGGGTGTAGGATTTTGTTTAGCCGCTGACCAAGCACAGCACCAATTGCAAGACCACTGGCGTCACACATTAATTCAAAGGGAAGTGACCAATCTGGGGACACCACAATCGGTGCGGAGGTTAATTTCAGCTTCAACTCGTCAAACGCCTTGATGCACTTTTCATCAAAATTGAATTTGGATTCTTTTTCTAAGAGTTTGCACATGGGATTTGCAATTTTTGAGAATTCTTTGATAAACCTTCTATAGAATCCGGCGTGCCCCAAGAAACTCCGAACTCCTTTTACTGAAACGGGCGGAGGGAGTTGTGAAATCACATCGATTTTAGCTTGATCAACCTCAATCCCTTTTTCTGAAATCTTATGGCCAAGGACAATGCCCTCCTTGACCATAAAATGACACTTCTCCCAGTTGAGCACGAGGTTGGTTTCCTCACACCGTTGCAGCACCCGATCAAGATGACCCAAACATTCATCGAATGAATCTCCCACCACCGAGAAATCATCCATGAAAACTTCAAGAAAGTTTTCAACCATATCAGAGAATATGGACATCATGCATCTTTGGAAGGTAGCTGGTGCATTGCAAAGACCAAATGGCATCCGGCTGAAAGCGAATGTCCCATAGGGACAAGTGAAAGTAGTCTTTTCTTGGTCTTCCAACGCAATGTTGATCTGGTTGTATCCTGAGTACCCATCCAAGAAATAGTAATAAGATCTTCCGGCTAGCCGATCAAGCATTTGATCAATAAAAGGCATAGGGAAGTGATCCTTGCAAGATGCGGTATTCAGCTTCCGGTAGTCCATACACACTCTCCAACCGGTGACAGTCCTTGTTGGAATCAACTCATTTTTCGAGTTAGGGACAACAGTGATGCCCCCTTTCTTTGCACACACTGAACAGGGCTTACCCAAGGGCTGTTGGCAATCGGGTAAACCACCTTAGCATCTAACCACTTAATGATCTCCTTTTTCACCACCTCTTGCATTGGTGGATTTAATCTTCTCTGATGTTCAACACTCGGCGAACTTTCCTCCTCCAACTGTATTCGGTGCTCACAAATTCCGGCGGGAATCTCCCGGATGTCTGCAATAGTCCAACCCAGAGCTCTTAAATGCTTTCTCAAGACTACGATGAGTCTTTGAATTTGGCCCTCATTCAGAAGCGATGACACAATAACTGGAAGAGTAGCATTTTCTCCAAGAAATACATATTTAAGATGTGATGGCAGTTTCTTGAGTTCCAGTTTCGGTGGCTCAATAATTGATGGTTTTGCTGGAGGAGTTGTTCGTTTCTCTAGATCAAGAGACAATTTCTTGGGCTCATAAGAGTAAGACCCCAGACCTGTGAGTGAATTCACTGTCTCATTATATCCCTCCATTTGGTCGGCATCAAAATTCACCAAGATGGCCAACAATGCTTCGCTCAAGCATTCTTCCTCCATTTTAAATTCCACTGCTTCATCCACCTTGTCAACAGAGTTTATGACTGAAATGCTTTGATAAGGACTAGGTAACTTCATGCCTTTGCTAGCGTGAAAAGTCACCTCCTCATCGTTCACCCAGAACTTTATTTCGTGCTTTTCGGAGTCCATAAGAGCCCTCCCTGTGGCAAGGAAAGGTCTTCCCAGAATAATAGGAATTTCTTGATCAATAGCACAATCAAGAATCACGAAATCTGCCGGCAGTAGAAATTCCCCGATTTGAACCAGCACATCATCAACTACTCCAACTGGCCTTTTTATCGATCTGTCAGCCATCTGCAACCTCATGGTAGTTGGCCTTGGCATAGCTAGCCCCGATCTCTTAAAAATTTCCAGGGGCATAAGATTTATGCTAGCCCCGTTATCACACAAAGCCCTGGCAAAATTTTGCTGCCCTATGGTGCATGGAATTGTGAATGCTCCAGGATCTTCCCTCTTTTGCACAGTGGTTTTGGAAAGAATGGCACTAACGCGGTGAGTGATACCCACAGTGTCGTGTTTCAATGGTTTTTTCTTCTTTGTTAAAAGATCCTTCAAATACTTAGCAAAGCCAAGCATTTCTTTAACAGCATCCATGAAAGGAATGTTCATCGTCAACTGCTTGAGTTGATCATAAAATCTCAAGCACTTCTCATCTTCTGTTTTTCTCACCAACCTTTGAGGAAAAGGCGGTGAAGATTTAAACAATTGGCTCAAAGGCCGAAGAGCACCGGAAAGTTTTGCCTTCCCCTTTTCCTGGTTTTCCACCGGTTCCTTTGGTTTATTAAGATTCAGCTCTTCTTCAACTACAATGGGGACTTCCTCCCCTGCTTCTTCCTCGACAATATCATCCAATACACTAGGCTGCGCTTCTTTTTCAACAATTGGTTCCTGATCAATTGGCTTTTTATTGTCACCCTGAAGTATTTTTCCACTTCTGGTGCTAATGGCAAGTACATTCTCCACAGAGTTCACTCCACTACCTTTTGGATTAGGAACTGTATCACTCGTTAATTGTCCCCGTTGAGGAG
This sequence comes from Lycium barbarum, assembly GCF_019175385.1. Classification (NCBI taxonomy): domain Eukaryota; kingdom Viridiplantae; phylum Streptophyta; class Magnoliopsida; order Solanales; family Solanaceae; genus Lycium; species Lycium barbarum. Next base: position 108,426,551 of record NC_083339.1, on the reverse strand, counting down.
TATGCACTTCTCGGGAAAGGTCTCTGAATTGCGCTTCAAGCTTCTGAATGGAAGCTGAATGCGATAGTTGGACCTGGGACATTCCCTTGATTGTGCTTTCTGTTCTGTCTTGATTCATCAGCATTTTCTGCATCATACTCTTCAGTTCTGCAGAATCATTAGACGTGTTACCAGCAGAGTTAGTAGCTGAATTATCTTTCCATGGCTGGGAATTGGATGCTTGCCCCCTAGGTGGAATATAGGGGTTAGAGCTCTTGTTGCCATAATTATTGTTATTGTAATTCCCTTGATTGGGATTACCCTGATCAGTTCTTCCATAATTCTGTCCTTGGTAATTTTGTTGAGGCCTTTGCCATGGGTGATTACCGGAACCTTGGTAGTTTTGCCGTTGATAACCCCCTTGCGAGTTATTGACATAATTCGCATCCTCATATTGTGGCTGCCCCTCAAGATAAGTTTCGTCAGAAACTTGATACATTCCGGGAGCATGAGGTGGCATCTCATCGATAACGTTTACACATTTGGCCTCTTTCTCCATAAGCCTTTTGGATAATAAATCCACGGTGGTTTGCAGGTGAGCGAACGCATGATCTCGCTCATGATTTTCTTTGGCCACCGCGGCCACAGAGGGACTACCATATGATAGGAATTCGCTATCAGTCGAATGCCAGGCTTGATTATGGGTAGTAAGCTTGTCGAGCAACCGGGTGATGTTGACAAAGGTTTTGTCCATAAAGCATCCCCCAGCTGCAGTGTTGACAGCTATTTGATTCATTGTATCTAGCCCCTTGTAGAACTTCTCTGTGAGAATTGTATCTGGAAATCCATGATTCGGAGATTGAGCTAGATAATATTTGAACCTCTCCCATGCAGCATATAGTTGTTCCCCTGGAAGTTGTTTAAACCCAAAAATCTTATCCCGAAGCTCAGCCTTTTTGCTGGGTGGGAACCATTTTTTTAGAAAGATATTGGCCAGCTCATTCCAGGTATGAATAGTATTGCTCGGGAGCTTTTCATACCATTCCCTAGCTTGGCCAGCTAATGAATATTTGAAAACCCGCAGTCGCAGTGCATCAGCAGGAACAGCACCTTGAGATTGTTGGGAACATACATGCACGAAATTCTTTAGGTGTCGAAGTGGACAGTCTTCCGAAGAATTTCGGAAATAGCCTTCAAGTTTCAATAGCTGATAGATAGAACTATCAATTTTGAAATTAGCATTTCCTGTTCTCGGGGGAACTACAGCAGAAGCATAATCAGCTTCGTCGATGAATTCTGCAAATACATTCTCATCCTCCTCTTCTTCTGGTGCAGGATGGTTCACTTGGATCCCCCCTTGGTTCCCTTGATTGCGATGGGGTCTTCCAGCCATGTTCACCTGGTTCACTAAAACAGCAAACGAGGTGTGATGGAATAGAAAAAGTTTTAAAGAATAGTACACAACAATTAGTAATTTCTGAACCGTATTCCCCGGCAACGGCGCCAAAATTTGATACGCTCAAATTACACCTATTAATGGCGTAAAGCGGACGTTGTCAAATATAGTAACCCAACAAGGTTGGGGTCGAATCCCACAGGGAATATGGAGAGAAAAGAGTACTAATCGTATGCGATACCAATCTTTAAATGCTTTAATCCTATTCCGGATAGTTTGAATTGATTGTTGAATAATGTAATTGAATACTTTGACTTAGAATGTAATTAATATGAGAGAGAGACTAAGGTTGTGTTTCCCAATTTGATTAGATATTATGCTTCGGATTTCAATGTGATATACTTCTAATGGTTGTTCTAAGAATATGCACTTGATCTCTTAAAGACTTCTTAATGTTTCCCAACAGTTAAGCAGTATTTCCTCTTTTTGATTCTTCCGAATATAAAAGAGTTACAATCGAAGAGCGACCAATAATGCCAATTTAGACTTATTCTTATTCCTAAGTTAGTCTATTAAACGAGGGTTAACGCCTCGAGTCATTGTTATTCAATCTTACCAATATTGACTCTCTTTCCCAAGAAAAGTCAATATAATGGCTTCGGCTAATGCTTGCAATCATTACCCAACGTTACAACACAAAGATAGAATAAATAACAACAACCATTATGCATATATCAATAATAGAAACCCATTCACATAATACCCATCATGGGATTCACAACCTTAGAATTGAAATTAGCTACTCATAATGTTTCTTGACAGAAAAAGCTTAAAGATTAACATAATACACTTACAATACTAATACAAGATGGAATGAGAGTGAAGTTGTTGCCTTAAATGCTCCAATCACTTCAAGATTAAAAATCTAGGGTTTATGCCTCTAAAATAAAATCTGAAAAATGAATTAAAACCCTACATTATGTATTTATAGAGCCAAAAATCGCGCCAAGTTTCTGGACAAAAATGCCCTTACGCCGCATTGTTACGGACCGTAACTCAGGTTACGGTCCGTCCTTCATTTCGTCATTTGACCACTTCGACGTTACGGCCACCATGCGACGGACCGTACCCTGTGTTACGGTCCGTCCTTCTGAAGCGTAAGTGGTGACAATTACTTGGCAACTCTCTGGAATTTTGGATGATGTTACGGTGAAGGGTTACGGACCGTAACATGAGTTACGGACCGTAACACTAAACCGTAACACTGAAGATTTTATTGAAACTCTCTGGAAATTTAGCTCATGTTACGGTGACATGTTACGGACCGTAACATGAGTTACGGACCGTAACACTTCACCGTAACACTGATGGTTTCAATGAAACTTTCTGGAAATTCAGGCCTTGTTACGGTTCAAAGGTACGAACCGTAACATGAGTTACGGACACCGTTACGGTCCGTAACATGAGTTACGGACCGTCGCTTAGCTCAAATTTGTCCGTTTTTCCAGCATTACTTCTCATTTCCGATCCTTAGTTAATCAACCCTATAAAACACAAAAATAACATAAGAAACAATATAAAAACACTTAAAATCAAGCAATATTTCTAGTTACAAAGGCATAAAATGTGCCAAAATTCACGGCACATCACCTATCAAGAATGTCCAATGTGATAATGGGAGGGAATATACTAATAGTCAATTCGGAAAACTTTGTGCATCCAATGGGATGTCTTTCCGTCTTTCGTGTCCTCATACATCCTCTCAAAATGGGAAAGCAGAAAGAAAAATTCGTTCACTAAATAATGTCATCCGGACTCTTCTTGCTCATGCCTCCATTCCTCCGTCTTTTTGGCATCATGCATTGCAAATGGCGACGTATCTCATTAATATTTTACCAAGTAAGCTATTGGGTCACAAATCACCTTTAGAGGTCCTTTACCAACGGAAACAATCTTATTCTCATCTCCGAGTCTTTGGGTGTTTATGTTATCCCCTTTTTCCGTCTACTACTATTCACAAGTTGCACCCTCGGTCAACTCCATATGTCTTTTTGGGATATCCACCAAACCATCGTGGCTACAAATGTTTTGATTTATCCTCAAATAAAATCATTATTTGTCGTCACGTTTTATTTGATGAGACTCAATTTCCGTTTTCCAAAATCTATACTCCGGCTCCCACCTCTTATGACTTCCTTGATGATGGCCTCTCTTCTTACTTGATCCATCATATAGCCGTCAGCCCTCCACCGCTGCCTTGTCCCTCTCCGTCGCTGCCCGTGACTCAGGACCACGCCGACCCCTCCCCACCTGGGCAGCAGCCTCCATCGTCCTCTACGCAGGACCAGTCCGCCCCTCTCCCCCACCAGCTTCCCACCACCCCGCAAAACTCGACCATTTCTCTACCTGTCCAGCCCAATACCCACACACGCATGGTCACTCGTAGTCAGCGCGGGATTTTCAAACCCAAGCACCCATTTAATCTACATGCGGCGGTTACCAAGTCCCCCATACCTCGTAAACCGTTGGATGCGCTACGTGACCCGAATTGGAAATTGGCCATGGATGATGAATATGATGCTCTTATTAAAAATAAGACGTGGGATTTGGTACCCCGTCCACCTAATGTGAATGTTATTCGGTCTATGTGGATTTTTACTCATAAAGAAAAGTCTAATGGTGATTTTGAGAGGCATAAAGCCCGTCTTGTAAGTGATGGCAAAACACAGCAGGTTGGCATTGATTGTGGTGAGACTTTCAGTCCGGTCGTGAAGCCAGCAACGATCCGCACTGTCTTAAGTCTAGCTCTATCTAAACATTGGCCCATTCATCAGTTGGATGTCAAAAATGCATTTCTTCATGGCGAGCTCAAGGAGACGGTTTATATGCATCAGCCTATGGGTTTTAGAGACCCATCTCGTCCCGATTATGTGTGTTTGTTGCGCAAGTCCTTATATGGGCTTAAACAGGCACCGAAAGCTTGGTATAAAAGATTTGCTGACTTTGTTTCTTCCATTGGTTTTGCTAATAGCAGGTCTGACCACTCCTTGTTCATCTATCGAAAAGGGCACCACTTGGCTTACATTTTACTATATGTGGATGATATTATTCTTACTGCTTCTTCAGATGCTCTCCGCTGTTCTATTATGGGCCTTCTTGGCTCAGAATTTGCTATGAAGGACTTAGGTCCTTTGAACTATTTTCTTGGCATTGCCATGACCCGTACAAGGGTGGTATGTTTCTATCACAACGAAGTTATGCTACGGACATTATTGAACGTGCAGGAATGTCCTCGTGTAAGCCTTCTTCCACTCCGGTTGACACTAAACTGAAGGTCAGTGCCTCTTCTGGCGATCTGTGTGACGATCCCACTCATTTCCGGAGCCTTGCAGGTGCTCTTCAGTATCTTACTTTCACCAGACCGGATATTTCTTATGCCGTACAACAGATTTGTCTTCATATGCATGCTCCACGAGATACGCATATGCTTGCTCTTAAGCGGATTATTCGGTATATTCAGGGTACTCTTGATCATGGTTTGCATCTCTACTCATCTTCAGTTACTGATTTGGTTTCATACATTGATGCTGATTGGGGGGGATGTCCAGATACCAGACGCTCGACGTCGGGTTATTGCTTGTTTTTGGGAGATAATTTGATATCTTGGTCATCTAAGCGCCAACCTACTCTTTCCCGCTCTAGTGCGGAAGCAGAATATAGGGGGGTTGCTAATGTTGTCTCTGAATCATGCTGGATACGTAACCTCCTCTTGGAACTACATTGTCCGATCCCTAAGGCTACTTTAGTTTATTGTGATAATGTCAGTGCCATTTACCTGTCAGGAAATCCAGTCCAACATCAGCGCACCAAGCACATTGAGATGGATATACATTTTGTTCGTGAAAAGGTGGCGCGCGGCCACATCCGTGTCCTTCATGTTCCGTCCCAATATCAGCTCGCCGATATTTTCACTAAAGGACTGCCACAGGTCTTATTTGAAGATTTTCGGGACAGTCTCAGCGTTCGTAAACCTCCCGTTTCGACTGCGGGGGTGTGATAAATAGTGTAAATATGTAGTGAAAGAATATTTTGTAAATCTTCTATTTTAGGTTAGTATAGTTTGTATCCTAATAGGACATTGTAACTATGGTATATTTACCAACTCAATCAATGAGAATAATCACGGAATTAATCTCTTTCATATACTTATCTCATTTAGATACCAAATAAGTTTTCTATTTTATTAATGAATTTGGTATACATTTGATAGACTGTCATGTATGCAGGTGAGCTCAATTCGGGTCAAGAAGAATGGCTAATCCTATACCACCGATGATCCATTATAGTGCAAAACTAGTGTTCTATCATGTCTGAATTCATATGGGGACGGTGATCCTACACTGTTAGAATTATCAGTTAAGATTGAGCCAGGTGAGTGATCATATATTTGTGAAGCACAATTCAGATATTAGTTTATTGTTCAAAGGACTGATCAAGTTTTTTGCTATCCAACTTAAATTCGAAATTTCTTTTGTATCTCTTCAGAAGAGAATTTCAAATTTTAACAAGCTTATAATTACTTCAATTTTCACCTGTCGTGTGTGGTAATTTTTGCAATGGTGTATCTTCTTTGTTCTTTTGTTGCTTCTTACTTTTATATAATCTTGCATAGGTTTGGAGGGTTTTCACTCAACCATACCCTTGGAGAAGTGAAGACTCGCTGTAAAATTTAAAAATAACCCACAGAAAAAGAAATTTTGAATCTTTAACATTTTAAACTAACAACTATGTGGAATATCTAACTAAAAAGTACTCGTATATGGTTTAAAATATTAACTGCATATGATATTGGATACCAATTAGTTAATGCTCTTAATTTCATTGGCCAGAAATATAGTAAGCTTCATTTGCATCATGGTTGAAATATGTTACCGCTCTACTATTTACTCTTTACTTGGATTGACAATTTTTCCCCCGTAGCTTTTTTTTTTTCCACAGTCAATGATATTTTCTTTAACGTGAAATGGAAACATACTTAGGTTTAACATATCGGCGGTCAATGAATAGTAAACTAACAAAAAGTTATTACTTGCCTCTTAGAGAATTCACAAGTTTGACTAGCAAATTATAAATTTTGCTAACATGTAAAAGTTTTCACAAATTTAAATGTTAGATTGATTGGTAGGGAAAGACACTTTCCTTCTTTGAAACAATCAAAGATGGACACGCAGATTATACATTTTGCTGGCATGTAAGAAGCTTTTTCAAAATTTGAATGTGATTAGTTGACTGGGTAAAGTTATATGGATGACACTGAAATTCCAAATTGCTTGGGGCTGATACATATACATTCTCGGTTTCTTTTACATTGATTTTGCACATTCACGATGTTTTAATTGTATGCAGATGCAAAAAATGGGCTTCTCAAAAAGGAGATTATATGTCTGTATTCTTTGTCGATGCAATGAGTTCTCTTCTTGGAGCTCTACTCTACGGGATGTATTTATCTGAGCTCAGTTATTGTATGAATTTTTAGGACCGATAGATATAGAAATGGTCTCATGCGTAAACTTATAAGTCGTATCTTAGAGTTCTTTTCTGTAAATGCAACCTAAAATTTTTAATACCTAAACGTGTATTGTTGAAATTTGTAGAATACGCACAGCAAATGCCTTTGGTTTCTCTCACGTATATGCACTCAACTACTTTATTGCAATGTTATCGTACGACTCCTGTTCATGTTATTTCTTGCATTATGAAATTTGGGGTCTCTTGCATTTTGCACCAACATTTTTAAAAGGAATTTTTTTTCGGCGTAACTTCTTCTAAAAGATAATTATTGATAATAACTACCTTTTAATTTATTTATATTTAACAGCTATAGTGATTTTGTAAATTATCATTCGTAGCTATATCAAAATACATAAAGTTGGAGTGGCTGAAGTGGTTATTGGGCGAGGCTCTTACCCTGCCTGCCCAAGTTCGAACTCAGCCACAACATTACTTTTCTTACATATTTTTCCTAGCTTCTTCTCCTATACACAAGGGGAGAGTCTCACTCAAATACACACGAATACACGCGAAATACACAGCTTTTGCTTAAAAGTAAGCTACGAATTATAATTTGAAAAATAGTAAATACTAATGGTAAGATCCTCATAGAAGGTAGTTATATCTGTAAGTTTGTCTTTTAAGAGTTATGAGCCTATAATGTTGGGCCCGTGGTGGTCCATCTAGTGTAATTCTAGATCAAAGATGTTGGCACGTAGCCAAATCCTCTCAATAAAATGTAATTTGCACGATTACCCTTCAAAGGCACTGGTCTTTAATTTTTGCACCTCAAATTGTTGAATTTTTTTCCTTCGCCTAATACTCCGAGGTTCTGGGTTTGAATTCCGGCTCAATCAAAAAATAAAAGAATTTCGCAAGGCAAAGGTTTGTAGCAAAATTAGACCTATTCAGGCAAAAGTTAATTAAACCTTAAGGTAGAGGTTTGTCTTAAGGCAAATTTTTACACAAAATTACGCCTTAAGGGAAACTTCTGCCTTAAGGCCTAACTTTTGCCCAAAATTAGGCCTATTCAGGCAAAAGTTAGGCCTTAAGGCAAACTTTTGCCCTAACTCTGCCTTATAAGGTGCAAACTCTAACTTAAGGTAGAATTTGAATCCAAAATTCTACCTGGCGAATCCAAAATTCTGTCTTACGATTTTTTATTTTTTTTTAACTGAGCGGGGGTTCGAAGCCGGAACCTATGAATTTTTAGGCGAAGGACAAAAATTAAAGACCAACAATTTGAGGGGCAAAAATTAAAGACCAGTGCCTTTGAAGGACATTCCGCGCAAAAAAATGATTTTGTATATCAACTACATCCATCAAATGCTCAGACACTAATAGAAAACATTCTTAACATTTTGATAACTTGACAACTGGTATCGGATGAGCCTCTTCCCTATAGTTCTAATTTAAATATTTGCCACTTATCCTATTTAAATATCAAAGGCTCAAATTTACTTACTCGAACAACAGTTTTAATCGCGGTTAACAAGTTCGAGTAACCCATTAATCTTGAAAAGTTTGGTAAAAGGATAATCTTTATCTCACAAGATTTTGGCAATCATTAAAACTGATTCTCTTAAATTATCCCACCCGATGGCCACAATTCTCTTAAACCCAAATTATAACCACTAAACTAATTCCACTTTCCCGCCTTCTCCATTTTTCTTCTTCCTCTTCCACCTTCTTCTCCATCTTCTCATCCTCTTTCCTCTTCCACCTTCTTCTCCAATTTTATTTGTGAGTTGCAGGTTACGAAAATGGTAGAAGATTCATATGAAGACGCCATTGCAAGACTGAAAAAGCTTTGATGTATAGAAACTGTATCATATGTATATATAATATGTGTCCCTGCTGTATATGTATATAAAATATATCATATGTATAGAAACTGTATCATATGTGTATATAATATGTGCCCCTGTTGTATATGTATATAAAATGTATCATACGTATATAAACTGTATCATTCTTGTATAGATAGTGTATATATAATTCCAACATGTGTATATAAACTGTATCAGTCTTGTATAAAAAGTGTATCATACGTATAAAAAATGTATTGTAGAAACCGTATCATTGTGGTATATAATATGTATCGCTATTGTATATGTAAAAAAATATATCATATCATTATTGCATAATATGCGTATAATAAAGGTATAATTAACGTATAATTTATGTATAATAAATGCACGATTAATTCCAGCATATGTATATAAAAAGTATAATTCTTGTATATAAAGTGTATATATAATTCCAACATATGTATATATGCTGTAGCAGCCCTTTAGTGGCGACTTAGTCGCCACAAAAAGTCTTTTTTTTTTAAGCGCTTGGGCTGTTGGACCGGTCAGCCTTGGCATTATTTTGGGTCGACCGGCCATTTTTTTGGGCCGAACGGACACCTAGTGGAATTAGGCCCAAACAGTGGTTAAATGTGAAATTAGTTTGGCTGAGTGGACACACAATGTCCTTTTCCTTTTTTTTTTTTTTTTTTTTAGTTCTAGTAAGATATATAACTATATAAGGTGTTCCCAATAAAATAACACAAACTAATGCGAGATGAGCTATGACATTGTGCTAAAATATTTAACAATAAAGATAATGAAATTACATAAAATAAATATTTCTAGTTAATAAGCCATAATGAAAATGAACATAATCTAAAAGTACTAAGTATGCTAAAATAAGTATGACTAATAAGTACTATTAATTACATGGCTAAACATTAAAGAAAATATAAAACTAAGTTATGCGCTTTCACTATCTAAACCAATGCAAACTAAGAAATAGACAACCAACAATATTGTCATTCCTAGTGGTGAGTTTGAATTTCTTTTTGTTGTCACTGATATTGGTTTGATTTTGGTTTAAGCTTTATTTGAGTTAATAACATTTGTGAGCTATAAAACTTATTAGAGCATTCAAAATATCTAAGCCCAAGCTAAAAATAATAAGTTAGAAGACAAAAATTATGAAAGTTTAAAAAAATCTAATATGAGATTATAATAAATATTTTTGTGTAGAAAATATTTTTAAAACTTGTATACGTATAATGTCGGGTTGGTTTGGTTTCAGTTTGACCTTTTTTAGTTAAAATCAAACCACATCAAATCAAGTCTAACCATAGTTTTTTTTTTCTGGGTTTGACTTGAATTATCAATTTTGGTGCGATTTGTCGGTTTTTCTTTGTAGAATATGTGAATTTACGTCATAAATATCACACCACGTGTTTAGCTGATAATACTAAAAGTATGGTAATAAAGACATATTAATCATGGTTAAAAGTTAAAACTAGTGTTTAGTGAAATAAATATGGCCTTTAATATTTCAATATAGCAACTATCATATGATCAGTAACTTTCCAATTCCTTAACAAGAGTAGGTGGATTTACTTCAACAGTAAATCATATTACACCACTTTGGCTTGTGTCATCAGCTAATTAAAGATTGTGAAAGCATGACAAAGGAATCAGTGGAGAAATTTCTGGGATGGAAGGAAATTTAGAAAAAGAAAAAAACTTAATGGAGATGAGAGGGGTGGATGTCACAATATCAAAATGCAATCATAACAACAGAGCTAGATATGTGATCTTGAATATTCTGATCCACCAACTCATAAGGTGATGCATTAATACCTAAATAAATGTAATAGTAGGGAATTCTAGAAGTGGGGTCACCCCACAATAACAAGGCTATGGCTTTAAGTTTATGATCAGTCTCCCCCAGCAATATATGCAAATCACAAGTTACTTGTTTCTATGTTTTCCAGAAATAAATTCCAAGGCCCCATTTCAACTCCCTTTTGTTCATATGCAATTGGACAGAGTGAAATACAGCAATGGCCTACACCTATTCACAGGATATGGCAAACTCTGTGTCCCAGTTTTCATTCATGCACTTCACTTTGTTGTTGGCCCTTTCTCATTGAACTCCATAGAGCACTCATTGCTCTCTTTGGATTTAACTCACATATACTAACAGTGCAAAGAATTTGTCGCTATCAATCTAATTTAACTTGGTTATAGCAGATTGTCTGTCTTAATTTGCAGATAACTAATTTTACTTACTATGAATAATTATTCGTAGTTATATTTTAGCTAATCTGCTAGCGTAAAAATAAATTTACATACTTATTCTTAGAAGTTAAATTTACTCTCTTTTGGAAAGTGGGTGGGGTTAGAAGAATTTTATGTAATCACAATTTGAAGCATAACCCCTCCAAAAGAAATCATATGGCGCATGGAGAATCCAAAGTCGGAGTTTGTTGTTTAATTCTATTCACAATAAATGAGGGACCACTTATTACCAATCATATCATCAACCAACTTCGTTGTAATTATCTTCTAGTATTCTTTAATTCTAATGTAAGTAAACAATGTTTTCTCAGATTTGTAAGCTAGGACCTAATCAAACTGGATTCCATGTGTTACCACAATTATAGCAGCTACACGAATATGTTCACATGCCTGCAAATGGAAAATTATTCATACAACACCTCGAATCTTGGATAGGTTGAAAATTTTGACTCAATCTTATATAGTAGTCTACAGCTGATATGATACAATATACAGATTTTGGGTTAAAACAAAACAGACCCCTCACAGATCTTTAAAGGAGTTTCCATCTAACAATCCTTCAAATCATATCTATTAATTAAAGCAAATAAAAAAACTTAGAAAGAAAAACCAAGAAAAAAAAAACTGGAAGGCAAAAGAAATAGCCATTCCTGAGTCTAATTACTTGAACGCTTCAAATTCAAGAAGTTGTTGAAGTTGGTACACTCAAATAAGGCCTTAGCATTCATTTCCCTTTCAAACCTCCAAATATAGTTTAGCCCAACTAACAGCTCTGTTATGGCAGCTTCAGTCTTATCCTGATTTGCAAAATACAAAGTCTGCAGCAAGAGGACATTGGTTTTTGGAATTAAATTTTGTTGTTCAAAGCTCCTTTCACTTTGCCATTTGATCATATTATGTGCCAAAGGT